>NC_137771.1:202660497-203860497 GCF_963455305.1 Plecotus auritus | reverse complement strand
AGATAACGTTTGGAATGTTTGGAACAGTGGTGATTTGTTTTCCTCAAAGGTTTCTCATGTGTCTTTATTACTTGAGGAACAAGTCTCATCACTATGCAAAAGAGCTAAAATGCTCTTGCTAAGAATATTTTATTCAAATTTGCCCTTTCATCCCTTTCTTAACCATTTTATCTCACCCCAAATTAAATCTTAAATGCATTGTCACCCTGGACTCTAAACAGATAAATATTCTCTAAGTATTATTATTGTATAACTTTTTATTTTAGACGCCTGTGTTGATGGCATAGGTTCTCAGGACTCCCCCCCTCCCGCCTACCCCACTCCCATCAAAAAAAAAACACACACACAAACAAACCATAAATGCATCTCAAAGCTTTTGACAGTCAGGGTAGACTGAACAGTTCTTAGTGATGTACTGTATTGTAAAAACCATTCCATTTATGAAAACCAACACACTCCTGCCTAGTAAACAAAACAGTAAAACTGTCCTCTTCCACATTTGTCTCAAAGCCTTAGTGGAGATCAGGTTGCTGCACTCTGGAAAGCATCCAGCTTCTTTGAAGAAATAAGAGTGTGGTGTAACTCATGGAGAGCCGTCTGATGGTTGGGTCATTAACCTGCAAAGCTACCTGTCCCCCTTTAGCTGGATCCCAACCTGAGGCCAATATACAAGGGAAAATATGACCAAGGGGAGGGACTGAGTGAAAAGAGACAGTGGTCTTACTTGATTATTTCTTACCTCTCTAAATTTTTCAAAAACATCTGACCCAGGTCTTGGAAAGGGCTTATGCAAGGGAGGGACCTTCATGTTTCAGTTTCATTAGCTTCAAGTTTATCTGCCTCTGGCTAAGGGCTTATTCTTCCTCTTGACTTAGGAATTAGACAGATGATTTTTATCATAGTTATGAGGCAATTACTATCATTTCTGACAGTAATATAGAAATGAGATACTCTGATTACATTTTAGACTAGGTCATAAAACCCAAGAAAGGAATGTAAATGTCTGACTTCAAGACTCGGACAGAGGCAGGATATTCAGGGCAGTCCAGCACCTAACACCAATCACTCCAATTCACAGTGAGAGGTGAGACAGGCAAGAGTCTAAAGCAGGGGTGGGCAAACTTTTTGACTTGAGGGCCACAATGGGTTCTTAAACTGGACCGGAGGGCCGGAACAAAAGCATGGATGGAGTGTTTGTGTGAACTAATATAAATTCAAAGTAAAGGAGCGGAGGGGAGAGCAAGAGAACCGGATAGAACAGCCGAATCCGGCCCGCGGGCCGTAGTTTGCCCAAGGCTAGGTGCAACAAGGGCATCATAATTTAGGCAGTAGTTGATCTTAAGATTTTTAGAAGAAAGTAGAGTTGTAGACGAAGGTGGCCCATAGCAACCAGGAATCTGGGCAACAATATTTACTCCTGAATCACTCAGGTATGAGCCCTGTCCCAGAGGCCTGGTTAACTATGGGAAACAGAAGCTAGAGAAGGGAACTGATTAGTGAACTTAGAAAAAAAAGTTTGCAGATCTTTTCAAATAATTTTTAGAACTACAGACTTTTCTTGCACATTTATAAATTGACATATAAAACCTTTTGTCTTAAGTTTAAATAGATACAAAGGATATAATTTCTGTCATATGAGCTTTAAATATTCTAATCAAAATCTTAAACAACAACTTTAGATCATTAAATTTGGGGGAAATGGCTACTATTAAGCGTAGTTGTCCAAGTCAGTCCTTACTATCAAACAAAAGGACCAAATTATATTTACCGTCTATCAGAAAATGCCTGAGTTGTTTTTTAACTCAAAGTAAAGATATTAAAACAATTTCATATAAAAGTCATTTTATGTCTGATTTGTAATTCCAAGGTAACTAGCTAGATGAAGAATGAATGGGTGGACGGATAGAAGAAAAGATGGAAGGGGAGGGAGGAAGATGGAGGGATAGATAAATCAACCTCTAAGTGACACCTTGCCCTAAGTATGTCAGCTAGATGAAAGAATGCACATTCCAGTTCTCCCTTGTTTGACCTCCAATAAGTTTTTACACCCTGGGCAATGTTCATAGTCAGATTCTTGATGAATGTGAGAGATTCTGTCCTTTTGTGATATGGGAGGAGGGCAATTATGAAGGGAAGGTGGGAAAAGAGAACCAGCAAAGGTGTTAGCCCACATTGGCCTAAGTTACCAGAAAGGTCTAGGGAAGGGGATCTGAAAATGGATTTCATTAAACCTCTGTCCACATGGCTTCTGAGAAGATTTTGTATATCCCTAATGGTCAAGTTAGAGAAGGCTACTCTAAAACAATAGATATTACCTGGCTGAACATCAGAGTCAGAGGCATCTACAGGAAGGCTGTCTAGATAAATTCCTCAATATGGGGAGAAATTTATGCAAATCTGGTAGTGGTAACTAAGCTCTCATATCATAATCTGTTGGATACTATTTCAAAGTCTAGTTAGACTTGGAATAAGTATTTCTAGTTTAACCCAAACTGGCTTTAAATCCTAACCAACCAGTTACCAGGTATGTAACTTTGAGATCATTACTTAACTTCTCCAGTTAATAGTTTCTTCATCTGCAAAATGGTGCTAATAAAGAATGGTACCTAAAATATAGGATTACTGTTAAGATTAAATGATACAATACATGTAAAGCAGTGTGCAAGGATAACATGCATGAGATTGTTTACTTCATTTTTATTGTTATTTTTGGCTAAGGGAAGGTGTAGATTTCTTTTTAAAATGGGTTCCTAATATATGGGATGGACATGTACCTGAGGACAGTGGAGAGGATGTGATAATGTCATGCCGAGGATGCCTTCTGAGTTACCATGTGGAACATCCCAGAATTCAAGACAAGTTTCTCAATATCACAAAGCATGGAGTAATAGTTAGGCTTTATAAGGGATAGAGGAACCTTATAAGGCCAAGATTGGCAAGAGAAGGTATAGGTTCCACATACTCCAGCACTCCAAAGAGGTGTGTTCATGGCCAGTGCCCTCTACCAGACGCATTGTGGTGCCAATATTATTCGGAGAAACCACATCTTCACACCCCATGTTATCTTCCTTTTTCTATTACCAAGTATGAATGCATTATTCTCACTGGTGGATACCTAAACTTCTCAAGCAATGTAGATTCAGGTGCCAGCTTTACAGGTATTAGCTGGGAATACCAGCTTCCCAGCCTCTAGACACCTTGGGCCATGAAGTTGTAGCCCCTCTGGCTGGAGGAAGAAACACCAGATACTATGTGAAGCTTTCAATATTGCTTTTTCATGCATACGTCTAGCACATTGGAGGAATGGCTAAAAGGTAGGGCTTCACTGGGAGTATTGGCTGGAGTGCCAAATTCATGGGCTCATTAACATGGGGGCCAAAAGATAGTCAGGCTGTTTATTTGGTAATGCAGTGTTCTGAGAGGTGGAAGGGTGCGGGGGGAGTTCCTCAGAGGGAATGTCCAGAAAACGATCATTCCAAAGATCCAGGTAGAAGTTACATGCCTATTTTACCTAGATGGCGGAGTCATGTCTGCCAAATCCTATTGGTCAAAGCAGTCAAAGGCCTGCCCAGATTCGAGGGGAGGGAACAGAGACTCTACCTCTTCATGGCAGGAGTGTCAAAGCATTTGTGGCCATTAAAAAAGATTGTTATATTGGGCTACCAGCTTCACTTGTTTCTCGGTTTGAATTTTTTTTTTTAATTTTTATTGACAGTATTACAGATGGCCCCCAATTTCCCCCCTCCTTTACCCCTTCCACCTAGCCCCCACCCACCCCAGGCTTTCTCCATACCATTGTCTGTGTCTATTGGTTATGCATATCCTATCTAATAAAGAGGGAATATGCTAATTGACCATCACTCCATCACAAAGATGGCTGCACCCACAGCTGAAGCCAAGTTCCCATAAGGAGCCTTAACGAGCAATCAGCAGGGACCTGAGACTACACCCTCCCCCGCCCCCATAGGGCTTGACAGGGGACCTCAGGCCAAGCCCCCCTGCCCCGGCGCCAGGCCAGGGGACCTGAGGCCATGTCCCCCGCCTGGCAGGGCTTGACAGGAGACCTCAAGGTGCACTTCCCGTCCTGGTGCTGGGCTAGGAGACCTCGGGCTACTTCCCCCACCCCAGCGCCAGGCTGGGGGACCTCAGACCATGCCCCCCACTAGGTGGGGCTTGACAGGGGACTTCAGGCTGCGCCCCCCATCCCAGCACCAGGCCAGGGGACCTCAGACCACACCCCCTGCCCAGCAGGGCTTAACAGGGGACTTCAGGCCGCACCCCCTGCCCCAGCACTGGGCCAGGGAACCTGAGGCTGCGCTCCCCTGCCTGGCTGGGCTTGACAGGGGACCTCAGGACGTACCCCCCACCCAGTGGGGCTTGACAGGGGACTTTAGACTGCACCCCCCCACCCAGCAGGGCTTGACAGGGGACCTCAGGCCACGCCTTCCACCTTGGCACCAGGCCAGGGGACCTGAGGCCATGCCCCCCGACCCGGCGGGGCTTGATGGGGGACCTCAAGGTGCGCTTCCCATCCTGGTGCTAGGGGATTTCAGGCTGCTTCCCCTGCCCCAGCACCAGGCCAGGGGACCTCAAGCCGCGCCCCCCCCGCCCAGCGGGGCTTGGCAGGGGACCTGAGGCTACACCCCCCTACTGGTGGGGCTTGATGGCGGACCTGAGGCTGTGCCCCCCCCGCCTGGTGAGGCTTGATGGGGGACCTCAGGCCATGCCCCCCACCCAGCAGGGCTTGACAGGGGATCTCAGGCCATGTCCCCCACCTGGTGGGGCTTGACGGGGGACCTCAAGGCTTTCCCCCTACCCCGATCTGGGATGGGGGACCTCAGGCCATGCCCCCCCCCATCCTGGCACCAGGCCAGGGGACCTGAGGCTATGTCCCCTGCCTGGCGGGGCTTGACAAGGGTGGGACTGGCCAGGTCTGGATCTAGCCCAATGGGGGCGGGGGCCGGCCGGGTCTGGGTCTCATGCGATTTTGAGGCACATGTGGGTGGGTGGGGACTTGACTCTGGGTCCCGTGGTGTGCCCCAGACTCTGACAGGAAGAAAGTTTTCATATACATTTTACTAATTTTCTTTTATCTCTGACACTTCTATTATAGAGAAAGGGCAAATAGCAATATTAAATTACTTCCTCTAATTAATCCCCTTTTAATGTGCACAAATTTCGTGCACCGGGCCACTAGTATACATATAAATTTTTTGGCTAATCTCTTCCTGTTCCCCCCTACCCCTAGAATATGTCAATCTGTTGCCTGCCTCTGTGCTTCTGGACCTATTTTGGTTTGAATTCTTGAACCAGGGGATCTAATTGGCTCAGCTCGTTGTGTGGATGGTTTCCTTTGTTCTTATCAGCTGTGGTGAAGGGGACAAGCTTGCATATTTAGTAGAATGCCCCTTTCCTGGCTCTGGAAGAGGTGGGTTCTCTAAGACTTCATGAGTGAGGAGGAAATAATGGGATCTCTAGTGTAGACACTGGCAAGTGCAGCAACCATATTCCTGCCTTCTATAAGCAGTTTGATAAATAGAGGGAACCTGGAAAAGGAAGAAGGAATAGGGCAAATGCCATGAGCTGGCTGAAGGTCAGAGGAGGCACAGGCTCTGTGAAGAGCATGGCATTTGAGTTGTTTACGTTTGTAGGACATCCACAAGAAAGTAAGTTCTGGAAGCATTCAGGTTAAGCAGTTAGTGAATGATATGAGAAAATCAATCTTGTTCTTGAAATGAGAACAGATTTGACCTTGAGCAAAATCAAAGAACGATAGACTACTTCACAGCTGCTATAGGTTTCTAGTTTTTAGAAGCAGATGTTAAATATCAGATTTTCTTAGTTTTTAGTCTGTCAGTCCCAGTCAATAATTAACAACACTGAATGAAACATCTTTCCTCTGAGATTCTCTAGCTGCTCAGCTGATCAGCTTGCGAACATCCTGGGGTAGTAAGCAAAGGAAAAATATGGTTTCAATTTTGGAATGTGTGCTACTAAAGCAGGCACTAAAAAGAAATAGAATGTTTTCTAATCTTCCTTTCTGCTTAGGAGAATGGATTCATGGGAAGGTTAGTAACTTTCTTGGGGTCTCAGAACAACTTAGCAGCATAGAATAGCCAGTCTTTACCTACCAAAGCTTTCCTGGGAGCCACCATTTATGCTCTACTTACCTGCTGCATCTGTTCAGATAGAATTTGTAGTGCTAATGCAGTTAGCTGAACACATCTGTCTGTGCAATTCTTTGTGCTTGAGAAGAGGGCAGAGAATGTCTGTGATTTTATAAACCAGTTCTGTGGATCTCTTGAGCAGCATATTTTAAGGGGAATCAAAATCTTTACTAGAAAAAAAAATTTGCTATGGAAAGGAGAACTCATGATTCTTTTGTAGAAGAGATCTAACCAGAGGCAGCTGATAGAAAACCAATGTATTGATTAGAGTGAGTGTTGATACTCATTTCTTATGTCAAGGGAAAGAAAGGAAGAAATACACTGAAACAAATGGGACAATTCCTTAGGAAAATCAGACATCTGAAGAGTAGAAGGACTTCAGTGCCTTGTGTTGAAGGCCTGCCTTTCCTATCAATATTTCTTAATCTGTTTACTTACTCCTTACCCATTACTACTTTTTTCCCCTTTAATTTTTATACCACCAGGTCCTGTAAAGCCAACATGATGATTGCCCTGTAGTAAGTTCCTCTGGAGTGGGAAGTCAGAGAAAAACAATTTGAGTATTTCTTTCCTCTCTATTAATACTCTAAAACAGTCATTCTCACCTTCACAGAACCAAAACTTTTTAAATAAAAAATGCTTTAACACTCTAGTTATTATCCTGAAGTGAAATTTATAGGTAATAGAATATATCTATATGCATAATGTTTTAAAAATTCAGTGAAATGCCCCAATAATACAAAGGGAAAATTATATATAATAAAATTATATGTATTTCAATATGTAAATATTCAGGCATGACTGTGTTAGAAGGCATAATGGTATTGTCAGGTGCCTGCACTTTGATGCTCGTGGTACCTCCCTAAGTACAATAGCTACAGATGCAGACTGAAGGTTGGATTATTTTGACAATTGAAATACAATTGAGTGGTGCTGTTGGTGGTGAAGTAATTTTTCCAAGATGGGACAATTCTTTGTAAAGTTCTAAACAAAACAGTGTAAGCTCCTCTTAATTTTCACAGTGATGGCATTCCTGGAAAATTCAGTGTATAAATAGAGCCATTCCAAAAATATTTTTTGTCTACATGTAAAACAGAAGATCCTGGTCATGTGATTATAAACAAGGTTTTCACCTCTATTATTTGAAATTTGCATGGGATGTGGGAAAGTCTTTATTTGAGTCCATTTTGAATGTTATCTGATAATATTATTCTGTGTTAATAAGTAAAAATGATATTCATTTAGATAATGAGCATCTAACAACAAAAACAGCTTATTACATTGCGTCTTGTAGTATATAGGTGATGCCTAGCAACAATATCCCAAGGCTTGTTAGCAACTATATAAATTATGGAACAGAATTTCCTAATCTAGATTACTCTTGAGTTTGATAAATTAATCTGATTTTTTATAGCAGAGTTGGGGAGGGGAAAAGGAAGTCAGTTAAGAAAATATGGGAACTGAACTTCAACCTTTCATACTAAAGAGGCTCAGAGTAGAAATAGTCACATGGTTGTAAAATGTCTCTTCCCTGCTCTAGGACTGCCAGTTGAAAAGCATTCTGGTAATGATTCTAAACCATCAGCAGCAGTCTTCCTGGGTAATTTAGGAGCTTAGTCATACTATAGCACACAGGCCTCAACCCTGCAGATTGATTTGGTAAATGGGGAGGGTCCCCTATTCCCAGGGTATGTTTGTTGTGCAATTAAACATGAGAACTGCAATAATCAGCCTCTGTAATTTTTAGAGGAGCAGGTGTCACAGTAAGAACATGAAATAGACATGTGAGATCACTGGTTCTCAAACGTTAGCAGCATCAGAATCACCTGGAGGGCAGGGCCCTGCTTGGGGTTTCTAATTCAGTAAGTCTGATGTGGGTCCTGAAAATCTGTATTTCTGTCAAGTTTCCAGGTGATATTGATGGTGGTCCATGGTCCACATTTGGGAAATAACTGTCCGGGATAATACCTGATGGCTATGGTTTATGTAAAAAGACAATGTTGAATTTGGGTATCACGCAAACTGCCAGTCTCAAATGTACTGGCTAAGGGAGTTTCTGCTGTACTTATAATTTGATCATGTATGAGACACAATTCAGTTTGTCCATTCAAATTCAATTCATCAATTGAGAGAAAGCTGAGACTTAGAAGGACAGCAATGGAGAAATAAGAAAGATCACCAAGAGCAATGAGGTGTCATTCGAGACCAAGGCTAAGATCATCCATAGCCTCATATCCCCAATTACTGTGTATGGGTGCAAAAAAGTTGGACAGTGAAGAAGGCTGACAGGAAAAACATCGAGTCACTTGAAATATGGTGTTGGAGGAGAGTTTTACAGATACCCTGGACTGCTAGAGCAAATTAAGTCTGAAACATCATTGGGGGCAAAAATGCAAAACCAAAGCTGGCCTACTTCAGGCAATCATGAGAAGACAGGGTTCTTTGGACAAGACAGTAACGCTGGGAAAAATAGAAGGCAGCAAGCAGGAAAAGAGGAAGACCAACAATGAGATGGGTTGACTCCATAAAAAAGCCATCGGCACGAGCAGGACTGTTGAGGATAGGACACTGTGGACGCCAATCATTCATAGAGTTTTCAGGAGTCAGAGCCAACTCAGCAGAATGTAACACACAGGAGACAATGCCAAGGAAGAGTCACAGATGATACCTTGGACTAGGTTTTTGTTTTTGTTGTGCTAAGCAAAAGAAACAGTCTCTAGCTAATTTAAGCAAAGAGGAATTTATTGGAAGGCTATTGGGTGGATTTCAAATTTACTGGGGAAGCTGGGGAACCAGGCTTGAAAAATATGCAGGAATAGAGGCAGGCCCATATCCGAACAACAGCTAAAATGTCACCACAGAACTAATCTAATAAGGACGCTGCTTCCCCAACTTATATCACAAACACTGGGTGCTGGACACTATTGCTGCCATTGCTTCTCCTGGAAACTGCCTGAAAGAATTCTACCCCACCCCTGCTGTTTTTCATATTTAGCTCTGCATCAGTCTCAGGCCAGGTGACCTGATCGCCCAGGCCTTGCTCAGGTGCAGCATCCTGGCTGGTAAGGGAGGCTGTGAAAGTATGAAGGCTTTTCAGTTTCTCTGGCAGGAGATGGACTCTCCCTCCCACCAGTTATTAAAGTGATGAGGATATCCCCAAATAGGTTAAGTAGCCACTGGAGAGGACTTTTGACTATTTGACCTTGACTGAAAGGGAGACTGGAATGCTGTTGGCAGAAATTGGGATGTTAACAGTGGAAACCAGATTGAGAAATTAGTTGTTGTATCCTTTTCCATGAGTCAGTTATGGCTATTTAAGTATGTCCTAGGAAATCTGGGCTGTTCCAAGCAGTCATACTGTCAGACGCCACATGGGCCAGTTTAATGACTCACTTTGTTGTCATCTTAAGAACAACCTGGGGTCAGGCTTGAACAAGACTGGATAACTCCAGGTGTTGGTAGCTGGTCTTATTCTGGCTCTAAAATTCTCGTGATGGGATTTAAAAAGTCAGTTGGACAAGCAGGAAGCAAAGAAGCAAATGTGTTTTGCAGTTTTGTTTTTCTAGTATTAAAAATTGCTTCTTCTACATTAAATAAGGACAACCCATTGCTAACAATCTAAAAATAAAATAAAATTGTGCATGTCCCAAAGAACCAACCAGGACTTAGAACAGCTGAGAACCATGGGATCCTAGTCTCATACACAAGGAAATAGATTTGGTGAAAAACTTCAGAAGAGTATATAGCAGAGCCTTTCTGGAAAATATAATAGAAGAAAAGTGAGATATATAAGTAAAAGGTCTGATTGTAAAATTACTTTGAATGTATAAATAGCTTTTGCATTCAAGACAAATAACATTACTGGAAAACTTTCTCTGTTGGAAGACGTTTTATGCATTGCAGTTCTCACATTAAACAACAACGTGGTGAAAGTGCCCCCAAATTATATTGAAATGACCAAAAACATCATACTTAAGCACAACAGGATGGATTTCCACCTTGGATTCACTGTTAACAGGAAAAAACACATAAAATATTATTTAATCTGATGTGATTCTTATTGCTGTTCTGTGCCTCCTTCGCCCTTCCTTTCCTTTTTTTCTTTACAGAAAATCATAAAGGTGACTTTGTCGTCACCTTCATTATAGTCACAAAATTCAAAAAGGACTTTTTTGAGGGAAATTTTTGACAGGTGTCTTTGAAGAGATGTCTAGGGAGACTTGGAGCCCTGGATGACACTTTAGGGAATTGAGCAAGACTGAATACATTTATTGGCAGTACTAGCAAGACTGTTAAAAGTCTTTTCTTCAGTGTAAATTTTTGTGAAGCAAGAATAAATATTAACCATTAAGTTTGCCACTATAACACAGGGATCCCCCGTAAAGCCTAGTGGGTGGAGACTAATATGTTCCTAATAAGCCCAGAACTGACAGGGTTGACTTGAAAGTTATTTCATAATTGCATTTATTCATAGTGAGTTACGAGGTACTAGTACATGGCTTTTTAACGAAGACCTTGACCTAGTGAGAGAATGAGTTTCAGTTTTTCTGACTCGATTAAAATAACATCTGGGTTTTCTTAGCACCGTCTATGTGCCTGTATTCTTTTATGCATTCTAGATGTAGTAACTCATTTAATCCTCACAATCACCATATGAAGAAGAAATAACTAAGTCCATGTTTATAGATGAAGAGACTGTGGCATGGAAAGGTAGAGTGATTTGCTTAAGACCATCCTATATAATAAAAGTCTAACATGCTAAGTGTCCGGTCATCCAGTTGGCCGTTCAACCAATCAAAGCGTAATATGCTAATGATATGCTAAGGTCACTCAATCGCTCGCTATGACATGCACTGACCACCAGTGGGCAGATGCTCTGACTGGTAAGTTAGCTTGCTGCTGGGGTCTGGCCAATTGTGACTGAGCAAGACAGGTCAGACACACCCTGGAGCCCTCCTGCGGTCCCTCCCTGGCTGGCCAACCTCCCATGTCCCTCCCCGTCCCTGATCAGACACCAGTTGTGTCCCTTGGCCTGGCCTGTGCCCTCTCACAATCTGGGATCTCTTGGGGAATGTCGGAGAGCAGATTTTGGCCCGATCCCGTGGGCCAGGCCAAGGGACCCCATGGGTGCACGAATTCATGCACTGGGTCTCTAGTATTATTTGTAAATGGCCTTGCTGGGTTTCTACTGCAGACAGTCTGATTCCAGAGTTTATAGTCTAAGAAAGCTTTATGTCACATTGTGCAGCACTTAGTAGCCATATATCACTGCCTTAATCTCGCTATGACTTTTCATATACATTTTGAATCCAGGTTATTGTATCATAGCCCTGACGGGCCAGAGGGAGATAAAAACCTCTCAAACCTTAGCTATTGATCCCACGATGCTGCTTCCCGGGGGACCACTTCACATGTGCTCAGTGTTTTCTTTCCATCCATCTCAACTTGCTACTGCAGTTTCAACTATAATACTCTTAGGGGATTGCTGTTATGCCAGGCATAATCTTCTTTTTTGGATGCAACCTCCTTATTTCCAAAATTCTGACTTCAGGAATGGCACAGCTTCCTGTAATTCCTCAGAGTGCAATTAAGATCACTTAGCGACTTTCAAAGTCCTGCTCACACGCCCAGTTCTCAGTGCTCATATCTCATTCTGAAGCTTCCATAATTTGGGCCATTTTGCTTTATGTAGGACTTTGCCAAGAACAAAACTAAAGTTCTTACCTTTTTGGCTCACTGAAAGTGTTTTTCCCAGAATCAAGAGAGTCTGGGAAGCCCAATTCTAATTGCAATCCATAAAATGGCAGTTTTATATAAAGCTCCAACATCTTTTGTGTATTTATATTCTAAGTACTAATTTACAGGTATTTTTCCTTTCTAAGACTCTGAGGTACTCCAGAGCAGGAGCCGCTGTGTTCACCTTTGTATCCACAGAATCCAGCATACGATAGACAGTTAGTAAATGTATGCTCTGTGAAGAGGTGATAGAATAAACAGGCCATGGAAAGGAACAGCTCTTTGGTATAGCAGCAAGTCAATAGCGAAACATTCAATACACTTGTGCTTTAAGTAATTAGAGATTAGCTGCCAGAAATTGAATATGAGGTCAGAGCTACACATACAGACACAAAGATTTCCAATAAAGAATTAGAAGTTGAAGCTGTAATCCAAAAATAGGTCTTAAAGAGGAAAGCTGTGAAGCATCAGGAAGTTAAGAGTGAATCTTGAGAAAACACACTGTGTGGGAGAACACGAACTAGCAAGGGAGCTGGAGAGGTGGCATCCAGAGAGGTCAGAGCAGCTCAAAATCATGCCCATATCCGAAGCTAAGAAAGATGTGAATTCCAAAAAGTGACCAGTAGAAGCAAACACACAAAACATATGACCAGGAAGAGGATCAGGTAAATAAGGCAAGTTTAAAAAATGAGGGAGAGAAGGCCAATGAATTTGCCAACAACAAAAAAGTTATTAGTGGCCTTTAAAAATATATTTCCAGTGCAGTAGGGTTTTTTTTCCACATTTCTGACTTGTTTATATTGATTTCTTTAAAACAAAACAAAACACTATTGTTTTGTTAGAAATATGTAGCCTTTTGTCATTTTGATAAGATATACTGGAGAAATTTACCAATTAGAAATAATCGCTTTAGGAATTTCTCCCCAGTTGCACTGTGTATAGAGCGTACATTCTTTAATAGGTCATTGGATTCTTTTTTTTCTGTAAACACTTTGCACAGCTCAAAGATATATCTGACTAAAACCTCTTTAATCCATCAATGACCAGCCTAAAGGCTTTGCTGGGTACTTTCAGGTAATGATAAGAACACCAGGTCATTGAAGAATTAATTTTATTTCCTAAGTTTCAGGTCTATTTTAAACTCTTCTTGGGAATTTAATTTCAGGAACATGGCTTGAGTCTACTCAAACTATTAAGATTTAAGACCTTCTATAAATAATTAGAATTTCTGATTAAGTCTAATAACAGTAATTGCTTTTTCCTCTCAAGTGTTATTCTTCTAAGAATCACAGACCAATTACTTGGCCACTTCTCACAGAATTCTTATAGGCTAGATTTTAAGAAAACACCCCAGGAACTAAAAGCCTGTAGTTTTAAAGCAAACAAAGTCAGCTTTTCTCAATGACAGGAAAATATATGAAAATCAGGCCCAGTCATAAAAAAAATTATATCTTAAAAAATGCCCTTGGGCCTTCTTTTTCCTTCCTATCAAAACATCACCATCCGTGCCCTCAAGCTCTTTTTTTTCTTTCTCCCTCCTATTAGAATTTAGGATTGGAAAAGGATTTTTTTATCAACCATTATAACTTAATGTGAATTTAATATGAACCCTCCCAAGGCATCTACATTTCAAGCTTTTTTCTAATTTATGTATTTATTCACCCAATAAATATTTATTGAACTTTCTGTGTAACACTAGTTTCTGTGAGAATTATAAAGTGAATTGGATATGAAAGCTACTTTTAAAGTAGCATGAAATGTATGTAGTCAACTATAATCTAAGGTTTTTTGTTTTACTTTTTCTTTTTTAAATGAAGAGTACAGGTTTTCCAGAGTTTCTGGGAAGGAGAGGGCCTCTCAAGCCCAGAGTGGGAAAGTGTTACAGGAAGCAGTGGTAGTTGACAGGATAGTTTTCATGATTTAAAACAGGGTATCTAAAACCAGCCTTATCTGGGTTTACATTGTGGCTGTGATTTACTGAATAACCTTGGGCAAGTTACTTAGTAAGCTGTCTGTGACTCTCATTTATGAAGTGAAAATAGTAGTATTTACCTTATGGATCTTTTCTGATTGTTAAATGAGTTATGACATGTAAAGCACTTAAAACACAATGTAAGTCCTCCATAAATATTAGCTATTGTTCTTTAGACTGAGCCTAGAAAGGTAGGATAAATAAGATTTACATGTGCAAAAATGAGTCAGAATGAAATAAACTTTAGAAGGAACAAAGGTTAAAATGTAAAAAATTAAACCATAGTTCTTTAGAAGAAATTTCAGTATTTTTTACATATATTCTCAGGGTAGGAAAGCCTTCCTAGGTATGACCCCAGGTCCAGAAGCTATAAAAGAAAGGGCTGATAAATTTATAATTAAAATAAAAACTGCATAAAAATACCATAAATAACACTAAAATTTTGCAGAATGAAATAATGATCAACAAAGTTAAACTTAAGCATTGATTAGTTGCTTATGTGATTATTAAAAAGTAAAATTTGAGCATAAAACTATAAAACTCCTAGAAGAAAGCATAAGGGGAAAGCTTTATGACATTGGATTTGGTAATAATTTTCTGGATATGACACCCAAAGCACAGACAGCAAAAGCAAAAATAGACAAATCGAACTATATCACACTTAAAAGTTTCTGCACATCAAAGAAAATCAGTAGAATAAGAAGGCAACCTACAGGATAGAAGAAAACAATTGTAAATCGTATTATCTAATAAGGGATCAATATCCAGAATATACAGAGAACTTCAACTCAACTCAACAACAAACCTGATTTTTAAAAATGTGCAAAAGATCCAAATAGACATTTTTCAAAAGAAGATATATAAATGGTCAATATGCATATGAAAAGATGCTCAATATCACTAATCATTAGAGAAGTGTAAATTAAAACTGCAATTAGATATCACCTCATTAGGGTGGCCACTATGAAAAACAAACAAACAAACAAATAAAAAACTGAAAATAACAATTATTAATGATGATAGAGAACTTGAAACCCTTGTGCGCTGGGGGGAATGCAAAGTGGTGTAGCTACCATGGAAAACAGTGTGCAGGTTCCACAGAAGAACTAACAATTGAATTACCAAATGATTTAGCAATCCCACTTCTGGGTATATATCCAAAAGAATGGGAAGCAGGATCTTGAAGAAGTATGTGTACAACCATGTTCATTGCAATATTATTCATATTAGCTAGGAGATGGAAACAACCCAGATGTTCATCAACAGATGAATGGATAAAGAACGCGTGCTATATACATACAGTAGAATATTTTTTATCCTTTTAAAAAAATGAAATCCTATCACATGCTACAATATGGACAAACCTTGAGGACATTATGCTGAGTGAAATAAGTCAGTCACAAAGGGACAGACACTGTATGATTTCACTTATATGAACTATAATTTATGGAAACGGAAAGTGGAATAGTGGTTGCAAGGGGTAGAGCAAGGGAAATGGGGAGCTGTTTGATGGGTATAGAGCTTTAGTTTAGAAAATGAAAAAGATCTAGAGGTCTCTTACACGACAATGTGACACTGCTGAAATGTACACTTAAAATGGTTAAGAAGGAAAATTATATATATTTTTTACAATTAAATTTAAAGGACGTTTTTTAAAATAAGCTGAATAATTCCAAAGGTGAAGTGGAAAAAAAAATTTAAATAATTGGTTATCCTCAACAGCCCATTTCCACTCCCTCCCCGCCCCCCCACCATTTACTCTGATATTTGAAGCTTTTATGCCATATAATACCTCCTGAATTCCTACCCTTTCCATTGTGACTCCTTCCTCCCCTTTTGCCATTAGGAAAATGTGCACTTCAAATTATTCATCTTATCATCCCAGTCATTCATTCAGTTAATATTTATTGAGCACATAATACATGCTAGGTATTAGACAGGATTTTAGCACTGAACAGAACAAAATCCTTATACCCATTGATTTATACTCTAATGGAGGGAGACAGATAATAAATAAGTAAATATATAGTGTGTGATGTGGTGTTAAGAGTCTAGAGAAAAATCAGAGTGAGGGGGAAAGGAATGCCAGGGCATCAGAGGAACGCTATTACATATAGGGAAGCCTTATGCAGAAATTGACATTTGAGCAGACATATCTGAAAGACTTGAAGGAAGATGAATGGTGGATATCTGGGAGAAGACTGTTCCATGTAGGGAATCATAGAGGGCAACGGCCTGCAGGCAGGAACAGCTTGATGGGTTTGGGGAAGAGCAGGAGTCCCAATGCAGCTTGAGGAGAGTGAGCAAGCAGGAGAAGGATCAGAGAATGGATCAGAGAAGCGGTTGGCAGCAGAACATTGACTTTGTGGGCAGTTATAGAGACTGTGTTTACTGCGACATGGAAGCCATTGCAGGATGTTGAGCAGAGGACTGTAGGAGGAAGAGGAGGGAGGCAAATTAGGGGAAAATTATGGTGACTGAGACCAAATGGTAGCAACAGAGGTGGGAGAAGTACATTGTGAAGGTAGAGCCAGTGGATTCTAATGGACTTGATGTGAAGTGTGAAGAGAAAAGAGTCAAGGAAGACTCCCAATGTTTTGACCCAAGCTGCTATCGGGATGGAGTTATATACCGAGGCAAAGAATACCACAAAGAGGAACACTTCTGCTGGAATAACAGCAGGATATTCGTTTGTGATGTGTTAAATCTGAGATGCTAAATTTAGTCAAGTGGGCCATCCTATCTAATAAAAGGGTAATATGCAAATTAACCATCACTCCACTACACCCACAAGCCATGCCCACCAGCCAATCAGGAGCGAGTATGCAAATTAACCCAACCAAGATGGCTGCGGCCATGGAGAGAGCAGGAGGCTTGGGTTTCCCCAGCAATGGATGAAGCCAAGCTTTCCGCATACCCTGGCCGGCCCAGGCCTCCACTCAAGGCTACAAAGTTTCAATTATAGAAGATAAATAAATCCCAACAGAAATGGCAGCAGCCACAGAGCTGGAGAGAGCAGGAGGCTTGAGTTGCCCCTGGCGATGGAGGAAGCCAAGCTTCTGCAGCCCTGGCCTGCCTTGGCCTCCACTCAAGGCTACAAAGTTTCAATTATAGAAGATAAATAAATCCCATTAAAAATGGCTGCAGCCATGGAGCAAGCAGGAGGCTTGTCTCCACTCAAGGCTACAAAGTTTCAATTATAGAAGATAAATAAATCCCAGATACCAGGGCCTCCGCTTGGGTCACCAGGGGGCGTGACCGGCCTGCAAACCACCACAGGCCCCTCACCCAGGCCGCCCACACCCCAAGGGAACCCCCACCCTGATCCAGGACACTTTTCAGGGCAAACCAGCCAGCTCCCACCCATGCACCAGGCCTCTATCCTATCTACTAAAAGAGTAATATGCAAATTGACCATTACTCCAACACAAGATGGCTGCCCCCATGTGGTCAAAGATGGCTGCCCCCATGTGGACACAAGATGGCCAGCAAGGGAGGGCAGTTGGGAGGGGCCAGGCCTGCAAGGGAGGGCAGTTGGGGGCAATCAAGCCTGCAGGGGAGGGCAGTTAGGGGTGACCAGGCTGGCAGAGGAGGGAAGTTGGGGGAGATCAGGCCTGCAGGGGAGGGCAGTTAAGGGCAAACAGGCTGGCAGGGAAGCAGTTAGGCATCAATCAGGCTGGCAAGGGAGTGGTTAGGTGGTGATCAGGCTGGCAGGCAGAAGTGGTTAGGGGCAATCAGGAAGGCAAGCAGGCGAGCAGTTGGGAGCCAGCAGTCCTGGATTGTGAGAGGGATGTCCGACTGCCCGTTTGGGCCCAATCCTATTGGGATCGGGCCTAAACGGGCAGTCAGACATCCCTCAAGGGGTCCCAGATTGGAGAGGGTGCAGGCTGGGCTGAGGGACACCCCCCTCCCCCATGCACGAATTTCGTGCACGGGGCCTCTAGTTGAATATATGAGTCTGAAGCTCAGTGAAAAGATCAGGGCTGGAAATAAAAATTTGGAAGTTATTAACAGGTAATATTTAAAGCCATGGCCGGGATGAGACCAGGTAGAGAGTAAGCGTAATTGCGGGAGAGTTCTGTGGACTGAGCCCTGGGGTATCCCACTTCAAGGTGGGGAAATGAGGAAGAAGCTGCAGAGGCTGAAGAGCAGCCGGTGAGTGAGGTGGGAGATTGCATCTCAGAAAACAGCCCTTTGCAATTGTCTCTTTCATTAGTCAATGCCAGTACATATGTCTACAGGGTTTTATCAGTTGCCAGTGTGATCCTGACCCCTGGTTATATGGTGATGTTGGTCTTGGGTTATTCTTGACTAGTGAGACCAGAGTACTGGATAGCTTCCCACAGTGTTTTCCACATAGGTGGTTTCTTTTCTTTTCTTCCCTTTTCATAATGAAACCCTTACCATTATGTGATCTTACACATGGAAAATTAAGTAAATATATTCAGAAGTTTAAAAAAATAATGTGACCACCTATTACCCATACCATTTAGAGATGCAGTATTTGTTTTTTCAAATAGGATGCAAATCCACTTTCTACATCTGCTCAGTGAAAATGTTTTGAAATCCCAGTATGACTAGATTTGTGACCCAAACCTCTCTTCTCATTCATCTCTACGCTCTGCAGTCAAGGCATCCTTTCTGCAGCCTCTAAAATGCATTGTAGGAACCTATTGATTTCACTGTTATTCCACCTCCCTCCCTGCCTCTGGCCACAAATTAGTCTGAGTCAGAAAAGGTGGTGAGATAAAAAGGCTATATATAGACTGTCCTTTTCTATTCTTTCAAAAAGCTTTCAAGAAAAAAAAACAACCCTAGGTGACAAAAGACAAGCTCAAAACCAGCTGCAAACTATATGTCCTCCAGTTGAAGTCCTTTGTACTTTCAAAGCAAATATTTGGCTTGCTACACCCTATCCATTAAGCACAGGAAGCAATGCTGGTCAGAATGTATCTTTTCCTAAAAGTATATTGCAGAAGATATTCAAAATCACCCTGTCGCCCTAGCTGGTTTGGTTCAGTGGATAGAGCGGTGGCCTGTGGACTGAAGGATCCTGGGTTCGATTTTGGTCAGGGGCACATGCCCAAGTTGTGGGCTTGATCTCCAATGGGGGTTGTGCAGGAAGCAGCCAATCAATGGTTCTCTCTCATCACTGATGTTTCTATCTCTCTTTCTCTCTCCCTTCCTCTCTGAAATCAATAAACACACTAATAAAAGAGAAACATGCAAATTAACCATCACTCTGCTATGCCCACCAGCCAATCAGAGTGAGTATGCAAATTAACCCAACAAAGATGGTGGTTAATTTGCATATGCAGGCGCAGAGCAAAGACTGAAGACAGTGTACAAGGAAGAGGGAGGGAAAGCAGAAAGCAGGGCGAGGGCAGCGAATGTGCGGGGAGGCGGTAGCGGCTGGAGGGAAGCCTGCCTCACAGGGCTTCACTCCCTTCTCTGTTTCGCTCAGGCCACAGGAAGCCCTATTCTTGCAGGAATCTTCCTGCAACGGGCCTCTAGTGTGTGTGTGTGTGTGTATATATATATATATATATATATATATATATATATATATATATATTTAAAAAGAAATCCCCTGTCACTTAACTGAAGTAATTGTTTTTATCATCAACCCTGAAATGTAAAATATCCATGTTGTTTTTATGTTTCTATTCTCTAATTTAGGGAAGAAGAAATTGAGCTATTGGCTCATAAAGCCAATATTACTTTCTTTTTTCAAGTCAGGTTTTTAGTAGCAAAAGAAAGTATTGTCAGCATTAATTCTTTAAATGTCTCTGACCTTGGCTTCATCTTTTGGTGTGGGACGTTTGGGGGATTATATTGTATTACATCTAAGCAATGGATTCTACCATTCATGGAGCAAGATGAGTATGCCTGAGTTTCCCTGGTGCTGTGTGCCAGAAACCCCACTTCCATATAAAAGGAGAAGGCAAAGAAGAGAGCTGCTACCTGAGGAAAGGTCACAGTTGTAAATCATGGAGCAGTGGGTCTAGATGTGTGTCGGGAGCAGTTTGGTAGGGAGAGAAGCATAGGGAGAAGATTGTTAATGAATTATCTAACTACACCCCTCCCCAACACACACACACACACACACACACACACACACACACACACACACACACCATACCAAAAGCATCATAATATGTTTTTATTTGGACATATTTTATTTTTAATTAATAATCATGCACTATATTAAATTTTACTTCCCAGGTTTTGACAGCTTGACCCTAGAATCCCATTGCAGACCCTGTCTTATTTTTTTTAAATAATGCTGGTGATTCTTCCTTCACTTCAGTGCTTCCAGATTGGCTGGAAAGCTAAGTGATTATTTACAGGGTACCTCAGTGAAATTAGCAGTAGTCTGAAATATGGTGGTGCCGCTGATATATGCAAATTCTTCATAAAACCTCACTGCCCAGAATGGAGATAATACAGTTGTAGTAAAACCAATTTGTCAAATGTGATCTGGAAACCTAAAGGGGATTTCCAGCAGATGTGTTCTTTTAATGCTGGCGCTGAGTCGATCAGAAGATGCAAACACCATCTCTAAACTGGTCATTATTTATATCTTTTGGCTGCATTCACTAATTAAGTCCTCCTAGCACCTGGGACCCATCTCCAGGCAAAGGCTCTCTTGTGGCATGTCACCGAGCCAGGTCTGGGCCCTTCTGTTTTATGTCAGAGGAAATATTTTAGCTGAGTCTCTTTGTCCAACCGGATTCGGCAGTTCTCTTATAGGTTTGCTTTAGTTCTTCAGCAGGAATCAGTTTACTAAGCTAGCTGCTGTTTGGACTGGCTAATTAAAACCTGCTCAGTGTGTGTGCAGGCCACCTCCAATGTAAGCACAGCCCTGCATAGAACTCGAGTTCCATGTGTATTCATTAGGACAGATGGGTATTGTGTTACCTACAGCCAGTCTGACTCGTGTTTGCTGTCTAATTGCATGTCATTGTGAAAATATATCCCCACTTGAGAAGTGCCCAGAATTCCCAGTATTTGGGGAATCCTGTGAAAAGGAGAGAAGTGAGCTGAGTATTCCTTCATGGTTAGCCAGGCCACCAAGAGATGTAGCTATATGACATGGGACACTTGGCCTACAAAGAAACTTTGGAATTAGCTGTTTATACTCACTTATCAAGGTTTCTTGCAATGTGGATAACCAATTATGCAAGTTTTCCCAACACTGCAGTTCCTTTGGCTGGGGGTATTCTCAGCTGCTAATAATAAGAAAAAACAACAACACATAAATATTGTCTCCGATAGTTAACTGCTTTTCACTATGGTCTCCATCCACATTCAGGGAGAGACCTGTCATATTCCCCTAAGGAGCTATCAGCTTTATGGATTAAACAGCTGTGCAAACAGTTCTACTGCAGTGTGATAGATGGTCTCTCAGATTTCTAAATGAGGTAAATGGCTGGATGGTGATGCCCCAACCAAGTTATAGAACCCTGAAGAATGAGGGAGAAGGGTGGGGAGAGATGTTAATTTGGGTTTCAAGTGCTTACAGAGGAGGTTCTAAATTGGACTTAGGAGACAGATGAGGAACTGATTTTTACAGGAAACTATTATTTTGTCAGGACCCTGTCAGAGGAGTAAGGCATAGTACAAATCAGTTTTGATTGGAGGGAGTGATAAATAAAAGGGTAAGCGTGGAGGTCACAGTGATAGGACACCAGGTTAGGGGGCTAGCAAGCCTGTCAAGAACAGTTTTACTAATTCTCTGTTTTATTAAGAGTGGGCCCGGATTACAATATGTTCAAGAGTTGGAAACTTTCAGAGAGGTTAACCAGTGAATGGGCTTTTAAGAGAACAGCACATGCTCAGGGATTGGGTATGAGAGAAGATGCTATTTTCATCTCTTAGAACACGATATTTGGAATGTTGTCTGAACCAAATACAAGTCACTTTTTCTTTCTTTTTGTTTGCCAGATCTACTTGACTTGCCAGATGTTGAAATAACCAGTTTGAATTATTTCCATTGTTTTTTCTAGCTAGAAAATAATAGATTTCTGGAATCTGTCATTATTTTTAAAGAACTGTGAGTAGAAGTGATTCATAGCTTTCATTTTTGTATGTGACTCCTTAGAAAGAGGAAGTTGAGGGTATGTCTTCTGTTACTGTGAGGAACGTGGTAAAGTTCTCTCCCAAATGACCCTCATTTAAAGAACATTCTTGAATCAATGTTATAGTGAACATTAAAGAGGAAAGGTAATGTCACAGAATACAATACCCAGCAGATGGTCAGAACTTTAAGGAGTCTGAGGGAGATTAGATACAGAGCAGTGTTACACTTTTCTTTTTAGCTCAATTATGGAGTCTGAGCATCTTGATTCGGCTGATTATGCAGATTGGCTCTTCAGCAGCATTTTCATTTCTTCACCAATTTTCCTGTTCTCCAAAGACCTTCAAATTTCTGTCACATTCCTTAAGGAACTGCCTCCATTTGGGTGTTTTATTGAAGGTCCACTGGGTTCCATCTTCTTAAGTAAATGTCCACCTCAGAAGTAAGTGCCCATTATGCCTGTTGGGTTACAATTTTACTAAACTCAGAATTGTTGTGGGTGGTTGAAAACATTGCAGTGCTCAAAGAGATGGTCATTAGCTCATTTAAATCCTCTGCTGTGTCCCATTCTGTCCTTGGTACAAAGGTGCCAGCCTGTCTGTGTAAGAATTAGTGGGGCATATAGCCTGGCATTATTTAAGTCAGTTATCAGTCTTAAAAGAAACTGAGCAGATTATGAACCGAATTACATTTGCATGCAGACTGTGTGCACATGTGTTCTCCTCGTAGATTACGTGCTGGCATCCCCCTTCTCAGCAGCAGCTCGCCAGGGAAAGCTAGCTCTTTATAGAAGAGTGTTCCCGGCAGATCACAAATGCGGGATTTGCATTTACACATAAAAGACCATGGCGAGTCAATTTTTAAAAGTGCGCTTTTCATTTTACACACAAATTGGCTCTAAACAAGAATTTCTCAAGTAGAAATCTTCAAATGTATTTTGTTTATTCAATAGTAATAACGTCAATTGGTTTTTATATCTTCTCTTTGTTCTATTAACATGAAAGATAACATAGATATTTTTGTTAATGAAATTTCAATAGTATTGCTGTAGGCTTTTCAAAAACTTTGATTTAAGATACCATATTAAGTAAAATGTCAAACTATAATTGATGGAAAAAAGCATTAATTAGTTTAGGATTAGATTTAATTAGCATTTTAATGAACTTGAATAATATCTCTTTGAAAAGGAATTTTGTAGAGATTTAGTATTGTGAAATTTTTTGTAGTTAAATATTTACTGTACACTGTCTAATTACTATAAAACTGATATAAAATTTAAATCCAAGAATGATTATTTCTTAAAAAACTAAAACTTAATAGAAAAAAATGTTAAGAAAACAAAGGATCTTATTATTATAAGAAGCTGATGACAAGATAATCAAAGCAGAGCTGCATATTTTCCAATGTTTGTTCCTTGGGACCCAGGTATTCCAGGGAAAAAAATGTTTGGGATACGTTGCATAGCCCCTGTTAGGATCTACCATTTGACAGTACCTTAAAAGCTCTATATAGACCGATAGTTTAACTGGTTTAACTTTGATAAGTTAGTATTTCCCAAACTTACTAAAGCCTGAACCCTTTTACTGAATAACCCCTATTTACCTCCAATTGAATTGGTACTCCATGAAACCACTAAAGTGGAGGATAAGATTATTTGATGAATTTAGTCAATTGATTTTAATAACACCATATATGATGCTCAATTTTAGATAACACTATATATGATGCTCAAAACCTCATTCCAAATTTAGATCTTTTTGGTAATTATGGTTCTTTTTTTTTTAAATATATTTTATTGATATTTCACAGAGAGGAAGGGAGAGGGATAGAGAGTTAGAAACATCGATGAGAGAGAAACATCGATCAGCTGCCTCCTGCACACCTCCCACCGGGGATGTGCCCGCAACCAAGGTACATGCCCCTGACCGGAATCGAACCCGGGACCCTTCAGTCCGCAGGCCGACGCTCTAGCCACTGAGCCAAACCGGTTTCAGCTGGTAATTATGGTTCTTGTTTTAACTACTAAGATACATTCTAGATACTTTTCGGTGAGTTCAATAGCTGTTTTTCTTTGTTTGTTTAGTTTTGTTTTTAAAGGGAGATTTTTTCAAATGTTTTCATTGATTTTTAGAAAGAGAGGAAGGGAGAAGGAGAGGAGGAGAGAGAGAGAGAGAGAGATTCTGCACACCCCCTACTGGGGATGGAGCCCAAAACCCGGCCATGTGTCCTGACTGGGAATTGGACTGGGTGATTTCTAGGTGCATGGGACAATGCTAAACCAACTGAGCCACACCAGCCAGGGCCAGAAGCTAGTTTTTTAATATTGCAATATAATGGAAGTGAAATAGAATCATTTAGCGGCAGAAGTGAAATAGAATCATTTAGCGGCAAAACTTTTATATATAGAATAAATTCACAAATAAATTTGAGTAGACTTGTTTGTCTGCCACTGTAATATCATTGGTCATTCTGCGCATATTTGCTAAGTACATCTATTGTGTGATATATGTCCACAAGATGATATATCATATAGCAAGTTGGCCTTAACCTCTAAAATCTTAAGCCAAGCAAACTGTAAAATGTTGTGCTAAGCCTAGAAAAAATAAGCCTTCTCATAACTCAGTTTTATACTCTAATATATTCTGGTACTTCAAAATATTTGAGCATGTACTTAAATCCTGAACTTTTAGGTAGTCAAATTTGTTCAGTTATTCATTTCTTAGTGTAACATTGAAAATACCCGTTTTTCCCTTTAAAGTTTATAAGCAATTGAGAAATAAGATATAGAAGACACTTACGTAGCAATTAAAATAACAGCTCTATTTTGATAATGTGGATTGAGGGACCTGATTTTAATATGAGCAGGCATTTCAGAGAAGAGGGAATAGGAATAAGCCTTAAAAAGATGTTCAACCTCATTACTAATCAAGTAAATGCAAATTAAAATCACCAGGAGACACCATTTTATCTACATCAGATTAGCAGAAATTAGAAAGCCAGCAATACAAAGTGTTGCTGAGGATGTGGAGCAACAGAGTTCTGCAGATGAGCATGTGATTTGGCAGAATCACTTTGGAAAACAATTTGGCATTATCTAGTAAAGTTGAAACTGCACGTATGCATGACCCAGCAGACCCATCCCTAGGTAGATAAAGAAATGTGTAGCTCAGCCAGTGTGGCTCAGTGGTTGAGCGTTGGCCTATGAACCAGGAGGTCATGGTTCGATTTCCAATCAGGACACATGCCTAGGTTGTGGGCTCGATCCCCAGTAGGGAATGTGCAGGAGGCAGCCAATCAATGATTCTCTCTCATCCCTCTCCCTTCCTCTCTGAATTAAAAAATAAAAATATATTTTTAAAAAAAGAAAAAATGAGAAATGTGAAACCTTGTACAAAACCATGTACAAAAATATTTGTAGGCATTTGCTTATAATTAGAAAAAATAGAAAACAAAAATATTTATCACCAGGAAATGAAATAAAGAAGTGTAGAGTACTATTTGTCAGAGAAAATGAATGAATTACAGCTACATATGTCAACATGGATAAATATCGAAAATATTAGATGAAAAAAAGCAAATTGAAAAAAATACACAGAGAATGATTCTGTTTTTGTAAAGTTAAAACTTGACAAAACTAAACAATATATTGCTTAGCGAGCCATCCATTCATAATTAAACTTTAAAGAAAAGCAAGGGAATGATAGCCACACACTTCAGGGTGGACGGGAGCAGGAGGAGGTCAGAGAAGGGCATACTGAAGACTTCCCAGGCTTCCTGGCGTGCAGCCTTAGTTGTCACACTCATGCATGTAACACTTTGCATGACATTTAGGTTTTCTTTTATTATTGTGATGCTTAATTGATGTTTTTGTTAGATCTGAGTATCCTTAATAGTAAAATATATATACGTTTTTTTTCCTTTGTTGGTATGGAGAGAAGAATTTTATGCCCCACAACCTGTAGGTAACTGCCTGGAATCCCATCACTCTAATTTCTTATTTGGAGTTCTTTTATAAATAAGTTTGTGGATTCCTGACCCCCAATCAGAGAAACCCTCTTTTAATGACTAATACTAAAAATCTGGAAGAAACACAAGGGAAAAATCTATACCTTTCCTATTAAAGTGATGACTGAGTCAGCCCTCCTTTGGCACTCACCAAAACCTCCTGTGGTAGTCAGAACTCTAAGATGACTCCCAAGTTCCCAGCCCCCTAGTACACACATCCTGTGTAAATCCCTCCCCCTAGTACACACACCCTGTGTAAATCCCTCTCCTTGAGTGCTTGGTGCGGGGGAGGGGGGAGGGAGGTGGCACGGAACTGAGAATGTGCTAGGCTAGTGGTTCCCGTGATTGGATTGTTATAGAAACAAGGTGATGGCCCAGTCATCCGTGATGACATTACAGTATATAAGCTCCTACTCCTGCTGGCTTTGAAGCTGCCATGTGGCTAGGAACTGAGGGCCACCTTCAGGAGGAGCTGAGAGGGACTCCCCGCCAACAGCCAGCAAGAAAGTAAATCTGTCCTACATCTTCAAGGAACTGGATTCTGCCAGCGACCTGGATGAGCTTGGAAGCGGATACCAGGTTCCATCTAAGAACCATAGCTCTGCTGACACCTTGATTACATCCTTGGGAGACTTTGAGTAAAGACCCAGTAAAGCTGAATCCAGACTCCTGGGACCCAAAGAAATTGTACTATAATAAAAGTGTGTTGTTTTAAGCTGCTGAATTTGCAGTAAGTTGTTACAGGGCAATAGGACATGAAGACACACGTATTATTACGCCGAACCGCTGAACAGCCGGGGCAGCCAACCCGTGTTGGCCCCTTCTTTCTTTCCTTTCTCCACATTTTTGTAGAATTGTCAGTTTCTAGGAACAAGCCAGAATTGATATCCTCTTTCATCATGAAAAGGAAAGAAGATTGCCACAGTTTAAAGCCTGTACTCCAGCCAGTCCTCTCTCCCCTTTTATCCAAGAAATGCCCTCCTCATGTGCCCTGGAAAGGCTGCCAAAACTATAACACAGGTTACTTGGTAAGAAAGTCAAGCTAGCTTCCTTCCTTCCTTCCTTCCTTCATTCCTTCCTTCCTTCTTTCCTTCCTTCCTTCCTTCCTTCCTTCCTTCTTTCCTCTCTCCCTCCCTCCCTCCTTCCCTCCCTCTCTCCCTCCCTCCCTCCTTCCCTCCCTCCCTCCTTCCCTCTCTCCCTCCCTCCCTCCCTCCCTCCCTCCCTTCCTTCCTTCCTTCCTTCCTTCCTTCCTTCCTTCCTTCCTTCCTTCCTTCTTTCCTTCTTCCTTCCTTCCTTCCTTCTTTCCTTCCTTCCTTCCTTCCTTCCTTCCTTCCTTCCTTCCTTCCTTCCTTCCCTCTCTTCTTTATTATTCCTCCCCTTCTTTCTTTCTTTCCCTTTCTTCCTTCCTTTCACAAGCATTTCTTAAGCAGGAGCTGTGCTATGCCCCATGCTTCCAGAGATAAAGAAAATAACCTTTCCCTTTAAGGAGCTCACTATTTAATAGTGGAGACAAATTACCACATGGTAATTATTCTGCTCTTGAACAAGCAGCTAAAAAGTGGGGGAGAGAAGGTAGTAATTATTCTGGAATCTTTTCCTTTCACTATACACACACCCACTCTCTCCATTCTCTCATACACTCATTAGGACCCTATATAAATAACATTTTCGGTTTTAGTCGTGGTTGATTTCTGTTTAAGGCACTAAATTGCTGTTCAAAATGATGAGGTTCTTTTAAACTGACTTCCCAGTGTGCTAGTAGGGGAAGCTGATTTGGTTTTTAGGACTGCATTTCCCTGTAAGTTCCTGCCAGGACATTGATGATGTCTTTCGGGTTTTATTTTTCGAAGTGTGGAGTTTGTTTATCCTAATAGTCAATAGAATATGATTTCAGAAACACCATTCTGAAACATTAAAAGTGGGAGGAGTACCAAACAACTATTTGTTACTAAAGCCTGCTGCTGTTTCCATGGCTGACGTTTACGGGGTTTTATAATTAGAGCAGTTTATGCGGGTACCACATCTTGTATCTAAAAATGGTCAAATTAAACAGGATGTTGATAATCTGCTCTTAGAACAGTTAGGTTATCTAGATAGCTGCAGCATACCTGGACAATTTGAACTGGAGGCAAATTAGATGAATATGATGAAAATAAGTTGTTGCCATCAAAAGGAATTTGTTTACAGTACTTAGATTTTCAAATAAAAATAGGGTCCTATCAAAATCCTTGGGTCACAGGTTAAGGAAAAGCAAGTACAAAATTATCCAAACTCAAACAGGTCTTCTATTCTTCTAAATCCAAAACCTATGTCCAATTGCTTATAGGTGGCATTTCTTACCAAAAAAAAAAACAAAACAATAAAAGAAACTATAAGTCTATACTAATAAAAGAGAAAGATGCAAATTGACTGTACCTTTGTGACGCCCACCAGCCAATCAGGAGTGAGTATGCAAATTAACCCAACAAAGATGGAAGGTTAATTTGCATACACAGGCGCCGAGCAGCCGGGGGTGGGACGGGAAGGCATTCCACACTGCCCTAGCCGCTCCAGGCCTCTGGGCAGCGTGGGAAGGCAGGAAGGCAGAAAGGCAACTCTGGGCCAGAGCGAAAAGGCAGCTCCAGGCCAGAGGGAAGGTGGTGCTAGCAGCCAGGGGGAGGAAGGCCCATTATTGCATGAATCTTCGTGCATCGGGCCTCTAGTATATATATAAAACTACAGAAGAGAGCTTAATCTCGACTTTTGGCTAAGGACTGGTTTTCATTGCTGTCCTTTTATCAATGTTCAGAAACAAATTGCTTGATGCCTCTGTGTGGTGAACATTCAGAAGATGAAGAGGCGCCCAAAGACATTCTGCTGTTGCACAACTGGCCTTCCTGACGGTGCTCCATAAGATTTCACATGGAAAGTGCACTTATGTCAAGCCTTTCATTTCATTTCACCATGATCATTTTACTATCCAAGTTTTAATTATAGACACTGTTTCTGATGTAGCAATCCTCTGCATTCTCTTCCATTTGACTTAAATTGAATAAATGTGGCCATGCTCTACTATACACTTGGAGGCTAGAACAGAGAGAGGGAGAGAGGCAGTGTCTGTACAAGAGGTACATCCAGGTTAAGAGGGACCATCCAGTCAGTGTAAGCAGCCACAGGAAGGATGAGGTAATGGGAGGAAATTCATCACAGACTCCCAGCTGGTGTGCTTAGCTTCTAGTTTACAATTATTACTTCTTCTAGATTTATTTTTCTAAAGGAACAAGTGTGGATGTCTGACTTATGCTTCTTAGCAAGAATTATTCAGGGTCTCAGGGGGGTGCCAGAGTAATTTGAAGTATCCGTACTCATTTTTATATACAGTTGACCTTTCAACAACATGGGGTTAGGGGGCACCAACTCCCTGTGCCATCAAATATGCACATATAGCTCGGCTGGTGTTGCTTAGTCAGTGAGCGTCAACCTATGAACCAGGAAGTCACGGTTCAAATCTCTGTCAGGGCACATGCCAGGGTGTGGGCTCAATCCCCAGCTGGCATGCAGGAGGCAGCCAATCAATGATTCATCATTGGTATTTCTTTCTTTCTCTCCCTCTCCCTTCCTCTCTGAAATCAATAAAAAAAAAAATTTTTTTTTAAAGAAAAGGAATGGGATGTTAGACAAGACTTCTAAGTAAGAGAACAAAAGGAGAAAGAAACCTTAGGCAAGTAGGCTTGACCCTGAAGACTGTTTCCCACCTTCCCTCCTGAAATGGGGACCCAAAATGATTTCTTCGTTTTATTTCATTATCTTTATAAGCTTCCACCATAGACTAGTGACCACTAAGGTCTCTTCCCCCCAGAAATTCAGGAAGGTTAGAAGAATGTATTTCTGAGAAGTATCAAGGGAGGATCAGATGTCCTTTATCTGAAGAGCAGACAAGAGGGCAGGTGCAGTTAAGGCAGAAAGTACAGGAAGATATCACAGGTGAAAACTAATGGTAGAGGTTATGGGGTTCTTACAATGACCTGGAAAGAAAACCACAGGGAACAAGCAACCATTGAACAATGACTGTGTGCCAGATAATTTCTTAGGCCTTGCTAGAGATTGCTGAAACCACTAAAGCTTAAATCATTTACCTGAGGGCATTTAGCTACACTATGAAGCTCGGTTGTCTAATCTAAAGTTCATGTTCTTTCCATCACCCTCTCTGGCAGAACAGCTCTCCCCTTGCCTTGGTGGATGGCAGCCATGTATTCTGCATCCTGAAGCAGCAACAGCAGCAATCTGTGATGAGGGTTCAGCTGGGTTAGCTCACCTGCTGATGGTGCTGTTGAATCCCAAACAGCTTTTCTGTAGGAGCCATGAAGTGTGAAATAGGGCAACAAGAGTCCATCAGTAGCATCTTCCTCTGCCTGGGGAAAAAGTAGGAAAGAGAAAGTCTAACAGAGCTGACCTTTTTCATTTTTTTGTCTCCCTCTCACTTCCCATTTCCCCCAGCCCACTTTATTTTTGGGGCTTGAACACAAAAGGCCAAATTTTAAAGAACGTCCTTATAATAGTATCAGTAGATTTAACCAAATGGTTAAAGTGGAGCCAGTTGCTTTCCCTGTAAGTGGCAACCGTGAAATTGTCTTCATTTTATCCTGTTAGGGTTGAGTATTCCAGTATTTCAAAGAGATGCCGCCCTCACCTGCGTTCATTGCAGACCCCTGACCTTGGGTAGTTGACCGAGTTGCTATTATTCAGTGTTCATCTAACACCTAGGATCCTCAAACTAATGTCATAGAAACCCTAAGGAAGGGTAGAGGTGGAGAAGGAAGGAGTAGAAGTGGGATATTGTGAAGGCTTGGAGCATTGCTTGTGAAGAACAGACACAAGTAGAGTGCCTCAGTAGACACAAAAGCCTTGGAGTATTGGGTCTAGGAGATGGGCTCAGGGCCCCACCCTGACCCCTGGAAAGGAGATAGAGTATGTGATCCTTTGAGACAAAATGGAGCCATCTCACAGTTTTGCTTGAGCTTAGGTCTGCTTATTGAATAGGTAAGTAACCCAAGCAAAAGGAAGTGGTGGACAATTGAGGAAGCTTTCAAACCTGGTGTAAAACATGTAGTGTCGTGGTTTATGTGGTACAGGGCCACTTAAACTAATTTTGAGAGAAGTAACCATTAAGTCTCCAGGAAGTGGTTTTGACTATTTTCAGAAGTGCTGAGGGTTTGTGTCTCATTATTTAAAGGCAAAATGCTTACACACTTCTCTTTGTTGTTGATATAGTAATACATGCTGAAGGAATAAATAAAACGAATAGGAGATGCAAGATTAAAATGACACGAATGGAAAAAGTACAGGCTAAAACTCATGTCAGAATGATTGGTTTATTTCCCAACTAAATAAATCATGTCATGCTTCATGCATGAGTATTGTAGGGGAGGAAAATTTTTCCCTCTACCCTTCTAGGTTCTTTTGGCTGGCCTGGTAATTAAACTGATATAAGACGAATTAATAGAAGAAAACCAAATTTACTTTTGTACATGTAAGAGCCTCACATAGACATGAGAGGTTCAAAGACAGTCAGGTAATTCAGGTTTATATGCCATCCTGAGCTAAGCAAAAGGGGGTTTGGGTCCCCGGACTTCAGAGGGAAGGAAGATAATTTACAAGAAGAAGGGAAGATGATTGGTAAACAAATGTTTGCTATGCCATCCAGAGACAATGGGACACAGAGGGGCATCCAGAGAGGACTCCCTGAAACTTACCACACTTACCCCAAACTCTTTGTAGTTATTTCTAGTGTTAGCTCTCTTCCTGGACTAGGGCCTGTATCTAAATTCTCTTGATTTAAAGGGAAATTTAAAAAAAGAAAAAAGAGAAGAACTCTTCCTGAGTCTTTTGGGACTTGTCTTCAGCTCAAAATGATCCACATGTCAAAGTGGCAAGCCTTTGTATCTTTAAAAGTTGACTTCCAGAAAGGTGGTCCTGGATCTTAGGCAATGTATACTCCATTTGGAAACTGGATATACATTTACCAGATTTGTGTCTAAAATGGGTTATTCCGTTTGTGTTCCCTCTTTTTAAGGCCACAGGAATTTTCCGAAGTTGAGCATACTCTAAAAATTATTAGCTGGGCAGTTTCTTGGTGCTTAGTGAAATATATTCTTTTATCTCTGGGTAACCCTTTATGTTCATCTTTTCATTAAGATATTTCTTTCAAAGAGTGCCAGGTCAGCATTTTTTTTTTTTATTATTATTATTGATATTTTACAGAGAGGAAGGGAGAGGGATAGAGAGCTAGAAACATCGATGAGAGAGAAACATCAATCAGCTGCCTCCTGCACACCTCCCACTGGGGATGTGCCCGCAACCAAGGTACATGCCCTTGACCGGAATCGAACCCGGGACCCTTCAGTCCGCAGGCCGACGCTCTATCCACTGAGCCAAACCGGTTTCGGCAGGTCAGCATTTTTAAATCAAAATTTTTAAAGTATAATACATAGTTTTATAAAGTATATCCTTAAGGATTTAATTCTTAACTACTGCTAAGACACATCTCCCTTCCTTTTTTGAAACTCCTCAGCTGGTTGTCATTCAGCCATCCAAGCAGGATACTACTATAACATGTGTTCTTAATTTAAGATCCTTAAGGCTGGGAATTTCCCATTGCACATTAGTTTCAATTTCAATTTGCAAGCTAGCAAGAGCAACATGTTCCCTCTCTATAAGGTTAAACATGTGCACTGAAATAGAAGAGAAAAATCAAGTACCATAATTTACTATCGACAGTGCTGAAATTGGGCACTATAGTATATGGTCAAAGCCTTTTATTAATTAAGTTATCACAGAAAATTCTATATGGATGATTTGTGGACATTTTAAAGTCAGGATGGAAATTTGCTTCTTTTTCATGTTTTCTTAATAAACTCAATTTTCTTAAGTAGCCTGTGGGTTTATATTCATATTTGCAACTTAGGAATGTTTTTAAGAGCTTTGATGTCAGTAATTTCCATATTGAGATTTGACATACACTTGCACTCATGTTAAATCAGGTGTCCTAGTTATCATCATTTTAAAAGAATCTTTGCACATACACATACACACCACTCAAATACAAGCCAGAAATTCCTCCTTGCCAGCTTTGTTCGGCTAACTCCTATTCATGTTGAAATGAATCTCCTTCTCATAGCACTGTCAGGCTCCTCTCTTACCCAGATTCTATTGGAATGCCTGGCATAGCAGAAAGTGCTTGTTAAAATCGTGCTAAATGAATGAATAACTTGAGCCTCCAGGCTGGCTAGCAAATGAGTTCAGAGGCTATGTAAGCATCATTTATAGACTCAGACAGAATCTTGTGCCAGCCAGAATGGCAGACGCCCAGCAAGTCAGGGAAGATGCCACCCTGGGATTGATAGCTCCTTTAAGGGCGGGATGAGGCCAGACCAACAGGGGAAGCCACGTAATGAGGTGTGCTCCCACCCACACCTAGCAGTTCTACACGGCCTGTGGGCCAGGACCAGCTCTGTGTGCAAAGCTCCTACAAACTTCCTGCTCTTTAGGAACTCCAAGAAGTAGAATAGTTAGAGAGAAACATTCCCCTGGTGCTGCCCTAAACAAAATTTAATTACATGCATCATGCTTAATGTTTAAAAACCTCGTTTTCTAGTCAAGTCAGAGGTTGATTTCATTATGTTTGCCTAGAAAATAGCCTGGTGACAAGTGAAAAGGCTACCTTCAGAAGCCTGTTGGACTGTGGGTGGATGGATCCACAGGGAGGGGCTGTGAGAAGCTTTACTTCTCAGCTCTTAACCAGAGGGACAGCTTTTCCAGGGATCCTGAAAGGAGCTCTAGATAAATGAAGGTTGTGCCCCTTGAAGTGTCATTTTTCAGTTCAGAAGATGTCTCCTGCAGTTCACATGTTAAACAGCTGGGGGTCAAGAGGAGATTTAGACCTACTTAAAGCACAGTGTCCCCTATTTACTTATAGAATCTCCTCATTTTTAATTGGCCTGGCCAGCTCCTTTATCAGTTGTGTTCATGCAGTTTATGCCTTAAGTGCCAATTAAACTCTTGGGCCTATAACTGCTCTCTTTTCACACTTGGAAAATATGAATCAACGGAAGCTCAAGCTAGCAGCCTGAAATATGCCCCAGTCCTGGGCAGGTGCCCAGAGGACTAGACTGAGCAGTTGACATGCAGCCTGAGTTCTGGTTCTGTTGCAAACCAGCAACTTTAATAACCAATATTCTCTTTGTTTCTAATATTTTCTATACATATTTATTTATTAAAGTAAATGAAATTGCAGTAATATTTGTAGACAGTTTTTTCCCAAGTAAAAATACTAATGTAATATACTTCTAAAGAAATTTTATGTATAGTTTTATTTCATTTCTCACTTATCAGCACTTTCCCATGACAATTTATATTCTTCAGAAGCACAATATTTGATGCTCATAAAATGCTTTATTATTTGGATATTTTATAATGCATATATGTCTACTCATTTTCATTATTCCTGTTGTCTTGCTGTTTTAAATAATTCTGTGAGGTCAGTCCTTGTACATGAACTTCTGTTGTCATCTCAGAGTTTCCTTAGGATAAAATTCAAGACTTGGCATTATTGAGTCAAAGAGTACAAGCGTTTGTTCTGTTCTTTGTTTCAAAAGTGAAATATATATTTTTAAATCCCTTTTAAGAAGCTGCTTTTGCACTCATTTTTATTCTACAGAATCTTTTTTTACCTCTTCCTTTGTGCCAGGAACCATAGTAGGCTATGTGAATTTCTTACCCTATTGTGTCTTCAAGGGGGAGTTAAGGTCTCACTGCCTCCCAGCCATCCTCCCTTCAGTTCTCCACACCTCCTACCATCTCCCCAGACTGAACCCCTCTGCGTATCATTCCCACACAGCCAGGCTCTCAACGCACTGTCATAGCATTTACCACACTGGATTCTAAGTGCCTGGTTTCATCTTGCCATTAGGTAGTAAATGCTTTGGAGTTAAGGACTATATTTTGCTCATCTGGATTGTTTCAGTACCCAGCCTAGTAATTTGCATGCAGTAGGCGTTGAATGAGGGAACAAAGAACATAAAATGATTTTGTACATACAGATGCACATGCACTTATGCACACACACAGTCAATCTTATAATTAGAGGTTTGAGAGAATAACATGGTTGTATTTTCTCCATTGTTGATGTGCTGATGGGATCTCACTTTTTCTGTGTTCAGATAGGCCAGATGGAAGTAAAGTCAGGATTTAATCAGATCTTTGGGGTAAGCAGCCTTTTAGGAGGGGTAGATTTCAAGTCAGTTTGTAGTCTCACTGATTTCAAAGTAAGCTAAAGAGTTAGTAATAATTAGCCAAAACCGGTTTGGCTCAGTGGATAGAGCGTCAGCCTGCGGACTGAAAGGTCCCAGGTTCGATTCCCGTCAAGGGCACGTAACTTGGTTGTGGGCACATCCCCAGTGGGAGGTGTGCAAGAGGCAGCTGATCGATGTTTCTAACTCTCTATCCCTCTTCCTTCATCTCTGTAAAAAATCAATAAAATATATTTAAAAAAAAAAAAAGAGTTAGTAATAATTGGATCAAGTTGGCCCAAATCTGATTTGACTTTATTTACCCTAAATACACATCATTGTATGACCTTTATTTTAGTCCTTTAAATGGGGCATAGAAATTATTGTGTTGTTTGTATGGAAAATATCCTCTGGAAATAATTTATATAATTACAGAATCTGCCAATGGCCTGATTCACAGGCAGCTCAGCCTTGGTTAGCAAACATTGTTGGTACCTGCTATAGCATTTTTTTAAAAGTAAGTTTCATAATTGCTAGGTCAGGGTAAAATTTAAGATATGTAATATGCAATAGACATGTGATATCTATCCATCTACACACATTATACAGCTACAAAATAAACATGTGTAAAACTAGCAATTTATCTCTGTAGAACTGAATATAACTTAGCTTTGAGTTTGTATTAACTGATACTAAAATCTTACTCTATTCACTTCCGGGTATATTCCATAATTTCCTGATTTTTCTCAGGTTTTTATGTGTAAATACAAAGTGAGTTCATGTTTCCACCCCTCTTCCCCCAGGGGCTAAGTATTGGGATTTGTTACTGTTCTGGCATCTGGTGGGATGACCTAGGGTCTTCAGGACATGTGGTTGGACGGCCCACATCCCAGCTCTGAAGCTCCTGAGAGTTGCCATTCCTCCCTCAGGGGCAGCCCAGCAGCTCCTGATTCACACTAGACTAAGTGAGCTTCTCGTTCAACCATTGGCTCTCCATACTGGGGCAAAAGTTGATGATTTCTTGGGTTATGTCCTGGAAAGCAAGGTTTAGGTTTTCTGGACTTTAAACTCCACATAATTGTTGGAGATCCACACATCAATGGCATTGTCTTGTTTTCCTTTTTCTCTCCCATCTTCCCCTCCCTGCCAACCACCACGACCGCTCACCACCCTCCTGCCTGGCCAGTCTTAGTGGTCAGGGGGAACCAGAAGACAGGACTCAGGGGGCAGGAAAACTCACTGCTCCATCTTCATATGCCTGTGGTTTAGACCAGGACCTGGACTAAAAATGGTTTTTATCTTAAGAATACTCTATCTTTGTGAATTTCCAGTCACCTTGACATTCAAAAGCTAAACATGACTCTTTCTGTTTGCACTTCAGCCAGAGTAATCCTAATCTTCCCTGGGACGATTGGTGCCTCAGACTGAATAAAGGAGGGCCATGCACACGTAGAGGGGCAGTAACTTCATTAATATCTCCAACTGTCACCCTCCAACACATGTGTATATGCAATAGGTTTATAGCTATTTAAATAAATAAAAAAAGGCCAGGTTTGTTTTTCATTGAAACCATAGGGATGAGGGTTGATTCTACGCCAAGAGAAAGAAGGTGTAATTCTCTGTTAAGCACCAGATGAATCAGGCTGTACCTTTCATTTGCAGCCTTCTCCTCTTTTCTCTCTCAGCCTTTCCTCCCTTGGCCTTTAATGAAAAAGCAGGCAACTCTTTTAAGAAAATTCAATTTCCAAAGTTTTTATTAGACCCCACTCCCATAGATTTACATATAAAGAGACAGAGACACTACCTGAAATTTGCTGGAAACCTGAAGAAATATGAGCTATCTCACCGAAGAATCAGCAAATAACACGAAGACATGAAAAAAAATATAGTCTGTGCTTCTTTGGCTTGTATAGGAAGAATCAAAGAACCATGAAATTAATTTTATTTGCCATTAAAAAATACTAGACCTAGAATCCAGGATGTGATTATGTAATTATAAATTAATTTCAGTTAGCATGCTCTCATCTGAACTAAATGTCAGCAATAGTTATGAGAAGTATGTTAATGAGCATCACAGAAGCTTGTCTGCTTGCTTGTTCTCAGGATGCCCAGGGAGTAGAGATAAAGGCTCCTGTACCAAGAGGACCTACTGTGGCTTTCCAGACTCCCCAATGCATGTGATCAGTTTAACAGGGAGCAATTCTCTCTCATGGTCCTCCTTAACTGAAAAGGAAGGGTTAGAAGGGTGTTCCCGGGCCACACTCAAGTGTGAAGTAAACATGATTATTATAGCAGCTGAAATGTGAAGTTGAAGAACATTTCAATTTCAAAATGGTGTTCAAGAGCATCTGATGACACATCTATATTTTAACTCTGGTGAAGTGTGAAAATTAAATGAGTACTCCATCAGATTGTACGAATGAATTATGACCTCCCCTCTTAAATAAATTGTGTGTTTTTTATGGTTATGGTAGCATACCTCATTTGTGAAAAGACCTTTCTGGCATTCACACAGTTTTTTATTTCTTCTAGTCATTTTGTTAATTATATGTTTGCCGAGGAAGAGACCAAGCGTAGCTAAGTCTAGAATTAAACTACATAGCACTGGGGTTTAAAATAATAGTATTTGTCATCAAGTTGACTGCCTCATATTCAGCCAGTGTCAAAATCAATGGTTGATATTTGTGCTTACGCAGAAATCTCATGGAAGAAATGACAATTCTGATTGGTAATCGACCTTTTTCTCACAAATTGTTATTCCTGCCACTCTGCCCTCCAGAATGTGATGAGGGGAAGTTGAGGCAGCTGGAGTTATAGAGGAAGACCCAAAAAGGAGCCATTGGGTGGGGGGAGGGGAGGGGAGGTGGCTTCTGTCCATGCCCAGTCTGGAGACTCACCTAAGCCTCCTTGCATGTATATATGTGCCCCATCGCTGCTTTCTCTGTGTGGAAGCCCATGAAGAAAGTTTGCCCTCCAGTACTTCAGTCTTATTGACCCAAGGTCTTAACGTGTTCTCAGCAACAAGGTAGTTTGTTCTGTGAAGTAAGATTAGATTGTAAACCGTCTCTTATAATCCTGCTAAGATTACAAAGCCCAAACAAGAAATTGCTTACAGTGAGGTGTCCTGGTTTGCTTTAGAACATTCTTGGGCCTGCAGCCAGGATTCAGGCAGCTTTCCACAGAAGGAAATAGTGACATTTCAGTGATCCTGAACCCTGCCTGCAACGCTGATTTCACATCGGGGACGCAGCCATTTGGCCATGGCTCAGATTCTATTGTTAGCATGGGCAATCCCCACTTTCTCAAAGCAGTACCTTCCGGAAATCTGCGTCTTGAGGTTGCTCTTATTTACCCATAGAAACAATGGGATTGTGTTCTTGACAAAGGAATGAGCAGGCCATGAATCTTAAGTATACCCAACACATGAGTAAATCTGAACAGCCACACTCTAAATCCCTCGTTGATAAGCCCGTCTTGAACAATAAGCCCCTGAATCAGGATACTACAAGGAAGAGAAACACCCAACTTAAAAGCCTTAAGCAGTAAAGACATTTCCTGTCTCACAGAACAAGAATAGGTGAGTCCACGCTGGCTCAACGGTTTCATTTTGTCTCAGGGACTAGGGCGCTTTACTTCTGCTCTTTCCTCAGCACAGTGCCTTGAATTGAGCCATGTCCCCTCAAAGTTGCAAGATGGTGGAGAAACACATGAGCCCCAAAGAAGTGAATCGTTTTCAGCACTGAGTCCCTTCCAGTGAGAGAGAAAGCCTTTCCAGAAGCCCCAAGCAGACACCCCCTTAAGTCCTTGTCCGTGGAGCACCCAGGACATTATCCTAGACTTTCCTCCTCTCCTTTATTTCCTTCATTCTCCATGACCTACCCTTTCTGGTTTTAAATAACCTGTCCCCTACCCTCTATTTCTATGTGTACTATGTTAGTTCAGATCCTCATTAACTTGACCTGTTCTCCCTGCTTCCAGTTTACCTTTTACCGTGCCATTGAACTGATCTTTAAAACACAAATCTCACTATGTCACTGTCCTGCTTAAAAACCTTCAGTGGTTCCTAATCACATATGCAATTAAATTTCCACCCACACACACCCCCACCCCTGGTTATAAGAATGACCTCTCCCCTCTTTAAAAAAAAAAAAAAGAAAGAAAAAGAAAAAACAGCAAAAAAAATCCTACATGGCAGCTCAATACAGCAGATGACGGATGGAGAGCTGCTGTGGCTGGAATGGGGATGGGGAGGGGGCTCAGAGCTCAGCCGGGTGGATGCCTCTGCTTCCCTCTCATGGAGACCCCAGAGCCTTTCCTTGGATCCTCTGTAGTCAAGGCAAGTGGACACACCTACTAGGCAGTTAATTTGGACCTCAGGAGTGTCATTCAGGCAGCAGCATAGACTTCAATGGCAGTGGAAGAGAAGGTCAGGAACGTACTCTCTCACAGTATGCGGAGTGAGAAGCGAAGAGGGCCTTCTAGAAAGACAGCTCCAAGAGTTATGGTGATAGAATGCCCCCAAGTCATGTAATACTCAGTAACACAATGTTTCTATTTCATCTTTCAAACTCTGGCAATGTGCCTTATAGGAGAATTTATGCTTTGTGTTAGACAAGTCAACCCAATCAGATGCTTGCAGACAAGGTGAGAATGGTTTTGAAGACCAAAATGCAACTAATATAAAAAACTGAGAATAACAAATTGTATCTGTATGAATAGTTCCTGTGTTTACATTTTCATTCTTACAGTGTGTGGGGGGTTTTTTTAAGGTAAAATATTTGCAATTGGCTTTGATAATCCCTCAGATTAGTCTTTTTTCCTTTCACAGGGATTTCCATATCAGAAATCCTGAATTGACCAACATTTCATGTGTTTCCATGTCTGATCAGGGTAGTTTGGGGTTAAATGGGCTTAAGAATGGAATTTCAAATAGAGCTATAAGAACTGAATATGCTAATTATTCTACCAGCTCTTGATAGCAACCTGTATTTATTCTTTATTCTATTTAAGAATTCAGTCTTTTGTGTTGTTCTATGAAGACTAAAGAGCTGTTTAGATGCAGTTTACATTCTGTTATAGAATATGACTTTCTTAATGAGGAGTTTAAATATTAATGAAGACTAATTGATGAATAATTTTAACAAGCAAAGGCATTATCAGTTTGAAGCAAGCACTTAAAGGGTTGTGCATTCCGGCAGGTATTTGCATACTCGGTGACACTGTCAAAAGGGAGGGACGAGGAAGGAGAGGAGTTGGACAGGGCATCGGGCAGGTAATGAGGGCCGCTCCAATTAGACCAGACTGTCCAACTCTATTTGCTTTAATCCATTCTCATTCCAAGAAGGGTTTGAAGAGAACATGGCTTTTTGTGTCTCATGTGGGCTCCAGGCAAGAAGGTCTTCAATCTTGTCACCTACCCCCCATCCCCAACCTCTGCCAAACCCTCCCTCCTGTCTACCGAGGACTCATTTCTGCCATCATGGTAGGTTTTTCTGCTTCTACCTTTATGGTCTGCCCCCATCACACCCTGTTTCTAACCACTAGTCTTTGCTATCAGGCTGTGCAGGCAAATTTGTATAGGCAGCTCCCTCACGACTCCCGATGGCTTCATAGGATCTGGCTGCTGGCATCTGTCAATTACTGGCTCTTCCAGGCTGTCCAGCTGAGAAGCGTCCCCACCCCCTCCCCCCGCAACTCTCCCTACTTTCAAATGAATCTTCACAGAAACTAGGCACTGGCAAGAAGCAGAAAATATGTATCAATTGTCTGAAGCTTCAAACTGTTTTTTATTCTCTCCTAATCCTTTTAAATGTGATATGTGTTTAAATTAAGAGTAGCGGAGACAAAATGACTTGGGAAAATGATAATGTTATGCTAGCCTGTTTCAGTGACACGGTAACTTGGTTAAGAAAATTGACTGTCAGATTTGATCAGTGTGGTTGATGTGAATAGCTGTCATTCCCGGGCTGGAGTAGAATTCTCCCCCAACAGGAGCGGTTTAATGACTGAAGGATCCAGTCACCACGTGAAGCAGTCGCACCTCCATGCATTGCCGACCTCCTACATTGCCTCTCTCTTCTGCTTTTCAGGTACCACGTGCTTGATTGCTCTACTATCAGATAAAGACCTCACCGTGGCCAATGTGGGTGACTCCCGAGGGGTCCTATGTGACAAGGACGGGAACGCCATTCCCTTGTCCCATGATCACAAGCCTTACCAACTGAAGGAAAGAAAGAGGATCAAGAGAGCTGGTGAGCTTGTGAACGCCTCCAAGCTCTGTCTGCTGTCTCGCTGGGTGGACAGGGGCCTTATTGGATAGCCCCTGGGGCATAAGAGGTTTAGTTACTAGTGATTAATAGAACCCTACAGAGGTTGCTGCTGAAGTAGTTGAGACTGGATTTTGTAATATCGCCCAGCAAAAAAAAAAAAAAAAAACAGCCACTGAATTCACCCTTCTTCATGGTCAAGAATTCCAAAAGGGCCAAAAGAGCCCTTTGCTCATTTAAAGGCTAACGAGATCTTTAGACCCCTGCTTGGGTATCCCGCTTCCCTCCAGCCATGCCAGACTACTGACCTCTCCCCAAATGAACCTTGTTTCTGATACCTCATGCTTTTTTTCTTTTTTTAAAATATATTTTAATTGATTCTAGAGAGAGAAACATCCACAAGAGAGAAATTTCGATCAGCTGCCTTCCACACGCCTTCTACTGGGGACCAAGCTCTCAACCCGGAATTGAACCGGTGACCTCTCGGTGCATGGGACGATGCTCAACCAACTGAACCACACCGGCCATGGCTGATATCTCATGCCTTTGCAAATGCCGTTCTCACTGTCTAGTGGATAGCAATTACTTGTCCTATGAGACCCAGTTTAAGGGTGTCCTTTCAGAAGCCTTCCTGTCACACAGTACCACAGGCTCCCCAGGGCTGGGTTAGGTGCATCTTCGTTCCTTCCCCAGCATCCTCTGTGGACCTCGTGGGTCACCTTTTACAAAGTATGGCTCTCTTATCTGTCTTGCCTTCACAACTGGGAGTTCCTTGAGGCAAGAACATGGTCTGTTCATTTCTCCAAGCACCTTGCTCAGCACCTGGTATAAGTAAATACTTTAGGGAGTGGGGGATCCCCTTTTTATTTATTTATTTTTTCTCACAACTAATGGCTGGGGATATAAACTTACATTCTGGAATTGGGATGGAGATGGGGAATGTAGTAGACAGCCTTCCTTTTTGGGACACCTATGTCCCCTCCTGCTTTTGTGTGACAATTTGCTGCACCCAGTTGGGCCAGACATGTTAGTCTTTCCATCTCCATTCCTGATGGTGTCTCCAACAACAGTGACACCAACGGCTTTCGCAGGATCACTGTGTTTGGGGCCAAGCTTAGCAATTTACATGCGCTTTCTCTTTCCCTACCTTATGAGATCGATACTGTCATCCTCACTTTACCACCAAGAAAATGGAGCCTCCAATAGGCTTCTGTACACAAGGACACGTGGCTAGTGAATGGTGAAATGAGAATTGAGACCAGGACTGTCTGACTCCAGAGCCCGTGCCCTTGCCGATTAGACCACACTTCCTGAAATGTTCTCAGATATCCCCAGCCCAGCTTCATGCTCACTCCGTCCTGATCATCACAACTGGAAATCATTCCTTCCTCCTCTTCTGTGGGTGCTCATCTCTCCTGGGAGAATACTACTTTGTGCTTGGAGCTGTTGATAAACGCAGATTTTCTTTCCTGCCAGACCGTCTAGTTCTTTAGAGAAAGGTCTGGATCTTGCACAACTTTATAACCTGCAAATCACCTTGCAAGGAGTATGTATTTAATAACTACCTGACAAATAATATGTGAATGAACAAAGTTCTAATTATTTTAAAGAAAAATAATAATATATACTATTGAGTGCATGTTATATTCAGGCACTGTGCTAAGTGATACACATGGAATAACTCCTTTCTTTCTCACAACTCAGTGGAATAGGTACTATTATTGTCCCCATTTTGCAGCCAAGGAAACTGAGGGTCAGAGAGATAGAGTTTCTCATCCAAAGTCACATATAGCTGGAAATAATAAGCTAGGAATTAAATCCAAGCAGCCTGACACAAAAGCTGAGCCTTGAAACACTGTGCTAAAATACACAGGGGTTTTTTTAATCCTGATCCTATTTGGAGTACTGTTTTGAGAACTATAGAGGCACAACCAAGGGCAGTCTCAAGCCAAATAATGGATTCCAGCGTTGTCTCTGGTCCCCAACCACCTGCCTTTTGCCACTCTCCTCAAATCCCCACCCCAGTGCTCTCTACTCTCTATCACTGAGCTGTCAAGGTGTTAAGTTAAAACTGATGCCCTCATCCATACACATCTCCTACCCTCATTATTCTTATTGATATTTTCTTGAAGTCGTTTAAGATACAAGGATGAGGGCAGGAGGATCTAATGGTAGAGTGTCAAACCTCAAGCTATGCAGCAGGGGTGCTGTTCCTTCCTGGCAGTGCCAGGGTTGGGTGAGGGGAGCACATGCGATATGTCACCTACAACAGGTCAGCCTTCTGTACACGTGCCCAGACTGTACCAGGTGTGTGAGCTTTCTGTTGGTCAGGCTAATGATCTCATTCTCTTCCCAGGTGGTTTCATCAGTTTCAATGGCTCCTGGAGGGTCCAGGGCATCCTGGCCATGTCTCGATCCCTGGGGGATTATCCGCTGAAAAATCTCAACGTGGTCATCCCAGACCCAGACATCCTGACCTTCGACCTGGACAAGCTCCAGCCCGAGTTCATGATCTTGGCATCGGATGGCCTCTGGGATGCTTTCAGCAATGAAGAAGCTGTTCGGTTCATCAAGGAGCGCTTGGATGAACCTCACTTTGGGGCCAAGAGCATAGTTTTACAGTCATTTTACAGAGGCTGCCCTGACAATATAACAGTCATGGTGGTGAAGTTCAGGAATAGCAGCAAAACAGAAGAGCAGTGAACCCTTCGGGGCTCAGCTGCCGTAGACTAAAGGACTTTCAACACACTGGTCTCTTTTAATGTCGTGAAGCTGTGGAAGTTACAGTTAGGATCCCCCATCCCAGACGTGGGATGCCCCCTCCCTGGCGGTCTTAGGTCTGTATCCAGTGACGATAAAAAGAGGGCCGATGTTGAGAGGCTGCAAGATTGTTTTTTCATGTCTCCCAATCCTTTCATCCAACATTCAAAATGTACAAATATCTAGTCGTAGAGTCACATGTATGAAGTGAATGGCGTATGTGCCATGTGTTCTCCCTTTTAAGGTTCTTTTCGAGATTTCAAGATCCCTTACGGGCCCTCCAGGCATCAGACTTCGGAGCAGTGAGCAGGGCAGGCCGCCCAGAGCTGCCGGAGATAGGCCCCAGCATCCCCTGCGCGTCAGGGTGGCAGTTCTCTTACTGAGGGCAGAGCTGCCCTGAGAAGGCTTTACCCTCCTGAGCCCAGGTTTTCCACTCCACAGAAACCGATTTGGAGTGGTTTGCTGTTCTGCGGCTGCTCTTGGAGATGGAGGGAAGAAGGGAGGCTGCAGCGGCTACACAGCAGAAGTAACCTTTTCCCTCCTCCCTTTATTTCTTAAATAGACTTGTATACCATCTAGCCGGTCTTTGTGCCAGTCTTTGTGCACTTATCCTAATCCTGCATGATCTTAACCTTTTGCTTACACCTTACTGTATGTAACAGGCAGCTGTTAAACTTCACAACTGGAAGCCACTTTTTTTTGTCTTTCATCACCAAGAAACCTATTAGGGGAAGTCAGAAAAGCAAATCACAGTATCATAATTCCTTCCATCTTTAAGGGTAGATAGGGGGGAAGTAATGGCTGAATAAGTCACATTTTCCCCCTTGGGAAGTTGCTTGTTTGCATTGGCAGAGAAAGCTGGGGAAGTTACCACCCTGAATTGAGCTCCAGCTACAGTTTTATGCCCTCCCCCCCACTTCTCCTATCCTAGTAGCTTTCAAGTATCTTTCGAGGAGTGTTCTGAGAAGCAACAGAACTGTATGAGTATTTCTCGAAACCCAAGCCAGAGTTCCCACCCACATTTTGGAGTTTGGTGGTAAACTGTGGGATGCACTTCTCCATGACCATGGAGAAGCAGGTAGCTTCCCCAGGCCAACCATTCAGTGACCAAAAAGCGGTTTGGGAATTCAAGCTCAAACCGGTATTGTAAGGCGGCCCAGAGTTATTCTGGGGCCAGGCTTGCTGCTCTCTGTTTCCTATTACCAAAGTCACATTTCCAATCTCAGTATTTTATAAGTTAATTGACAGAAAATGCTCAGGCATCCTGTTGGCCTGACTGTGGTGGCTCAAGTAGCCAAACATGATTTTCCTTGGATTCCCAGCCCTGTGTCTGAAATGCCAGGGTGTCCACCTGGCTCTGTTCTTTCTGAGTCAGCATTTGTCATTATAGCTTCTCAAAGGCCCCATTCGCTTTCCTCAGCTGGGGAGTTTTTCTGAAGCAGGTTCCAGAGAGAACCCGGGAGAATGAAAAGAGCCCCTCACGGTCACCAAGGACTGCAGTCTGTCGATTCCTCCCAGCACTTACCTTTCTTTGACTCCAGTGAGGATGAATAACAGTTTCCCAAGAGCTTTGATTGCTTTTGTAAACTGTGACTTTAGAATTCCAACATTAGAATTAGAACCTTAATAATTTTTTTAGCCATAGTATGTTCTAGTACAAAATACCTACCACCATGTAGACTGAGCTCTTTGCCTAATTAAGAGGCACTGAACAGTTGGATGTGTGTATTTGGGGTGGGGGTCAGGAGGAGAATGTGGGGAACACGCTGACTGTGGTCAGTGTGGGACGATCAGGCCAGGTGGCCCGAGTTTGCCTGGAGATTTAGGATGTTCTAACTCCAGAGAGTTACCAAAACCCATCATCCAACTCAAGTTCAAGAATAAGCTCTTTCATTTTATGGTACACAGTCAATTTTCCTTTTTTATTTTTAACTTAACTCCAAAATTCATAATCACAAAGAAAGATGTTTTTAAATGCCATGATCATTGTTGTTGTCCAAAATGAAAATAGTATGGTTTTGGTGAAGATGAAAAAGAAAAGCTACTAAGTTAAATTAGTAAGTTAGTGTTGTTTGCTGCAGAACATCTCAGTAGGTGGTGCTGAGGGCAGGAGCGCATGACTGCCCCCCAGCTGAGGTTTACACGGCATCTACGTTTTGCTTTGTAGAATTAATTCATTTCTGACTTTAACCACATAGTATGTGTATTTCCTATTCCCTTTCTCCCCTTTTTCCTCTCATTTTTGCTTGTAGATTTTTAAAAGATAGAAGTTCTAGGCAAAATAGCAGCAGTTTGGTTAATACCTATGTCTTTAAAATACTACAGTCAGAGTATTTTGCTCCCTTCCCCTGTCCTGGAGCGCTCTCTCTCTCTCTCTCTCTCTCTCTCTCTCTCTCTCTCTCCCTCCTCCAGCTGTTGGGGGTCTACAGAACCACGCTTGGGGTGCACTGTGGCTCCTGGCTGCTCCCTTCTTCAGGGACAGGGAAGGTTGAATGTAGCCACTAGGGAAATCGAGTTGAGGAGTTTGCATGTGAAGCCTCCCTAAGCAGCACTGCCAAAGCTTTGGATTGTCCACCAAGGCTGCCCAGACTCCCCAGCCCGAGTTCACCTTGCCAATAGCTCCCACGGTGCCAAATCTGGGATGGTTTCTCAGCCTTTTGGAAATGAAGCTGGGAACGAATGACCACATGCCATGAGCCCCCAGCAAGATGCCAAGCCCAGGCCTCCTCCATGCACTGCTCTGCTACTGCTCCACTGGCCATTCTTAAAATGGATTGGGATTTGGGGGGACGGGGAGTGTTAAGGAAGGGAAATTTTAAAAAAATCATTGTATTTGCAATTCTCTAATCAATGGAATAAATGATACTTACACAGAAAATTCCAAAGCTAGTTCCCAAGACCTGCATTTATTTAATGTGACCCATTAGCCCAACTCTGAAGTTGTCGTTCTCATGCACATATGCACACATTACTGGTTACCAGTAGCCTCTTGAATCTTGTCTATGTAATACTCTTATTTCAGAGAGTGTTTTATAGAATGAAGGGGCATATGCAATCTGGGTAAGTTTAAACAGGCCTTATTTCATACAACGTGAACAATTTCAACCCATGTCCATTTTATGCAAACAGGATTCCATGAGAGTGGTGGCATCATCGTTTCAATCCTATCTAAGGTAATTTTAGGAAATTGATTACACTATTGAATTGGGATATCTATATCACTGGGCTATCTGACAATACACAAGGGATTCAGAAAGGCAATGATCACTTTTTTCTTTACCAGGTAAACCTTGACTTCCCCCCACCCCCCACCCCCTGAGTTGTTTTCAGGTCAAACTCTTAAATCTGAATTAATGCAGAAGGTTTAGAAAGGGCAACATTTCATTGTACATTTCAAAGTATAGTAATACATACTCTGGGTAAACAGTTTCCAATGATGTCAGATTTTTTCCCCTCCTTTTGACCCTTCTTGAGACGGATCTTCCCTTACTATGCCCCCCAAATTGCCTTAGCTCATCACACCAGCATTCCTGACCCAGAAATGACATGTTTGTTAGATACCACACTGGGGCCTATTTAACTGCCTCTAGATTAAATCATTGATATCTAGACTTTTGAGCTAGTTAGCTGCATACCACCGGAGTAATAGAATTTCATTATCTCCCAAAGTGAGTTCCACAGAACACACGTTCCAAAGATGCTCTTCCACATACAGGGTTCCGGGGTTAAAGGAGTTTGGAAAACATGGCACCTGAGAAAGTGCAAATAAGCACCTCGAAGGTTCTAAAATAAATGCCTTGCAGGAGGGAAGAAGCACACCATGGATGTCATTTCAGTTAGGGTAGTGTTTTCCAGATTAATTTGACCACAGAAGCTTTTTTGAGTAACACTCAGTAACATTCCAAGGAGCTCATGTTCCATAGGACCCACTTTGGGAAATTTTGAGATATGGAAATATTACTGTTTTTCATCCACTGTGATATGACTCTTGGTAGTTGTAGTACAATTTGTAATTTAGAAGCACCGATCCTTTGGAGTAAGAGGCTGAGCTGTTCATGAAAGCAGTTTGAAGAAAGAGCATCATTTACTATGACCATCAGCAGCCTTGCATTGACAGTAGAAGCCCAACCATCCTACCTGAAGCCCCAACCGTTGTCTCCTTTCTTCTATGTGAATACTCAGCAAGAGTCTTTGCCATCCAGAGTGAATCAAAATAAATATTTTTACATTTCATCACTATTGAGAGTAAAAAAAATATTTAAAATAATAGAAAATGAGGGGAAAATTATAAACTATTAACATTTACTTACTCTGCGCTGTTCTTCTTTCCAGATTCAGTGAAATCACAGCTAAAATCCCTGTCCCCTGTTGTCCCACCTTTCACATTTTCTGTTACAGAATTAAGTTTGGTGAGTTATCTCTTGCCTAAAATGTCAGGCTTATTGTCACTCTCAACTTGAACAATGGGTTCTGGAAACTTAGATAATCTCAAAATAACAGATGAGACAAATCTAGTCAAAAATATGGTACAAAGTGAATTTAAGGAAAAGTCATTAACTTAAAATCACATCCAATATTTAGGAATACACCTGCCCTCTGGACCTTACCCAAAATAGTAAAAAACTGAAAATAAAATCACTTAGATCAAGAGGAAGATTACAAAGAGCAGGTGACAGTCGAGCCTCTAATGCTTCCACTAGACATGTGCTTCTCCACATGTTTCTAATATGGAAAAGTTTTGCTGATTCTTAATAATGTGGATGCTTTGTCCATTTTTAATTTTTTCCACTGTGAAGTTGAAAACTGTCTAACCAAGGGATGATTATAACAGTTTTTATGTGTTTAGTAACAAAACACACCATCATCTATACAATCACTTTAATAAATCCAACGTGAGGACTTTGAAGAGAGCAGGTAGTAACTGTTCATTTTAACAAATCATCACAGGCATTTTCACAATTCAAAACTGCCCCAAAGCAAGCAAGCAGCAAATATGTAGATTATATTTAGAGGTGTGGTTCTGTTGCAGAAGACCAAAGAAAAACCAAGCAATGCTTTTAAAGAAAAGGAGTAACACTGTTTATTTACACCGGTGGACCCAGAGGAATAACTGCCCAAATCTGAGTAAAGTAACATGCAGGGGCTTCTCTTTTATATCTTTCTGGGGTCTTTGTCCTGCAAATATGGATTATGCTTCTGGTCCTTTCCGCGGCTTTGCAAGAAGGCCCCCAGGTGTTGGGGGTCTCCAGGCCATATCTGATGGTCTGGCCAGGTGCCAGCGTTAATAACCCTCCCTCCGGGGCAGTGCACTGTTCACAGTTTTATGGCCTCTGTAACAGGTTCTGCAAGACCAGTTTCTGGGAAAGAAGTAGTGACTTAATTATAGGTTATCAAGAATGTACACTCGGCTTGCTGGTATGGATTCAGATTGCTAGCCCCCCTACCCCTCAAATATCAGGGTTACATTGGAATTAGCCTTTTAGCCTCTTCTTCCATTTATTCTAAAAGTCCTATAATCTGGCCTCTGACATTTGCCAGATTCAAATTAATCTCAAAAACCTCCAGCGACCGGAGTCCCTAAATCTGAGCAAAGCAGCTTACAATAAAGGCCTGGTAGCAGGTTGTGGCTGGGCCTGTGAGGGGACAGGAAACCTTCCTGGGTCACTGGCTGCCTCTGTAGGAGATGTGTATCATGAAGAAATTCAGAGGTTAAATGTGATATCATGCATTAGTATCCCCACCTATTTCTAGATTAATTAGATAATGCATAATTTAAAATGTGTTGATTCAGAAGCAAAGGTAGAATAGTCAAGGAATTGGGGGTAAGAAACACCTTTAGAATACCGAGATAGTAAAAATGTGAAAAGTAGGTTATCCAAAATTTGGATTATCAGACTTTTACCATTCACAAGTTGTATTTAATAGCGAGTTTTTTTTTTTGACATCAGCATACACATGAGTAGAAGGCAGTTGTTCCCACTTTTCACCTATTCAAATGCAAGGTTCCCTTTTTTTAACATATTTTATTGATTTTTTACAGAGAGGAAGGGAGAGGGATAGAGTCAGAAACATCGATGAGAGAGAAATATCAATCAGCTGCCTCCTGCACACCCCCTACTGGGGATGTGCCCACAACCAAGGTATATGCCTTTGACCAGAATCGAACCTGGGACCCTTGAGTCCGCAGGCCGACACTCTATCCACTGAGCCAAACTGGTCAGGGCGCAAGACTTCCTTAAGAGTTGACTAATGCATTGCTTACATGTTAATGAAGACAAAATTCTCATGCTCCTTCTTATAGGACTGATGGCATAGGCAGAATCCCATTTAAGAAAAATAGTCTGGAACATTTTTAATCAAAAAAATACAAAATTAAATTCCGTGTGATCAAAGTCAGAGTGTAAAGAAAACATTTTTAAGAAAATATAAAAGACAAAATCATAGGGGAATACTATAAGAGGAAATATTTTAAATTAAGAAAAGGAGACATTTTATTACATCATGAATCATGCTTTCTGGTATTTGTGCTCTTTCTGATATGAAGGAGATAATATTGAAGTAAGAAAATGAACATTGAGTTATTTATAAAGCTAGTAAAATTACAGTCCCTATTTCATTCATCCCCAATGAAAATGGATAGATAGGGTCTTATTTATTGCTGTCCTACACTACCTTTACTGTCCTAGAATCTGTTCCCTTTCCAAACCCTAGACATGGTTTTACCCTAAATCCTTAAAATGTATGAATTTTTGAGAAGGAAATACCCCTTTTTAGAATTTTAAAAAATAATACAATAGACTGCATGATAGACCTTGCATTTCAGAGGGCCCAGATAAAACTGAGGTCAGATAAACAGTCACAGCTACATGTGAGAGTGAGTTTAACACACTGGTAGTTTTCCACACACCAACATGAGCACCAATGAGTATTCAGATTAAAACAATTTCACAAAAACAAACTCCAGAGTGATTGAATGTTCTTGCTTCTTAGAGATATTTCTAATCCATATAATGCAAAGGGTCATGTTTGCTCATACAAGCTTTTAAGATCTTGTAGAAGTGATGTATTAGACATCTCTAACCCAAGAGAATGATGTCTCTTGTGCAAATTTTAAATTATCATCTGCCTTAGTATGTAAGGACAAACAGTGGCTGCTTGGTTTAATAATGAAAAGGTATAAAATCCTGCTATGGGCAGGGCGGGGTGCCGGGTGGGTGGGGGGGTGGGACTAGAACCATGGGGTCTTTAGTGAGAATACCCATATTTGAGCTCCAAGACCACAGCCAGTCAATGTGCTCATCATCCTGATTGCCCTTTTACCTTGGGCATATATTCAGAAAATGGAAGAATAAATACAAAAATGGAGAAAACCAATAACTTTTGTTTCTGTTTTAAAAATCAGTTTGCCCTTTTTAATTGATCTGAAATGCATGTTTACATTGAAACATTAACATCTACAACGTTGTGCCATTTACTGTTCTATTACTAAAGTCAATGGTTTTGATTTATAGCCATTAGCACAGCTTCAATTCAGATTACAGAGTAGAAATCTATTTTGCAATGCCTCGACATCCCCATGGGTAGCCAGAAAAAAAGAAAACAAAAACAAAAGAAGAAATTCTAGTGAGTTCAGAAGAATGATTATTTTGACGAGCCTGAAAAATACTAATGAAACAGTTAATTCCAAAACACCCCAATGAGAACTGTGTTCACATACATAGCTCCTATGTGCCCAAAGTACACGGTGTATTTCTCTTTAATATAAGCATCTTGGCATTTATAACAGATTGAATTGGGAAAGTCACTGTTTTTGTTCTAAGTAAATCTGCTTATATATTTTATTCTTTCCTTTATTAATTTTCTTCCCTGAGCACTTGCCTTGTGCCAAGCAGATATACTCTAATTGAGTGTATCTAGAGGTAGGCACTCAGGCACCATCCCTGCCTTCTTGGCACTTGGAGTGGAGGCTGCACAGATAGTCTAATGCTCAGTATTGGTCAAATGGGTTGAAAATTGGCATCTTTCATGATTCCCTTCAATGGGCTTAGATTTGAGGGGACAGGCAGAATTAGAGTAAATCTTTCCTACACATAAAAGAGAGTGAATGGTAAAAGATTGGGAATATCTTGCCCACATTCAAGCAAATTACATCGGATAATTACACTGTTTGTTTGGTCACCTATGTTTTCCTAGGATGGAGTGGGCAGGGGTAAGACTGGAAGGTGGGGACCAGGGGAGAAGTAGGCCACCACTGGAAGCCTTTGTCCAAGGGGGTGGGCTCAGCAGTAGACGCCAAAGCCAGGTGTCTCCCTCCTGATCCTTCAGGAGGAAGGAGAGAATTACAGAAAAGGAGAATGAGAACATCTCTCCATGGCCTGATTTTATTTCTGTTCCCAAGAGGCTATTAGTGTAACAATCTCATGCCACCAAAGAGAACCCAGAACTGAGAGTGTTTATCATCAATGTTTATCAATTAGTGAATTCCTTATATAGAAAATTAACATATTTCAGGAATACAGTTATTTCTTGGTTTTGAATATGAACAGAAGACTAAATGCCAGATTTTTTTTTGAGAAATCATAAATTTGGTAGCCATACTTTAAACATTCCAGAACCTATGCATGGAATTTAAATGTTATATTCTGAACCAGAATAGCAACACCTATTTTCTGTACGGCAACCCAAAACTAAACATCAGACTTTTGTTTTTAACCACAGAAGTCATCACTTCTTTTTAAATTCTTTGGTCATTTTCCCTAGACATCTCTTTCTGTTTGTGCCAATTGCTTCTTTATCCCAGAAATATTTCTTGTTGCCAAGTTACATTAGAATCCTATTGAATTAGAATAATAGAAAGTGAATGAGCCCTAGTTGGTTTGAGTGTCAGCCTAGGGACTGAAGGGTTCCAGGTTCAATTCCAGTGAAGGGCACATGCCTGGGTTGTGGGCTTGATCCCCAGTAGGGGGCGTGCAGGAGGCAGCCAATCAATGATTCTCATTTTTTTTTAATATTTATTGTTCAGATTATTACAGGTGTTCCTCTTTTTTTTTCCCCCCCATAGCTCCCCTCCACCTGATTCCCCACCCGACCCGATGCCCTTACCCCCTGCCACTGTCTTCATCCATAGGTATAAGATTTTTGTCCAGTCTCTTCCCGCACCCCTCACACCCCTTCCCCCTGAGAATTGTCAGTCCACTCCCTTTCTATGTCCCTGATTCTATTATATTCATCAGTCCATTCTGTTCATCAGATTTTTTTTAAAATTTTTTTAATTGTTTGAAGTATTACAAATAGTAGTACATATGTCTCCTTTTTTTTTTTTTCCTTCCCCATTGACCTTCCCCCGGCCTCCCCTTCCCCCCAGTACATGCCTTTACCTGCCCCCTCCCCCCAGTTTTTTTTTATCCATTGGTTATGCTTATATACATGCGTACAAGTCCTTCGGTTGATCTCTTACAGCGCCCCCCCCCCACCCCCCGCAACCTCCTCTGCCCATCAGATTTTTTATTCACTTGATTTTTAGATTCACATGTTGGTAGGTATGTATTTGTTGTCATTTTGTTGATCATAATTTTTGTCTTTGCCTTTTTCTTCTTCTTCCTCTTCTTAAAGAATACCCTTCAGCATTTCATATAATCCTGGTTTGGTGGTGATGAACTCCTTTAGCTTTTTCTTGTCTGTGAAGCTCTTTATCTAACCTTCAATTCTGAATGATAGCTTTGCTGGGTAGAGTAATCTTGGTTGTAAGTTCTTGCTGTTCATCACTTTGAATATTTCTTGCCTCTCCCTTCTGGCCTGCATAGTTTCTGTTGAGAAATCAGCTGACAGTCGTATGGGTACTCCCTTGTAGGTAACTAACTGTTTTTCTCTTGCTGCTTTCAAGATACTCTCTTTGTCTTTTGCTCTTGGCATTTTCATTATGACGTGTCTGGTGTGGTCCTCTTTGGATTCCTCTTGTTTGGGGTTCTCTGCGCTTCCTGGACTTGTAAGTCTATTTCTTTCACCAGGTAGGGGAAGTTTTCTGTCATTATTTCTTCTAATAGGTTTTCAATATTTTGCTCTCTCTCTTCTTCTGGCACCCCAATAATTCGGATGTTGGTACTCTTAAAGTTGTCCCAGAGGCTCCTTACACTATCTTCAAATTTTTGGATTCTTTTTTCTTTTTGTTTTTCTGATTGGGTGTTTTTTGTTTCCTCATATTTCAGATCTTTAGTTTGATTCTTGGGATCCTTTGATCTACTGTTGAATTTCTGTATATTCTTTATTTCAGACAGGGTATGCTTAATTTCTGACTGGTCCTTTTCCATTTTTTTGGCATTCTCATTAAGATCCTTAAAGGTCTCACTAAGTTCCTCAGAGGTTTTTAGAAGGTTCTTGAGTAACCTTATAAATGTGGTTTTGAACTCTATGTCCAGTAGTTTGCTTTCCTCCATTTCTTTCATTCATGACATGTTTCTTTGTCTCTGCATTTTGCTGCTTCCCTTGTGTTGATGGAGTGGTTTTCTGTGGTAGGTGACCAGTGGTTCAGCCTATCACCTGAGGTGGACACTCTTGGTGCACCCCTTTGTGGGTTGAGTGCAAAGTCTTGGTGTAGTTAAGCCTTGATTGCTGTTGGTACACTGGGAGGAATTGACCTCCAGGCCAATTGGCTGTGAGGACCCACTGTGTCTATAATGGAAGAACTGCTGTGCTGGAGACACACTTAGGAGGCAGGACTTGCTTCAGTGGGGCTTTGGTGCTCACTGAGTCTGGCTCTTGAATGTGTCACTTAAGGATGTGAGTAGTTGAAATCTGGTGTCATCTCACACTGACCACTAGATACACTAGCTTTTGGATCTCCAATGGGGTGCAGGTCAGCTACTGTCTGAGGCCACCCAGCAGGAGCTACAGCAAGAACTACAGTTTTCTCCTCTTTGCTTGGGGTTTGGAGGTTTTGGAGCTGTCTGAAGCGGGCTGCAGTTTGTTAGGTTAAGCTGCGATAGGGCAGACCATTTATATGCAAAAGCTGCTGCGTGGAGCTTGGGTGGGTTTGTAGATTGTGCAGGGCGGGGTCTCAGGGAGTCACTAGGCTAGGGCGTGGCAAACAGCGATGGCTGCCTGTCAGCTGTCTCTGCGTCTCCGCGTTTCCAAGTCCCCGCGTCCCACGCCCCAGTGCAGTAAACAATGATTGCTGTGCACACCTCTGCAAGAAAGCCACCCTCACTTTCTGACCCGATGGCAGACAGTCCAGCTTCTCCCCAGAGGAGTTTGGGTCCCCAGCATCTCCCCAGAAACTGGAGTTCAGAGTAATCGGGAGCTTGTCTCCCTTCAGGTTGAAAAAAGCAGTGCACCCAGTCGCCTGCCGCCAGCCCAATTCACTTGCCTCCGTACCTCAGCTTTTCAGCGCTTGTGCACATCTCAATGCTCTTTTCTCTTTCCTTCTAGTTGTAGAACTTCCACTCAGCCAGTTTTCCCGTGGTTCTGGGTGATAGACGTTTTGTCTTTTAGTTGTAGTTTTAAAATTGTTGTGCGAGGCAGCAGTTTAGGTGTTTACCTACGCCGCCATCTTGTCTCCTCTCTCTCTCATCATTGATGTTTCTGTCTTTCTTCTCTCCCTCTCCCTTCCTCTCTAAAATCAATAAAATATTTTTTTTTTTTAAAAAAAGAAAGTGAATGAAAAGAGGTTGGGAATATCTCATTGTGATCAAAAGTGGGGGTTTTGTGGTTTTGTTCTTAAGCATGAGAACATATAAAAGGAAATTAAGCCAATTTCTGATTGGGTAAGATTACTAGGTGTACCATTTAATAATTCGGATTTTTTTCAATAGATGGAATTACACATATGTTGATATACATGTGATTTGATATGTATGCTATTTTGTTGTATTGACAGCAAGCTTCAAAACTTCTTATGTCAAATTTGCTGAAGGTGTTAACATCATAGATATTAAAAATGTCGAATTTCATGCTAAAAAAGAGCATATGTGGGAAGTTTTAATTCATTACTTTATTTTGAAGAGAAAGTTATTGTATACTTTGGGAAGCTTATGGTGAACATGCTCCATCTCAATACATTTGTGAACGCTGGTTTAAATACTTTCAAAGTGATGATTTCTATGTGAAAGACAAAGAACGTCCAGGTCAACTGAAAACATTTGAAGACCAACAATCACAAGCATTATTGGATGAAGATGCACGTCAAACTAAAAAACAACTTGCAGAAAAATTAAACGTTGCTCAGCAAACAATTTCCGATCATTTACAAGCATTGGGAAAGATTTTAAAGGAAGGAAAATGGGTGCCCCATCAACTGAACGAAAAACAAGTGGAAAACCGAAAAGTCATCTGTAAAATGTTGCTTCAACGGCACGAAAGTAAGTCTTTTTTGCATTGAATTGTGACTGGTGATGAAAAATGGATTTATTTTGAGAATCCCAAATGCACAAAATCATGGGTTGGTCCAGGTCAACCATCAACATCGACTGCAAGGCCAAATCACTTCGGAAAGAAGAGAATGCTCTGCGTTTGGTGGGATCAGGAAGGTGTGGTGTATTATGAGCTTCTAAAACCAGGTGAAACCATTAATACTGATCGCTACTGACAACAAATAATCAATTTGAACCATGCTTTGATTGTGAAACGACCAGAATGAGCCAGAAGACACGGCAAAGTAATTTTGCTTCATGATGACGCACAATCACACACTTCAAAACCAGTGAAAGACACATTAAAAGATCTTGCCTGGGAAGTATTAACCCACCCGCTATATTCACCAGACCTTGCTCCTTCAGATTACCACTTGTTCCGATCGATGGCACCCGCACTTTCTGAGCAGCACTTCAAAACGTATTAAGTGGAAAACTGGGTCTCTGAATGGTTTGCCTCAAAACAAGAAAAGTTCTTTTGGGACGGTATCCACAAATTACCTGAAATGTGTAGCTAGCGATGGACATTGCTTTGAATAAAGCACTTCTGATGTTTCTCTTGAACTTATCATGTTTTCTTTGATTACAAAATCCGAATTATTAACCCATATCCTATTAAAACCACTGGTGGAGCCAAATAATTAAGGAAGGAAAGGAGGGTTGGAGAGGGTAAGAGAAAAAAAAAAACCCACATAATTGAATAGTGTTTTTTTCATGAATGGTATATAGCAAAAGTTCTGATCTCTTTTTCTGCTGAATTTTGAAATAATAACATTATATAAGCCTTTACTATACCTACTTCAATACCAGGAAGCTTTTACCATCTGCCTTTTCTTGCTAGTTGAAAAACCATAAGAGGTTGTTTGTTTATAAAACAATATCTGGATCCATAATTTATAAGTCAGTGCTCTTTTTTAGGAACCTTCAACTTGTATTTAATAATGAAATCACAGATCAAAAGGACTGCTCAACTCAGTCAGGCTTTCTGGTAAATTAGTCTCTGAGAATCATCCATAAGAAATACCACAGAACCTTAGCAAAACCTCATTACTCTTGTTACTCTTCAGAGGTTTTTATACCTACTCTTCCATTTTTGTCTCCAAGAGACATTTGAAACAAGGTTAAAATGTCAGTTGGATGCAGAGCTCAGAGTACATGGCAGTGCATGGTCACTCAAGATGCATGGCATGTCCTTCAGGTCCTTCTGATGTGTGCTAGGCTAGGGGTAGGTGCAGCTTTGTAGAGACTAATGTGTTCATGCAATCACCAGTTCTGTGTTGTTGTATACAAACCGAGCAGCTAAAAATCACCCTTGATGACAAGATTAAAGCAAAAATAAACACATTCAAGGTATTGGACGTTACACGTGGGACTGCTTGTTTTTTTCTCTTTTTGGTTAAATTCATTTTCCGTACTAAAATTTTGTAATTACTTAATGCTTCTGAGTTAGAGTAGCTGTTGAGTTTAGAATCACAGAAAGCAAAGAAACAATTCGTGGGCAGAGGATAAGACCAAAGCATAATAAAAGCAGGAGCTATAGGAGATGTCAAGACTAGGCATTCTCATTTGGAAAACAGCCCTCAGCCCCTCATCCAGGCTGGCCACGTCCCCCCCAGCGGGGACCCTCACCCCATGGGGGCGTGGCTGGCCTGCAAACCACCACAGGCCCCTCGCCCAGGCCGCCCCATGCCCCAAGGGAACCCCCACCCTGATCTGGGACACTCTTCAGGGCAAACCAGCCGGCCCCCACCTGTGCACCAGACCTCTATCTATACTAATAAGAGGGTAATATGCTAATTAGACTGGGAGACCTTCCAGGAGACCTTCTGGACATTCTTCTGGACAAAGCCATGGTGGTGGGGCTGAGGTAGAGGCGGTTAGAGGACAAGAGGGGAGGGCAGTTGTGGGTCATCAGGCTGTTGGGGGTGGGGCTGTTGGGGGTAAGCAGACCAGCAGGGGGGCCAGTTGGGGTGAGCAGGCTGTCAGTGGGGGTCAGTTGGAGGTGATCAGGACAGCCGGGGGGGGGCAGTTTGGAGTGAGCAGGCCAGCAGGGCCGCAGTTGGGGGCGAGCAGGCCGGCAGGCAGAGTGGTTAGGGGCAATCAGGCAGGCAGGTGAGCAGTTAGGAGCCCACAGTCCCAGATTGTGAGAGGGATGTCTGACTGCCGGTTTAGGCCCAATCCCTGTAAACCTGTAAACCTGCAGTAGGACATCCTTTGAGGGGTCCCAGATTGGAGAGGGTGCAGGCCGGGCTGAGGAACATACCCCCCCCCGGGCACAAATTTCGTGCACTGGGCCACTAGTATCATATAAACAGTATTAGGTGACAAGGGTTAGGTTAGCTATCCGTACATGTAAACTCAAGCAATATGGCATGACACTCCTCTGAGAAAAGGGTTCAGAAAAGCACATCCATCTGATAGGGCTTTCACAAGGTGCAGGAAGAAACACTGGAGAGTTTGAAGGCAGTGAAATATACATATATATACATATACATATACATATACATATACATATACATATACATATACATATACATATACAATGCTCAAATGTGAACAGTGTCAGGGACCTAGATGAAGAACAATAAAAGTTAATCACCAGATTCTGAAATTGGAATTGGGTGTAAAAAAGCTGAGAAATGTGGCCTTGGATTATTTTTCTCCTTTTCATTAAAAATAATATTTGATAGCCAGAGTAGAAAATAAATTCCAGAAATTCTGGTCTTCCACTCCTTTTTCTGGGTAGAAAATTTCTAACATAGAAATGAAGGATATGATTAGAGATTTTAGAATGGATATTTATCATCTGGGTTAGAGGAGGAATTGTAGACTTTTCCAATACTACCCACAGATCCAAAGAAATAGGAACCAAAGGCCACAAACATTTTTAATTATTTCAATATTCCAATATTGATCTTAGTAAGCTCACAGCAGTTACAATAAATATGGAATTAAGTGCAACTATGGGCTTAATGAGGAAATAGATAAGTCTCAACAGAGAAATGGAAAATTAAAAATGAAAATTAAGAATAGAAAAGTAAATAACTATAATGAAAAATTCATTGGATTGGTTTAACCGAATTTGGAGATGGCAAAAGAAGGAGTCAGTGAACTTAATTAAAACAAATTACCCAATCTGAAGAAAAGACAAGAAAATTAATGGAACCTCAGGGACACGTAGGATACTAGAAACAATCCTATATAATAAAAGCCTAATATGCAAATCGACCAAACGGCAGAACAACCGGTGGAACGACCTGTCGCTATGACACGCACTGACCACCAGGGGTCAGACATTCAACGTAGGAGCTGCCCCCAGCCCGTAGGCCCTAGGCCAGCCAAGGTGGGTGCCAGTGGGGGTCCCACCAGTCGCCCTGCATAGGGAGGTGACCGGCAGCGGTGGGGGGTGGGGCTGGCGAGCAGGCGGTGCCAGGCTGGCCAAGGCAGGTGCCAGTGGGGCCCCCAATCACCCTGCCGGTCGCCTCACAGATTGGCCCTGATCGCCGGCCAGGCGTAGGGACCCTACCCATGCACAAATTTCGTGCACTGGGCCTCTAGTATAAGATACACATTATCCTAATGCCAAAAAGAGACAGAAGGAGAATGGGGCAGAAAAATGTTTGAAAAAATAATGGCCATAAATTTCTCAAATTTTATGAAAATATTAACATATAGAACCAAGAAGAACATCAAACTACAAAGAAGTTAAATAAAAAAGGAAGCACACCCCACAAAGAATTGTCTGACCCAAAATGTCAATAGTGCCAAGGCTGAGAAGCCCCACTCTAAAGAAATCAATTTTTAAAAGTACTAGCTGGGATTGTGGCCTCTGTGGTGGGACAGCCTCTGCCTGCGTGGGGGTGGGGGTGGGGAATTGGGGGCAGGCAGGGCTGGTGGCTCAGCAGCAAGCCCAGCATTTGATCCTCCCCCACCAGCTTTCCCCAAGACAGTTTCTGATCCCGCTTGTAAGCTTGTTAATATACTTGTTAAAACATTTATGTTATAATACTCATTTGTCCTCGTTGTTGAAAATGAAGTCATAAAAATTGCTTTAAACATAGAAAAAAGTGACTGAGAGGCGACTCCTGTTAACATTTTGGTATATTTTCATCTACTTGTTTCTGCAGTTTCCACATATGTAGCCAGAAGGGGGAAGCGTGGCATTTCCACTCATTTCAACGGCAGCTGCTGCAACCTTTTATGAGAAGGGCATATTTTATCTTGAGGGAAGTTGTGTGTTTTTTTTCAAATCTGGGAAATATCTTGAATGGGCTTCTTTAAAGGGAAAATGCCAGCAGTACTCACTTCCCACACCATCTGAAAGGCGAGAGTAAAACATCAACAGGGCTAAATTGGAAGACATTTTAGAAATTGTTCCTTGATCACCTAAAACAGGGGGAAGGGCTTGGAACATGGAGAAAGGGCCCGATCTGAGAGAGAAGTCTTGGCCCTGGGCCATGGAGGGTGTCTTGGTCCTTCCAGGCTGCCATGGCAACGCACCACAGCAGGGTGGCTCATCAACACCACCGTTCTGGAGGCTGGCAGTCTGAGCGCAGGGGCCAGCATGGTCAGGTCCTGGCGAGGGCCTCTTCTGGGGTGCAGACTGCACACTTGTTGCATCTCCACGTGGTGGAAAAAGAAAGGCACTGCTCCATTCATGAAGGCTCCCCCCTCATGACCTAACTCCCTCCCAACGGCCCACCTCCAAAACCATCACAGTGGGAGGGACACACACAGCCAGTCCGTAACAGAGGGCCACAACCAATGGGAAATTTGCTTGATGAGAAACATTTTAATTATCTGTGTGCAACACACCACCCCAAAACTCGGTTAGTTTCAATAAAATTTAGCGTTTTTAATGTTTTTCTTAATTTCAGAGAGAGAAAGGGAGAGGGGGAGAGAGAGAGAGAAACATCAGTGATGAGAGAGACTCATGGATCGGCTGTCTCTTTCGCACCCCCTGCCAGGGATCAAGCCTGCAACCCGGGCATGTGCCCTGACAGGGAGTAGAGCCATGACCTCCTGGCTCATAGGTCAATGCTCAACCACTGAGCCAGGCCAGTCGGGCAAGAAAAGTTAGCATTTCTAATGGTTCTGTGGGTTGATGGCCATCAGTCAGGAGGTTCTCAATTTCAGGCTGATGTAGTTGGGGCTGGTGTTATCTGAAGGCTCAACTCCAAACTGAGTTCTTCTCTCACATGCCTGGTGCCTCAGCTCTCGTGGCAGGGGCATGGGGAGCTGGCTGGCCAGGCATCTCTGTCGCCACGTGGCTGGATTGGCCTTCCTCCCAGGGTAGCGGGCTCAGAGCAGCGGGACCTTTCACCAAAGAATGCATTCCCAGAGGCTTCTTCTGAAGGATGGCACACTGGGGACGTTTTGTATCCTCGTGGGGATTTACAATTCTGTTTGGATACTGATGGGAAAGGACGGCTGGAGAATTTGGAGGGATCAGGGCACACACAGTTCAGAGCACATTAGACATAGACACACACATGTGCCTCTCACATTTTTTACTTTTAAAAAATTCAGGTTCATGACAAAAAATTAGTCTTTCCATAAACATAATTTTTAATGGCTGTATTATATTCATTTTTTTACAACACTGAAATTAATCAATATTCTCTTAATGTTGAACACTGAAAGATTTTTAATTAAAAAAAATAACATGGCAACAAACATCTCTGGTAAATTCATTAGGAAAGACTCCCTGTGTAACTTCTGAGGCAAAGAGCATAAATATTGGAAAGGCAAACTGCCAAACTGCCTTTCAGAAGCATCTGCCAATTTGCACACCACCTGCAGGGTAGGAAATGCGCTCTCACTTTAAGGTCAGCTGTAAATCAGCTATTGCCCCCTTCCTCTCATGTTCTGTTTCGTTTTGTTTTATTTTTAAAATATGTTTTTATTGATTTTTACAGAGAGAGGAAGGGAGAGGGGTAGAGAGATAGAAACATCAATGATGAGAGAGAAACATCATTGATCTGATACTTCCTGCACGCTCCCTACTGGGGATTGAGCCTGAAATCGGGGCATGTGCCCTGACCGGGAATCGAACCAGCGACCGCTTGGTTCCTGGGTCAACCACTGAGCAACACCAGCCAGGCATCGTGTTCTGTTTTTTGCCATGCCACTGTGGCCATGTCCTTTTCCAGGGCACACACCACCCGACTCACCATTTTACTGGAAAATGTCCCTCTCTCCTGAAACATTTCTTCTGGGTCTGAAGCTCAGAGCCATCCACCAAGGACTCAAAGAGTCTTTCCTCACCTGGGCAGTTCCTGGCTGTGTGGGAGCCTTCCCACACTGTGGGGATGGGGAGACAGTGGGATGGAGGGGGTTCTTTTTGGTCATGAAAGGAGGGATTCCTCATTCTGGAACTGGCAGTCATCAGGGTATTGGACTAGAGACTGAAAGATGCATCTTTTCATGGGATGGACCTGGTGGCCTCACCTGGGAAGGGGACGGGCCAGTTACCACCTCACAGAGAAGAAATGTCTGCAGTCAGCCTGAGTCCTACTCCTCCACTGGTGGCTGGCAGACTGTTCCACGGTGGCCCAGAGGTGTCTGCCTGCCCCTCTTTCTGTCTCTCCATTCTCCCAGCCCTGGGGCTGAGTTCAGACTCAGAGGAGTGGGAAGTAAGGGAAGTGACAGAGGAACAGAGAGCTGGGATGGGGATAGAGACCAAGCCCAGAGCCCTGGGAGGGTTGCATCTGCACTGAGCTTGGGCAGCCTGGGCTGCAGCGGGGCTGGTGGGAGTCAGGGTCTGTGGGCCCCAAGAACCTCAGCTGCTTCTGAGTGGCAGCAGCAAGATGCCTTAAGATGACTTATTTAACCACCACGAAGTGTGGGTGCTCCGTGACAAATTCTGAAAACCTGTTTCAGAAGTCCAGAAGTAATTTGTTTTCTTACCAATAACAAAAATGGTAACAACGAATAGTTATATAACTATGTGCCAACAACCCTACTAGGTAGGACATTTTCCTCATTTTTGTAGGTAAAGAAACTGAGGCACAAAAGAGGTAAAGTGACTTGCCCAAGGTCATGGAGCTAGTAATCAGAGAAGTCTTGGTTCAAATCCAGGCAGCCTGCTTTTGCTTCCTAAAGATTGAGAGCCTTAGTGTTTCTAGCCTTAGGATCTGAAATAGCAAAGAAATATATCCTCCATTACAGGTGGCTTCAGGGTAGCCATAATACCATTTTACTGTATTCTTTTCTCTGGGTGATGGATACCTTTTCATTGAAATTGTAGCACCCAGTCCGTGCGGCTTCGTGGTCCTCATGGGTCGAGTCCCAGTCAGGGCATATGCGCAGGTTGCAGGCTCGATCCCCAGTAGGGGGTGTGCAAGAGGCAGCCAACCAACGATTCTCTCTCATCCTTGATGTTTCTCTCTTTCTCCCTTTCCCTTTCTCTCTGAAGTCAATAAAAACATATTAAAAAAAGAAAAGAAGAAATTGTAGGAAACAAGTAGAAGCCTGTGGCACAAAGACCCCAGTTCCTATTTGGAACTGACTCACTGGCCATGGCCCTTGCCCCCTTCCAGAATCCTGGATTCTACACCCCTGTCTCCTACACAGCCCAGGGTTATTTCCAGAAGCGAGCATCCTAGCCATGGGTACTGAGGACATACTTGTATTTTGAAATGCATATGCAGCAAACTTGGTATGATGTCATCAGAGACCCCAGCGACCTCTTAGTATATATTACATATTTATTCTTCCTTTGCAATATGCCCTTCTCAGTGTTTAGTAACACCCCAGTGCCTGGCTCCAGGGCTGTCATACAGGGAAGCTGCTGCTGGAGTCGTTGCCTGCTAACCATTTGCTGCCGCTCACTGGCACCTCCCACCGTAATACTGAAAATTGTACATAAATTCATTATCTCCTTTCCTGCCACAGAGAAGCCTGGGAACCACGGTGAGAAGACTTCTAAGGTCTCTCCCAGCTCTGATATTTCACTAGCCTTCCCCCCCTCCACCAGGTTGTGTTGACCACACCCAGGACTTAAAGACTATGGAAATACAGGTTTTGTGCCTGACTTTTTTTTGTTAATCCTCGCCCAAGGATACTTCTCCATTGATTTTTAGAGAGCGTGGAAAGGAGGAGAGACAGTGAGAGAAACGAGAGAGACACATCGATTGGTTGCTTTCCGCATGGCACCCTGACCAGGCCCAGGATCAAGCCTGCAACTGAGGTACATGTCGTTGACCAGAATCGAACCCAGGACCCCTCAATCCGAGGGCCGATGCTCTATCCACTGAGCAAAACTGGCTAGGGCTGTGCCTGTCTTTATCACTTACCTTAAGGGCGAGAGTGTCCATCTTTGTTCCTTTATCCTTACAAGACCCGTGAGGTGGCCCTTCTTTCGGGCACAAATTCTGTCAAGAGACTTCCACTCAAATTGCGCCTTGGCCATTGGGGCCTGCGTCCCGTGCTTGCTTCCATCTCCGACCAACCCCCCATCAGCACGTGCCATCTATTCTGATAGACTCCTTGAATGTTTGGTCCCATATTAACTACACGTGGGATAATCAAGGAGCTGTTGGGAGAGTGAGAGGGGTTCCCAGTGAGAGTTGGTCTTTGGCTCACACAAAATCCAGGAGTTGGCTTAATATGAAGATTAATTCTCAGTGGATTAAAGCACAGATAAACCCCAGGGTCAGCAGGACGGGCCTGCTACATTCCTCATATTCACAGTCCTCCCACTACTTCTCAAAGTTGGCCCCCTTCCCTCCCTCCATCCTGCAGACCCCAAGAGAAACGCGCTTTATCCCCAACCTCATGCTCAGAAATACTGTTGTTATGAACAGCTCAGCTCTGGCTGCTCTGTATCTGGAGACTGATGGGAACACGATAATGCCAAGACCATGTGGGGTAGAGCAGGAAAAGATTGACAAGGGGGTAGCCCTCTCAGTTAAGGGCCCAAAGCACCAGCTCCAAGTGAACCAGAAAACCACTGAGTCGCTCAAGCCAGCCTCAGAAACACAGGGTCCCCCCCCCCCCTCCACCTTCCTGCCAAGCCCTTTCACATGCTAGTTGTGGCAGATTATATGTCTGTACCCAACTATTCAGTCTCCACCCTGTAGAACAATGCATTCTGGCCTGCTCCAACGTGACCTGCACTATATCTTGTGAGAACGCCCTCACGCACTGAGCTTGGTATGAGCTTTGCTTTGGTCAGTGGACCTGTATGCCACGTTTCCTCCAACTCCTTTTTCCTTCCTTCTAGAACAGCATGCTCCAGACGGGGGCTGCCCTTCGGCCTGGGTCCTGAGATGAAGAGATGCATGCAGCAGGGCCCCAGCCAACGGTGGCAACCAGTGGTGTGCAATGCAGGTAAAAAGAAAACACAGTGTCAACCTCTGAGATCTGGGAGTTGTTCTTGCAGCATAATCTGGCAAGAGCTAATGTGCGAGGGGTCACAAACTCAGTGCTTGTGGGCAAGCAAACTGGAAGAGCGAAGCTGAAAGAATGTGTAAGACATGGGACTGGCAGGGCTGTGGCAGGCAGGAAGTAGCCTAAGATTAGGCTCCAGTGTTAAACTTGATTATGAGTTAAAATAAAAAATGCTGTTTATGTGGTTAAACATCAGAGGCTAAGATTTTAATAACACAGAGGACTAATTTTTTTTTTACCTGAAAGCTTAACTACAAAGAAACATGCAGTTAAAAACAAAAAATGTAATGACACAACCTCATATTGATTTTTATAATCATTTAACTTTTTCGAGATCTTTTAGGCACCAATCTCTAGTTGAGAAGGAACAATTTTCTGAAATTTGGCAATTATTCACATTTTACGTCTGTGTTGTTGTTGTTGTTGTTTTGGTCTTATTTTAAAGTGAAGAGAAATTTTTTTTATTTTAAAAGTTCTCTTAAAAACTTCTGTGTTAGCTTCACAAACAATATAAACATTTACAAAATTAATTAAATCTAATCATGCCACAAAAATAATCACCATTTGTCTTAAAGAAAGTGACTCCTATATGAATAGGGATTGACAAGGGTATAGACTGATTCCATAGACCACCTCACCGAATTGATTTTATTATGACTGAATCAGGTCTGAGAACAGGGAAATGGAAATAGCCTTGTTATAGAGAATCACAAATTACAATAGTTCTAATTGAAATTGGTTCTTATAGAAGAATTACAAATATTTGTGTATTACAAGATCTAACTTTCAAGTTTATATTTTCTGCCAAAGGATTTGATCGCTTGCCATCAGTAATCCAGAAATAAGGAATCAACTGTCCCATGTCAGTCATAATAGGAAATTGCACAATCCCAAGAATATGGGGAAGAAGTGTTCCTCTTTCATCTACTGGTAACAGATCCAACAAAAGAGACATCACTGCTTCCATAAAAAAAATAAATATACTTCTACATGACATGAAAATCAGCTTTGATTTTAGACCACACATTAGGGCTTCCTCTTGATGTGAAACTAATAACAATAGAGCAGCATTGTTTTTTTCCTCTTTATTCTCAAACTGATTGCTAATGAGAAAACACATGGAGATTAGTAATGTAACTCAAATCTTTAGTCTTCTCTTTGCAACTTAAGTACCAGAATAACGACATTCCTTTCAATGTATTCTGACCATCAGATTCTTTTCTTTTTTGCCTTTGGAGTCCTTTCCCAAAGGAAACATATTGCCTGGCATTCTATATTAATCCTAATTCCCAGGTAGAAAATGAGACCAATGAAGTGACATCTAAAAACACTGGGGATTATATTTTTAAAAACAAGACAATAATTTATATTTTCTTCCTTTCATTCTTCTCAATATTACCACATTAAAATATTTATCAAAGTTAAAGAGATTATTGATACACAATAATGACCAATGACTTTACATTAATGGAGTTATCAATAACTCATTAGTGAAGTAACTGGAAAAGAGTTCAAATGTAAAGGGTAATTCACTATTCTGTTTATACAGTATTGAAAAAAACATAACATTTAAACACTCAAAAATTTCTAAGCAATATTAAATAATTGATAACTCTGAAATACTGCAACATCTTGAGGTACCTGCTGAATGACCAAAGACAGATAATAGTTTGGTATAACTCTAAGTTTTTACACAGAACTATAAATTTTTAAAATTGGTAATCCACATAAGAGATACACAAAACCATTAACTGACTAGACTATTCAATAAATAGAGCTCCACGTTGCTTTGTTGTTATGAACTAATGAGCTTATAATTCAATAAAACCCCTTTAAGAAGTTCTAGTCTACAGAATGATATATTCCAATTGTTTGGTCCTGTTATTAACAAAAGACTTTGTTTAATTCCTCTCAATATCATCTTGAAAGGGCCTGATTTGATTTCTGTCAAAATATAACACAAGTAAAGTGTAAGCCTGTAGTCTCTAGTCTATGGGTTCGTCATGAATTTCAGTTCAGAGCAAGCCAACACAGTGACCTTCTCATGAGTGTTCCATTACAGTGCCAACTCTGATGCTTCCCACAAAGTGTCCTGTCCCTTTCTAAGTTTTGAGTAGAACATGAAATTAATAATGGCATGTGGTGTTCCTTAGCATAACCTGCCAAAATGTGATGATTTCCTTGGAAGAAAAGCCATGGGCTGCAATCACACGTCTGAGTTGACAGACATCCAAATGAATCCTATACAAAAAGAAAAGGTTTGTGTCTTCTGGAATATGAATGTCCACTTTCAATAAATTCAAACAGATCCCAACATAAACATCTTCAAACTTGATGGGTTTTACGTGGCTCATCATCTCATAGATTTTTGGCACCAAGTCTCTGGACATCACATAACCAAACCCGCTGCAGTAGGGAGGGAACACCTTGAAGGGATACTCCTGGTATGAAATATGGGCTTTTTGGTAAAATCCTCTATAGGAGTAATTATCAATTAGAGGATAACCGGTGAAAAACTTCTCTGACTGGTTTAAATTTAAAAGATACTTTACTAAATTGCCAGTATTGATAAAGACATCAGTGTCTGTTTTCATGACGTACTTGGCATTGGGGCAAAACTCATTGACCCACCTGAATGCCATAATTGTTTTCAAGGTCAGGTTATTATATGTGTCTAAAAAATCCTGTCGTATTATGTCACCGTAGAGAAGGTTCTCATCCTCTAGGGACAATGATAACACTTTGTCTTCCTTTTCAGCCTGTTGGCCTAGTAAGAAAAATGTAAGAACCTCATATCCCCACCAAGACTTTTTTTCGCCCCAAGTAACTCTAACGGCCTGTCTGGCTTTCACATCGGAGGGGTGTGAGGTCACCAGGATGACAAGAAATGGGTTTTGATGAGAGCAGTTTGAATGCTCCTGAAGCGTGAAGCGAAAGTCTTGCCTGTAAATGGGCTCATACTCATAGAAGTACATCCAGTTTACACGCTCTATCACGTTGTACTGGGGCAGGCTGAGGTACCACATCACGAGGAAGCTCAGGAGTGACAGCAGCAGGAGGCTCCATTTGAGGGATCTCAGTGACATCCTACTGGGGAGTGTGGTCAAGAGAGCCAGGGCCATCCACAGCAGTTCAGAAGCACGAGGCTCAGCTTCTGGAAGATTGACCAGAGACCAGGTTAGTAATCCACCAACCAAAACACGTTTTCAAACGGTATCTGATTATCTGCTTAAGGAGAAAGAGCAGGAGAACAAAGCTCCAAGCAAACCCCCAAATCCTAACCCGAATCTTATTAACTTCATTTAATTGTAAATAAGTGGATACCAACAACCAAAAATATAGTTGAGCTTTTTACATCAAGATAAAGGGGCATCTTGATTATTTTGGAAAATTAATAGTTCCTGTTTCACATACATAACTGTTGCAATGTGTCTCATTCTAACAAAGCAGCGTATTTTAACAAGCCTCAGGCAAACGGAAGGAAAGTGTCCCGAGTAAAGGGAGTCGTTTATAACTGCATATAGGCAGTGGAGGCCTGTTACTCTTCAACAATGGGGAAAACTCAAAACCGCAAATCCCATTACAAAAGTTAACTTACATGCATTTCATAAGCCACGGTTTCCAAATGTGAAAATGGGACTGTGGTTATGATGCCTACGGCTTATGGGACCACGAAGAAAATAAAGCAGCAACAAAAAGCAGAGGAACTATTAGTCCAAAAGGCAGAAAGGCCTCACAAGGACTGGCCAGAACAGAATTTTGGCTTCCTATTACACAGGTGGGCAGAGAGACCAGGGTCTACAGCCCAGCTCCTTCCTTTACCAACGTGTATGTTGTTTACCTCTTGGGGCCTCAGCTTCCTCCTCTTTACATCCTGAAGATGTTAATAAAGTGCAAATTAGTGCTAATATGTGCAAAGTATGTGGCCAATGTTAGTTATTCAACAGAGGCTGCCATCACCAGCTGTGTTCTACCGTTGGCATCTTTTCCATCCTATTTGTGTCTCTAAATTGATTTTTACTGTCAAAGGGGATCATTCTAAAGAAATAATCTTGATGAATTCTTACTACCTGAAGGGGGTTTCAAAGCCATAAATATATTTCTATTATTACCTTCTTCTAGATTTCTTTTTTCTGGGTGAGTGGAAGACCTTCAATTTTACCAATTGAACATTCAGTAGTAAGCGGTAGTCAGAATGCTTGAAATTTCTGTAACATACATAAGAAACGTAACAGCATTGACATATGGGTCAAGGGACTAGGGAGGTCAAAGAGGGGAAGGAAGATTTATAACGTGAAATAAAAAGTTAAAAAAAAATACTGCTGGTCTACAGAATTCAGAGTTCCTGACTTCATCACGGAAGAGGGTGGCTGGTATTCAAGACTTAAAATCTCTATCTAAGTTCTCACATCAGCTGGTGTCTCATGTCCCCATACAACAGTTCTACTTCCCCCGTAGAGACCTCAGGAGCCACTACAGGAAGTAAAACACGGCACTTCTAAGTGACACTGCTGTATCCTATCTTTAATTCTGTTCCCATAACTACTTTGTAAAGTGACTGCAGGGATACCTCCCACACTCAGGAGTGTGGGTGTCGGTGTGGAAGAATGAAGGAGGCGTGTGGCGAAAAGGGGAAAAAAGAGACTAACCACAAATACTATAAAATAGTTGTTCATTCAGGGTGATGGAAACAGAGGCATTCTCATGTATTTATAGGTTTCTTTGTATTTGAAATTTATCCCAAAAAAGGAAGAAAAGGCATAATAAAAATGCTTGGATATCAGAGCTAAATGGCCCGCCCTACATCTTGGCTGCAACACTTAACGGCTGTGTGCCCCTTGGGGAAGTTATTTCACTTCATCAGAGTTTCTTTCTTCAGCTACAAGCCAAGCATCCCAACACTAACTCAGTTAGTCCGAGGCTTGTGGGGAGAAGATGAATTGCCCCGTCAGCTCAGGGGCCCTCAGCAATTTCCCAAGTGGAATGGCACAAAGGCATGCGGATGGATGCACGCACTAGGATGTCATGGGGCTCACACTGGCCTGGCCTCAGGTCTGGGATGGACTCATGCCCTGCCGTGGGATCACAGGCAGCTGGTCTCCCAGCATAGGCCTCCTTGGGCCAGCTGAGCAGTGGGCTCGGTGAACCCTGACATTGTTCTAAATCCCAAATCCCCGGGGAGGGACAGGAAGAAGACCCTGAAACATCGACAAACAAAAATAGAAAGAGGCCAACAGGGAAGTAGACCATGATTGTATTACTGACATCGTAAATAATAATGTCACATATCACTACCAAGAAATAAACTATATATAAATTATAATTTAAAAGCAATTTCCATTTTATTAAAGATAAACTCATGATTATGTAACTACACGTGCATTCCCCAACTGGATTCCACATCATCTACATTAAGCAAACATCCTCTCCTATCCCACAAGCCTAGTGCAATGCTGGCTACACAGCAGCTGCCAGTAATTACTTGTTGATTGGGTGGTAGATCCCTAACAGCTGAAAAAACATCTCAGCTAACAGAAAGGCCCAGAAAACCTCCAGAGACAGAGCACGTCAGCTTCCAGGTTATGAAGCGTGCCAAGGCTGTCACAGGAAACCACCCTCCCAGACAAGTCATTGGCACCTCCGTGATTGCCAGAACTTATTCCCCAGTCCAATCCCAGGCTGAGTCTATGTCTTAACTACAGGTGTTTTAGCTTCAAAAGGGCTCTGTGGGGCAAAAGAATTAGAAATCATTAAAACTTAAACCATTAATTTTGAATGGAGGGTTCCTCAGAGTTTTTCATGTTAATGTACATTCTCTCAGAAGAGTATATATTGTGCAATGTTTCTCAAATTTGTCTGAACAAAGAACCCACGTTAATTCTCAGTCTGTGGCAGGACTAGAAGAATTCCATACTTTGGGAAAGCGTGTCCTAGAACGTCATTGCAATCACTGAATTAAGAAACTAGTTTCTGTGAATTAATAAATAAAACTTTAAGAGTAGTTTAGAGTAAAAAAATTTGTGGGGGGACAAATTGGTTCAATTACTTTGGAAAAATTTTCAGTGTTGTTCACTAAGGCTGAACATCTATGTACCCTATGATAACAGCAATACCACTCCTAGCTACAACACTCAACAGTGTGTATGCATATAAGGACACCCAAATATGCCCAAGAATGTTCATAATAGCACACTTTTCATGACAGCCCCAACCTGGAGCCAACCCACAGTAGAAGAGAAAAATACATTTATATAATAGCACATTACACAAAATGAAAATGAACAAATTTCAACCTCACATGACATCATGGAGAATCTCTTAAAGATAACATGGAGCTAAAGAAACCAGACACATCAAGAAGAGACATCATGATTCCATTCACACAAAGTTGAAAAGCAGGCAAAAGTAATCTGTGGTGTTAGAATTGAGGACTCTAGGGAGAGGGAGGAAATATTCATTGGGAGAGGCTGAACAGGACTGGCTGGGCTGATGGTTCTATTCCTTGACCTAAATTGTGGTTACAGATGTGTCTACTTGGATAATTCATCTTCTAACTTTATTATACTTCAACAGAAACATTAAAAAAGCATGGCAATCCAATGAGTCATTTTGCATATCTAGTTACTGTGTGCAATGGGTGTTGGCAGGTGTCTACGTGACATGACGGCCCTGGGTCTCCCAGTCGTGGTGTGTAATGTTCAAGAGAGCCTACAAATTAAGGCACTTTTAAAACCTTTACTGTTTGCATTTAATAGGAAAGAAAACTAAGGCTTTTGGGGAGTGTCAGTGATTTGCCCAAAGTCCCAGGTTTGTAAGTGAGGGAGACAAAATCAAACAGGACCCCAGATCTCAGTTCTTGGCCACTCCCTTCTTACCTATCCTAGGGAGTCTGCTGCCCACCCCTTGACCAGGGTTGGGTTGAGTGGGTTTTAATTTCTTGCAACCATTGAATCTTGATAGAAACAGTAAAGCAGCATCACAGTCTTTAAACAGAAAGACTCAAGATTCCCATTCTCAAAACCTGAAACCTGAAGTGTTAACAACAGTAATAGTTAATAACTAATCAGTCATGTAAATACAGACCTTCTTATTTTGTAACAAAAACATGCTGGGCCCTAACCGGTTTGGCTCAGTGGATGGAGCGTCGGCCTGCGGACTCAAGGGTCCCAGGTTCGATTCCGGTCAGGGGCATGTACCTTGGTTGTGGGCACATACCCAGTGGGGAGTGTGCAGGAGGCAGCTGATTGATGTTTCTCTCTCATCGATGTTTCTAGCTCTCTATCCCTCTCCCTTCCTCTCTGTAAAAAAATCAATAAAATATATATTTTTTAAAAAAACATGCTGGGCACTAGGAAATAAATGGGGGAGGGGAGAGTGACCTGGGGGATTCAGTTCAAATGAAAATAAGTACTCCAGAGAAACAGAACAAAGAGTCACTGCAATGGTACCATTATTTAAACCAGAATGACCTGGAATTCTTTTCTGGGATGCAAAGATGTTATTTTTTGCAAAGGGAAAGCTAATTTAATTATTTTAAAAAATATACAAGAATGCTTCTAATTGCAAATGTAATGTATATATTCCCCACCCTTGCAGAGTCTGCACTTGCTCTTCCTCTTAACTCACAAGCCGGTTCTGGAAAAGGCTGGCTCCTTCTCATGCTACAGGTCTCAGCAAAATGTCATTTGGGAGAGTCCTTCCGAATCTCTTATCTCAAGCAGTACCCCAGCCCTTATTTTCTGTCACATCTTTCATCCTCTCCTTAGCATTTAACCCTACCTGAAAGGTTTTGTCTACTTGTTTACTGCCTGTCCTTGCCTGCCTTGTTCACTGCCATATCTCTGGTGCCTAGCACATAGTAGGTGCTTGCTAGATATCTGAATATTATGCAAATGGCCTGGTAATGTGCTTGTAAGTACCGTACATACATCAATCATGTCCTTTTTCTTATAAATACATGAGGAAAATTTCTCAAACTAAACACATTAATTCAGAAACAAAGCAATACAAAACTCTACCATTCTGACCACTGAGTATATCAGAAACAAACAACAGGTGATGTTGCACAACTTCTCTCCTGTCTCTTTCTTTAGCCCAGTGGTTCTCAAGCGTTGCTGCACATCATAATCTCCTGGAGAACTTGAAAAACTTGACACCAGGCTATACACAGGGCCAACTACCTCGGAGTTTCAGAGGGTGGTGAGGGTCAGGTAGCTTCCCAGGTGACTCCAATATGCTGCTCTAGACCCTCGAAGTGCAGTGCATGGGACCTTGTTAGACATGCAGACCCTCAGGCCCCACCCTAGACCTCCTAAATCAGAAACTACATTTTATAAAGTAACACATATAAACATGCAGGATGGGGCTGGCACACAGTGATGGCTGAGTAGATGGTACTGCTATTGTTAAAGTCCACACTATATGCTTCATAACTTACTCTTATTTGCTCATATTCGTTCTATTGACAAACCCCGCTGCCGGCTCCAATGTCTCCTACAGGATAGTGCATGCTCTAGAACACATTTAAACAGGCAAATAAATCCTAATCCATCCACTTTCCCCCTCCAAATCAGCAGGCCTTCTTTTAGAGCCCGCAGATTATGTTTCTTCCAGGATCTTAAAATTCCTGTTGTTCTGCTATCCTGAACATAGAAGCCGACGGGACCCGCCGGCGGCGGTGCACAAAGCCAAATGCGGACTTTTCGGGATCCTCCAACACACACAGGCTCCCCTCTCGCATGACCCTTCCTCCTGCCCTACAGTCTTCCCATGGCTGAATGACATTATTTTTCGAGGTATGATGTGCACTGTCAAAAGTCCTACAATAGGTACTTCTAGCCACTGGAGAGGAACAACAAAACACATTAGCCTTTTCAAATGGAGGTGTGAGGTATTCAAGTGGCATCAACCTACTGTAAGAATTGTGCATATTTGATAAGGTTTATGTTTTTCTTTTTACTTTGAAGCACACAGCTGGATGTAGAATAGAGAATCACCTTGCATTTATTGAACGAGTGAACTGTGACTATTATGTTTACCTAATTTAATGATGCTTAAAAATAAAATACGCTTTAATCTGACAAAGGTTTGCATTAAAAAGAACTTGCCTTTTACTTCATCCATTCCATATATATATATATATATATATATATATATATATATATATACACACACACACACACACACACACACATATATTCCATTTTGAAAGGACCACCGATAAGTTAGGTGTAAGTCATAGGAAGGTAAGTCGTTGGTTATGCATTTGGTTTATCGTCTTCCATGAGGACTAGTAGTGGCACTGGGGGATGTTCTAGTCTGGGGAAAACAAAAGCTTAGAAAAGCCATGGTAGATGCTTTCAAATATTTTGAACAATATGTGAGTTTTAACTCCAGAAGGCAAATGGAAGCCCAAAGATAAAAATTAGTGAGAGGGAAAATATAGATTTCTAGAACGGACTGCTCCTCACCAGTGGAAATCTTCAAGTGGTTGGCAGGAATATTACAGAAATTAATTCCTCATTGAGTTTCAAGTAATTTTAGGTAACCTCTATGGTCTCTCCCAACTCCAAGATTCCATGACTTCGTTACTGATGTTTAAAATGCAGTATATGGAAAAGGTTTTATGTAACTTAAAAACATTGTTCAATTTTTAAGAATGAATCTGAAGTATTCATTGAATTGAAGAAAAACAAAAAAACAAACCACCATTAAGCACAACTATGCATGGTTGTTACACAGTTTTAAGTAGATGGTGAGCATAAATACCTAATACTCCATCACCACTTCCCAATTCTGCCATTGGATTCCCTGCTGGTTGCATCAGTACTACCTTTAGGTATATTCTGAGAAATATGGGAGAATGTCTTTCATGCAAGTCTTATTAAAATAAAAGCCTTCTGCCTTGGTGTGTTGAAGTAGAAGACACGTGGAGTTTTAAAATCATATTTTAAAAAGACATGATTTCCTGGTATACATATAATATACATATACACTGAGTGGCCAGATTATTATGATCTCTGAATGCATAATAATCTGGCCACTCAGGTTATATCCTATATAATAAAAGGCTAATAGGCAAATTGTCCCCTCGACCAGGAGTTCAACCAGCAGGTAGGCCGGCCAACCGCCCATGTCCTCCCCCCGTGGCCAGGCTGGCTGGACCCTACCCATGCCGAATTTATGCACCAGGCCTCTAATATATATACACACACACACACACACACACACACACACACTGAGTGGCCAGATTATTATGCGTTCAGAGATCATAATAATCTGGCCACTCACTGTATATATGTATATATACATGGATACATATATACATATGTACTATTTGCAGACAATGTACTTCCTTATAGGAATAATAATATGTGGGAATATTTATAAATTTCTGGGATTGTGCTGTGTAGAGTCTCTGGGCTAAGAAAAATGAGGAGCAGCCAAAAGTAGCAAAACCTGAGAAGGAAAATTCAGCTGCAATTTTCTTTTTGCTTCTGCCCTATCTTGCAACAACAACAACAAAAACCACTCTTAATAATGTGAATGCATATTAGGATTTTAACTGGGGTTTTTTGTTTAAGGAACTGTGGGCTTGGGCTTAAGTCTGTATCACTTCTATAGCAATTTACAAAGCACGGTGACTATACTGTAAAATAAGTGTAATCACCCCATTTTTCAGAGACCTGTGCAGTCCAAGTACAGGCAGACCTGGAGCCCAAACTCAGGCCCACCTCCAAATGCTGTGCTTCTTCTCCAGAGCACAGTGCCACAGAAGAGCCCAGCCTCACATCCGATCTTACAGCCTCTAGAGATTCCTGGGCAGGGAGCAAAGAGTAGAGCAAAAGTGGATTTACCTTTGCACTCAGGCGTGGGTGGTCTGAGAGAATGCCATGACTAGCAGCCTGCGGGAAGAGGCAACAGGATGGCCGGATCCGGAGAAGCTAGGAAAACTGGAGCAGAGCAAAGATCACACCCATCAGGCAGAACAGCAGAAGGCTGTTGCATTATAGCTTTACCAATTGGAGGACATTTCATTCACTCATTCGGTACACTGGATAGGTGTCAGAAGCTGGGGCTGCAATGGGGAAGATGACAGGCAAACCCTGCCCTCAAGTTGCTGCACTCCATGAGTGAGGAGGAAGGCTCTTATCTCCAAGTTGTGCACCAAATGTAATGAGTAAAGCTCCCCTGGAGAAGATAAAGGGAGACCTCCCTCCTCAAATGTCTCCAAATTAGTGGGCAGCCTCCATGGCGGGGAGCTGAGTTTGCAACTCTCAGAATGTGTAGATGCTCAATTAATGTGCAAATTATAGGACCAGTGTCAGTTTAGAGAACCATTTAATACTAAGAGGTAAGAGTCAATTACCATTTTTTATCTTAGAAAGTGGGTAACTCCATCTTTGAAAACAAAGTCTGTTACTAAAATAGTAGCCAAATACAGTTCCAGATAAGAGACATGGTTTGAGTCCTCAGTCATAGTGAGGGTAGGTGGCCATAGACTTGTCTAAGCACAGCTTAGGAGTTTAGCAAAATTCTATGTTCTAGTCCAGAAGTGGGCAATTTAAAAAAATAAATAAAAAGCCAGACAGCAAACATTTTCTTTGTGAGCCATATGGTCTCTACTGAATTCTGCCTTTGTAGTAAAAACAGAGCCACAGACAATATTAATATATAGGTTATATATTATAGGTCAATATATGGCTATGCTCCAATACAGTCATCTATATTATAAAAGGCCAGTGGCCATAACGCCATAATGACCAAATGACGTCACCAGGAGGTGCACTGATGGGTCTCATGGCATGGCGGGTCTGGGGTCCTGCCGGCGAGGTGGGTCTGGGGTCTCGCGCGATTTCACGCACCGGGCCTCCAGTATATAATAAAAGCCCAGCAACCATAATGGTGTAATGACCAGAATGACCGCTCGACAAGTGGCTATGAGGTGCATTGACCACCTCTCGGTTCCTCCCCTTACCACCCCCTCCCCAGCCCACAGGCTCTGATTGCAGGATGGCAAATGGGGAGCCGGGGTGGATGGCAGCGGGGCAGGGCGGGACTGGGGACTGGTGAGCTGGTGGAACCTCTTGGTCCCTCCCCCCACCTGCAGGTTCCAATTGCAGGATGGCGAATGGGGAACCACGGTGAACGGGGCGGGACTGGGGACTGGCAAGTGGGCGGAAGATGGCCCTGATCGCAGGCTAGGCCTAGGGACCCTACCTGCACACGATTTTGTGTGCTGGACCTCTAGTTTTGTTTATAAAACAGGATGCTGGTCTGGAAGTGTTTGTTCTAACCACACGAAATAGCATGCCTTAGGACAGTGGTCAGCAAACTCATTAGTCAACAGAGCCAAATATCAACAGTACAACGATTGAAATTTCTTTTGAGAACCAAATTTTTTAAACTTAAACTTCTTCTAACGCCACTTCTTCAAAATAGACTCGCCCAGGCCGTGGTATTTTGTGGAAGAGCCACACTCAAGGAGCCAAAGAGCCGCATGTGGCTCGCAAGCCGCAGTTTGCCGACCACTGCCTTAGAACATCAATAAAGTGTCCTAAGAAGTCTCTTCTCTATGTTCCCTCGTGACCTCAAAGGGCCAGGCTACTGAGAAGAGGGTCCTAGCGTGGGTAAGGTGTTTCCTAAGTGAAATGGTTCCTGGAGGGTAGGCAGAGCTGATAATTATTAACCTGGGCTGTGGATGTCACATGGGGACAACAAAAGGCCTTGGCTCTCTGGTTGACTAGCTATATTCGGGGTCAGACACACACAGAATGGTAAACTCTGATCATCTACTCTAGTTTTCCGTTTTTATTCCTTAATTATCAGAGCTTCAAGTGGTACAAGCTCATGAAGCCAGATCTTCTGTTCTGCAGCCTCTCCAGGCTCTACCCTACAGATGACCTCCCATATTTAGATGTGGCCCCTGCACCTCTCTATGCTTCTAGCCCATACCCTCTTCTACCCTCTCCTCAAATTCACAATGTGTCAAAAGCTCTGGTGCCAAACACAAATCAATATTTGTAATATGCAACTTCTTATTAAAACCATTGTTCATAGTCCCAAAAGAGATATTTGCCAAAGAGCTTACTGTTAAGTGAACTGCAACTTCTGAATGCATCTGTTGTATAAGGTCATTTAAGGACACTCTGTTTGACCCCACACATTTGACTTCAATCATGAGCTGTGAAATATGGTTATCCACCAACACTGTGAGCAACAATGAGCAATGATAGCTTTTAGAGCTGCAACAGAATAGTACATTTGTCCTAGACATTATATACTGGTGAAAGGGATAACGGTATTTCCTAAAATGGGATTCTACCTATATCATCCAATGGTGGACAGAACAGAGCTGGAGACTGGACAGACAGAAAAGGCAAATCACTGGAAGGGGAAAGAAAAGAGAAGAAAGTATCCACTGGATTGTTTTCTTAGGGATAAAGAGAATTGAGTCAGAACGTGAAGTTGACTATAACCTCCAAATTAAGTTTATAGTTAAATTTTCCTGAGGTACTATGGTATTTTAATAATAATTCCATTTAAAAAAAAATATTTCAGAATGATTTAGTAGACCTTAACTAACTCTTGTACCTTCTCAAATCCTTTGGGGAAAGAAATATACTAGAATATATAACAAAATTTGTAGCTGTGTAAATGATCCTTAAAATTTTGTAAAGGAGACTATTATGTCAATTTTACATACACAGGATAATTTCTAAATTAAAATAAGAATAACTTACCTGTAGAATTTCAGATGAGACCAGAGCACTAGTTGAACTTCTTTGTTGTTTTCTGTATTCCATGTTTTAATGAAAACAGATTTGCTGGGGACTATGGAACAGAACAGAAAAACAATACAGCCGAGTCATAACAACATTGGGCACTACCATATCTAAATTCAATGTTCTAGCCTGGCTGGTGTGGCCCCATGGTTGAGCATCGATCGACCTATTGAACCAGAAGTCATGGGTTCAATTTCTGGTCAGGGCACATGCCTCGGTTGCAGGCTTGATCCCCAGTGTGGGTGCTGCAGGAGGCAGCCAATCAATTATTCTCTCTCATCATTGATGTTTCTATCTCTCTCTCCCTCTCCCCTCCTCTCTGAAATCAATAAATATATATTTAAAAAAATAAAACCAATGTTCTATACCTAGCAAGCTGCTATGGGAGCAAATTATTATATATCGACACTTCATTTTTGGAAAAATGATCCTCTCTTCTTCCTTCTTGTTCACAAATCACTTCACGCATCTAATCTGGAATTATATTTAGCCACTGTATTGATGGACTTTATTTTCAGGGTTGGAATTACCTACTGACCATTCATTTGAATAAGCCTTTCTAGTCTAGCAGAAAAATGTCATCGACTCTTACCCCTCAATTTTAAACAGTTCCCTTCTCTAGGCTGATACAGGTCCAATTTGCGCTTTTATCAGGCATCAACACAAAAACCAGATTCTGAAAGCACAAAACCAGCGCCCTACCTCTGTCCTAGCCGTCTGAGGAAAGCTGACACAAAGTTGTTCCCAGTTGGACTGCAAACTCAACCCTTTTACCTCTGAAAACAAAAAAGGGGCATGGGTCATCTGTTCCTTGGTGGTAGCTCTTCCTGCCAAAGCAGCCACCTCCCAAACGCTGACACGATGTGCAAAATACACAAAGAAAGGAAAGCCGCCTCTGCCGGGCCCATCTCCCTTCTGGTCCAGCGGTGAGGAGTGGGAGAGAAGGGCTACAGAAGGCAACCCGTGCTTGCTGCGGGCATCACTCCTGACTGCGTGGGAAAGTGCGACTCCGTTGCACCTTTAAGATTTCTTTGGAAAGGCCTTATATACTCGTTAAGATCGCCTCTTACAAATCACGTAACCACTAGGGGTTCCTCCGGTCTCTGCCCAATTTGCCCATTCTCCTCCTTAGTTCCACATTCTTCCCAACCCCTCCCCAGGAAGAGCCCTCCCACAATTCGGCTCCTGGGCCCTCCCTGCGCGTTGGGAATGCGTTCGCCTCGGGTCTGTTGGGGATCCACGGCCACCAAAACCCCCTCTCCGTCCGATCCCCGCCGCCGCCGCCAACGCCCCCTGTACCCGCCCGCCGCCCAGCTCCCGCCGCTCCTCGCCGGAGCCGCCCGGATTTACGGAGAGGCTGGGGCTGCGCCCCGGAGCCGAGTCGGGCCTACGGCGTGCTCCTAGCAGCCGAGGCCTGAGTCCGCCACGCATCCCCAGTCCGCCACGCACCCCGGCGCTCTCCGGCTGGCCCAGGGCGCCGCCGGGCCCCTCCTCCCGCGCCCGCCGGGCTCGAGCAGCTGTTGGTCGCGGAGGCCCCAGCCCGAGGGCTCGGCTACTCTCCGCGCTCCCGACAGGGCCGGAGTGGGCGGCGCCGCCCAGCCTCCTCCCAGCCTCGCTGTTCAGCTCCGGGCGTCCCCGAGGCGGGACGCCGAGGGCCCCCAGACCACGCCCGCCACCCGGCCCCGGGGTCTCAAAGCCTCAGGGCCGCCCCAGCCCCCGCCGCAGGCTCACTTTTTCGCGAGGCGCGCACCCCGTTCGTGCGCAGGCGGCGGCCGCCTCTCCCGCCCCGCGCTCACGCACCCTCCCCGCTACCGGGCGCGCTCAGACCACGCGCAGGGCCCGAGCCCCTCGCTCGCTCGCACGCACGCACGCGCGGCCCCACGCGGCCCCACGTGGCCGGTGGTCCGCAGCCCTCCTCGCTGGCAGGGGCGCGCTCTCACGCTCCTCGCCATCGCCAAGCACCGTCACCGTGGCACTAGGTATGCATTTACACTCGAGGATGGCAGAGGTCGGGCGGTGTCGTGGCGGACCTCACGCAAAGATTTGTTTCAGACTCGCTGCCCTTTGTCTCCTTGCAAAGTTCCAAAGCTGCGTAAATGCCACAAGCTAGAGGCAGTCATGGGGGATTTACTTATTTATAATCCCCATAGAACTATTACGGAAAGGAGAAAACAGGAAATTCTTGGCTCTTTCAGAAGAAATGCGCGTTCGCCTCCTAGAATCCATGGGGAATGAAGGGTGGGAATACGTCGGGGTGACAATCGTCTGGTGTTGCAACAGGAGTCCTAGGGAGTCCCGTGCTGTCTGGGAATGCCTCTCGGGAAACTCTCCTTTGGTCTGGAGAATTCAACGAAGGTCAGCCCCACCCGGAGTCGTCACCATCTACGTAGTGCTCCCTGGGAGGGCGGAGTGGCGAGGCTCTCAGCGTGGGTGGAGGTGGTTGAATTGATCCAGGAATAATACTTCTCCTTTCTCCTAAACCCTGGAGGAGTGCCATCTAACAACAGTTCCCCCTCCTGGCCACTTGGCTGTGGGTCGGTGATCAGCTTGCCTCCAGCATTACTGTGTGAAAAGTTGAAAGAGCCCTAGCCGGTTTGGCTCAGAGGCTAGAAGAGCGTCCTCCCGCAGACCGAAGGGTCCCGGGTACCATTCTGGTCAAGGGCACATCCCCAGAAGGGGGTGTGCAGGGTGCAGCTGATCAGTGAGTCTCTCTCATCATTGATGTTTCTATCTTTCTCTCCCTCTCCCTTCCTCTCTGAAATCAATAAAAATATATTTTTTTAAAAGTTGAAAGAGTAGGTCAGTGAACACCCGTTTAATAAAGGCCTCCAATATTGTATAACTTAACATTTTCCATAAATGCCTTCCTAAATACTTCAGCCTGCATTTCCGAAGAATAAAGATAGAGACATTCTTCTATGCAGTCATAAAAGAAACTTAATCACATATAAGAAGTTCAATAATTTGATGGCATCTAATTTCTAGTCCTTATGCAACTTTCTCCAGTTGTCAAAAAAGTCACATGTTGTATGAAGAGGCACGCATTGCATTTGCTTTTATGATGCTCTCTTTTAATGCAGAACAATCCTCCACCTTTTTTGTTTCATGGCATTGACTTGGTGAAGAGTTTAGGCCAGGTATCTCAGAGGGTTTTTCTTTCTCGATTTGTCTGGCCTTTTTCCCCAGTCTAAGTCAGTGGGTGGCATCAGTGGTTTTGCTATCAGACAAAGTGTGTGTTTCGGGGCGGGGGGTTGGGGGGTAGCTTTTCCCCATGGGGTTCTAGGGGTGGAGTCCTTATGATACCTTAAGAAAAAGAATTTTCTGAGATTTGCACGGCAAAATGAGTAACTTTTATTTGCGTTTCCAAAGTCCCATTTCTCTTAGTCCAGTCATAGAAGAAGTGTAGCTGGGGTTTCAGTAAAGCTGAAGCAAAGTAGAGTTTCCTTTCCATGTTGAATCTGGTCCAGTACAGCATCAGGCTGGCTGCAGTCCCTGAGTTCATTGCGTGTGGGGCTCTGCATGTGGAGGGGTCGGCCATGTGGGCAAACACAAGGGAGCCCCACAAGCCACAGTCACACAAGTTCCAAGAGTCCCAAGAGCAGAGAGAGGAACCAAGAGAGCACAAGAGTGTGCATTCCTTTGTTTAGGGAATTAGTATCCCAAATTTACGTGTGCTTGCAGCAGCCACACCCATTCTGGCCAATGACCTTTGTTCTCAGGTGTAACCGACAGCACCTGCCTATTTCACCCCAACTTTACTGGGCATACATCCATCTCCCCTTTGTTGGACCCCTTGGGAGTGAAAAGTAGCTTCCTGGTAAAGCTGTCCAAATGACATGCCTATAATATCTGGTCTTCCCTTTGCTCCTTTCCTGTTATTAATAACTAGTTAATTACAACGTATCAGTTTTTGTTTGTATCAGCAAATTAGTGTTTGCTCTTGACCTTGCCAGTTGATATGAATTTCATCAGAGTCAGCATTCTAAGAGTCCAAAACAGAAGCTGCAAGGCAGAAGTTCTATAGCAGGGGTCCTCAAACTTTTTAAACAGGGGGCCAGTTCACTGTCCCTCAGACCGTTGGAGGGCCGGACTATAGTTTAAAAAAACAACTATGAACAAATTCCTATGCGCACTGCGAGCCCGGGACGAGTCGGCTGCTAAGCAGGACAGGCAGCGGCACCCAGCAGGCCAGATAAATGTCCTCGGTGGGCCGCATGTGGCCCACGGGCCGTAGTTTGAGGACCCCTGTTCTATAGCATCATTTTATCATATTCTACTAGAGGCCTGGTGCACAAAAATTTGTGCACTGCGGGGGGGGGAGGGGCGTCCCTCAGCCCGGCCTGCCCCCTCTCACAGTCTGGGAGACCTCAGGGGATGTCCTACTGACGGCTTAGGCCCGCTCAGCGACCGGGCTGATCAGGGGAAGGCGCTGCCCCTATCACCCCACTGCTGCTGCCACTGCTGGTCTCAGTGGCTGTGAGGCCTGAGCCCTGGGCCTTGCAGCCACTGTGGTTTTGTCCGGATGGACATCCAGAAGACATCCACCCTAATTAGCATATTACCCTTTTATTAGTATAGATTGGTTAAATGCAAGCATAGGTTCAAGGGGAGGGGATCTGGCAAGGACATGGTCACCAGCAGATGAGGATTACTAGGGGCAGGGGAGAGGCCATATATTGAAAGGAGCTACCAGTCCAAATGCAAACACAGAAGTATAGTATTGGTCACCCTGGTCCTTTCCTCAAAATCATGTGGGTCTGGGTCATCTGGTTAATGTCAAGCCTAGCCATAATCACTATCCCCCATTGTGACCCACACATTTGCATCGACTATTAACATGGCCCACCGTTTTGTTGTTGTTGTTGTTGTTGTTGTTTTTTTTTGGGGGGGGGGGTTTGCTGACAGATTCCTTGGTTCAACAGCTTCTTCCTTATCAGTGCCTTTTTTTTTTTTTTCTGCAGAGGGAAAAGAATAGGGAAGTGAAATATGCATTTAAAAATCATGTATGGTAATTTGAAAGTTCTCTGAAAATAACAGAGGTGAATGTAGGGGTTAAAATGGGTGTACAACAGAACTGTGGTTAGATAGTAGCTGTGTAAGTGCAGGCACTGGACTTAGTTGGCACCATATACATATTCAAATCTAAATCATGATTGTGAGTCTTTTCCTAGTTCCAGCCTGGGCAGGTTGCAAAGGGTAAAGTGATTGCTGCCTACTGATGCCTTTATCACAACCATTCTTGACCCCACCTTGGCTAAGTAAAGAAAGCCTCCCTAAGTAAAGAAAACGCATTGATAAGAAAACGAGGCAGGCTCCGTTGCAAATAGATTAATATATGGAAAAATTTGGAAGGATGCTGTGGGACATTGATATTATGTCTTACAAATTCTGTATTTTTATTTTAGAAAAGTTATATTCCAAAACCTGTTTTTAAAATGTTTTGAATGTCCCATGAATGACTAGTGGGTATGTGTGCTTATGCCTGCCCAGACTTCCCTAGAATGCAAAACAGAGCTATGGACAGCAGTTTGGGGGTAAGAACCCCCCCCCCCAAAAAAAAATGAATGTGAAGAAAATGTCTAAAACCTTTAAGACACCTATTTCCTTTGAGGCAGTCTCCTTGTTCTTTGTGTGGCATTTATTAGCCTGTGACTCAGTTATCTACTGCTGTAGAGCAAACCATCCCATTTATTAAAGATATCAATGCACCAGCCCTGTCCCCGCCTCCACTTCCCAGGCCAGAGCTGCAGCCACCGGCCCTGTCTGCAGCCCGGAATCAGGAGCTGAAAGGCCATGGAGTTCTCGGGAGGAGCGGGAAGCTGGGCCCGCGCTGCCCTGCCCGGTGCCAGGCGCAGGTGCCATGCGAGGCTGCTGGTACCTTTGATCAGAGACTGGGAGGTGGACCACAGGGCACACAGGACCCGCCCCGAGGCGCCCACGTGCTCACACCTGGCGGCAAACAACCCGAGTTCTTGCTCTGAGCCAGGGTACCGACCCAGAAATAGGAAGCGGGGTAGAGGGGAGTTGCCGGCTCTGCCCGCCCCAGCTCTCAGGAACGCCCCCTGGCTGCGGCTTTCAGAAGGCGGGGAGAAAGCTGACAGACCGCCTTTGCCCGCCGCCTTCTGGGCTCCCTGCCCTCATCAGGACCAAACCGGGGTGCTATGGGCGGTCCTCCAAACTGAGGGTGAACATTTGACTTCGACAACAGCAGGGCTTAGCACAGATTATCTGTATAGAGCTGCAACCTAAAAAAGGTGAAAGAAGAGTAGAAGAACTCAAGAATTTGGGAGATGGAAAGCATGCTGTCTTGGGCAGGCTTTTGGCATCTCACCAGTCGCATTACAAGGAGGATCTCTGTGAGCTTTCTGCTGCCCTTTTAGATTGGGAAAGGAATAGGCAGGGAGAGAGACTGCTTTATGATTTCTTCCATCATGCTCTCAGAACCTAGCGGACTAACATTAGCAAATGGAACATATGCTTTAGAACACTGGTTATGCGCACTTCTGGGGACCTTACCTCACTTTTAACTGTAATAATGGCTGAGTCAAGAAGGTATTATCCCACATTTACAGCGAACTCATACAGCTTAACCAAAGGAAGATAACCCGATCAACAGACCTAAATAAATACTTTTTGAAAGAGGACATAGGAAGGCCAAGAGACATATGAAAACATGTTCAAAGTCACTAATCATCCGAGAGATGCAAATCAAAACGACAATGAGGTACCATCTCACACCTGTCAGAATGGTTATCACCAACAAATCAACAAATGACAAGTGGTGGCGAGGATGTGGAGAAAAAGGAACCCTCCTGCACTGTTGGTGGGAATGCAGACTGGTGCAGCCACTGTGGAGAATAGTATGGAGTTTCCTCAAAAAACTAAAAATGGAACTCCCATTTGACCCAGTGATCCCACTCCTAGGAATATATCCCTAGAAACACCAATCAGAAAGGATATATGCACCCCTATGTTCATAGCAGCACAATTCACCATAGCTAAGATTTGGAAAAAGCCTAAATGCCCATTAGCAGATGAGTGGATTAAAAAGCTGTGGTACATCTACACAATGGAATACTACGCTGCTGTAAAAAAAGAAGGAATTCTTACCATTTACAACAGCATGGATGGACCTGGAGAGCATTGTGCTAAGCAAAATAAGCCAGTCAGAGAGAGATAAATATTACATGATCTCACTCATTTGTGGAATATAATGAACAACGTAAACTGATGAACAAAAACAGATCCAGAGACAGAGAAGCATTGATCAGACTGTCAAACCTCAGAGGAAAGGTAGGGGAGGGTGGGGGTAAAGGGGAGAGATCAACCAAAGGACTTGTATGCATGCATATAAGCCGAACCAATGGACACAGACACCAAGGGGATGAGGGCATGAGTGGGGGCTGGGGGAGCAATGGGGGGATAAGGACACATATGTAATACCTTAATCAATAAAGGGGGAAAAAAGAAGGAATTATCCCTATTTTATAGATGAGAAAGATGAGGCTCAACGTCTTAAAGTCAGTAAATGATGAAACCTGATTGAGATGCAACTCCGAGGCCAGCATGCTCTGCCTCACTGGTGGATGGTCAGTGTGCCTGAAAAAGCGGCCTAGAATACACTGGCTGAGTGACTGTAGGACTGAAGAAACAAAATCTTGGACTCCCACTCATAAGTCTTCAGTTATTTTGTGTCCTCAGCAGCTTCTCTTCCCTTCAACCCTAAATGAAAGATCAAAGGATACAAGTTGGTGATTTTTCCAAGATTGTTACTTTGATAATTACCAGTGGACCTTGGCTAAAATTGTTTCAATTATGCAAGCCAAATAAGTTCTCCAGATCTGGCTGTGGAAGGAATCAGCAAAATTATCTGTAAAGGGACAGATAATACATATTTTAGGCTTTGTGTCTGTTGCATATTCTTTTATTTATTTTAATTAAAAATTTTGTCTTTAATTACAGTTTACATTCAGTATTATTTTGTATCCATTTAGTTGTACAACGTAGTGGTTAGACAATCATATAATTTATTCCCCACCCCATATTTCCAGTTCTCACTTGGCACCATTGGGTGTATTCCCAATACTGTACTTTACATCCCCGTGACTATTTTTTTTTTTAGTCTTTATTGTTGAGAGTATTACAGATGTCCTCCATTTTCCCCCATTGCCCCCCCATCTACCGAGTTCCCGCCCCACCCCAGGCCTCCACCATACCACTGTGCCTATGGATTATGCATGTATGCATACAAGTTGCTTGGTTATTCTAGGCCCTCCCCCCTTTCCCTCTGGGATTCACCTCTGGACCTATTTCGTTCATCAGTTTATGTTGTTTATTAGATTCCATGTATTAGTGATATCATGTGATACTTGTGTTTCTCTGACTGGCTTATTTCACTTAAGATAATGCTCTCTAGGTTCCTCCATACTGCTGTCTCAAAGGGTAAGAGATCCTTCTTTTTTACAGCTGCATAATATCTTACCTAATAAAAGAGAAACTTGCAAATTAACCATCACTCTGCTACACCCACAGCCAATCAGAGTGAGTATGCAAATTAACCCAACAAAGATGGAGGTTAATTTGCATATGCAGGCACGGAGCAGCCTGGAGGGGCGTGATGCCTGCTATGAAGGGAAGGGGGGCGGTGGAGGGAACTACTGAAGCCGTGCTCCGGACAGAAGCGAGGACTTGCTGGCTCCCCCCGGACTTGCCAGCTCCCGGCAGGCCGGGAGTGGGGACATGCTGGTTCCCGGGTGGCTGGGAGTGAAGCCAGGGGAAAGAAGGCCTATTCTTGCACGAATATCGCGCAATGGGCCTCTAGTTCCTTGTATAAATGTATCAGCTTTTTTTGTTGTTCTTAATCCTTACCACAAGATATTTTTCCATTAATATTTAGAGAGAGTGGAAGGGATGGAGGAAGGGAGGGGAGGAGGGAAGGAGGGTGGGAGGAAGAAAGAGGGAGATTGGTTACTTCCCCCATGAGCCCCTACCAGGGCTGGGGATCGAACCTGCAACCCAGGTACCTGCCCTTGACCAGGAATTGAACTCCAAATCCTTTCATGTGCAGGCCTATGCTCTAGCCCAGCCGTGGGCAAACTACGGCCCGCGGGCCGGATCCGGCCCATTCGGCTGTTCTATCCGGCCTGCGAAGCCGAAAGAGCTGAGGGTTCTCTTGCTCTCCCCTCCACTCCTTCACCAGCAGCAGTGTTAACATGGCAATGTCGGGAAACACGGCTGCAGCTCCTTCTTCTGAGTGGGTGGATTTATATCCGCCCATTCAGTAGAAGGAACAACCTCTCAGTCTTCCAGAGGCTCCTTGTAATGCGCGCGGATGTGTCCCCCGACATCACCCTGGGAATGCGTAGACACGTTATCGTGGTGATGTAGGGAGACACGCCCCTGGAGAGCACAGTATCAGAGCATTAGCTAAAAAGGAGACCAACAACACTGTTCCCACTGAAGTTGATGTTTTAAAGACCAAAAACCTTTCAACCCAGTCTACATTGCCATCTACATCTACGTCCCAGGCATAATTTGGAAGTTGCACTAAAGAAAATGTTTAATTTACTGTTTACACATTTTGTTCTTTTCTATTAGTTTTAGTTTTAAATTCTTTTATTATATTTAAGTTTAATTTGAAAGGCTTTTGTACCTTTCCTTTGTTAGGCAATTTTATTTTGCCTTTGCCATCTTTAATATAAGGTATGTATTGTGCTATGATTCCTTCATTTTTTGAAGTTTCAAATTATAATAATTAGTGTTTACATTCTTCTTGTTAAAATGTTTGAAATGAATAAAACTATTGAAATAATAATAAAAAAAAGACCGTACCCTTTTATGTAATGATGTTTACTTTGAATTTATATTAGTTCACACAAACACTCCATCCATGCTTTTGTTCCGGCCCTCCGGTCCAGTTTAAGAACCCATTGTGGCCCTCGAGTCAAAAAGTTTGCCCACCCCTGCTCTAGCCACTGAGCAATACCAGCCAGGGGTGTACCTCAGCTTTTCTGTCCACTCATCTACTGATGGGCACTTGGGCTGTGTCCAGATCTTAGCTATTCTGAAAAGCGCTGCTCTGAACATAAGGGTGCATGTATTCTTTCTTATTGATGTTTCGGGATTCTTAGCATATATTCCTAGAAGTGGAATCACTGGGTCAATACAAGAGTTCAATTTTTAATTTTTTGAGGAAATTCCATACTGTTTTCCACAGTGGCTGCACCTGTCTGTATTCCCACCAGTAGTGCACTAGGGTTCCCTTTTCTGGCCAGCACTTGTTATTTGTTGATTTACTGATGGTAGCCAATCTGGCAGGTGTAAGATGGTACCTAATTGTCGTTTTAATTTGCATCTCTCTGATGATTAGTGACTTTGAGCACTTTTTCATATGTCCTTTTTGGAGAAGTGTCTATTTAGGTCCTTTGCCCATTTTCAAATTGGATTGTTTGTCTTCCTTTCATTGAGTAGTATGAGTTCTTTATATATTTTGGAAATTAGCCCCTTATCAGATTTTCAATTGGCAAATATGTTCTCCCACACAGCGGGTTCCCTTTGCATTTTTTTCCCTTTGCATTTTGAGTATGGTTTCTTTTGCTCTGCAGAAGCTTTTTAGTTTGATGGAGTCCCATTGGTTTATTTTTTCCTTTCTTTCTCTTGCTTTAGGAGATGTATTTGTGAAAATTCTGCCACGTGAGATGTCTTCTGTTGCATATTCTTTTGATTTATTTATTTATTTATTACAAACCCTTAAAAGGCAAAAGCTATTCTTAGCTCAAGGACCCCCTGCAGGAGGCAGTTGATTGATGTTTCTCTCTCATCAATGTTTCTATCGCTCCCTCTCCCTTCCTCTCTCTGAAATCAATAAAAATATATTTAAAAAAAATTGAATGATGTATTTGTGCATTTAATTTAACTAACAAGATAATTTTTTTAATATATTTTATTGATTTTTTTTACAGAGAGGAAGGGAGAGGGATAGAGAGTTAGAAACATCGATGAGAGAGAGACATCGATCAGCTGCCTCCTGCACACCCCCCACTGGGGATGTGCCCGCAACCAAGGCACATGCCCTTGACCGGAATCGAACCCGGGACCCTTCAGTCCGCAGGCCAACGCTCTATCCACTGAGCCAAACCGGTTAGGGCACAAGATAATTTTTTATTTGTTAATCTCTGTCAGTCTTCTATAGCAAGAAAATTGAATATGTTTAAAAATTTACCAAAAAAAAGCAAAATGAATGATAAACAGAAAAATCTCAAAAAGCTGAAGAAAAGCCTGGAGAGTGAAAACATGAAAATTTGAGGACTTGAACTATATTATAAAAGTTGTTTATATTTAGAGAAAGCTAATATACTGCCCCTCAATAATTGCTGAAAATAAGATATGTACAGAATTTAATTGACTAACCTCATCGAGGTTTAAAGTCAGGTTATCTGTTTACTTCACAAAAATAAAACTAGTTTAACACTCTAGCACTACCTGCAAATTCCAAAAGAATAGTATGCATCAAAGAGTTACATTTCACATTCAAACACTGTCTGTGGTTAAATTTCTTAGCAGTTTTCCAAACATATAACCAAGAGTTAGAAAGCAATATGCTTAATGATAAGTTTGAACTAGCAATTGCCATTAAGGACATATTACATTTTAACTTGATTTGTCTGCAGATGAAAATCGAAATATAACAACAGTTTGTAATATATGCTGTGTATGTTCCAAGGCAAAAGTGATTCTGGAGAGGGTTTCTCATCTATAGTAAATGCTGCTACTCATTGCTCAGTTGAATTTTATAATATGTGTTTTCTCCCCAACCTCATTGTGACTGTGTCTTCTTCCACTGGATAGAAAGCTTTGACAATTTATTATGTTTCCAAGCAGCGGGGGTGTGTTTCTAATTGATGATTTGTTACCTTATATTTCTTACTTGACTATCCACATTTTTCATTCTCTTCAGCACTTTCCTCCAGCGTCTCCTGTGTTACTGAACTAGATGGATGTGATGCTTTGTGCAAGTGTGGGCAGTATTCCCATCTCTCCTCTGCTTCCCTCCATCAGACTGCAGATACATGCGGACTGATGCTAGATACTATGTAGGTGCCACTTACTAGTATACCTTAACAAAGTGTATTCACATCTATATATATAAAAGCCTAAGTGACCGTCCAACCATCTGACCATCCGACCCATAGCTATGATGCACAATGACCACCAGGGGTCAGACACTCCAGCTAGTAGCTATGACGTGCACTGACCACCAGGGGACAGATGCTCAACGCAGGAGCTGCCAAGCTACAGTGATTTGGCAGCTGTGATTCTCAGGTGACGCACCCAGAACCAGAGAGGAGGGAGCCCGATTCCAGAGTGCCTCACCCGAGAACCGCCCTCTCACAATCCAGGACCCCTCAGGGGATATCAGAGAGCCGGTTTTGGCCCTATCCCTGCAGGCCAGGCCGAGGGACCCCACCAGTGCACGAATCCGTGCACCGGGCCTCTAGTATACTATATCATTATTATTAATACATCAGTCCTGTGTGATGGACACTATCACTACTTTCATTTGGTGGGTGGGGAAACTATCAAATAAATGTTCCATAATACCTCAAATTGAATGTGTCCATGTCGACCTCAGTAGCTTCCCATGAAATCTGTTTATTCTCCTTGGTTCCTGATTTGGTTAAAGCAGCCCATCTATCAGTCACCCAAGTTTGACCCTCAAGTCTTCCTTCTCCCTTACTCCACATGTCTAGTCAGTCACCAAGACCCTGTGGATTCTCTCTCTGAGACCCCTGACCTTCTGGTTCTTCTCTTGCTCCCCAGAAAGCCTCATCTCTCACCTGAGTTTGTGCCAGAGCCTTCCATCTGCTCCCCTGACTTCCAAGTTGCCCACCTAGTCCTTCAGGTTACCCAAGGTCTGTCTTCTTCAAACCCAGACTTTTTTTTTAATTAAATTTATTGGGATGACATTGGTTAATAAGATTATATCGGTTTCACATATACAAATCTATAATACATAATCTGTATATTACACTTTGTGCCCACCACCCAAAGTCAAATATTCTTCCATCACCATATACTTGACCCCATTTACCCTTTACTACTCCCCCATCCCAACCCTTCCCTCTGGTAACCACCATACTGTTGTCTGTGTCTGTGAGTTTTTGTTTTGTTTGTCAAACCCAGATCTTTTCATGCACCCCGTTTTAAATTGGTCTGTGGCTGTCCACAGGGCCCAATCCAAAGGGCTGCAAAGCTCTTCCCAGCCTGTCTCAGCCTGCCAGCCCCTGCTGTTGTGCTTCCTGCTGTAGGTGCATTTGCATGCCATGCTCTCTCAGAATGACTTTTCTCTCCTTGATTCCCTCCACCCGAGAACCGCACCCACCTGGCTCACCCAAGGCCCGCATCTTCTATAATAGTCCTTCTCAAATCGAAATGTGCATGAGAATCACTGCAGCAGGGGGGTCTTGTTAAAAGCATATTCTGACTCAGTAGGTCTTGGAAGAGGCATGAGATTCTGCACTTGAACAAACTGATGATAAGATACTGCCCTTTGGTGCCCACACTTTGAGCAGCAAGTGTCGAGAGCTACACTGTCCCACAGAACTTTCTGTGATGATAGAAATGCTCTCTGTTTTCCCATACCATAGCATTAATCACTTGTGGCTACTGAGCACTTGAAGTGTCCCTAATGAGACTGAGAAACTGAATTTTTAATTTTACTTAAAAATTGAAATCTAAGTAGCCCCATGTGGCTAAGTGGCCACCAGGTTGAACAATGTAGACCTGTATATATTCCTTTTTCATTCTTCAAAACTCAGCTTAGCCCTGGCTGGTGTGGCTTAGTTGGTTGAGCATTGTCCCATGCATTGAGAGGTTGCCAGTTTGATTCCCGGTCAGGGCTCATGCCCAGTTGCAACTCAATCCTCAGTATGGGGCATGGAAGAGGCAGCCAATCGATGTTCATCTCTCTCCCTCTCCTTTCCTCTCTCTCTCTCTCTCAAAAAAAAAAAAAGAATACATATATATTTTTTAAAACATTAAATTTAAACATAGCTCAGCCTTAGGACCAGCTACATAATTTGTGGAACTCAGTGCAAAATGAAAACTCAGGGCCCCTTATTAAAAAATTATTAAGAATTTCAAGATAGCAATAGCAGAACATTAAACAAAGCAGAGGCCCCCCTCTAAGTGCAGGGCCCTGTGTGAATGCACAGTCCCCATGCCCACAAAGATGACCTTGCATAGACTAGTAGAAAAATTGACCAAGTAAATGATAGGTAACTTACAGAAGAGAAAATCTGTATGATCAACAAATATCTGAAATATGCAAATTTTCATAGGAATTAGAAAAATGTAAATTAAAGCCACAATGAGATACATGAAATTGCATGAACTTAATTGATAAAGCAGTACCAGGGTTAAGAACATTTTAAATTCTTTGTTGTCATTTCAACAATCCTCATAGCATCTTTACCAGCGGTAGAGTCCATCTCAAGAAACCACTTTCTTTCCTCATTCTTAAGAAGCAACTCCTCATCCATTAAAGTTTTATCATGAGAGTGCAGAATTCAGTCACATCTTCAGGCTCCACTTCTAATTCTAGTTCTCCTGCTATTTCCACCACATCTGTAGCTTCTTTCTCCACAGAAGTCTTGAACCCTCAAAAGCCATCCATGAGGTTTGAAATCAACTTCCAAAGTCCTGTTAATGTTGATATTTTGACCTATTCCCAATATCACAAATGTTCTTAATGATATCTGTAATGGTGAATCCTTTCCAGAAGGCTTTCGATATACTTTGCCTAGATCCATCACTATCTATGGCTGCTATATAGCCTTATGAAATGTATTTCTTAAATAATAAGACTTAAAAGTCAAAATTACTCCTTGTAGGCATGGGAACAACATTATTGTCATTGTGCATTTCTATCAGAACTCTTAAGTGACCAGATGCATTGTCAATGAGCAATAATATTTTTAAAGGAATCTTTTTCTGATTCTCAACAGTGGGCTTAAAATATACAGTAAGCCATGCTGTAAACAGACTTGCTGTCTTCCAGGCTTTGTTGTTCTAGAGCACAGGCAAAGTAGATTTAGCGTAATCCTTAAAGGCCTTAGTATTTTTAGAATAGTAAATGAGCATTGGCTTCAACTTGAAGTCCTTTGTTGCATTAGCCTCTAACAAAAGAGTCAGCCTGTCCTTTGAAGTCAGGCATTTGAAGCCATGAAAGTCCTGGATGGCATCTTCTTCCAATACAAGGCTGTTTCTTATCCATTGAAAACCTGTTGTTTTGTGTAGCCACCTTCATCAGTTATCTTATCTAGATCTTCTAGATAACTTGATGAAGCTTCTACATCAGCACTTGCTGCTTCGCCTTGCACTTTTATGTTATGGACACAACTTCTTTCCTTAAACCTCATGAACCAACCTCTGCTAGCTTCAAACTTTTCTTCTGTAGATTCCTCACCTCTCTTGGCCTTTATAGAATTAAATGGAGTTAGACCTTGCTCTGGATTAGGTCTTGGCTCAAGGGAATATTGTGGCTAGTTTGATCTTTCATCCAGACCATGAAAACTTTCTCCATATCAACAATGAGGCTCTTTTGTTTTCTTATCATTTGTGGGTTCAGTGGATTAGCACTTTTCATTTCCCTCAAGAACTTTTCCTTTGCATTCGAAGCTTGGCTATTTAGTGCAAGAGGCCTAGCTTTTGCCGTATCTTGGCTTTTGACATGCCTTCCTCACTAAGCTTAATCATTTCTAGCTTTTGATTTAGAGAGAGAGACATGAGACTCTTCCTTTCACTTAAACATTTAGAGGCCACTGTAGGATTATTAATTGGCCTAATCTCAATATTGTTGTCTCAGGGAGGCCTGAGGAGAGTGAGTGAAAGGGGGGTGGGGGTGGACTGGTTGGCAGAGCAGTCAGAACACATACAATATTTATCAGTATAAGCTCACCACCGCATGTGGGTGCAGTTCATAGTGCTACAAAACAATTACAAAAGTAACATCAAAGATCACTGATCACAGATTACCATAACAAATATGATAATAATGAAAAGTTTGAAATATTGTGAGAGTTAGCAAAATGTGACCGAGATACAAAGTGAACAAATTCTGTTGGAAACCTTCAATATGTAAAGGTTTGTCACAATATGTAAAGGTTTGAGGCAAGGTTGTCACAAACCTTCAATGTGTAAAAAATATTGTGCTGTGAAGCACTATATTGTGAATCATAATAAAATAAGGTATGCCTTTAATAAAGATTAAAAAGCAGAAATTAATGATTGGGACGGGAAAAAAAAAAACACTAGTAATTAGATTGTTGGAAAAGAAAAATAGATAAACCCACCAGATAACCTAATCATGAAAAGAAAAAGGAGAAAATATCTATAATAATAAAAGCATAATATGCTAATTAGACCAGACAACCTTCTGGACGACCTTCTGGACTAAGCCGTGGTGCCCCGTGGTGGCAGGGGACAAGCCCCTTGCATGAATTTTGTACATTGGGCCTCTAGTATAAAATAAGAAATGACAAGGAAGATATAAGTATTAAAATAGAAGAAAATTTTAAATATTTGGTAACTGCATAACTTCATGGAAATACATTAAAACCTAGTTGAAATAAATAATCCCTTTGGAAAATAAAAATTTCCAAAATTGTCCCTAGTAGGGATAAAAGTTTAAGCTAGTAAATTTTCATAGAAGAAACAGAGAACAATCTAAATGTCCATCTAACTAAAACTAGTTGAATAAATGATGGTACATCCAAACAATGAATACTATGAACTGATATGGAATGTTTTCAAGAAATATCAAATTTTAAAAAGCAAGATGTAAAAGAGTGTATATATAATATAAATAATTTTATAAGAAAAAGTGGGGATTAAGCTGACATATATTTGCTTATTATTAAAAAAGAAATAATAAGAATAAACCAGAAACTAATGAAAATCTTGAAAGTGAAAGAATAAAACTTCTCTTTGCTTATCTTTTTATACAGTTTCTACTTTTGAACCATGTAAATGTTTTGCATATCTATATTATAAAAGGCCAGTGGCCATAACGCCATAACACCATAATGACCAAACGACTGGTCACCAGGAGCTTCATTGATGGTTCTTGCAGCATGGTGGGTCTTGGTCTCGTGGCGCGGTGGGTCTGGGGTCTCATGCGATTTCATACCCTGGGCATCTAGTTAAATCAATACATTTTTAAAAGCAAACCCTGATGATGTTGAACACAACCACAAATTAACCTAACTAATGAAACTATCATATTGATATCATAACCACTTAGAAAAAAATTAATTTAAGTTTTGAGCACAGTACTCCCTTAATAGAATATATTTTACAGAAAGAATTACAAAGAAATATTGATCTTTTGCTAATAGGTTTGTTTTTTTTAAAAAGAAAATGAGATTAGTGAAGAAATTCTTAAATTATAAGTATTATAGGTTAGAGAAAATTGTTGGAAACCAGGAAGTTTTGTTTCTCACCGTGGGAGAAGGGAGAACAGAAGTTTTAGCAGAATTATGTTTTTTAAAAATGATTTGATCAGATTTGAATTGAAGGTATCAGTATTAACTCATGATTCTTTACATTTTTTTATTTTCTAGCTATCTTCTAAAAAAGCCTAGAAGCAATAATATTCCAATAACATTAGGTACATCAAGTACACAGATGCTGATTTCTAAATATTATTCTCCACCAAAAGGAACCAAGGTTTGGAGAAATGGCTGACTCCAAGTCTGGGATATGGGAAGTAAACAGTGAGTTGGAAACACCTTGTGCTCAAAAGTGAGGAAGTGCTCAAATTTAATGGTGACAGGTAAAAGAATACAGGGCTAGCTTAAATTTGTCCCCCTGGCCAAGTTTTTGATGAGTTGAACATCAAGAAGAATAATGATGGTAATGGATTACATTCTTTTGAGTTAGAAAAGAACCCATGAGTCCTGAGCGACACTCACAATAAAGGTGATAAAGGTGAGCTTTCTTCTTCCAAAGCCTGGAAGTTAATAAATGAAGAAAAAGTTATAGAATTAGAAAAATCAGCATTTTGTAATCACAGTTGCAATAATCCAATGATCATCAATGGGTGCTAAAATTATTTGGTGAAAGACTTTTGAGAATTATTGGGTAATAGGATATTCATACATAATCATGTATCACCCAACAGATTATTTATTAACTGCAATATAGTATGTATACACACATACTCCAGAATTTATACCATGATCTTTACAAATCTCAAGTAGCCCAGAAATGGGAGATATTCAACAGTAACCTCCATTGGAAGAAGAGACTTTCTTTTGTCTTTGGGTATCATGTTTTGGAACACTCCTAATCTAGAGACACAAAGGCATTTTCCTGAAGGAAACAGAGGCTACCAGAGTAGAGAGGTTTAGGATGAGAAGTTAAGCCAAGTAAATATGGTATGTCTTGCCACAGAGTGGCATCTTAGCCAAGTCAAGACCCTGCAGAATTGTATCTTCCACAGGAGAAAGGATTATTTTCCATATTTGGATTTAGACTGTGTTCTGTTTGGTTCTTATCTCTGGGGATGTCTATATGCTCTTCTGTGTGGAGTAACACACGTAGAACCAGGAGCAGAACCCATAAAGCTGCAGGGGATACACACTTGATCTTCCTCCAGGACTTTGAAGATGTGACCTGGACTTGGTCTAGTTAGCACAGAGTAGATTGTGGATATACCCACTAAGATTCCATAACCCAGAATGTGCTGATATTGGCTGCTGATATGTTGTGATTATCCTAGAGATTGGGAGGGGGTAGAGCTCAGGATAACCATAGCCATGAGGCTTGGTGTGTGTATGTGGGGGGGAGGAGGGGCGAGGGGGGGAGACGGGGAGGGTAGATTCTTTTGAAAAGAAGTGTAATTCCACTTGCAATAATCCACCTGGATAGTAGTTATAAATTACTAAGGATGGAGGAGGGGCAGGAAATTGAGGATGGAGGAGGGGCAGGAACTAGAAAGGAAGAAGAACTTATTACTGGTTAGAGTCCTCATTGAGAGTTTGGCATAAACCTTGAAGCATCAAGATAATTGGGAGTTGAACAGAAGGCAGTCAAGGCCAGGTCCCACTGAAGGGACCTTTGGAAGTAACTACCTATGTGAAGCTTCCCTGCCACCTGTCTCAGCGATGCTGGGGGGATTAAGGGAAGGACCTGCCCCAGGTAGTGAGACAGCGGTAAAGGCCAAAGTTGAGATAGCAGGGATATCCCCAGTTAGCCGAGATACAAAAATAGTTTCCAACCAATAGAAGCAAATAGATATAAATTTTATAGAAGTTCATTAAACGATGGAGTGTGTATCCATTACTCATTGGTTTTATCTCCCTTTTGTAATAGGTTCATAATCTCCTATCAATAAAACTGAAACCCCAATGATTTTAAAGCATTATTGTTTATAATTTACAATGATCTTACTTGGTGGCAAAACTTGACTGGGACTTGTGTGAGGTTATTTATACTCTATTTATTTCACTTGACTTCGGAATGTCTACATGATTTTCTGTAGAAAAATTGATGTGTTTGTTAATAGGGCACTGCCTCAGAGTTCTCTTGGCATGCGGCCTGGGCCCCATAAATCGGAATTCCAAAACCTGTCCAGTCACCAGATAAGGATTTAGATCTAGATAAGGCATTTGTACCTGAATCCACTTTCATCTAAGCTGGAGATCTGCCTCAGGGCCCCTGGGGAAATGGGGCCGGTTTCCTTTGATTCTTGGCAATAAATGTCCTCCCCTCTCCACCCCCACACACAACCTTGCTGTGGGATAGAACCTGCACACTGGTGTGCACCACTGGGTCACAGATCTTGCCTGGTGCACGCAGGTTTAAAATACTTGAATGCGTTGCCAGCAGTTACAACTTAAGAGGTTACACATAAACATCTAAATTTCTAGTGTCTCTCGGGAAATGGGAAAGCTAACACTATTTAGTCTGCGGTCTGGGCAGTTGCTGGAACTGAACAGCAGCTGTTTTGTGTAGATGGGACCATTGTCCTCTCTGCCACAGTTCCCACCACTCCCAAGAAAGCCATCTACTATGAAATGGGACTCAAAAATAGTGACAACCTAGAAATCCGTCTTCCTTCAAGCCAGTAGCTGTTGTTTTTTGAGGGGGATGAAAAAGGGTGGCAAGCTCACTTCGTTTATTTTTATTATCCCTCTTGGTGCTGTAGACATTTTTATTTCCAGTCCCTGCTGTATCCCCCAGTCAGAGCTTTTTCCTCAAAGGCTCTGGAAACCCCAAGTGAGTTACCATGCTAACTGTTGCCCTGACCCAGCTGTGACCTATAGTTGACTTTGGCTCTGGATGGAACCCAGGACATTTTTCCGTAAGAGGCTTGCTCCTCTCGTGAGTCACTCCCTGTGCACTCCTTTCTCCAGGCCTGGGAAGTCTCCCCGAGAGCTGGCTATCTTCACTGAAGCCCTCTCCATTCAGTGCATTTCTTTCTAACTGTCCTGTAGCTTTCCAGCCTGTGCCAGCTGGTGCTGTTTGCAGTCTTTCACACCGCTGTCCTGGTCCTGGCAGGCAGGGGACAGCCTGGCTGCATAATGAATGATGGGTCTCCTGTGTCTCTGGCTTTGATGAGGTGCCCTTGTTCTGATCCTCCATGCTCCTAGGTGATTTCCTGTGTTGGTTTTTTTTTGTGTTTCTAACCCCAGCCTGGTCGCCTGTAGTTTTTGTTTGTTTGTTTGTTTGTTTGTTTACCCTGGAGCTGGCACTTTTGGAAACCCCACCACGTATATCAGCCAGAAGGACTCAAGGCTTCATCCTGACGTGTGATGGAAAGAGAGGACTGAGCAAGGGCCCGGATCTGGCCTCTGCTCCCAGTGACAGCCTCACTGGTGGAAAGTCCATGAATGAATCACTTTCCTGTCTGGTTCTTGGCTTTCTCCGTTGTAAAATGAGGCAATCATACTGTGGATGTACTCGATATCCCTTCTCTCTGGCTTAATAGGCACCCCCTCCAGTGGATAAAATATATTTAATTTATTTGTGTGAACCTGTTCCCCTCCTTTTCCTACTGGTCATGGTTAGGGGATCTTGCTGGAAGAAAACATTCATCTCCTTATTTGGTGCCTGAGGATTTTCTTGCTGTAATGATTTACAATATGTACAGATATACCTCATTTTATTGTACTTCACTTTGTTACACTTCATAGATTTTGGGCTTTTTTTTTTTTTTTAAACAAATTGAAGGCAAAACCCTCCACCAGCAATAGATTATGACTCACTTTATTGCAGTAGTCTGGAACTACTAGTAAACCCGCAATATCTCTGAGGTATGGCTGTATGTCAGAGCTGGCCTCTCTCCTGGGAGCAGACACAGAGCCTGAGTAAGCCCGGAATCAGCATGGGGGGTGGGGAAGGAGGGCAAAGGCTCCAGATCTTGAGATCAGATCCTGGGCAGGTAAGTGCTCTGCTCTGGAGAGGAACAGATGGACACAGACATAATTAAGTTTTATCACCCTTCCTAGCCTTCCTGCCAGGCAATCGGCTCCTGTTCTCCGGCTGGCAGGCCTCATTTCTCTTGGGCAAGGGCAAAAATGAGAGGACCTGGGGTCAGACCTCTGTATAAATCAGAGCTGAACCACTTACTGCTGGGTGACCTCGAGCCATTTACCTTACTTCTCCTAGAAAAGTGAGGTAATTATAGTGCCTTTTGCATAGGGGGTGTCAGGATTAAATGAGATAATGCATGTAAAACTCGTAGTACAGTGCCTGGCACATGTTAAATATCCAAATGCTGTTATAATGCTTTATCATTGTTAGCACAGTTTATTTCCCCAGAGCCTCCAAGACTCTCAGTGAAAAATTATACTCCATCTCAGGAGTATGCAATTTTTTTTTTCTCAAAAATTAGCTTATGAAGCTCATTTGTTCTTGTGAAGCTAGTAAGCAGGTTCTCCATTGAACACCTGCCTTTTGTCTTCCTAGTTCCCACTGACAGATGAGTACAATGGAAAGCCACTCCCGGAGCTCTGCTAAACTGGAAGAACCTATTCTAGACTCAGAGGCCACTGCCTCACTCCACCTTCACGTGTGGCCCAATGTAAGCTACAGATATTCCTAAGGATCTTCTTTCAAGAAAAGGAGAACTTTCCATGATCATGACATTTTCATCCCTTTAAAAAAATGTTGTTTTCTGGTACAACAAATGGGTATGTTTTATTGACTCACATGGGGATTTTTCTGGATTTGTATTTATCTTCAATTTCACATGTAATACTTTCATTCTGGTAAAAAAAAAAAAAAAATCCAAACAATGCAGGGAAAATGAAAGTGTGAAAGTCCTTATCACCGTCCCTTTGTTCTTTTCCCTGTATCCACACCGCCCCTGGCTCCCCCCTCCCCCACCCCCCAAAAAAAATTCCACTGCCCTTCCAGGAGAAACCACTATGTGGCTTCCCAGTCCTTTCCCCCACAAACCATTGGAGAGCAGGATTTCCATATGTATGTAAATGAGTGTGGGCTAGACTTGGTGACGTGTTTCACTTCATAGATGCTGTGATATTCTATCACTAGAACAGGGTAAAAGTGATGGCATGTCACTTCCGAGATTAGGTTTCAGAAAGAATGGATTCTGTCTTGTCTTTCTCTCTGAGCCCTGCTCTGGGGATGCAAGCTGCCGCATTGTGAGCAGCCCTAGGGAGAAGCCACATGGAAAACATGTTGATCTCTGGTCAACAGCAAGTGAGGACCTCATTGTTAGCACAGCTGAAAACAGCCACAACAGTGAGCTGGAAGTACATCCAGCTCCACTCAAGCCCTGGGTCATCGCAGCTGTGGTCAACACCTTGCTTGCAGCTTCCTAAGAGAGTGAACAGCACCTGATTCCTGACCCACAGCAGAGACAATAAATGTCTACTGTTTTATGCTAACTTTTGGAATAATTTGTTATGTATCAGCAGAGGTGATGGTTAATTTTTTTAAATATATTTTTAATGATTTCAGAGAGGAAAGGAGAGGGAGAGAGAAACATCAATGATGAGAGAGAATCATTGATCAGCTGCCTCTTGCACACACCCCCGCACTGGGAATCAAGCATGCAATCTGGGCATGTGCCCTGACCTGGAATCAAACAGTGACCTCCTGGTTCATAGGTCAACGCTCAATCATTGAGCCACTCCAGCTAGGCAGTGGTTAATTTTATGTGCCAACTTGACTAGGCCATGGTGTACCTATTGGCTCTGTTTCATTGGAGAACCCAGACTAACATAGATTTTGAACCGAGAATGCTTCTAGTGGAACAGAACATTTAGGATAAGTTTTCTGGAAATGACTCTCTAATCTGATTCGATTAAAAGACACTAATGACTCTCTAGTATAGTAGAGAGAAAGTGATAGTCCATGATGTGATCTGGTGACAGATATGCAGAATGTCTGCATTGGATACTCCCAATCAAGCATTTATAAGAAGCAAGGAGCTGGGTGGCTGTGTATGTAACTTTTAAACATATTTGGAAATGTAGCAAATATCATGAGGTTGGCTGGTTGCTCCTCATGTTGCTGGACAAAGTAGTGAAGGAAAAGTTTGAACTCCGTGATTCAAATTTCCAGCTCAAGCACCACATAAATGACCTGAAAGCATACTTCCACGTGCCCTGAAGGACTCCAATCTCCTGCAGCTGCAGGGCTGCGAATGCTGAAAAGCAAATGCTGAATCTCATCCTGTGATTAACTGAATTATAACACAGTTTAAATTCCCAGTCTCTGCAGGGTGTCTGCTGTTAGAATAGGGTATTGATTGGGAAACAGTGGGATCTTGTAACCTGTAATGGGAACATGTGAAAGACTCTGATGAAGCTGGAGACATTGAGCCCCTAAATTCTGACGAGTCTTCTTTGCCACTGGAAGAGCCTCCCCACCCCCAGTAGAGTACCTTCCCTACCCCCCAGTGGTAGCAGCCTCTCCACCACTATCTGATGGGATTAACCCTGTCTTGTCAGGAGACTGTATTGGCATCCCCTGAGGCTAGTGACCCACTAGCCAAATTTTTGCTTCTTATTCCCATGACCTTATGCTCTGCTAGCTTAGAGCTCTTAGGTCAAAGGGGGGAAATGCTTCCATTACAGGACAGAACAATGATTTCATTGAACTGTGAGTTAAAACTGCCACCCAGACACTTAGGATTCCTCAGACCTCTGAATCAACAGGCAAAGAAGAGAGTTACTGCGCTGGCTGGAGTGATTGATCCTGACTACCAAGGATTATTATTCCACAATGGAAGTAAGGGAGAGTATTCCTGGAATACAGGAGATCCCTTAAAGAGGCCTAAGTATTACCATGACCTGTGATTAAGATCAGTAGGAAACTACAAGCCAATCCAGGCAGGACTACTAATGTCCCAGATCCTTCAGTGTAAAGGTTTGGGTCACTTCAATGGGTAAAGAACCACAACTAGCTGAGGTGCTTGCTGAAGGCAAAGGGAATCCAGAGTGGGGAGCGGAAGAAGGTAGCTATAAATACGACCATGTAACCAGATACAGAAATAGGACTGTCATCGTCATGAGTATTCCTCCTTATTTTGCTCTGAATGTTTGTGTGTGTATTTTCCAGCAAATATCTTTGTTTTCTTTTCTCTCTTATTTCCCTATCATGTAGCATAAGATGTATTAACTTTTTATCATAGTATTTAAGTTACTAGAGGCCTGGTGCACAAAATTCGTGCAGGGGGGTGTGTGTCCCTCAGCCCAGCCTGCACCCTCTCCAATCTGGGACCCCTCGAGGGATGTCCGACTGCCCACCAGGATCGGGCCTAAACTGGCACAATCCAGGACTGCTGGCTCTCAACTGCTCACCTGCCTGCCTTCCTGATTGCCCCTAACTGTTTCTGCCTGCCAGCCTGATCACCCCCTAACCACTCCCCTGTCAGCCTGATTGATGCCTAACTGCTCCCCTGCCAGCCTGTTTTCCCCTAACTGCCCTCCCCTGCAGGCCTGGTCCCCCCCAACTGCTCTCCCCTGCAGGCCTGGGTCCCTCCCAACTGCCTTTCCCTGCAGGCCTGGGTCCCTCCCAACTGCCTTTCCCTGCAGGCCTGGTCGCCCCCAACTTCCCTCCTCTGCCGGCCTGGTCACCCCTAACTGCCCTCCCTTGCAGGCCTGGTCCCTCCCAACTGCCCTCCCCTGCTGGCTTGATCGCCCACAACTGCCCTCCCTTGCAGGCCTGGTCCCTCCCAACTGCCTTCCCTTGCTGGCCATCTTGTGGTGGCCATCTTGTGTCCACATGGGGGCAGCCATCTTTGACCACATGGGGGCAGCCATCTTGTGTGTTGGAGTGATGGTCAATCTGCATATTACTCTTTTATTAGATAGGATAGAGGCCTGGTGCATGGGTGGGGGCCAGCTGGTTTGCCCTGAAGGGTGTCCCAGATCAGGGTGGGGTTCCCTTGGGGCGTGGGGCCTGTGGTGGTTTGCAGGCTGGCCATGCCCCCTCGCGACCCAAGCGGAGGCCCTGGTATCTAGGGTTTATTTATCTTCTACAATTGAAACTTTGTAGCCTGGAGCCAAGCCAAGCCTTCTGCTTGCTCTGTGGCGGCAGCCATTTCTATTGGGATTTATGTATCTTCTATAATTGAAACTTTGTAGCCTTAAGCGGAGACCTGGGCCGGCCAGGGTGTGCAGAAAGCTTGGCTTCCTCCATCACCGGGGGCAACCCTAGCCTCCTGCTCTTTCCAGCTCCGTGGCTGCCGCCATTTCTGTTTGGGTTTATGTATCTTCTATCATTGAAACTTTGTAGCCTTGAGTGGAGGCCTAGGCCCGCAAGGGCAGGCAGAAAGCTTGGCTTCCTCCATTGCCGGGGAAACCCAAGCCTCCCTCCTGCTCTCTGTGGCCGTAGCCATCTTGGTTGGGTTTATTTGCATATTCACTCCTGATTGGCTGGTGGGCGTGGCTTGTGGTTGTAGCAGAGTGATGGTTAATTTGCATATTACTCTTTTATTAGATAGGATAGGTATCAAGGAGAAGAGTAAGGGCTTAGTACATTTCTTATACACAGATTAGTTGTATCATGTTAGGTGGAACTATGAGCTTGTTATTGTCTTTATTTGTAGATTAGCTATAGTTTAAGAAGATGCATGTGACTTCCAAGTTGAGAAGGAATAAACTTGTGATGATTAATTTTTTGTGTCACCTACAGGGTGCCCAGTTGTTTGGTGTGATTATTTCTGGGTGTGATTGTGTTTCCGGATGAGATTAACATTTGAATCAGTAGGCTGAATAAAGCAGATTACCCTCCCCAATGTAAATGGGCTTCATCCAATCCACTGATGGCCTGAATAGAATAAAAGGCTGGGTAGTAAATAATTCATCAGTCTCCTCCTGCCTTCTAGTTAATACTGGGACTTGAACTTACACCTGGTTTCCAGGCCTTCAGACTTGGACTGGAGCTACCTCATCCGCTCTCCTGGGTCTCCAGCTTGCCTGTTGCATCAGCCAGTTCTCAGACAATTGTGTGAGGCAATTCCTTATTCTCTCTCTCTCTCTCTCTCTCTCTCTCTCTCTCTCTCTCTTTCATTCTGTATATATAAAGCTCCTTGGTTAAGTAGCTATCTCAGCAATATTTAGACATAGGACATGTAAAATAATAACTGCATATAGACACATATCCAATTCTATGTGGTGTTCACCCCTGACAGCATCTTATTTTGCCGTATTTGAAACCAGCCTTAATACTGGACCCAGGACAGACAGTACTTTGTCTCATCTGGCACCTCCTCTCCCCATTGCTGGCTCATTTTGTGGCAGCCATGCTGGCCTTCTTTCTTTCTTTTAAATACATCAAGTTTCATATGTATTTGGGTCTAGTTTGGATTTCATTCTGTCTGGTTGATCTATTTATTTATGTCGCACTGCTAAATTTAAAAAAAATGGTACTATGAGGATGCTATATTGTGGCATGAAATACAAGGAACTACTATAAATCTAAGATTTTGGAATGTCAGAAATCAGAAAGCTTCAAGGACTAGGAGATCTTTCTAGAATTCTTCCATTAAAGTGACTCAGCTCCAACAATGTATATTCTGGGTGACTTTTAGTCCGAAATTTCAAATTCCTTAGAAGATATAACTGGTTCAGTATAGGCTGAGTGTCAATCCCAGAATTAATTATCTATTCTTAGGAGGACAAGTCTGTTTATTACAGACATGACTATTGGGTGCCCAACCCTGTGTATCAATGCAAGTTTCCATAAAGTGTTGTGAGCTGAACAGTACTCTAAAAACTGTCTGCTACACTGTACCCACCCACCCATCTTATATATCTGAAGCTCTTCTACCTCTGCATGATGCAACTCTCCCACACAGAATTAGAGCCACCACTTTTCAATTTGAGGTGATGCAAATCATTTCCCTGTATTGATCCAGAGGCAATGTCATAGGATCATATAACTGTAAGCCGCGGATTTTCTAGAGCATGCCTACTACTCCAATTCTACCAAAATATCCTCTATGTATTCTACAACCCATGAATTAGCTGGAAAATGTAATCACTAACACATCCTAAATAATAGTGGTTTACAAACTGGGGTACAATACATATAGAGGCACACAAAAATATTCCAAAGGATACTCCAGCATGGGACATTTTGAGGGAATCAGTGTTTAGACCCTCAGCTTCAATATGGAGTCTTTCAAATAACGGATCTACCTGAGATGTGTTTGCGTTAGAGGACTCTTTGCTTTCTCACCTCCTCTTTACAGTAGACTTTTACTTACTTCATTTTCCCCTTCACAGATCTTACATGGTGCATCTACTAGGGTGTAAAACCCCAGGAGGACCAAATACCTTTGCAAGTCAAGTGGTTTCTAATTTTTTGCTTGCAAATTGAAGGAGGTCCTAATTGTATTGTCAGCTATTAGAATCTTCAAAATATTTCAGTGATAGATACCAGAGGATTTTTTTAAAAACACAAAAGAATTCAAAGACCCACCTGGTGCTATTAGAACAAAACTCCATCTATTCCCATCTACTTATTTATATGAATAAGGTTTCTTAGAAATGAAATCTGTAAAAATTTAAAAATTGGAATATAATGCTGTACTCTGTTTCATTCTACTAATGAATATTATTTATTCATAATTCCATAAGCTATATATTTTAAAAAACTCTGTCTAATTCAGTAGGAGATGAATCTATACTCAATTTTTAATTTTTATATTTATTATTTTTAATCAAACTATTTTATATATATATTAGAGGCCTGGTACATGACATTCGTGCACTGGTGGAGGGGTCCCCTCAGCCCAGCCTGTGCCCTCTCACAGTCCAGGACCCCCGAAGGGTCCTTAATACTGCTGTGGAGGTGGGAGAGGTTCCCGCCACCGCCACCGCCACCGCCACTGCGCTCACCAGCCCTGAGCCAGGCTTGTCTGAGCCGTGCTCCTCCTGCATTGAGCATCTGCCCTCTGGTGGTCAGTGCGCATCATAGTGACCGGTGGTTCCGCTGTTTGGTCGATTGCATATTAGGGTTCTATTATATAGGATTGCTTTGATCATTTGTATTTACATAACAGTTTTAAGGTTGAATCAATCTAGAAGACATTTCTTTAGACTTAGAGTCTTTTATTTTTTTACTTTTTTTTCAGTTTCTTTTAAAAATATATTTTTATTGATTTCAGAGAGGAAGGGAAAGGGAGAGAGATAGAAACATCAATGATGAGAGAATAATTGATTGGCTGCCTCCTGCACACCCTGTATTGGAGATCAAGCCCTCAACCTAGGCATGTGCCCTTGGCCAAAATCAAACCTGGGACCCTTCAGTCCTCAGGCCAATGCTCTATCCATTATCCACTGAGCCAAACTGTCTAGGGCTGACTTAGAGTCTTTTATATTCACAGAGAATCTAAAAACATTAATCTCAATGTATGTACATATTTTCATTAAACAGAGTACGGAAAAATGGTTAAAAAGACACCCAGGCATAAAAATATAATACATTAGGATAAAATTTCATGAAGGAAGTAGAATGCAAATATGAGTTCAAGGAGAAAAAAATGATGTAAAACTTATGACTATTGTATAAAAACTTGTTCATATAGTTTTTAAATGGATGCTTATACCTTTCAAATTGCTAACTTGAGTTTATATTAAATTTATTTTAAAAAAATGATGTGTTAGTCCAGCCAGCATGGCTCAGTGGTTGAGCATCAACCTGTGAACCAGGAGGTCAGGCTTCGATTCCTGGTCAGGGCACATGCCTGGATTGCGGGCTCTATCCCCAGTGTGGGGCATGCAGGAGGCAACCGATCAATGGTTCTGTCTCATCATTGATGTTTCTACCTCTCTCTTCCTCTCCCTTACTCTCTGAAATCAATAAAAATGTATTTTAAAAAAATAAAGAATGATGTGTTTTAAGGTTAATACTAATAGATCACATATTATAAGCATTTAAGCTCATGTTGAAAAATTTTAGGTAACCTAATATTGTGTAATACAGTTTTTTAAAAAATTCTTTTGAGGATTTACTGGCAAAGAAGTCTGAAGACTATTGCTATAAACAACAACATAGAGTCCGGCTGGCGTGGCTTAGTGGTTGAGCATCAATCTATGAACCAGGAGGTCACGGTTCAATTCCCAGTTAGGGCACATGCTCAGTTCGTGGGCTCAATCCCCACTGTGGGATGTGCAGGAGGCAGCCGATCAATGATTCTCTCTCATCATTGACACCTCTCTCTCCCCCTTCCTCTCTGAAATCAATAAAAATGTATTTTAAAAACACATAAAAAACACACAACAACATGGAAAAAAGAAGAGGAAAGAGATGAAAGATTTTTGTTTAAATTATGCTAATTCTTACAAATAGTAGGGGAAGGAGAAATTAGTCAATCTTCTAGCACTATGCTCACATACCGAGCAGAAGTCTGAAGTTTAAAGAGGGGAAGGAAAAGTGTGCTGAATAGCAATATCCAATTGAGTAAATTTGAATATCTAAGTGGCATTTTTCAACAATTCATGAAACACACAGCATCCCATCTAGCGGGTAGAAAGTGCCCCAGGGAGCTGTGTCCAGCTTGTAGATTTGGACATTGAAGGTTTTAGAAGACATTACAAGTTAGTTGATTTGCCCATTGTCTATCGACCTACTTTTGTGTCTACCCAGCCCTTTCTTTTCCTCATTTCCTATGCCTGGAGTGCCTCCCCATGTCCTTGGCATGGGTAACTTTTACATGGCCTGTAAGACTTACCTCAGCCAATCCCTTGGAGCTGTACAAAGTGGCAGGCAGAAGCTGGGAGGGAAAAGGAAAGAATGGATGACCTCATCTTCCTTTGGGGGATAGGAAGGGCTTATGTGGGGTATGACTTCATTGGTGCTGATTAGAAAATTCCAGTGGGCTTAGCACAAGTGAGTTCATTTGGGCCTGCTGTCTCTTTTTTAACAAATGAAAACTTAAGATTTTAAAGAAATAATATCTCTTGATTTCATACAACAAAAAACAATGTGACCAAGCAAAACACATTTGTGGGCTGGAATTTGTCCTTGGGCCATCTGTTTCTGGTTTAGGAAAAACTTGTTCCATTAATGAGGTGTTTTACCCCGAATTTAGAATGTGTTCAAGCTTTCAAATAACTTCTGGAAGCCAGCAGTAATAGTTCAGTTTCTGGGGACACAGAGTCAGTGACACGTTGCGGCCACTCCAATGGAGCTCTGAGCGTCATCAAAGAAAGGGCATGTGGCCAGAGGCTGATAGCACAACATGAGTGTATGCAGGCAAGAGCCTGCAGACACGCAGTTAGCCCAGCCATGGTGCTATGGGCTGAACTGTGTCCCCCACCCCAAATTCACATGTTGAAGACCTAACCCCAGCACCTCAGTATGTGTGTTTGAAAAAGGTAAATTGAAAGGGGTTGTTAGGATGGGCCCTAATCCAATATGACTGGCATCCTTATCAGAAGAGGAGATTAGGATACAGACAGTCACAGAGGGAAAGCCATCTGAAGACACAGTGAGAAGGTGGCCATCTGCAAGCCAAGGAGAGAGGCCTCAGGAGAAACCAAACCTGCCAACACCTTGATCTTGGGCTTCTAGTCTCCAGAATTGTGACAGAATAATTTCTGTTGTTGAAGCTATGGAATCCGTGTTATGACAGCCCTTGCAAACTAATACATGTGGGAAGCCTTAATTTTGCTTCAGAAATCTGTGAAAGTTTTGTAAAGAAAGTGTTACCCATAAAAGTCCTAATTTCCTGCCTGGCTAGCATGACTCAGTAGTTGAGCATTGACCTATGAATCTGGAGGTCACAGTTCAATTCCCCTTCAGGGCACATGCCCAGGTTGTGGGCTCAATCCCCAGTGTGGGGTGTGCAGGAGGCAGCCAATCAATGATCCTCTCTCCTCATGGATGTTTCTATCTCTTTCTCCCTCTCCCTTCCTCTCTGAAATCAAAAAAAATATGTTTTTTTAAAAAATTCTTGATTTCCTTGAGTCACTTCAGGACATTTTCAGGTTCAAGTCCCTGTCACTGCATCTGTCTAAGCAAAGTCATCTCTCCTATAACTTTCATTGCTTTCTATATGTTTATAACCTAAAGTCTGTCCCTCAATCCTCATTTTTCCTCTACCTGACTATTCTGCCGGCCACTAGACATGTTCACCTGCATGTCTCCTGAACCCTAAATGAAAATATCTTCCTGTTCTGCCCAGTCCCCAAGCACACTCCTTCTCTTGTCTTCTTGCTTACTATTCTTCATTTGTAATATAGAGGAATTTTAGACTCGGCCTAGACTCTTCCCTCTCCTTTACCCCCACATCTAATCTGTCACTGGTTCTAACTCATCCCCTCCTAATAATCTGGCTTCCCCTTACTGTATCAGCCCTGCTTCAGTTCAGACCCTCACTTATTCCTCTTTAGATTATTTGCTAGCCTTTTTTTTGGTCTCTTCTCCAGTCCTTCTCCATTTTGCCTTGGAACAATCTTCAGAGAATGCAAATCTCACAATGTCATGTCTTTGTTTAAAGTCCTCTGGTTATATTTCATCATCCATAGCATAAAATGAAAACTCTTATGCGTGTCAGGCAAGGACCTTCACCAAGAGGACCCAGTCTACTCTCCTTGGTCTTATCTTTGCACTTCCCCATGCCCAGCTGCTAGAAGTTCCTCAAATAAGCCATTATGTCACATCTCCTTTTCATATTGTTCTCTCTTTTCTCGTCCCTGTTCAACTGGGCAGCTCCTGCACATTATTGAAGACTCTGCATAGTCATCACCCCATTTATAGAATCTCCCTCCCCTGAACTCTGTTCTTGAACGAGGTTGGTGAGAGCAGCCAGCACAGGCAGCAGACAAATGCCTGTGAACAGCTCTGCCTACCTGTGCTCTGAAGCCACCAGAGGCACCCCTGGGAAAGGTGCTGATTCTACCAGGATGGCTGGTGACATGCAGCCACCAGATGAACTGGCAGCCTCTGCTTCGCCACAGCACCAACAAGCAGTTTATCCTGCTTATTCGAAACTTTTCACAGGGTCTGTGAATACTTTTGGTGGCCCTCCCTTTGATATGACACCTGCAGGCACATTATCTACATACATGTACCTGTGCCCAAGTCATTGGGACACCATCATGAGACTGTCTAGACCTGATGTCATTGTATTGATGGTAAGCCTGCTTGTCCTGCCCATCCCATCCCCACGGTCCTGGAGCAGCCCCTGTGATTGATCAAAAAAGTCACCAGCTCCTGGGGTATCAGAGCTACCTGCTCTCTGACTATCACCCCTTGTTTAGTACTCAGGCCTAGAGTGTGCTGCTTCACACCCTCCATGTCACTGTCTTTTGTTTACAGCCACTACTCACAGACATACCAGCAAGGATTCTAGAGCAGAGCATCTTGAGGACAACACCTCTGAGACAGAGTAATCACTGGAGAAGTTAATAGCCAACACCAGATCAAGGCCAACATTTGGTTCTCTATGAAGGATCTTCTATCTTCCTCTTTTGGGCCCAGCAGGAGAGAAGTCTTTGGAGGCAAAATCTTGTTATTTCATGCCTTTTTGTTTCCTGCATAATCATTTCCTTTTTGTTTTGTTTTGTTTTTTTTTAATAATAATTTGCAAAACACTTTTAAACCTGCTGACTTGTCACAGCAATGCTAAGTTGAACAAATCATAGAAATTGAAATCAGTTACTAGTCTTTATGTTCCAAGGTACATAAACCTAAACTGGGTTTATCAATAAAGAGAAGTTAATGGTTCCTGAATGGTAGCTGAAAAATCTGGAGGTAGGGCTAGCTTCAGGTGGGTTGCACTATGTCAGTAATTTCTGAGTCATTGGGGGAGGCCACTGCTCTCACTGAACCTAGGAGAACAGATGGATCACAGTGACACCAGCTACAGACCTTGGTGGCTGACAGCCACACAGCACTCCATGCTACCTCACCAGTAGTCGGCCTAAGGAGCAGTAGAGACCTGTCAGTCCATCTTAGACCACGGGGAATAGAGGGATCATTATGTACTTCCCAGGACCTGCTCTGCACCTCCTGACCGTGACACACCTCTCCAGTGGATCCACAGCCCGCCTTGGAGAAAACCTGGGAAAAGGTGTGAAGCTCTGAAAAACAGCCTTTACGTGGGTCTTTCGGACAGAGTGAGTTACATAAAAAGATAGTTTATTTAGTTGGATTGGACTATGTTGATCAGATTAGAATAAAATTTACCTTTTTTCCCCCCTTAACCATTGGGTTGGGGGTTTATTTAAAATATCAGATAAATTACGGAAAACTTTTTAAAGGCCATACTTTTACTGAACATCTGATTATATAATCAGTAGATTTGTGACCATATTATTAAGCTTATTTTACTATTGACAAATAATGAATGCTCCTTAAGAAGAATTAGCAAAGTTTGAAAATAGAGGAAAAATCTGATTCTTCGTGGTACCCAAACACAGTTACTACAAATCTATAATAATAAAAGGGTAATATGCTAATTGGACTGGACATCATTCCAGACGTCCTTCTGGACGAAGCCGGGGCCGGAGGGAAGTCCGGGTCCCCGGTGCCAGAGGGAAGCCAGTGCCGGCAGCCAGGGCAAGAAAGGCCCACTCTTGCATGAATTTCATGCATCAGGCCTCTAGCATGTTTATAAAATACCTTCCACTGTTTTTTATATGAATAGGTTTACATAGTTGAAATCATATTATATATGTAGTGTTTTATTATGTTCTTATTTAATATCATATCAAAGAATTTTGCTTTATCTCTCTATGTATAATTTAAATGAGTATACGTTATTCCACTTCATAATATCCCAGAGTTTACTTAACTGAACTTTTTTTTTTTAAATATGTTTTACTGATTTTTTTTTTTTTTACAGAGAGGAAGTGAGAGGGAGAGAGCGTTAGAAACATCGATGAAAGGGAAAGATCAATCAGCTGCCTCCTGCACACCCCCCAATGGGTATGTGCCCACAACCAAGGTACATGCCCTTGACCGGAATCGAACCTGGGACCCTTGAGTCCACAGGCTGACGCTCTATCCACTAAGCCAAACCGGTTAGGGCTTTAACTGATCTTTTAATGCTGTATCATATTCCTCGAAGAAGAGGAAAAGTAAAAAATATACCAAGGTTGAAACATGCATAAAAAGAACAAAATAATTTTAATTATTTCTTATCCTATACAGAGTCTTTCCCTGAACTCTACCTTGGTTTATAATTAATCAAGTTGAAACGTAGGTCCAAAGTGTCTAATAAGCTCTCAGAGTGATATGTCACACGCCTTAGCAATGCAGAATTGTACATACGGCCAATTTTGATAAAGTCAGATCAAGGGACAGGGGAGAGTTGGCTGGTAAGTGTGGGCAGTTGTGTATTTCCAGCTCATGCCACCCTGGGTGGTTCCACTAATTCCTGGACTTGGCACCTTGTGAGTCAGTGGACTAGATATCTGATCTACTTTGGTTATGCAAAACTGGCCAGGTCTGTACTATAACCCCTCAGACTGATAAGTTCACAGAAAGGGTTTGAAAAGCCTGAAGAATGCTAAGCCATACTATTTCCTTTTTTTCTCCCAACGCACACACAATCTATCCAGATTGCTTTGCATAAGTGAATTTCATAAGGAGAAATATGTATGTGTGTATTTCAGTGTGAGTGTGTGCGTATTGTGTGTGTGCGAGAAGCATTTCTTAATTTCTTATTCAACAGCATCTCCTACAGTCTGCACTAGCATCCCATTTCTTTCTTTTTTTCTTTCTCCCTTTCTTTTACCATTCCATTTCTTGGCTGACTCCTTGCTAGTGGTGAAACCAAATGGAAAAAACAGTTAACATTTTTCATTCTTTGGTCCAAATGACCTGGATCCTGCATTTCACTTTGTTCCGCATAACCAGCAACACAAATGTGCATATAAATAGTAAAATGGAATGAGGAAAGAACAGGAACATGTAAAACACTGTCTTTCCTTTTACTTGATGAAGCAATCAAACTATTCTCTAATTATTTTTTTTGTGGTGGAAGCATACATTATTGCACAGACATTGTATTACATTTTGGTCACATTTTTAACTGCACATAAAGGTAATAGATACAGAATACAGCAACATATGAAATCTGTTCCTAAAATTTGTTTCTGGTAACATAGTCTTTATGTTGTTTGCTAGCTAAATTTCATATTTAAAGTGTTTATTTTAGCATTAACTAATATTACTTTATTCTCATTCGGGAGGGCATTTTAAAAGGAAAATATCTAAAGAATGGCCAGATTTTCCTGTAGGTGAATTCTGATTCAGTATGCAGGGTCCAATTATAGTGGGAGCAATACTTTGGCCAGCTTATTAAGGTCAACGAAAATGGAATTCTACACCTCTCAATCAAATCACCTATGACTAATTCAGTCCATAGGATTGTGCGTATGAATATTTTATATATAGCTTCCAGTAATAGTGCTCATTCTATCAATCAATATCAAATTAACCCCAAGATTACTGACAATCTGGAATAAAATATAAAATATCGAATCATTCATTTTTAATAGCATAGGTTAGAAATGTGTATTGCTCTGGAGAAATGACTCTTGATTTTGTAATGTAGGATTTATGAGGCAGTCTGGAGCAGGGGAGGAAGTTCTGCCCTCCCGCCTCCATGTCAGAGGAGCAGCTCAGTGGGAACAACCAGCAGCCATCATACATGAAGCATTGGCCCACCCGTGTCTTGTATTCCTGAAGCTGCCCGCTTCCAATTCCACTTGCGGAAATTCTGTTCAATGTAATGTTGTCTAACACTTCAACTTAATAAGCATTTAATGAGCAAAGCATAATGCCAGGCTGTATTAAAAAGGATCCCTTAGTTGTACAGAAAGGCAGTTCTAACTCAGGTTTGCTTATGTGAAGGGTAGGGGTGCAGAGAGGTCTCATAAAACCTATGCTGGGATGGAAGCCAGGCCTCACTGGCATGAAAAACTGCCCGACACCTTCTTCCTTCTCTCCCGATGACGCACACACCCTCTTCTGTTTCCTCTTTCTCTTTGCATGGCGCTCTGACTCTGCCATATTTCTGCTTTATTCTGCTTTGTGTAAGCCTCCTGTCTGCTCTCTTACTTGCTTGTACATGACCCATCAGGGATACCCCAAATGAGAGCCCTAGGTCCGACGTCCACATTATCCTCCAACTAGGTCTTGTGTATTTAGGTAAGTGTGTGTTCATGTTCTACATTCAAATTCAGAAGAAGAGAATCTGATTGGCTTAGTCCTAGGCCAAGTATCCACTCCTGCTCCAATCAGCTGTTGCCACAGGAAGGAGGGTTCAAAGGTCAGGTATAATTAGGTATGTTCCTTTTATACTATGGAAAGCACAGACAAATTATCCAAGAAGAAATGGGAGTGGGGAGGATAAAGAAAACACTAATTCTGGCCCTTAGGTTTCAACCTTGCAGAAGAGGCATATATAAGGACAGATGGTGATAAGAGTACAGAAAGCACCTGAAATATGGAGGAGGGCAAGATGGAGATAACAAGGGTGCAGGAGCCCTTCTGTGCTTGGTGGACATGCAGTAGCACTAGTATACCAGGAATGCCTTGAATGACAGCCTGGAGATAAGAAGTGTGGAGTGAAGCCCAGGGAGATGTGGCGCTATGGGCATAGGCATGACTTGAGAGGCAGCTGGTGTTACTCCTCTGCAACGGGCAATCATCAAAGGTTTGTGATCAGGAGAGTCACATGATCAAAGCTGTGTTTTATGTAGGTGTCTTAGGATGTGGTAGTTGGGTAAACGTGACGTGGCATAGGGCTGGGAGCTTCTGCGGGTGAGTCTGCATAAGATGCAGTAGGGTCTGAATTAGGAGAAAAGCCATGGAAGACAGTGCTCATGAATAACTAACATTTAACAAAGATGCTACGACTTTACTGTGGAATGTATGCATAATAATTGGAGTTTGACATGCTGGGGAAATGCTAAGTATTCCTAGTAAAATCTGACATGATTTTTAAATAGTTGAACTTTTAAGTGTAGGAAAGAGGAAGAATATTCGTATGAAGATGGAGAAGTGTTAAGACGGTTGTTTTTAGTTTTAAAACACACACAAATACTTCCTGTGAGCCCTGGAGGACTGCTGCCTCACAGGCCAGTGATTAGGATGGCTCCCCCTTCTTGGTCCAAGCCTGGTGTGTTGGGTGTCATAGTTGGTGTCTCGGTGAGGGACCAGGAGCATCACAACAGTGATGGAGTTGATGTGAGGGAAAGAGCTGCTGTGCAGACACCGATGCAGGAAAGACAATGTTGCATCTTGGATTAAAATGCTGACAGGAAAGACGTCCTAAGGTCCACACGTTGCTGAGTTCCATTAAAAAATAGCATCCCAGCCCTAACCGGTTTGGCTCAGTGGATAGAGCATCAGCCTGCGGACTCAAGGGTCCTGGGTTCGATTCCGGTCAAGGGCATGTACCTTGGTTGCGGGCACATCCCCAGTAGGGGGTGTGCAGGAGGCAGCTGATCGATGTTCCTCTCTCATCGATGTTTCTAACTCTCTGTCCCTCTCCTTCCTCTCTGTGAAATATCAATAAAATATATTTTTTTAAAAAAATAGCATCCCAGTTCTCTGGCAGGTGATAAAGACAGAGAACTTGGACTTGGGATGTTGGGAGAGGATTGTGGTATAGAGCAAGTGAGGCTTATAAATCTGAAAGACATCTTGTTATCTGCTAGGACCATCAGGCTGTGGCCAGGAGCCCCATCCTCAGCCCTGGAATATATTCTCAGCACCGAGCAGAGGTAGGGCACTGCACAGGCACCAGGCAGCCTCAAAAGCCAGCGGGGCCGAGGGGCCAGTGTTTTCTGAGGATCTGCTATATATTCAAGGCACGTGTCTAGAAGCTTTGCAAATGTCATTTAAAATTCTTTATTTGTTTTACTTCTAGAGCTCTCTTTTTTTCACATTGCAATTAGTAGGACTTTTTCCTCTGGCAAACCAGAGAAATTTCAGTAGAACTTTTTCTTTGTCTGATCTCCTTCCTCATCCTTTGCCCCAAGCACACAAGAGGGGAAGTACTTCCCTCCAGAAGTCAGCAGTTGAGATGAGGAACTTGCCTTGTCCCCAGGTCACCTGACAGTTCAGCAGCCCACACTTCTGACTCATCCTCACCCCTCAGAGCCTCTTTGTCCTGTCAGCTGTGGGCCTAATCTTCCCCCGGGGCCTGACACTCATCCTGAGTGGCTGCTGTTTCTTTTCCTCAGGCAGCTGCTTCTTTCTAACCAGAGCCCACAATCTTTTTGGGGAGCTTTGTCTTCTAAAACCTCCCCTTCCAATGCATGGAAGCACACTTCATCAAAAAGACAGCATTTTTAAAAAACGTACACATGTGCACACACACACACACACACACACCCCTGTCACATATACTCAAACATAAAATTTGGGGAGGAAAAAAGCACACTGAGAAGACAGCACATTGCACTATTTATTCTGTCAGACCTCACTGCTTTGTATCTCATCTCTTTATTTGTTTATGCAAATACTAGCTTTGCGGTTGACAAAGTAGAAAATTAAGAACTGGAAGGATGGGAATCTTATAAATTTAAAAATAGTTGTGGAGGTGATGAATAGCAAGAACCTACAACCAAGATTACTCTACCCAGCAAAGCTATCATTCAGAATTGAAGGTCAGATCAAGAGCTTCATAGACAAGAAAAAGCTAAAGGAGTTCATCACCACCAAACCAGTATTATATGAAATGCTGAAGGGTATTCTTTAAGAAGAGGAAGAAGAAGAAAAAGGTAAAGATAAAAAATTATGAACAACAAAATGACAACAAATACATATCTATCAACAAGTGAATCCAAAAATCAAATGAATAAAAAAATCTGATGGCCCTAACCGGTTTGGCTCAGTGGATAGAGTGTTGGCCTACGGACTCAAGGGTCCCAGGTTCGATTCCGGTCAAAGGCATGTACCTTGGTTGCGGGCACATACCCAGTAGGGAGTGTGCAGGAGGCAGCTGATTGATGTTTCACTCTCATCGATGTTTCTAACTCTGTATCTCTCTCCCTTCCTCTCTGTAAAAAATCAATAAAATATATTTTTTTAAAAATCTGATGAACAGAATAAACTGGTGAATGTAATAGAATCAGGGTCATGGAAAGGGAACAGACTGACAATTCTCAGGGGGAAGGGGAAGAGATTGGACAAAGATCTTACACCTATGGATGAGGACAGCGGCGGGGGGTAGGGGTAGGGGGCGAGGCCCTGGGGTAGGGTGGGAACCAGGTGGAGGGGAGCTATGGGGGGAAAAAGAGGAACATCTGTAATAATCTGAACAATAAAGATTAAAAACATTGGCAAAAAAAATTAAAAAAATAGTTGTGGAGTGATTGAGGGTAAAATTTTGCTGTTTTCAAGCATTGTTCTAATGTTACTATTTTAGATTTACAAATTAATGTTTTTTAAAATAATTTTAATATAAAGTGCATATCTGGATTTTTTTTCCCATTTGTATTGGTGCAGGATTCTTCCCAGATAGTTTCCCATCTAACTGGACATGAGTGAATGCCATAATAACCAACCCAGGGTCTTCCCTCCATGAAGAATTCTGCATTCCAACCCTTAGCTTGATCTAAACACTGTATATCTTGAACACTGAATGATGTTGCATAAGGAATTCATTAGATCATTTTAATAATTGATCTTTTTAATAAAAAGTATATACAATTACATATAATTATTTTAGAATTATTTTCTACACATTTGGATATTTTACATTATTCAGACTATTTTCTCTATCTGGAATGTCTCCTCTTCACTCATTGTATACATGAATTTATTCTAAATTTAAAAAACAGCCTGGCAGGTGTGGCTCAGTGGTTGAGTGTTGACCCATGAACCAAGAAGTCACTGGTTTGATTCCCGGTTAGGGCACATGCCCAGGTTGTGGACTCGATCCCCAGTAGGGGGCATTCAGGAGGCAGCCAATCGATGTTTCTCTCTCAGTGATGTTTCTCTCTCTCTCTCCCTCTTCATTTCTCTCTCTGTAAAATCAATAAAATATTAAAACAAACACACATACTATGTAAGTACATTCTTATTATAAAAATGGAAACAATACAGAAGTATATATAGAAAATCTCTTTCTCCCTTAATGTAAGATAATGTGATTGTGTTTGGGGTATCAGTGTGCCAACTGAAAAGCTAGGTTCCCCAGACTTCCGTGCAGCGTGCGTGGCTGCATGACAGTTCTGGCAACGAGCTATAAGTTGGAATCTAATGGAGACACTTGGGAAAGAGCCTAGAGCCTTGAGGTGTTCCAACCTGGAGAGCCTACCTCTGGACTTAATTGAATCAAAATAAACCCCTTTCTTGTTTATGTCAGTGTTCCTGTTCTAGGCAGCTACATACTATGTTCTCCCAACCTCCAATTCCATTCCTACCCCAGAGATAAACATTCTTAATATTTAGTATGTGTCTTTTGAGACCAATCTATAGTCATACAACATTAAATTTTTATTTATTTTTCCCCAAAATGGGATAATACTATATGTATTATTCTGGGCCTTCTTTTTTTGACTTAATAATATGACCTAGACATTTTTTTTTCATACCAGTACAAGAAATAGCATCCTTTTAAAAATATTACTTTTAAAAAGATTTTTTTCTCTTAAAAGTGACACCTGCTTATTCAAATGATGAGGAAAAATTGAAAATAAAAAGCAGTAAATGTCCTAAACTTCACTATCTTGAAATAACCAGTGTTATTGTTGGTGAGTGTTATTCCTATCAGGTCTCTTTGGAAATACCAGGAGTCCTCCTCTCTCACTACAATCTGCGTGTACATGTGTAAACACACTCACAGACCTGCACATACACACAAGCACAGGTACAAATATAATCACACACACATACAAATATACACATCTATTCACATGGGAGGAGTGCAAGAGAAGTAACTTTCAAAACCAGAACCTATTAAAAAGTGTTTAATTTAGTTGAATTAAACACAGGAACTAGTAAAGTACCTCTGAAAGTTATGACTAAAATAGTCAGAAAACCAGAGAGATACCCCAAATTCAACCAGATACCATTTTAATACCCATACAAATTATAGAACTAATAACAAATAGTTGAGACTAAAATATATCATATTAATATTTTCTTTTGCTAAAGGATCTGTGTATATTTAGAATTACTGGGTTGTAATAGTAATAAGAATTTTACTTATTAGGTTAACAAGGTAGCCTTGTGATTACAAATTAAACTGTAGAATTGAGTGATTTATTTAAATGTATGGATTTTAGTAGTTTTACTGTTTATATATAGTATTAGAATATATAATAGACTTTAAGTTTCAACATGTTTTTAAGTTTAACTAATTTAATTCATAGGAATGACTTAATTACTTGGGGCTATTTGTCATTTACATAATTGAAGGACTTTTAAAAGACTGTATTAAATTTATAAATCCAGTTTAAAACACTTAAAAGAGTTTAATTAACTAAGTTAGAAAATGTAATCAAATATTAATTGAAGGTCATTAAAATGACAGTTCAAATCTGCTAGGCTTATAATGGAATAATAACATTTGTAAGCTGATCTTAAATGTTTAAAGAATTAAATTAGAATCCTTGAATTAATAAATTATTAAATTTTAAAACAAAGTTACCTCTAAATTGCTTTTTTCCAGGGACCATAAAGAAATTCATGTTTATGCAAGAAAAAACAACAATCCTAAAGTGAACCTTAAAGAATTGTCGAGTTTGAATCTTCTCTTTTTAAATATACTGTGTCTTATGAAACCTATTGTGAAGACAAAAGACTGAAAACCATTAAAAATTTGTAGTCGTTATGGTTTTTGTATTTATGTTTTATTTTAGCATTGAATGTTTTTCTGCTATGAAGATGAGAAAATTAACACTAGGATAATAGGATGACCAGCCATCCCAGTTTGTCTGGAACTGTGCTAAAATCCCCAGTGGTAAAATCGTATCATTGGTCATCTTCATGGAAGGCATGTGGTAGAGATGCTAAAATTCTAGCATCTACATATGAGACTAAGCTCTTCAACTTACCACCAATTTATCATGGAAAAATGACTTACTTTAGTGCTTCTATTTTCTCCTCTGTAAAATGGTGATAAAACTATGAGTATCGATCCCAAAAGGTTATTTTGAAAATTAAATGAGTTACTGTACAGAAAGCACCTACAATTGTACCTAGAATGTAATAAGCACTAAGTATATATAGCCTGCTATTGCTGGGGCCTCAAACCTCTTCTTTCTTTCTTTATTTATTTATTTATTTATTTATTTATTTATTTATTTATTTTTAGAGAGGGAGGAAGAGAGAGAGAGAGAGAGACATTGATGTGTGAAAGATAAGTCGATATGCTGCCTCCTGTATGCACCCCAACTAGGGATCAAACCTGCAACCTAGATATGTGCCCTGACCAGGAATTGAACTTTTGATCTTCCAATGCATGGGACAATGCTCCAACCAACTTTATTTTATACTAGAGGCCCAGTGCACAAAATTCGTGCACGGGGGTGGGTGTGTCCCTCAGCCCAGCCTGCACCCTCTCCAATCTGGGACCCCTGGAGGGTCCCAGATTGGAGAGGGCAGTCAGACATCCCTCTCACAATCCAGGACTGCTGGCTCCCAAATGCTTGCCTACCTGACTTCCTGATTGCCCCTAACTGCTTCTGCCTGCCAGCCTGATCACCCCCTAACCACTCCCCTGCCAGCCTGATTGATGCCTAACTGCTCCCCTGCCAGCCTGTTTTCCCCTAACTGCCCTCTCCTGCAGGCCTGGTCCCCCCCAACTGCTCTCCCCTGCAGGCCTGGGTCCCTCCCAACTGCCTTTCCCTGCAGGCCTGGTCGGCCCCAACTTTCCTCCCCTGCAGGCTTGATCGCCCCCAACTGCCCTCCCTTGCAGGCCTGGTCCCTCCCAACTGCCCTCCCCTGCTGGCCTGATCGCCCACAACTGCCCTTCCTTGCAGGCCTGGTCCCTCCCAACTGCCCTCCCTTGCTGGCCATCTTGTGGTGGCCATCTTGTGTCCACATGGGGGCAGAATCTTTGACCACATGGGGGCAGCCACCTTGTGTGTTGGAGTGATGGTCAATCTACATATTACTCTTTTATTAAATAGGATAGAGGCCTAGTGCATGGGTGGGGGCCAGCTGAAGGGTGTCCCGGATGAGGGTGGGGGTTCCCTTGCGGCCTGGGCGAGGGGCCTGTGGTGGCTTGCAGGCTGGCCATGCCCCCTGGCGACCCAAGCGGAGGCCCTGGTATCTGGGGTTTATTTATCTTCTACAATTGAAACTTTGTAGCCTGGAGCGGAGCCAAGCCTTCTGCTTGCTCTGTGGCGGCAGCCATTTCTGTTTGGATTTATGTATCTTCTATCATTGAAACTTTATAGCCTTAAGTGGAGGCCTGGGCCGGCCAGGGTGTGCGGAAAGCTTGGCTTCCTCCATCGCCGGGGCAACCCTTGCCTCCTGCTCTTTCCAGCTCCGTGGCTGCCGCCATTTCTGTTTGGGTTTATGTATCTTCTATCATTCAAACTTTGTAGCCTTGAGTGGAGGCCTAGGCTGGCAAGGGCAGGCGGAAAGCTTGGTTTTCTCCATCGCCGGGGAAACCCAAACCTCCCTCCTGCTCTCTGTGGCTGTAGCCATCTTGGTTGGGTTTATTTGCATATTTGCTCCTGATTGTCTTGTGGGCATGGCTTGTGGGCATGGCTTGTGGGTATAGCGGAGTGATGGTTAATTTGCATATTACTCTTTTATTAGATAGGATGTTAGTAGATCTGATGATTGCCACCTTGTTATGGTTTTTTTATTTCTCTTGATTTACTTCTCAGTTGGCTTTTATAATAAAACTAGAGGCCTGGCCTGTGAAATCGGGCCGAAACCAGCTCTCTGACATCCCTCAAGGGGTCCCGGATTGTGAGAGGGTGCAGGCCAGGCTGAGGGACCTCACTGGTGCATGATTGGGGCCAGGGAAGGTCACGAGAGGTTGGCCAGCTGGAGAGGGACCACGGGAGGGCTCCAGGGCGTGTCTAGCCCATCTTACTCAGTCCCGATAGGCCGAACCCCAGCAGCAAGCTAACCTACCAGTTGGAGTGTCTGCCCCCTGGTGGTCAGCACATGTTATAGCAAGCAGTTGAACAGCCTTAGCATATCCTATCTAATAAAAGAGTAATATGCAAATTGACCATCACTCCAACACACAAGATGGCTGCCCCCATGTGGTCAAAGATGACTGCCCTCATGTGGACACAAGATGGCCACCACAAGATGGCCAGCAGGGGAGGGCAGTTGGGAGGGACCAGGCCTGCAAGGGAGGGCAGTTGTGGGCGATCAGGCCAGCAGGGGAGGGCAGTTAGGGGTGACCAGGCTGGCAGAGGAGGGAAGTTGGGGGCGACCGGGCCTGCAGGGAAGGGCAGTTGCGGGGGGACCAGGCCTGCAGGGGAGGGCAGTTAGGGGTGACCAGGCCTGCAGAGGAGGGCAGTTAGGGGCAAACAGGCTAGCAGGGGAACAGTTAGGCATCAATCAGGCTGGCAGGGGAGTGGTTAGGGGGTGATTAGGCTGGCAGGCAGAAGCAGTTAGGGGCAATCAGGAAGGCAGGCAGGCGAGCAGTTGGGAGCCAGCAGTCCTGGATTGTGAGAGGGATGTCCAACTGCCCATTTAGGCCCGATCCCACCGGGAGAAAATATGCAAATATTTGCCCTAATCGGGCAGTCAGACATCCCTCGAGGGGTCCCAGATTGGAGAGGGTGCAGGCTGGGCTGAGGGACACATCCCCTGTGCACGAATTTCATGCACCGGGCCTCTAGTCATTAACATATTATGCTTTATGCTTTGATTGATTGAACGGCAGACCAGATGACTGGACACTTAGCATATTAGGCTTTTATTATATAGGATATATATATTTTAAAACTTTAGTTACAAGAAACTCATAAGAGCTACGTTCTCTGAGATTTGGGGTTTTGAAAACGTCTGGTGCTTTGCCTTATGACTGAGTGGAGTGATGTTCTTGACTGGAAGACAGTTCTCTATTTTCTTTCTGGCCTAGAAGTTTGCCATACCAAAGTTGGAGGTCAGTCTGACTTTCTTTTCTCTTATAAATGAATTGTTTTGCTAGAATATTTTAAATTCCTTTTTAAAAATTAATGTTTTAAATTCTTGAAGTTTAATAACTTAGCCATATTGTATCTTGATCTATATCAATTTTTTTCTTATACAATATGTCCTAACTACAGATTCAGTTCCTATATATCAGTAAAGCTTTACTGTAGTTTATTTTTAAATTCTTTTCCTGTTGAGTTTTGCCTCAGGGCATCAATTATGGAACAGATCATCTTTGTGTTCTTTATTTTTCATGTTCTCTGATATTGCTTTAAGCTTTTTGCCTTTCTCCTCCTCATTCATTATGATATTCTCAAGTCTTTCTTTCATGCCATAAGCAGACAGTGGTAGTGGCCTTCTTGATGTAAGTTTCTTCTTTCTCACTAACAGAACCCCGGACACAGTTCTGGCCAAAGAGCTATAAGTCTACCACGTGGGATTTAGGAAAACTCTCTATAAGTGTACCAGGTGGGACTTGGGTCTGACTAAGCAGGCACATGCCTTTTATCTTTCTTCCTTCATTCTCCCGTTCTGGAATATAGATGCAAGGTGGAAGGAAAAGAGCTATTTTGGTATTATGAGGTGAAAGGATGAAAGTACATGCTAGAAATGTCAGAGCAGAGAGCTAGCAGGATCTTTGATGGCTCCTTTGAAGAAACAAGAAAAGCCACTACCACAATTTAATTGACTACTGTTTAGTTAAGCTTTCTGTTACATACAATTGAAAATAATTCCTACTGATACAGACCATTTAATTTTTAACAATGTTAAAATGTGGAGTATTTGCGTAGTTTTCGTGTCCTTTTGAGTTGGAGTCATCCTAATTCATTTTTGGGATTTGCTTCAATTTTCATATATGTATTCCTGAAGGAAGCAGGATATTGTTTTTTTCTTTAATGGTGAAAAATATTTAAAAGGAAGGATTTTTTTAAAGATTTAAAAGTCAGGTCACCAAGATCAAGCAAGTGTCATCCTCCGTGATAATTGCATGAGTCCATGGGAGAACCACAGAAGGGGAAAGAGAGACAGTCAGTGGGCTATTCTTCTTAGAGAGATGGGCACTCTTTCAAATATTTGACAATGAGATGTTTTTAAAAAGTATTTTCTGTTTTCTACTGCTTTTTAGGGATTAATCCAGAGTCTAGAATTCAGAATTCAAAAGTGAGTTTGAAATCACCTTGATCATATGTGTATTGGATGATAAATTTGATAACAGGTATTTAAAGCAAGAAAGCATGAAATAGTTCAACTCAAGAGAAAAGACTATTTAGCCAATATTGGCTTGGGATTTAGAACAAATCTGTACTTTTTGTTGTCATTACTGAATTAGAGTTGCCTGGTGGCTCTACCCAACTCTTAATTAAGCACTTAGGCAGCCACAGTCATTAACTCCTTCAGGTCCCCAGGATACTACTTGGTTATTGCTTCAATTTACTGTACTAAGCTCACTAATAGACAATGCCTTAAAACACTGAGAATACCTGGGTCATAATATGTTTAGATTTCTACATGATTAGAAGGAAAAAGCAATTCTAATTTAGTTCCTCGTTCATTTTAATTTGGGTTAGCAGATGTTCGCTGTGTACTGCCATCAACTATATAATTTGCATTATGAAAGAGCCTATAATACCAATTTGTCAGGGTCTATTTTTTGTTATAGTGTGGTTTTAATTTCCTCCAAAATGTTGCTATAAAAATAGGATACATTTATTTTCTAATTCATGTAGAATACCCCAAGAGCAAAAGTGGGCTCATAAAATTCAAGCAATATTTTAAAATTAGTTTTGGCTGAAGAGGAAATGAGGGAAATAGAGGGGGAAAAAGTAAAGCAAGGGAAGGAAGGAAAGGAAGCTGAACAATGAAGCTCTCAGCTTGCCCAGGACCCACAGCCACTGTGGGAACAGGTGGTAGTGGGTGGGAGAAGCAATTCACCTGGAGAACATTCCTATTTCTAGTATCCTATCTAGTAAAGAGGGAATATGCTAATTGACCCTCACACCGTCGCAAAGATGGTGGCGCCCACAGCCAATAAGGAGGGAATATGCTAATTGACTGCCCCGCCCTCAAATATGGCGGTGCCCACAGCCACAAGATGGCAGCGCCCAGTCCCTCAGCCCCACTGGGGCAGCAGGCATGTGGCAAGTCTGGGCCTGCCCCCAGGGGGGCCTGGCCAGTCCACGCACCTGCCTCTGGAGTCCCCCATTCACCTCAGCACCCCAGCTGCCCAGGGCCAGCCCGAGGCACAGGCAAGCCTCAGATGGCGGCTCCCAGCCACCCAGGGCCACCTGGGGCTCAGGTAACCAGGGCTGGCCGAGATTTGCGCTACCAGCAGTGGCAGCAGCAGAGGTGTGATGGGGCATCGCCTTCCCCTGATCACCAGGTCACTTCCTGCCCCTGAGGGCTCCTGGACTGTGAGAGGGGGCAGGCCGAGCTGAGGAAGCCCCCCTCCAGTGCATGAATTTTCATGCACCGGAACTCTAGTCTATATATATAAAAGCCTAAGTGACCATTATGATGGGGGTGGGGACAGATGCTCATCGCAGAGCTGCCCCCTGGTGGTCAGTGCACTCCCACAGCCAACCTCCTGCAGTCAGCCAACCTCCTGCAGTCCCTCCCCCTGGCTGGCTGGCCCGATCGGCCCTGATCAGGACTGGGCAAGATGGCCCCCGATCGGCCCCCATCACCGACCAGGACGAAGGATCCCACCTATGCATGAATTTGTGCACCGGGCCTCTAGTTTCTAGTATAATGTTACTATTCAAAAACATACCTTACATGGGGATTTTTGTCATGGGTATGTAGATATTGAGGAAGATTTATTTTTACAAGCCACCATTTTGATAAATGGAAGGGAATGTACATATGAGCACTTTAGTTTTATAATTGTTTAGCCTATTTGGAGGTAATCAAACAAAAAATGTGTTGTTGCTTTTTGTTTTAAGCCTCTGAGTTTGGGGGAAGGGGATTTTTTATGCAGGAATAGATAATGAATACAACCTACCTCATACAATAGTCTTGATGAGAACAAGAGAAAAGTACATATTATCATTATGAGTTTGGTTTATCAGAACTTTGGTCAGGACACTACTTCTTTTATATAGATTACACTATTCTGTTGATGGGTTCAATTTTTTGACATTCTGTTATCTTTTAGTTCTTATTTTTAGTTTCTCTGGATTCTCCTGTCACTCTTTAAATTAGGGGTTACAAACATTCCTGCTTTCACTTCACATTGGGAATATACTTGACAAAAAGTGAATTCCGAGACCTTATAATAAATATAAAATACATTATGTTGAAAGTATTCAACTACTCTTTGGATACCTGTATATATAGATGAATAGAGAAAAAAAATAGTTTTTGGCTCATCTGCTGAAAAGTCACTTAGCAAGGCCTACATAGTCTCTGTAGGGTTTTAATTACAGAGTAGTTACTTCTATAATCTCCTATATTTGGGCCTGATTCTTACAAACCATGAGTCTTATCAGTAACAACTTCATCTTTACATATATTGGTGGATAATGCTTACAAGATAATATTTTAATCACATAAAGATCTCAAACTCAATTTCTTTAAGGCTGAGCAGGTCAGGAACATGAATGGAGACAGGTCCTTTAGGAGCTGAAAATACTCAGCTCACCCCAGTGTTCTCATGAAGGAATTTGAATTCTGGGTTGCCAGATTCTCCAAGTTTTAAGAGAAGATATAAATCTGTGGGGTGTTTTTACAATGCTTAAAAATTATTTTTAATTCTCCATATTTAAAAATATTATATAATTTTTAAAAAACCCACTTACAGTTCAAATAAAATATGTCTGTTGACTAGTGCCATTTCTTAGGTACCAAGAGATGAGAGAGAAGCTAAGTGTCTGGTAGCAATTATATTGTGGGCAAAGCCTGTATCTCCTGGGAGTTTTCGAAGTTCGAGTTCTGCACGTTTCTAGGTGTCGGATAACCAATGCATGGTTTCTATAAAAAGTTCAGCACTGATGATCCATCATCAGACAAAGGTAGTCTTTAAAGTCTTCTCATCAACAGTTCTCATTCATATAGACAAACTAGGTAAAGTTTCCAAGAAAGACATTTCCCTGCATCTGTAACCACTTCCATGTGGATACACAATGGCCTACAATCTATGACAGTGCTATTTAACCAGCTGCAAAATCAGTAAATGGAAGCCAATGTAGAAATAAGGGGTCAGCTGCCAGCTGGCTCGCGCTGATTTATAATCAGAGGGCCAAGAAAGCTGAGGTTCTCTCCTCCTTGTCAGCAGTTTGGAGGGTCCGGAATACATGTGCTCTACTTGAACCTTTCCTCCTTTCACTTTCACAGTGTTTAATACTTTATTCAGCATGGCTACTCATGTAAAATGTGAGTTTATTGTCCTTTAATCATAACCTCAGGAATATTATAATTGTATAATTACAGTGTAGGAGATACCTTTTGAATTGTTGGAAAATGAGAGAGGATAACATTTTAGGCATCATTTCTACCATATTCTGTTGGTCAAAGCAAACTAAAAGCTAGCTGAGAGTGAAGAAATACACCCATCTGCCCTATAGAACCCCTGCAGGACTCACACATCAGGGATACCAGGGGTTAAGTATGGTCTTAAAAATGGGAATCTCCTGAAGTCAATATTTAGAGAGGTCAGACCTTTAGTTTTCCTTCTGTGCATCCAGTGATCCCCCAGGCAGGCAATCACAGGCTTCTTTTCTGGAGAAACTGAACCAGAGGAGTAAGTGTAGGCACACTATGTGTGATAGAGGGTGGAGGTAGAGGATAGAGCTTCTAAAATCCTTCGAATTTCATGAGTGATAGGAGTCTTTGTTATTCATAATGAACCCCTTTGGATGCAACTGAATTTATACTAATAAGGTGACTTAGGTTGAGGCCCCGACCTGGCCTCAGAAGGTCACTGGTCATCAGAAAGACCAAGTAATTAGAGGGTTGCGACTTCCAGCCCCAACCAGAGACTTCCAGGGACGGGGGGAGGGGGGGGGACGGGGGGGGGGCCTGGAGATTAAGTCTATAAAAATTCTGAACAATGAGATTTGATGAGCTTCTGGGTTGATTAAGATGAAATGCTTGCTGGGAGGGTGGCAGGCCCAGAGAAGGCATGCAGGGTTGCCCTATATGCATCTCTCCCCTCTGACTGTTTCTGAGTTGTGTGGACAGAAAAGGGGCCACATGCTAAACCTGATGAGTTTAGGGGAGGCCTGCATGGCAGCCTTACAAACTCAGAGACCTAAAGTAACTACATAGTAGGGTTTGAACATAAAAATTCCTAACTAAAAGTGAGTAATGGGGAGTAGTCACATCCCAGGCCTGTAGCTTCCTGACAAAGATCAATCTTTACCTTAAGTGAGTCTGCCTATTGTCTTTTTACATCTAAGATAACAAACCTTTGGAAGGCAAAAGTAATCCCCTTTTTCCAGACCCCTGAGGGCACAACCTCCTCCCAGAGCACTAGACTACAGAACCCTTCCTTGATATCTTGTTCCCACATCCATCTCTATGTGCTGTAATGTTAATTATTAACTATCCTATATCCACCGATGTAAAAGAAGTATGTGTCTCTTTGTTTTTCTTTTTATACAGTTCCAGAGATTTGCCTGCTTTACTTTCTCCCACCCCCTTATTCTACCACCAGTGGATTTCAGGTAACCCCTTTATGTCTCCCCCTTAGATTCTAATGTATAAAATAAGCTGCAAAATTGCCATTCTGCAGAGCATTTTCTCAGTCCATTTGAGATTTTGCTTCCCGGCAATTGTCATCAGTTTGGCTCAAATAAACTCATTAAAATTCTCCACAGGGTTGGATGTTTATTACGTCAACAGTTGTAAATGTAAGCAAGGTACTTCCCTGAGTTCTGTGAGCAATTCTGGAAAATTATCAAACCTTAGGAGGGAATCATAGAACCCATTTATAGTACAGGTTAGAAGTATGGGTGGCCCCAGATTTGAGATTGTTGTCTGAAGTGGGGGCAGTCTTGTGGAGGACTAAGTCCTTAACCTGTGTGTGGGGGGGGGGGGGAGGGGGGGTCTATGCTAAATCAAAGTAGTTACTGTCAAAATTAGATTGTAGGACTCCAGTTAGTGTCCAGAGAATCAGCGAATTGATTTTGGTGTTAGCAAGTATTCCAGGCACGCATACATATCCTTTCTCTATATACTGATTACTAGCTCTTATTAACTGAGACTTCTTCTTACATTTTCCCCTCCTTGAAATAATTAGAACATTAAGTCCTTTTCACTGGTAAGTATAAATTCAGCAAGATTTTCAATTGATTTACTGGCAGGACTTTAGGCAAATGTCTGATTTCTACAGCAAAGTGTTTATCAGCAATGCTATTATTCTCCTTGTTGATGTGTCAGAAGTTTGTTTTTCTCTAATTAATAGATTTGGGGAGCCATTCATATTTTTCCCTTTTCCTTTTTCACAACCTTTTTTTTTTTTTTTAAATATATTTTATTGGTATTTTACAGAGAGGAAGGGAGAGGGATAGAGAGCTAGAAACATCGATGAGAGAGAAACATCGATCAGCTGCCTCCTGCACACCTCCCACTGGGGATGTGCCTGCAACCAAGGTACATGCCCTTGACCGGAATCGAACCCGGGACCTTTCAGTCGGCAGGCTGACGCTCTATCCACTGAGCCAAACTGGTTTCGGCATCACAACCTATTTTTATTAAATTTTTAATTCAGTGAATTTAGAAAGAATATAATAAAGAAATCAGAAATCTATAGAAATAATTACAAAGCTCTGAAAGTAAAGTTAAATATATTTTCTAAAATTTTATTTATTACCTAAGCTTTTGGTTTTTCAGATTCCAATGATCTATTTTCCTCTTTACTTCTTTTTAGAGTTTCAAAACAATGTTCTATACAAAATATATATTAATCACACACACAAAAGTGATATTTTTTTATATAAAGATGAAGCAGAGAAAAATAAAATAGAAAATGAAAAGAGATTGAAAGGAGGTACGTGCATAAAGTTGTTCATCATGGTTTTCTCAGCTAACTGGAAGGAGTAGCAATGAAACCTAAAATGTGCCATTCAGGCTCTTACTGTCTCCAGTGATATTTATCACCATCATGTTATTACCTCCTGTTAACCACCTGGACAGCTGCCTGCCCCTGCTCCTGCCTGGCAGCTCCACAGACCTGGCTGGGGCGGGGACAAGGGCTATGTTTTCTGAGTGCTGCTTCCAAGATACCAGACAGTTATTCCTAATTTAGTCCTTAGGTAAAAACAGCCTTTGAGGCCTAAGGCTTTAGAAACTCAGACAATTCAGAAATAAGGGCTTGTAGTACAATAGAAAACTGGGGAGGACGGAAAAGAAAGAGAGAAAAAGACAAGTTGTTTGAAATTCTCCTGATATACTCAGGAAAAACAAAAGGAAAACTGAATGCCAAATTGATATTTTCCCCATAAATTACAGTTCATACAAGTGCATATATTTTGGAATGTTGCTATGTGCTCAGCCATTTACAGTTAGTTTTCCACAACTAATTTTATAGGTGAAGAAAAACTAAATGTAAATGTACTTTACGTGAGGTAGCATAGAAACATTGTGATTTCCAAATAAGTTATTAACTGAAACATAATTTTCCAAAACAACCCGAAAAAAGAAAACACAGGGGCATTTTAATAATGCGTTAAAAACCGTGTATGGTTCACACATCAGTATGCTTTCCTCCATCCAACCAAAAAGAGGCAGAATCACTATTTATTTTAAACTAGAGGCCGGGGAATGAAGTTTGTGCATGGGTAGGGTCCCTAGGCCTGGCCAGCAATCAGGGCCGATCGGGGCTGATCCAGCCTTCTGCTGTCTGGCCTCCTGGCTGTTGGCCGGGGCTTTCCTTTCCTGGCTGCCGGCTGCTGGCTGAGGCCTCCCTTCGTTCTGCACCACCCCCTGGTGGTCAGCGCACGTCATAGCGAGCTATTGAACTCCCAGTCTCCTGGTGGAACTCCTGAGGGAACACTTTGCATATTAGCCTTTTATATAGAGAGATACCTCTGCACCTTAAGGCAAGTTACAAAAATCAGCAGTCATCCACACAAACCATGCTCAGGCTTTTTTTTCCCTCACTGTTTGTGTTGTCCTTCACTTCATTTTTCTAGTTAAAGCATAGGGGTTCACAGGATGTGTTCTGTTTAATAATAGAGAACAGCACTGGCAGAGTGAACATATTTCCAGGTTGTTTTTTTCTTCTCAGGATAGATTTGTCAGCACTTTGGAGAGTGCTGAGGCTTGCCTGGTGTGATGATGATAATGTACTCTCTCATAAAAGAAACCCTGGTTCTTCAGATGGGAGCTCATTTATACTCCACCATTCCCGTGGTGAAGGAGAAGGTACAGCTTTTTGAAATGGAATAAAACATCCAGACATAGTAGATGATTGAACTGGAAAAATGATTTAGGCTCATTGATTAAATGACAATAACTTTGGAGAAAGTGAGATTTAAGGCCTCTGAAGTATTAGAGTAGAAGTCAAAATATCACTTGTTAGGGATAATGTCTGAGGGACTCAAGCAAGATGGATAGTAGGACAGGGCAACTTCTTAAGAATCTTCCAAATGTTGAGCACTGGCTCCCTGAAAATACTACCAAAATAACCTGTTGATAAAGCAAAGTTTTTATTGCAATAATAAAGGAGAATGCTACCTTGAAAAGTCTTATTAGTGTTTCTGCATGGAGGACAAAGGAAGGATATTTATGAAGTTTTTAAGATATGATTTAAGGTGGGCCCTAAAATGCAGGCTGAGGGGGCTGAGGGAGAGGGTCCAGGGCTTGTAGAGGTGGAGGGAAGGGCTTGATTAGAATTGGCAAAGTCAGGACATAATGGTTTACATTTGGTAGATACAGTGAGGGGAGGTTTCAAAGAAAGACTCAGAGAAACTGAATTGAGCCAACTATTATTAGTTCAGCACTTTCAAGAAATTCCCATTTCTCTCTCTCCCAATTTTTTTTTTTTTTTTGGAGGCAACCAAAATTTTTGGTGGCCTTCTTTCGACAAGGCTTAAAATTTTTTTTTTCTAAAAAAACAAAAACAAACAATAGTCCAGCCGGCATGGCTCAGTGGTTGAACATCAATCTATGAACCAAGAGGTCACGGTTTGATTCTGTCAGGGCACATGCCTGGGTTTCGGGCTTAATCCCCATCGTGGTGTGTGCAGGAGGCAGCCGATCAATGATTCTCTCTCATCATTGATGTTTCTATCTCACACTTTCTCTCTGAAATCAATAAAAATATATTTTTTAAAACAACAATAAAGTTATTTACAAATTTATTTTCTTGGGCAAGAGTTTCTTAAGATAGAAAAGTCATTTTATTGCAGTTAAATTGTAAAATCATAATGATAAAGACACTCAGTTCTTCATCCTACAGTGCTGCTTTCAATCTTGGCAATCCTGAAATACTTTGATTTCTCTGCTTCAATCCGAAGTGGGATAAATGAAAGAAAAAAGGACTGGTTGGTTGTCTTTGGCTATCTTTTAAAAAACATTTCACTTTATTTAAAGAGCTAACTTTTAAAATAATAAAATCAATACATGTTCATTATAGAAACTTGAGAAAACAGAGAAAAGTTTAAAGGAGATGTGGGTAGGGTTTTGACCTCTACTTTTTTCTCTATTTCCCAAAGTTTCTATAATTAACTTCAAAGCAAATAATTTGAAGTTTTACATTTGATGATATCTTAGTCTTTAGAAAAAGCAGATTATATAAAACTGAAGGGAAATGGGATGGACATAGTTTATTATGTACATGTAATAGTTAATTAGATTTTTTCTTACTAACTTTCCTAAGTACATGTTTATGGGTTGAATTGTGTCCTCCCCAAATTCATAATTTGAAGCCCTAACTCCCAGTACCTCAGAATGTGACAAGTTGGAGATGGGGCCTTTAAAGAGGTGATTAAGTTAAAATAGGTTTATTAGGGTGGCCTTCATCCAATATGACTGCTGTCCTTATAAGAAGAGAAAATGTGGCCGAAACCGGTTTGGCTCAGTGGATAGAACATCGGCCTGCAGACTGAAGGGTCCCGGGTTCGATTCTGATCAAGGGCATGTACCTTGGTTGCGGGCACATCCCCAGTGGGAGGTGTGCAGGAGGCGGCTGATCGATGTTTCTCTCTCATCGATGTTTCTAGCTCTCTATCCCTCTCCCTTCCTCTCTGTAAAATATGAATAAAAATATATTAAAAAAAAAAAAGAAGAAGAGAAAATGTGAACACACAGATGGATATCAGAGGGGAGCACACATGAGGACACAGCAAAGAGGCAGCAGTCTCCAACGCCAGGAGACAGGCCTCAGGAGAAAGCAAACCTGCCAATCCCTTAATCTCGGACGTCCAGCCTCCAGCACTGAGGAACATTTCTGTTAGGTGAGCCCGACAGGCTGTGGCATTTTGTTACGGCAGCTCGAGCAGACCCATACAATGTGCCTATGTAATTACTTCTTTTCCCTTCAGTACTGCAATTGAAATTCCCGTCCAGGACTTTTCTATTCTGCCGGTCATCATGGAGACATGGTAATGTCAGGAGCAGGAGCTCCTGGTGGTCATTTCTTTAGCAGCCGTCAGGTACACAGTTGCAGACGGTTTTATTTTGAGGCTTATCCCGGAATTCCAGGGGTTTGACTGTGTTACCTATTGGGTTAAATCCTTTAGGTGAATTGAATTCTCTTTTGAGGGAGGATAAGTAGCTTCCCTAAATGTCAGCATGAGACTTTTGACAGATGGATGCTCAGTGTCTTGGTGAGAGTCCTTCGTGAAGCCCAGATGAGTCACATCAGCCTCGCCTCGCCTTGAAAATTCTGTTTCTACTCCAAACACTGCTCGGTTCTCCAGCCTTTGACAGCATTTCCCGGCATGTGACAGGCAGTCATTTTGCAATGGAATTAGTGACAATAAGGAAGACAGCTTTATTTATGTGTGGCTGCTCCTTCGTTGCTAGTATTTACCTCACATAGCGAGCACGCTTGCAGCTCCATCGCTGTGCTCTCTGCGTGCACAGTTTTTGAAGACAATTTAAGAAAATTGTGACTCCAAACTTAGGTTAAAATGTTTAACCTTGAATGTGGTTATCAATGCCAACTTACTACCCAGCTGGTTACTGACAATATATTTTTAACTTCTCTGGTCATACAAAACCAAAGACTTTGTTAATTTCATTATAAAAGTGGTAAATCATCACTTCATGACACATATAAGGTGTAGCTCAATTTTTAGATAAGAGGTGAATAAAAATGGATATCTGAGAACAAAAATAAATTGAAAAATCAGAGAAAAATAATAATTTAAAACCAACTTTGATCTTTCTCCCAATTTTTTTTTTTTTTTTTTTTTTTTTTTTTTTTGAGGAGGAAACCAAAATTTTTAGTGGCCTTGTTTTGGCAAGGCTTGCTTTTAAGTGTCTAAAAAAAAAAAAGAAATGGAAAATCTAGGAGTAACGTTTTAATGTTCATAGTCACAGGAAACAGAAGTGCTAATTTAAAATATTTTATAACACTAGTATTAGAGTGCAGAGGACCTCGTTAGGGTAGGTAGGGGCTGGACGAAGCGGGATAGAAATGGGAGGTATCTGTAATACTATCAGAAAAAAAAATTAATTAAAAAAAAACTTGTTTTTAAAGAATTATTTCCTAGACAAGGTTTGTTCTAGTAAAATCCACGGTAAAATTTGCATAGCACGTAAGTGCAAAGGCTGATGGGAAGATGATATTCAAGAGGAAATACAAGATTAAAAGACAAACTTAAACTTTTTTCCACTTACATTTTCTGAATATTGAACTGATATTTACAGAGTAACCTGGAAGTTTTTATTCAAGCACTGAATTTTGGTGTCCACTAACGACATACACAGTGTAATAGGAGTTGCTTTTACCTGAGGCGTGAATTACAACGTTAACCGGCTTCTCTCTCTCTCCCATTTTTTTTTTGGGAGGCAACCAAAATTTTTGGTGGCCTTGTTTCGGCAAGGCTTTCTTGTGTTGGTCTAAAAATAGAAGTGAAAGTGTCCCGATGGGAGTCGGGGAGACTACCCAAAGACGTTACACGCTTCTCCGCAAGGCGAGCGGGCACCATCAACGGGTTAAATAACGTAACGCAGACCTGCTGCGGAGCCCGAGGGCTGGCTGAAGGCCGGTGGGCCGGTAGGCCGGTGGGCCGGCCGGCGGGCGGGCGAAACGGCCGGCGGGCGGGAGGGGGAGAGGGCTGATACCTGTAATACTATCAACAATAAGAAATATTTTTTGAAAAAGACGTCCTAGACAACATTTTATGAGCCATGTGCTCTACTGAAATCCACGGCCAAATTTGCATAGCACGTAAATGCAAAGGCTGATGGGAAAATGATATTCAAGAAAAAATACAAGATTAAAAGACAAACTTTAATTTTTTTCCACTTACATTTTCTGAAAATTGAACTATTATTTACAGAGTAACCTGGAAGTTTTTATTCAAGCACTGAATTTTGGTATCCAGTAACCACATACACAGTGTAATAGGAGTTGCTTTTACCCGAGGGGTGGATTACAACGGTGACCGTCTTCTCTCTCTCTCCCAATTTTTTTTGGGAGGCAGCTGAAATTTTTGGCGGCCTTGCTTCGGCAAGGCTTACTTTCCAGTGTCTAAAAAAAGAATTGGAAGCTCCTGGAGGAGCATTTCAGTGTGCTTAGTTACAGGAAATGAAGGGGTTAATTTAAGGTATTTTTTAACGTCAGCGCTAGGGTGCAGAAGACCTCGTTAGGGTAGGTAGGTGCTGGGGGAAGCGGGATAGAAATGGGAGGTATCTGTAATTAGCAATTAAAAAAAAAAAAAAAAGAAACGGAAAAAAACCCCAGCTCTAACCGCATTGGCTCGGTGGATAGAGCGGTGGATAGAGCGTCCGCCTGTGGACGGAAAGGTCCCAGGTTTGATTCCGGTCAAGGGCATGTATCTTGGTTGCAGGCACATTCCGAGTAGGAGGTGTGCAGGAGGCAGCTGATTGATGTTTCTCTCTCATTGATGTTTCTAACTCTCTATCCCTCTCCCTTCCTCTCTGTAAAAAAGCAATAAAATATATTTAAAAAAACAACAACAACAAACACCAACTTTGAGGACAGCCATTTCTGCCTTTTGTGAGGGGTATGGAGGGGCAGGATACCATAATTCATTTCTGCAGTTAAGCAGTGCATCTCCACTTGTCTCTGCCTTCTCCTCAAAGACTGCTGGGTGGCCAGAGGACTTTAGCAAGAAGGATATCTAATGTTCACCTTTGTGTTGTTTGTCAGATGCAACTATCGTGCCGTCCCACCCTTTGTATACCTCATTCCAAAGTGCAGAAAGCAGCTGAATATGTATTAGGATTTTTTTAAAAAATGTTTTGTCTGTCTGGCCGGCGTTGATCAGTGGTTGAGCATCAACCTATGAACCAGAAGGTCAGTCAGGGTTGGATTCCCGGTCAGGGCATATGCCCGGGTTGCTCGCTGGATTCCCAGTAGGGGGCGTGCAGGAGGCAGCCGATCAATGATTCTCTTTTCATCATTGATGTTTCTCTCTCCCCACTTCCTCTCTGAAATCAATAAAAATATATATTAAAAACCAACCAAACAAACAAAAATGTTCTGCCTATAAAGGGAGAGAAGAATGTTCCTTCTTCCTTTTTTTTTTTTTTTTTTGAAAGGGTCTCTTTAGAAACAACAGGCCTTGAGTTTCTACTCTCACTTTTGGGAACATACATAAATCTCTCCAGGGCTAGATCAGCCCCCCCTCCGGTTTCCCTTTGCAGAGATGTCTCCAAGCTGCATGCTGCATGCCCCCTTGAAATGTCTGCACACAACTCTGGAGTTCATCTAGCAACTTCTCTCAAGGAGATGAGGGAAGTTCCACTTTTCTTTCTTCTGCTTTGCTTAACGAATTGTGTGAAATTTCCTTCTGACTTCGTAGTTCCTTGCAGGGTGTCTGTGCATGTGTTATTCCGTTGTATTTACTCAGTGATCAGGTTTTTTGTTTGTTTGTTTGTTTTTTCCTATATTGATGTGCAGGGATCTCTCTCTGTTGGTAGGACTTACTTTTAGTTCCCAACATGTGCAAATGAGTTATTTTGTGCTTTAAAAGAAGTCAGGAAAAGGAGATGTGCCCATTCTCTAGAGAAGAGATATGGCATCCACAGCAGAGCATCCTTACACAGAAATAATTTATCAAAAGCAGAAGTTTGGAGCCAGAGAAGACCAGGAGAAATATAGGGGATCTCCCTCTCCCCTCCCCCCCCCCCACCCCAACACAGACACATTTTAACTCCTAGAACTGTTCAGAGTGACTGTTTCCAGTTTTGAAATTGGAATCAATTTTATTATGATCTTATGAGCTTACATCTGGGACAAACACATAAACTATTAATTTTTTACGTAATTGGGGTCAGCCTGTATGGATTGTTGATTTCAACATTTTTTTGGTTTTGTTTTAAGGAACATTTATGTAACATTTTTCCATGTTATGGAACATTTTTAAAACATCACTTTTGATGGCTATGATAACATTGAATGGATACAAAAAAGTTTAAGAAAAATTTTTTTTGCTTTTATAGATATTTCAATGAGTAGCTCTTTAAAATAAAACAAACACCTTTTATTTGGAAAAAATTTCAAACCTACAGAAAATTTGCCAGAATAATACAAAGAATAGACATATACCCTCTACCTAGATTCACCTATTATTAACATCTTGCCTCATTTGCTTTATCCTTTGTTCTTTGTTTTGTGTGTGTAGGGGAGGGTCGGGGCCGGGGGTGGGGGGGGGGTACTTTCTCTCTACCAACTTAGGTCAGAGTGCGGTGGGAGCCTGGGAATTAGCTGACAATAGCCAGATTTGTGGGAGGAAAGACAAGGTTTATTTACATGCATGTGGGAGTATGCAAAAACAGTTTATATAGCAGTTTAATAAGAGGAAAAGGGGGTGGTTAAGGGCTTCAATGGGAAAGCATGGAAGATTTTACTGGGCTTTCTTATCCTGCTGCAAATGGCCAGTCTCTTTCCTGGCTGGAAACTCCCCTGGAGTGGAATTTATGTCAGCCGAATTCTTACCTCCCAGGTTTGTTTCCTCCCAAACAGGAAACTCCCTTGGAGAGGGATCAAAGACAGCTGTATTTTCAGGGGCCCCTGCTTTAGTGAGATAAGGGGAGATCAAATAAGATTTCTCTCTTTATATCTATCTAGATACTTAGATATAGATAGATGTAGATGGATAGATAGATTTAAACTCAGAGAAATAATATGTATATTTTTCTTAACCATTTCTTCCCACCATATTTACTCCTAATACTTCAGTGTGTATGAACTGTTAAAAAGATAAACAGAGGCATATTAAAAATTTTAAGAGTTTAGTTGAGCAAAAACTGATTTTGTTTGTGTACTATTTCCTCATGTTTGGTTTCAGATCATGCTAGAATAGTACATTAGTGATGTTGTGTCCCCAGGAGACCACATCTGGAGGTGCACAATGTGTGTGCCATCTGCCTTTCTTTCCTGATGTTAATTTTGATCTCCTGGTCAGGGTGTTGTATGGGTTGTTCACATTATGATTAATTGTTTTTTTCCTCTTTTTACCAATTAGCCACCTGTGAGATGGCACCCTTTGGTGAATATCAGATTCTAATCCTGTTAATCGTCTTTGAGGTTTTGTTATCTGCCTGTAAACAGTTGGCTTCAATTATATAGACCAGTGGTCGGCAAACTGCGGCTCTCGAGCCACATGAGGCTCTTTGGCCCCTTGAGTGTGGCTCTTCCACAAAATACCACGTGTGGGCGCGCACGTACAGTGCGATTGAAACTTCGTGGCCCATGCACAGAAGTTGGTTTTCGGCTCTCAAAAGAAATTTCAATCGTTGTACTGTTGATATTTGGCTCTGTTGACTAATGAGTTTGCCGACCACTCATATAGACTAACATTTCAAATTTTCTTCCCCTTCTGACTTGAAGCCATTAAGGACAAAGCCTGCCCTTTTTTCCTGCAAACTCAAGCTGGACAACTTGATAAAAATTTCACAAAAATCACTGCAACAATTTAGGTATGGGCAATCTCCGTGCCTATTGTATGGGCCACTCATAAAGGTCACTGAACATCTGGTGGCATCACCAGAGACATTCACACTTGAGAAGATGCTTCAAACTCAACATCTGCAAATCACTGGCTGTTCTCAGGACTCAGAAACTAGGTTTATAGTCTGCTCCGGCTATTAACCTTTGATTTTGTTTTGTTTTGTTTCTACAGTAATGCCTCTTACTAAATACCTGATTGGTTGAACCAGACAGGCCTAACTCTGATACAGAGACCCCACCTATGTCATCACTGTAAGGATTCAGAATATGCCACATTGGCATATTGATTATTTTGAATTAAAGGTACTGGTGAAACAGCCAGTGCTGAAAGAACACTCTGACCCTCCTTTGTCCCCCTTAAAAATAGGAGATAAATCTTATCACTAGAGACAGGGAATTTACAACCAAGAATTTATAACCAAACCTTGCTACTTTTTCACCATTTTATTACCCTAAGCTTAAACCCCTTGTCTTGTTAATTTTTCACAAATGTATTGTTTCTTTGTCTAAAATGTATGAAGCTTCCTGCTTTGGTCACTTCCTTAAATCTCATATCTTTGTGGGGCTCCCATATGTACAGAAATAAATTGTTTTTCTCCTGTTGATCTGTCTTTTATTATGAGCTGGGTGGCTCTCAGCCAAGAACCTAGAAGGGTAGAGGAAATTATTTTTCCTCTCCTACACTGCCTCCTGAAATAGACACAACTATTTAACTGAACTCACCTATTATCGGGACTAAGAAATTGATTCAGTGAGATGGAGGAATATACCAACTCAGCTTTCTGGACTATGAAACTTCTTCGAGATTACCGTATTTTTCTGTGTATAAGACACCCCCATATATAAGACACCCCCCACTTTTCCAACCCAAAATTAAGAAATCAATATTTTTAACATAAAACAGAACATGTTTTTATTTAGTAACTAGAGGCCCAGTGCACAAAATTTGTGCATGGGTAGGGTCCCTAGGCCTGGCCGGTGATCAGGGCCTTCCAGCTGCGGGCCAGGGCCTCCCTTCCCCGGCTGCCAGCTGCTGGCTGGGGCCTTTCTTCATTCCACACCACCCCCTGGTGGTCAGCACATGTCATAGCAAGCAATCGAACTCCCGGTCTCCTAGTTGAACTCCTGAGGGGATACCTTACATATTAACCTTTTATATATATAGACTAGAGGCCCAATGCATGGAATTCATGCAAGGGTAGGCCTTCGCAGCCCTGGCTTCTGGGGCCTTCACAAACCTGGCTGCCAGAACCCTCGCAGCCCCAGCTGCCTCGCAACCCCGGCTGCTTTGTGGCCCCGGCTGCCTTGTGGCCCCATCCACCACCCGCACCCACCTTGGCCTGGTGCTGCCCACGTCCATGGCCACACACTCCCAGTTCCACAGAGCCCTCTGATCGATCGCCCTGCAGCGGGTGGCCTGGACCTCCCTCTGCGGGGTGACGATGGGGTGATGGCAGGCCCCCTGACCAGTCGCATCACACCCACCTTGGCTGGCCTGATGCCAGTGCATATCATAGTGTGGCTGTCCTGATGGTAGTTCTGCTGTTCAGCAGTTCAGTCGATTTGCGTATTATGCTTTTATTATTACAGATTACCACAGGTAATGGTTACATATTAGTACTGTGATATTATGCAGCATATCACTTTATTCAGCCTCTGTTGCATCACTGCTCTCTTCTTCATCACTATTAGTTCCAGACATATCCATTTCGTCAACTTCTATTGTATCACTGCTGTCTTCTGAGTCACTGTTTATATATGTGAGATCTTCATAAACGGATGCCATTTTCTGAGCTAACTTTATTCGTGAAATTGAAGCACCATTTTGCCTCACCTGTAAAACTGAAAATGCTTATTTCGCTTGCAAACATTCTTGCCTGACATTGAATAGGCTTATGACACACATAAGCCACTCTGGCACTGCTCATAATCCAAGTCTTAAGCCTCTGCTCCAAGTTTGTCCATTTTGCTGGTTTTCCTCTTAAGGCCTTCTTCTTTTTTGGCATCTTAAGGAGTTGTTCTTCCTGTTTTCTCCACTGTCTGATCATACACTCAGTGGGAAGGAGGTTCAGACTGTCTCTCTGCAACTCTTTTCCATGCTCTTTTGCATAGCTGATCACATTCAGTTTGAATTTTGCAGAGTAAGACAATCACTTACTGGTATTGATCTTTTTATGTTTTGAAATCTTTATGGGCTCAGAACGCTCGGGTCCCTGTTGTATCTGTGCATTCTCCACCTCCACCAATTACAGCATCAGCTGAGGTCAGTAACAATAAGACTCGTGATTGGAGGAAGCCTATTTAACAAGGTATGGGCAGCTACACACCTGCGCGGCTCCCTCCTTGGCTGACTTCGTGTATAAGACTCCTTTCAATTTTCAGTCTAATGATTTTAGAAAAAAATAGCATCTTATACACGGGAAAATATGGTATTTTTTAAGACAGAGCAATCACAGGAGAAGTGCTGAAAATAGAGTTGAATTTACTGTTTTGTAAGGGAAATCTCTATTGGTTAGTGCTTCCCTTTCTGTACCAGGAAGAGAGAGATAACTCTAAATAACAAGTTTGCATAACAATCTTACCTATTTCTCTGTTTTTCATGATAACATCCTATAACTGGCCTCACCATTCCCCAACATTTTTATTTTGTCTTTGGCTGAAAATGGTATTTAAGTTGGTGGCTTGGGCCATTTTGGGGAGTTTTATTCAGTTTTCTTGGGTATCACCTATGTATATATGAGGCATACATATTAATAAGCTTCTGTTTGTTTTCTTCTTGTTAATCATCTTTTATTAAAGGGGTTGATTCTTAGCCACAGAACTTGGAAGGGTTGAAGGAAAATTATTTTTCCTCCCCTACAGTGGGAAGACATCATGAGACCATGCAAATATTCTGCTTTTCATCAGTTTTTTTTTTTCTCTCTAGATTTAGCATTTATTGATAAATTTTGCCTGAACCAATCAATACTGTTTTGGCTGAAAAATGAAGATTTTTTTTTCAATTCAAACATTCTTTTCACACTTAGAAGTCAGCACTTTTTTTTTTTAATCCTCACCTAAGGATATGTTCTTATTGATTTAGAGAGAGAAGAAGAGAGAGGAGAGAGAGGAACTGCATCCCAACCAGGGATTGAAAATGCGCCCTGGATATGTGTCCTGACCAGGAATCAATACCACAACCTTTTGGTGTATGGGACAATGCTCTAACCAAGTGAGCCACCTGACCAGGGCTACAGGTCAGCACTTTCTTACAGCTACAGTGCATGAAATTGTTCTTTTCTTCACCCTCATTAATACCTATTATCTTTCCAACTTAATAGATTATAAAGTAGCCCTGACCGGTTTGGCTCAGTGGATAGAGCGTCAGCCTGCGGACTGAAAGGTCCCAGGTTCGATTCTGGTCAGGGGCATGTACCTTGGTTGTGGTCACATCCCCAACGGGGGGTGTGCAGGAGGCAGCTGATTGATGTTTCTCTCTCATCAATGTTTCTAACTCTCTGTCCCTCTCCCTTCCTCTCTGTAAAAAAATCAATAAAATATATAGAAAAAAAAATAGATTATAAAGTATATTGTATCTTTTTGTGTTTCCTAGATTTTTAATAGGTTTATTCATTTTTAACTGTTCTTATTAAACAATATGTTTATATTATATCTACTTTTATCAAGAGTTTAGTGTTTTATATATCTGCATGTTTATATATATTAATGCTTTTAAACCATTTTCATATTTGTGACTCTTATTTTTCTAGTTTGTTATTTGCATTTAAATTTTGTTTATACTTTTAACTTAGATTCACATATTTAATTTTTATATTGAGTCAGATGTATCCACCTTTTCCTTTGTGATTTTTTTCCCATTGAGATAATACTTAGAAAGTCTATTTCATAGAGTACATAATAAATTATGTACTAATTATTTCAGTGTTGGTTACATTCATGCTGCCCATATTGAAAGAGGTTAATATTTGTGCATATTTGAGAGGGGATAAGAAAGAATGACAATTAGTTCCAAAGATAATTTCATAAGGGTAACAGTTATTAATACTGGAACTTTTAATAAAAAAGAATGTGTGTGCATTTCTAAAAGCTCTTTTAATATCAGGATCATTCACAACTCTCTCCTTAGGATCAGGTATAGTTGAAAGGTAATATAATAGCATTAAGCAAAAGATTAGTTGTTATTTTTACAAAAGACAAAATGGGGTAAAGATGCCCTCTAGTGGAAGATTAGGTCCTTTCTACAATCAAGCTGAAAGGAGAAAAATCTACCCATCTATATTATAAAAACCCAGTGGCCCTAACACCATAATGACCAAAGAACGGTCACCAGGAGGCTGCATGCGCCGTGAGACATGCGGGGGTGGGCAGGGACTTGGCGCTGCGTACCATGGCGCACTGGGTCTGGGTCTTGCACGATTTCGTGCACTGGGCCCCTAGTTGTTTTATAAAATGCTCCACATAAACAATTTCAGTGTGGGGCTTTTGCTTTCTTTCTAAACAACAGAATCAATAATAGAGATAAGAAATTAATTCCCTTGTATGAAAAATTATATTTCTATTCATATGTTCTTCTTGAATGGATTTTATTTATTTCTAAGCTGCATTATCCTGTAAATAGGAAAAAACAAATTGTCAGGATCAACAAAGTCTCTTGTTTTCCCTTTTGATAAAAAGTCACTCTTTATTGATAAGTAAATATATTCTTTCTCACACAAATAAATATTTTTTTTCCAAGTTGAAACTTTTTGTTTTTCTAATGTATAAATAGAAGATCACAGTCCACTTTTTATGGTTTCTAAACACAACTGATGATTTCCGTAAGATGCTGCTGACCTTCACAGAGCAGTGCCTGATCTTCTGTGAAAGTCCAACCGGCCTTCCTTCTGACCCACCGAATTAATGTCTTTTCAGAAGACTTGTCCTCTCCAAGTTGCTGCTTCATTTGAAAGACTTCATTTTCTAATTGTACAATAGTCCTTTCAATCTCATAATTCTTACTGATCAGGGATACCCAATTTGACTCCATTTCTCTTAATTTAGACCCAGCTGTGAGTTGCATGTTCTTTCGCTGCCAGTTTAAATCTTGAATATGTTTCCTTAACTTCTGGAGCTCTTTCTGTGCATGTTCAGTCATATGAACTAGATTTTCATTATATACTTTCCAAGTATTGCATCCATGCTGTGACACTGGTTCTAGATTCTCAATATGAACCGCTTGATGCTCTAACTGGGCCATAGAATTGTTTATACATTCTTGCCATGCAGTGATGTCATTTTTCTGACCCGAGGAAGGGGCTGGAAGTTCATATTGTTTCATACTGAGCAATTAATTCAATTGGTTGTCGAGCAGCCAGTCTTTCGAATTCATTTCTCATTATGTCTGTCTCAAAAGCAGAATAATCTGGGGCTGTCAGGTAGCTCAGGTAGTTCTTAGTAGGTCGGTATCTGCGAGTTTCCTCCTCCACCAGTGCCACAGCCACTCCCCGCACTCCAGGCACTCCAGGTTAAAATATGGCAGCACATCCACCACAGCCTCTCCAGCCCCCAAACCCGTGCCCGCCATTCTTAAGTTCGCCTAAGTTTTCTCTCATGCAAGTAAATATTGATTTCTTATAAATATTTATTTATGTAATAGATAATCAGTTTTCAGAATTTGCTTTAATATTATAAAAGAAAATAATTTGAAAGTTTTCAAAAGATCTATGATAAATACCTAGAAAAGGAAGATATGGACAGAAATGTTTATTTTATGACTTTCGGTGTCAATGTGTTTGGAAAAGAGGCAAAAGGATAAAGGAATTGAGTGCATAGTGTTGATTTTTTGTGTGGGGGGAGGGTATATTTTCAGAAGCTAACTGCGGGTCTTGTTCATAGTGAAAATCAATAAACACTATTGATTTGAGGTGAGAAAAGTTATTCCCCAATCATTTAAATGAAATCTCTTCTCTTTTGGATGAATTATTAAAATGGCTGAGATGATAAAATACTTGAAAAATGCAAAAATTCTTCATTTCATTGATTTAAAATTATGCCCTAGCCAGTTTGTCTCAGTGGATAGAGCATCAGCCTATAGACCAAACATTCCCAGGTTCCATTCTGGTCAAGGGCAAGTACCTTGGTTATAGGCTCCTCCCCAGCCTTGGCCCTGGGAAGGGCTCAGGCAGGAGGCAGCCAATGGATGTGTTTCTTTTTTTCTTTTTTTTAAAAAATGTATTTCTTTATTGATTTCAGAGAGGAAGGGAGAGGGAGAGAGAGATAGAAACATCAATGATGAGAGAGAATCATTGATTGGCTGCCTCCTGCACGACCCCTACTGGGGGTCGAGCGCACAACCCGGGCATGTGCCCTTGGCCGGAATTGAACCTGTGATTCTTCAGTCCACAGGCCGATGCTCTATCTACTGAGCCAAATCAGCTAGGGCAAGAAGTAATTTCTTGAAGGTTTCTGTGAACCTCACATTTTGGTCAAGGATGAGAATTATCACTGAACATCAGTTTTGCAATAAATCTACCCATCTTCTTTCAAAAGATCTTGGAACTGTTTTAGATATCTGGCTCTGTACACTCACCAACCTTATAAATGTGAATAATAGGCTCAGATTGACTAAACAGCCACATGAAGACACCACTTGGGTAAATCAAACAAGATTTCTATATTTAAAGGTGCAGCATTGTAGTTAGAGCAGGTAGGGTATGCAGCTCTCAGTTCCTTTTAACAGAGAGAAGTGCTTCCACTTGAGGATCCCTCAAAATGACCACACCAGCAGATACGCATTTGGGGATGCTAAGTCTGAGCAAATGAAGCTCACATCAGGCCTTTTAAAGCTCAGCTGCCCCTTCAAACGCAGTCTTACACACAGGGTGCTAAAGCAGTTCGGGACATGGCACTGCTTGGGTACATGGTGGAGACAACTGCACCCTGCATCTATCTCAGAGTCATGTAACATGGTAGGTTAAATAAAATCCTCACTCATTACTCTTAACCTCTCCAAGCCAAAACAGTTTGGACCAGATAGAATCTTGAATTCCATGCTGTGGAGCCAGAGTGAGGATCTGTTACCCAGATGGTGCTGGGAGTCATATGAATGCACCCTTGGACCAACTCTTGGGCTCCACACTGGGGATCAGGGATCGAGCCCACAATCTGGGCATGTGCCCTGACCGGGAGTCAACTGTGACCTCCTGGGTCATAGGTCGATGCTCAACCACTGAGCCATGGCAGCCAGGCTGTGATTTCTTTTTTTTAGTCCCACAGACCTTGAGCTTTGCTTTCCTCGTCAGTGAAGTGGGATTAACTCTACCTTGTGTGTTTGTAGTGATAGTTAAGATAATGTTTATAGCCTTGCCTAGAAAAGTGTGTGTAAGTTTATGCTAGGTAAATATAAAACTGAGTCTAAATCTGACAGTTTAGTATTTTGCAATGTAGCACATACAAAAATTCTTCTGCCATGGATGGGTTTTATTGAAAAACCTCTAAACTTCAGCAATAAACTAATTGCTAGAATTTTTAGAGGATGAGTTTGTTGTGTTCTGAACAGAAGTTAAAATGCTTACAGCTGAAAGCATTTCCTTGTATGGGAAATTAAGGCTATGACTACATGCCAAGCAACTCATGAATAAATATCATATTCTGGGCCACCACTTACCCTCTTGGAAGCTTTTTGAGAAAATTAATGAGTGCATCCAAGAATGTGTTGAACTCAGGTAAATTTTCACTGAGCTGTTCAATTGCTCACTCTGTTAGATGGATTAAAGGTTATTGGAGGAGGGCCATAGTTGACGGACTAGGAAACAGTCAGCCTACACAATAATGCAGGCAAAGAATCACTCCCTAGAGGGATTAAGATTTTAATTGGTTTCTCAAGGCACTCACAGACTCTATTTAGATTCTAATTCTGAATTTGAAAGGATTACTGGAAGAGTGCAATCATAACCATTAGACCATTTAGGGCTGTATTAGACCATTTAGGGCTTTCTATTTTGCATTCATAAATATTAATTGAATGCATTACCATGTCTAAAAGTGGCCTAATAAATATTTACCAAGAACAGGCAGCTATTAGACTTCTTAACTTAGTGCTTCCAACTGTGTTAATTTTGTCAATGAATGTGCAAATTACTAAACTTGTTTACCGGTTCTAAACTCAGAAGGGGCAAAGGTGGGGGAGTAGGAGGGAGATATTTGAAAATTAACAAGGAAGGGACAGGGCAGTAGCAGGCAATGGCTTAACTCTCCCTCCATCTCTAGTTACTGCCCAATTTCCTTCATCCACTCCCATGATCTGGGCTCTGATGATTACAGGAGCCTGCCCTGAACTTCTCAGCTAGTGATGCAAAGAAGCAGGGACTACGGGAAGCCCTGTGGTGGCCACAGAGTGGAGTTCCCGGGGAAACAGAGGCTTTGCTGCCAGCAGCAGTAGCCTTGTCTGAGGTGTATGTGTAGCATGTATCCTGTGAAAATATGGTCTTAATGGGGTGAGTTGGCCCTGCTGTGTGGTTTTGAGTCATGTTTCTGGCTGCATGGTCCTGAGTCTGGTCCTCCACCCTCATTTGGATTGTGGGGCCAACCAAGAGCATGTGCACAAATTTTTTTCTGTTAAATTAGCCGGAGTCAGTTTTTCTTGCTTGTCACTAAGAATATAATGTGGTAGAGCAAATAATTGCGTTTTTTAAAAACCAATGTTAGGCTGTCAAAAAGTTCCATAAATTGCATTTGGTATGGTGCGCCAGTTTGAAACCTCCCTGATATTACAAGCTTCTTTATAAATGAAGTGGGAGGAGAGAAAATATGAACAGAATCCATACAAATTAGATTTCTTAATTTTCCCCTCCTCATTATCAAAGGGATACATCATTCTATCTTTCAAAAAAGGTAGCAACTCTTTAGCAAATTGTTATAGGTTCAAAGAAAAGGCAAGGGTCAGGGGTGGGGTGGAATGGTTGGTGTAAAGGGGATGTCTAGATTGCCGGAGCCTGGACAGTCAATAATTGATAGCGACAAGTGGGCTAGGGAATGCACAATAGTGTAGCCCGATAAGAGAGGAGACCTTTCCCTTTCCTCTTTTGAATACTCATACAATCAATAAATATTCCCTATTTTAAGCAAAACCTGTGCTAACAATCAAGAGAAACTCAAAGATGTATGAGTCACCTTAAAGGAAGCGTATTAATTAATTAATTAATTCATTCATCATTCAAATGTTTATTAGACTCTCCTGTATGAGACCTGTTGGATACAAAAGTATACAAGGTATAGTCCTTGCCCTCAAGGCTTATGCTTAAGGTATGATCATTTGCATGACTAGAAGCTTGGGTAATCATGACACAGAGGAGCCTATTAGATATATTTATTTACTTGTTAAGTTATTTATTTTTTGTTGAAATTTTAGGCATGTACAACCAATTATCATAGCTTATGATATATTTTTTTCAAAATATATTTTTATTGATTTCTGAGAGAAAGGGAGGGAGAGAGAGAGAGAGATAAAAACATCAGTGATGAGAATCATTGATTGGCTGCCTCTTGCATGCCCCCTACTGGGGATCGAGCCCACAACCTGGGCATGTGCCCTTGACCAGAACCAAACCTGGGACTCTTCAGTCTGCAGGTTGATGCTCTATCCATTGAGCCAAGCCAGCTAGGGCAGCTTATGATATATTTTTATTTTATTTATTTTTATCTTTTTAAATATTTTTATTGATTTCAGAGAGGAAGAGAGAGGGAGAGAGAGATAGAAACATCAATGATGAGAGAGAATCATTGATTGGCTGCCTCTGGCACGTCTCCTACTGGGGATTGAGCCCACAACCCTGGCAGTGCCCTTGACCGGAATAGAACCTGGGACCCTCCAGTCCGCAGGCTGATGCTCTATCCACTGAGCCAAAACAGCTAGGGCTTTAAAAAAAAATTGATATTCACCACAGTATTTTGAGTTCATAGATTTAAGCAGTATAGATTCAAAATATTATGTTCCCAAAAGTAACATGTACATTAATTAAAAGCACGCATCTAAAATTATGACCAAACTCTTTAAAACACAGAAATGTATAATTTTTTAAAATGAAGAGACTATCTATAAACGTCAAAAATCAAATGTGGTTTATATTGGAGATGAATGACAGCTACAGGATCGGACCCTTCAAAGCTGGTTACCTAATATTTTTCTTGTCACCTAAAGTTTATTTAATAGCAATGGCAGTAAAAAAAAATTACACTTGCATTTTAATCACCAATTGAGCATTAAGGAGGTTCTGCAAAAAGGTAATGCCACTGAAAAGCTTCAAACTCCAAATTAAAAAATCTGCTAGGCTCAGATGAAAATATGGAATGTGGCAGATGAAAAATAAAGGTACAGTTGTTTTATTGAATAGAATCAAAAGTTGCCAACGTTTCTGTGACTCTAGGAGCTTAAGATCTAGTTGGGACGTTAGGCTGTAAACCCATGAAGAGATAAGAAAATCCAGAAGTTAAGTTACAATTCACATGCACTGAGGTGGCTGGAGAAGATGATCTTTAATGTCCCTCCCAGCACTAAACATCGATTATTCTGTGACAGCTGTAAGAGAAATGTCACAGGGCAGTGCATGATGAATTGCAACTCGGAGGTGCAGACACTAAGTACTGTCAGGTCGAAGAAAGGAGCGACTGCCTTGGGCTGGAATGGTTTAGGACGACCTTTAAAAAAATTCTGAGCTGGCTACAACAAAAGCTCGATTCAATTAGGAGACTGAGAGTCTGATTATAATACAAATTCAGGCCAAGCTGAGGAGAATAAGAAACATAAAATACTGTAGAGAAAGAAGAAACGAAAAGACAGTATCAGCAATTTGGTTTCTGAAACACACCAAGAATATTAAGCAGTTATCATGCTTTCCATTCTTACAATAAATAGTTTTATTGATAGGCAATGTTTATCAGCCCTGCTGAGAATCTCCTGTGAGTGAGGAATTCGTTAGAACCGTGTTACAATTAATAGAAAACCTGGCCAATAGTGGCTTAAACCAATAAAGTGGCTTTTTTTTTTCTCCTTAAATAGGTAGAACTCTGAAGTGGAGGCTCTTTCTAGCTCTGTCACACCAGCCTTAGCATGATGGCATTTGCCTTTATTGCTTGTTGCCCAAGGTCAGGAGGTGGCTGCTGTACCTCCAAGTATCACATTTGCATTCCAGACAGAAAGCAGACAAAAGGGCAAAGGAGCCAAGAGTGAGAGCAAAATGGCATACCCACCTAGTCTGTGCCCTTTTGTTCAGAAAGCTAAAGTTTTCCTGGAAGATTGCCCAATGTACTTCCCATTTTAACCTGCTGCCGGGGAGACTGGGAAGTGTAATGTGGATGGGTTTAACCAGCCAACCAAGGCTGAAGACCAAAGTGTTGAAGCCTTGTGAAAAAAATTACAAAAGATAAAACCAGGGAGTTGCTTTCCTTAAACAGAAAACTTTACCCTACATCCGAAAAAATAAAACTTTTAAAGTTTTTTATAATTGTAGATTCACATGCCATTGTAAGAAACAAAACAGAGAGATTCCTGAATGCTTTAACCCAGGGGTCCTCAAACTTTTTAAACAGGGGGCCAGTTCACTGTCCCTCAGACAGTTGGAGGGCCGGACTATAGTTTTAAAAAAAAAACTATGAACAAATTTCTATGCGCACTGTGGGCCCGGGATGAGTCGGCTGCTAAGCAGGACAGGCAGCGGCACCTGGCGGGCTGGATAAATGTCCTCGGCGGGCCATAGTTTGAGGACGCCTGCAACCTGTTCTCCCACCCTTCCCCCAAAGACAACATCTTGTACAGCAATAATACAAGATCACAACTGGGATATTGACATGGATACAGTCAAAATACAGAACATTTCCATTACCACTAGTATCCTTCATGTTGTCTTTGTATAGCTACACTGAATTCTTTCCTGCCCTTGCCTCTTTCTTCATTTGTGGCAACCATTAATCCATTCTCCAGCTCTTTAATTTTGTCATTTCAAGAATTCTATATAATAAAAGCATAGTATGCAAATTGTCCCCTCCACCGGGAGGTCATCCAGGAGTTTGACCAGGGGCAGGCCAGCTGGGAAGGGAGGGAAGCCTGGCTGGTGGCCAGCAGCCGCTAGGGATGCTCCAGTGTATGAATTTTGAGCACTGGGCCTCTAGTGTTATATAAATGGAATGATGCAGTATGTAACTTTTTGGAATTGGTTCCCCCCCCCCCCCCACACACACACATAATTCTCTGGAGATTCATGAAAGTTGTTGTTTGTACAATACCATAATTCACTTCTTGTTGCTGAATGGTATTTCATAGTATGGATGTAATACAGTTTGTTTAATCATTCATCCATTGAAAGATACTGGGGCCCTAGCTGGTGTGGCTCAGTGGATAGAGCGTCGGCCTGCGGACTAAAGGGTCCTGGGTTCGATTCTGGTCAAGGGCATGCACCTTGGTTGCGGGCACATCCCCAGTGGGAGGTGTGCAGGAGGCAGCTGATTGATGTTTCTCTCTCATCGATGTTTCTAACTCTCTATCCCTCTCCCTTCCTCTCTGTAAAAAATCAATAAAATATATTAAAAAAAAAAAAAGAAAGATACTGGGATATTTTATCTACAACAAATAAAGCTGCTATAAACATTTGTGTACAGGTTTTTAGGTGAACATAAGTTTTCATTTCATTAGGATAACTGGCTAGGAGTACAATGGCTAGATTGTATGGTAATGGCATTTTTAGTTTTTAAGTAAACTGTCGAATTGCAAAATGGCTTTACCATTTTACATGTCCTCCAGCAGTGTATAAGCAATCCAGTTTCTTGGCATCCTGCCAGTATGTGGTGTTATCACTACTTTTTATGTTAGCCATTCTGATAGATAGGTAGTGATAGCTCATTGTGCTTTTAATCTGCATACCCCTACTGGCTAATGACATTAAACATCTTCCTATCTGCTACTGGATATCCTCTTCAGTGCAATGTCTCTCCATGTTGTTTGCCCATTTTCTAATTAGGTTTTTTTTTTTTTTTTTTTTTCACGTTTAAGTTTTGAGAGTTCTTTATGTATTTAAGACACTAGTCCTGCCCGGCCATCACAGGTTGTGGGGTCAATGCCCAGTGTGGGGCATGCAGGAGGCAGCCAATCAATGATTCTCTCTTATCACTAGTCCTTTGGTAGTTACTGTTTGCACGTATTTTCTCCCACTCAATAGCTTGTCATCTTATCCTCTTAACAGTGTCTTTCAACAGAGCAAGTCTTTAAATCTTGATCATTTAAAATCAACTTACCAAATTTTCCTTTTGTGGATGATGCTTTTGGAGTCAAATACAAAACAATTCTTTCCTTTGTCCTGGATCACAGAGATTTTCTCCCGAGTTTTTGTAAAGGTTTCATAGTTTTACATTTGATCTTAAATCCGTGATGCATTTTGAGTTAATTTTTATAGGAAGTTTGAGACTTAAGCCGAGGAGGTTTATTTTTTTGCTTGTGGATGGACATCGACTTGCTCCAGCACCATTTGTTGAAAGGGCCATTTCCTCCATTGACTTTCTCTTGGTTTAGATCTGTCAGTAACTTCCTCAGAAGGGTGCAAGTGAAAAGATCTTTATTCTACACTCACACTTTATTGATAGTTTGGCCTAGAATAGCATTCAAGGTTGGAAATACTTTTCCTTCAGAATTTTCAAACTATTTCTTTTTTTAAAAAATATATTTTTATTGATTTCAGAGAGAAAGGGAGAGGGAGAGATAGAAACATCAACGATGAGAATCATTGATTGGCTGCCTCCTGCACGCCCCCTACTGGGGATCAAGCCCACAGCCTGGGCATGTGCCCTTGACCGGAATTGAACCCGGGACTCTTCAGTCGGCAGGCTGACGCTCTAGCCACTGAGCCAAACCAGCTAGGGCTCAAACTATTTCTTTATTGCCTTCTTGTTTCTGGTCTTGCTATTGAGAAGGTTGAAGCTGTTCTGATGGTAATCCTCTGTATGTGACCTATTTTATTCTCCCTGGAAGCTTCCAGGATCTTTCTTTCATCACCAGCATCCTGAACCTCAGCATAACGATCTAAAAATAGGTGGGTGCCTATTTTTACCCATTTTGATGAGAATATGGTGGACCCTTTCAATCTGTGAATTTCATGTCCTTTCAGTCTGGAAAATATTTCTTCAATATTACCACTTTTCATAATTAATTGAAAGATCACAGTTTAACTAAGTGAAAAGTACCCTAAAGTACATCAGCTACATACCCAGACATTTTAGAAAGTACTTTTTTCTGATATCCAAACTTGCTTACTTGGGAATAACCACTGAGTGCTTTTAAGCGGTTCTTCCTCAGACTCTTAAGCAGAAAATGGAACTAAGGTTGATGGAAAATGAATAGTTTCTTAAAAAAAAAAAAAGCCTGTGGATAACAATAGATGGCCTGAGTCTCAGAAGGACAGGTAGCCTGATACAGTGTTGAGGGCATAGGTACAGAGTTAGACAAACTATAGTTCAGGTCCTGGTCCTGCCACTCACTTGCTGCAGAACTCTCAGCAAAGTTCCCAGTCTTTTGGAATATCAGCCTCACCTGTAAAATGTCAGCTCCACGAGGGCAGGGACCAAGTCTGTGTTGTTCACTATTATATATCCAGTGCCACATCAAATAGGGTATTGAAGGAGTATGTTGAGAAAGAAAAAAAGAGCTGCCTTAGACATTCAGAGGCTGGCCTGGACTCACAGGTAGACCATGTTATTCTCCTGTTAGGCATAAAAATGTCATAGAATACCAACCTCAGACAAGGTTACTCCGAGACCACGATAAAACGAGACAAAGCAAAGCTGCATAATTTTGTCTGAGCATAAATAAATACAAGGTCACTGTGCTAACCACACAATACCGGACACTCACTCCCTCTTTTGGCCAAAAGGAGTGACTGCTACTTCTTTACCAATCGCAGCTTTATCCTTTTGCCTCTCGTTCTATTTATAAGATTTATTGAGATTTCCAATAATAGAATCATCCCTGCTTTCTGACTACATCCAATCTACAGCAAATTCTTGCTTTCTTAGACTCTCTTTGAGAGTCTAATCTATGATACATTTCTTTCTACCACCCTCTTATTAAAACACTCCAGGATTACTCAAGGTCTGTTTGCACTTACTTCAATGAATAATAAGCACAATCTGTTTAACTAGTAGTCTTTCTAGCGGTATTTGACTTAAGGGAAATGACAATGTGAATGAAAAAAAAATAAGAAGAACACTGTCTCTTGTGAGTTTTTATCAGATGGATAATTAATTTGCCAAGATACACTGAGGCTGTGTTTTGTGCCAGGCATTGTGTTAGGTTCAGTGAACACCAAAGGGAACAAGACCCAGCCTGCTCTCCAGTAGTTTGAGCCTGTAGAACATGCAGAATAGAACCTGTATGATCCAACTTAATGTTGCTAGCACTACTATACAGGCATATGCAGCCTATCAAGATGTTATACAACCATATGTAAAGGAGGAGGAGCATCTATTTTTAAATCTATAATCTCCAGAACTGTAAGATAATAAAGTTGTGTTGTTTTAAGCCACAAAATTTGTGATATATGTTATGGCAGCAATAGGAAACAAATATAGGATGCTCGAGCTTAATCTTTAAGGTGAAGTATCCCAGGCATAAACAAAGGTAGACTAGTTCTTGTGAGGACCTTCTAGTGGGCTGTGTGCTTAGAAATGTGACAGGATTTGTCAGGGTCAGATCCTGAAAGGTCTTTCTATGCAGAAAATTGGAAATAATTCAGGAGGTGGTCAGAGACCACTGAAGGATTAACAGCAGGGAAGTGTGACAAAATCAGATTTGCATTTTAGCAGGACGGATTGGAGTCTGGAAAAAAATAATGAATTGGAGACTACTTAAGTACCCCGGGCAAGAAATGACAAGAGACCTTCTTTGATCACCTGCTGTAAGATGATCTTGCTTTTTCCTTGAAAGTTGGGTGAGAACACTTGGAAAAAATATAAGTTTGCTCTTCAAATATTTGAAATTCTGCCATGAGAAAGAGTGGGTAGACATGGTCTGTTCTGCTCTATGCTCAAGGTATAAAGTTATAGGGAAACATTAAGTGCACTATTAGGGGGTACATTCTAATAATTAGAGTGGCCTAAAAGCAGCATAGACTTCTTCTCAAATAAGTATGCCTTACATTTTTCCTTTCATCTGTTCAACAAATATCCATTTGAGCATTTAGGATGAGGCAGGCATTAGGTGGTGAACACAATAACAAAGGCACTGCCCTCCATGGAGTTTAATTTCTTTGTGTAATCTGACACTGTTTACAGATAGCTTTTATATAATCATTTCACCAAGAAGCAAGCTCCCAATCCGGATATCTGAAAAGTGGGCGAGGTTGGGTTGGCGTTAACTGGGGCCCAAGAAAATCGGTAAGGAAGACACCCCAATAGGAGAGTTGGAAAGTATTAGTCCACCTAAGTCTCAAGCGTCTTTGGGTAGTGCAACACGGCCTTTCCTCCAGGATCCTTGCAGCTGCCCCGCCCCTCGCCCCGCCCTGCCCCGCCCTGCCCCGCCCCGCCCCGCCCCGCCCCGCCCCGCTGCTCGCCTGTGCCCGCCCCTTTCTCCGCCCACACCAGCCCTTTAACTTCCAACTCTCAGCCGCGAGATTTGGATCCTTCTGTCGCGAGATCTTCACCGTACTGGGCCGGCCGCGGAGGCCGTTGGGGCGGGTGGCCTTAGTTCTGTTGCGGTTTTTGAGAAGTTTGGCTCCTGCCCATAGGAACTAAGTAGGTTCTGGGGGCCGAGACCCAGGCTTTTGTGGCGCGGGGTCCCTGGGGCGAGAGTGGGGCGCACTCCCCGGGCTCCGCCGGCCTCTGGCCGCATGCGCGCCGCGTGTGCGCTGCGGGTCTTAATCCGAGGTCTCACCGGCGGATGTGGGTCGGGGGGCGTGGGTGGGCCGCGGCGCAGTGACACCGTCCGGGGGCTCCCGCGGGTCCGGGTGGGTGGCCCGCGGCGTCGTTCGGGGGCTCCTGCGGCTCGGGTCCGAGGCGTGGGGGTGCCCGGAGCGGCGCCCAAGTGACACGTGGGGTCCGCGGCCGAGTTTAGCGGCCCGAGAGGGTCACCGCAGATGGGCGACTCGGGAATTCCCTTCGTTTTCATATTAAAGAAGTTCTTTCAAAGTTACCAAATAGAATTGGTTTCCTTATTTGCTGCTTTACGAGGCTTGGCTGCCTTATTCAGAGAGGCAGGAGGAAGAGGTGTATAAAGAAGGGGATGGACAAATGACAGCTCCCACGATGTTCTCTTCCTTTTTAGAATAGGGCCCCCATCACCATGGAGTACATGACAGAATCCGCCGAGCGCACCCCCGGACACATGTGAGTCGCGCCCCGTTCCTCCATCCCCTTAAATGTAAAGCTGTTAAAGTGAGTCTGAAACTTACTGTGAGAAACGCTTTTTTTTTTTTTTTTTTTTTTGAGGGGGCAGTTCTTAAGTTAAAAAAAAATCCTTATTTTCTGAGGAAATAGAATTGATTTTTACTTGGAAAGTTATCGCAAATATTTGCTTTAAGAGTGTTAATATATATATTCATCCTACCTTCTTCTAGATGGGCACTGTCCAATACCATAGCCATTGGCCAGATGTGGCTATTTAAATGTAAAGTAATTACGATGAAATAAAATTAAATGTGGCTCGTGCTGAGCTACATTTCAAGTGATCACTAGTCACGTGTGCCTCCAAACAGGACATCACAGATTATAGAACATTTCTTTTGGACGACATCAGTGATTCTTAACCATCATCTGCTCCCAATGCATCTAGGACCCTGACGCTCTCATCGGTTACATTGAATCACTAAACATGATCCTCTTTCCAGCCTGTAAAAATTTTCTGCTCTGGGTAAATGTTTATATTTTGGCAGTCCCTGTACTATGCTGAAGCTTTAAAAAAAATGTCTTTGGACTATAATGCTATCTGAGGACTGTTAGACATAATTGAGACCCTTTGGATATATTTGAGGCTTTTTGGAATTTTGGCCATCCTTGATTTTTTTTTTTTTTTTTTTTTTTTGTATCTCAGTATTCCAGATTGTTCTTTATTGCCTCTTTGAAGATTGTTTTTTTTTTTCTTATTTGCTGCTTTTAGGGCAGAGATACTATGGCCCTAACTTGAAGGCTTTTGTTTATTTGTTTGGTAGTTTTCAAAACGTAACCAGTGCATTTGTGACATCTAATTTGTAAACTTTATGCTTTCTTTATTTAAGCTTGTGCTGCGAATGTGGTGTTGTAATTAGTCCAAATCCTGCCAATATTTGTGTGGCCTGTCTGCGAAGTAAAGTAGACATCAGCCAAGGCATCCCGAAACAGGTCTCTATATCTTTCTGCAAACAATGCCAAAGGTATGGTGCGGTACTATTATTCATCCTACTTACAGTTGAGATTTATATATAGGAGAGCAACCAGGATGTGCTAGTACTACCAAGGTACATGAATAAAGTGCATGTAACTGAGAATTAAGTTTTATTTATGTCAGTGTTGCCAAAGATTTTAGAATTTGCAATTTTGTAGTGTACTTTTTAGTTTTCCCTGCTAATCTGGTAAAGATGTGTAAGGGTATATAAATTTGTTCTTTTTACGTTCAGAGATTAGTGGGTTTGATGTATACAGTTAATATACAACGAGTTGATGTTTGTAAGGGGGTGAACAGTTTAAGGACATACTATTATTATCATGGTAGTTTTCCCCCTCTTAGTCACTAGAAGCTAAAAAAGCACCTTATATTTTTAGTAATTTAGCAGTGTGTTTTAAAAATTACATCTATAAATGTTCCTATGTAACTAAAATGACTAGTTGATGGGGAAAAAAGCTCAGTAAATCATATCTGGAGTGGTCTGAAATGAAACTGGATTTGAAGGCAGAAGACCTGAAAATTAATGGGTGTGTGTGTGTGTATGTATGTGTATAGATATATGAAGCCCTTTCTAACTGAAAACATGCTTACAACAAAGGGACCTGTATAACATTTTTGAATGAATCTTTAAAAGTGTGGCAAAAAAAGTATTCGCATAGCACATTAATGTATCATGTATTTAACAAACATTTATTGAGCACTTAATATGTGCTAGGCATTGTTGTAAATCCTGGGTGGGCTGGGCCAAAAAACTTAAAGCACATGCATAAGGGATTTCAATTTTAACGTAGGTTTTATGAAAGATTTTAAAACTTGAGGTTTACAGTTAAAATTTGGAAAGGGACTTGAAATAGATGAATAGTCTGAACTATATTGGCACATAGTATGTGTACTAAGCAGTTCCCTAACATTACAGAAGTACATTACAATCATTTTAATGGCATTTTGAGATTCATGGAACTTTTGATCGTTTTGTCATCCTCACTGGAACTCTTACTGGTGCTTGAAGCATAAGACCTCTTTAATAGGTTATTTTAGTTTATCTTTTGCAAATACCCAGAATTTTATCTTTTTAACTAAAGCTACACTTCTAATTGAAAGTTGTCTAGAACTATTAAAGTATATTGGGATAAGTGCTTCAGATTAGCCCTGGGTTATTATATCTGGTTAATAATCAGTATTATATCTGCATATTTAGATGGAAATGTTTTGTTTTTCCTTGAGAACGGCTGGGTTTCAGTATATTATCTCTCTCTCAGATATTTCCAGCCACCAGGAACTTGGATACAATGTGCATTAGAATCCAGGGAACTTCTTGCTTTGTGTTTAAAAAAAATCAAAGCCCCTCTGAGTAAGGTAGGTCAAATAGCTACCTTTTTGTAATACCTTTTTAATATCTCATTTTCAGAAAATCCTTGTATAAGTAGGTTTTTCAAAAGTAACTATTAAGTGATACTTTTGGTAAGCACTCTACTACAAATATTTCATTTTTAAAGTTACATATATTCTTTTTTATGAAAGTGAAAATCCACCTGCTTTGAAAGAAAATCAAATTTGTCATTCATTATTTATGGAGAACTTTTACATGCAATTAATTTCTTGGGAAATATTTGTATAAAACCATTGCTAAACTTTGTCTTTTTCCTTTTGTATTCTTTTAAATCTTTATGTTGTATTGTTTTGTCTTTTTTTTCCCTGTGTTCTTGGCATTTTTCTTTACTTTATCTTCCTATCTTTGTATTGATTTTTCCCCCCCAAGAGTAATATTTTTAAGCTTCAGTCTTGATGCATTCTGTTCTTGAATTTTACTGAGGGTTTGTTAATAGGTTTAAAAAAATTTTTTTCTATTTTCTGATTTGTCTCCTTTATTTCTAGAGTCAGTTTTTTTTTTGTGTACAGTAAAACCTCAATATATTCTGGATTGCTGCAGCTATACTAGCTAATCTAGCTCTTACCAGCCAGGACTTGATTAAATTACCACCTGCCACTGATGTCTCCCAAATACGTTGTCTAGAGCTCAGATTTCTCCATAGAGCTCCAGACTAAATGTATGTTTTATCTACTGAACAGCTTCCCTTGGACATCTCATAGATGAATCCTCTTAAACTCAAATGTCTGAAACCAAATGTAGCATCTTCTCCCTATTAAGTCTGATTTTTTTGTGTCAGAAAAATAGCATTATCTAGATGCCCAAGGTGGATACTTGAGCATCATTCTAGAATGCTCTTTTCCTCTTTCCATATCTAGTAATTAAATCCTATAGATTTTATCTACTAAATAGCTCTTGGATATATATATTTTTTTAATGTATTTTATTGATTTTTTTACAGAGAGGAAGGGAGAGGGATAGAGAGTCAGAAACATCGATGAGAGAGAAACAATCGATCAGCTGCCTCCTGCACACCTCCTACTGGGGATGTGCCCGCAACCAAGGTACATGCCCTTGACCAGAATCGAACCTGGGACCCTTCAGTCCGCAGACCGACGCTCTATCCACTGAGCCAAACCGGTCAGGGCAATCTTTTTACTTCTGTTATTTCCAGCACCTCTCAGTTCAGCTCACCTACAACTTCCAAATTATTGAAACAGCCTCTTGTTCTCTCATCTCTGTCTTTAAAATACCCATTTTAGCAATGTGCATGAAAAGCCCTCCATTGAATGTTCATTCTTTATTTTATTTATTTTTTGTTAATCTTTACCTGAGGATATTTTTCCATTGATTTTTAGAGAGAGTGGATGGGAGGGGGAGAGACACAGAGAGAGGAACATCCATGTGAGAGACACATTGATTGGTTGCCTCCTGCATGCGCCCTGACTGGTGCTGGGATCGAGCCTATAATCAAGGTATGTTCCCTTGACCGGGAATTGAACCTGTGACCCTTCAGAGTGAGGACTGATGCTCTAACCACTAAGACACACTGGCCAGGGCAGATTGTCCCTTTACTTGCTGTTTTTGTTGCCATACCTTTCATGATAAATTTTTATTTTTTACTGGTTAGTTTGGGTAGTGATGCTAATTACAGATTTCTTTAACATCTTATGAAATGTATTTGTTAATGAACTGTAATTTCATATTTTTCTCCTCATATGGGAATTTATGTTTCGTTCTGTTTGTATTTTATTGAAGGTTCGGCTTGTAGATGCAGGCTTTGTTTGGACTGAGCCACATTCTAAGAGACTTAAAGTTAAACTAACTGTTCAGAAAGAAGTAAGTTGTGCATGATTTTCTCAGCATGGTTAAAATATAGGTAGTCAAATGAAGGGGCTATTAGTAAGTTACTTGATGACTTGAACAGCTTAAAAGGACATGAATACACTCTTAAACCTTGGTTTTCTTTTGGATCATTTGCATAGAGGATTGGGTCACTAATAATAGCAACCATTGCTTATGATTAGTGGGCTAAGATAATCTTATTTTTGTGTTAACTGCTCAATTTATACGGTTTGCTTAATGGCCCAACTTGGGCCCATAAGATAATCTTTTCAAAGTTACTTATTTATTTTTTTATTACTTTTTAAAATATATCTTTATTGATTTCAGAGAGGAATGGAGAGGGAGAAAGAAACACAATGATGAGAGAGAACCATTGATCGGCTGCCTCCTGTACTCACCCCCCACTGGGGACCAAGCCGGCAACCTGGGCTTATGCCCTGACCAGGAATTGAACCATGACCTCCTAGTTCATAGGTTGACACTCGGCCATCTGGCTGGGCTTAAAGTTATTTTTATTAGGAAAAAGATTGAAGTAAAAATATGAACTAAGACAGTGCTTCTCTAACTTGTTTGATCATTATGACTCATAGTAACTGAGTCAAAATTGATTCTCCTGGATGTGAGAGAAGCTTCCCAGGTGATTGCAGATGATTGGCTATGTTTGGAAACAATTAACTTAGGAGAGTTTTTGTCTTATTTTTTTTCCTAAGGATGAATTTTATATGCACATATGCAAATACTAGAGGTCTGGTGCACGAAATTTGAGCACTTGAGGGGTGGGGGGATTCCTAAGTCCCTAAGCCCCTAAGCCCAGCCTGCGCCCTCTTGCAATCCAGGAGCCCTCGGAGGATGTCCTTAGTGCTGCTGCAGAGGTGGGAGAGGCTCCCACCACCGCCACTGTGCTCGCCAGCCATGAGCCCGGCTTCTGGCTGAGCGGTGCTCCCCCTGTGGGAGCGCACTGACCACCAGGGAGCAGCTCCTGCATTGAGCATCTGCCCCCTGGTGGTCAGTGCACGTCATAGCGACCGGTTGTTTCGCTGTTCGGGTGATTTGCATTTTAGCCTTTTAGCCTTTTATTATATAGGATATCCTATATAATAAAAGTGTAGTATGCAAATTGTCTTCTCGACTGGGAGTTCCTCCAGGAGTTCAACCAGGGGGCGGGGCTGGCCGGGGGAAGGGAGGGAGTACTGTGCTGGTAGCTGGCAGCTGCTAGGGACCCTGCCAGTGCACTAATTTCGTGCACTGGGCCTCTAGTATAGATAAAAAATTCTGCAAAAAAATTCTCATAACCATTTCAACTAAAGGTAAATTTGAAATGTTAATATAGTAATAAATACTACAAATTAAACCTGTATATCTTTCTTAAAATAGTATAACTTATTCCTATGACTTAATTTAAAGTGATTAATTATTGATATTCTCAAAGCATTAATGGAAAATGATTTTGAGTTAAATATTAAAAGTGTCTTCTTTTAAGAAAAAGATTTGTTATTAAACAAAAGGAAAGGATGAAGGAGTATGATTGTTGTTTTTTTAAATCAGGTGATGAATGGTGCTATCCTTCAGCAAGTGTTCGTGGTGGATTATGTTGTTCAGCCCCAGATGTGTGGAGATTGCCATAGAGTAGAAGCTAAGGATTTCTGGAAGGCTGTGGTTCAAGTTAGGCAAAAGGTAATGAAAGATGATGAGTGAATCCTCCAGTTGGTATATATTTGTCAGTTATAAATAGCTAGTAAAACCTCCTTTTTCCCAAATCCTTCATACACCAGGGCTAATCCCTGGAGCATCCACCTTTAGAAATAGATCACTATTGCATTTTAGATAATCTTTAAAGATTATTTTAGTTTTAAAATCAGTGTGCTATATCTATAAATAGCTTTTTTTTTTTTGCATTTCATGTATTAATTTAATAATGCATTTATGTTTAGACTTTACACAAAAAAACTTTCTACTATCTGGAACAGTTAATTTTGAAATATGGAATGCATCAGAATACACTTCGTATCAAAGAAATTCATGGTGAGTTAAAATGTAAAATCATTTGAAATGATGTCAGAATTTTATTTCAGCTAACCTAAGGAGTCTTTTATTTTACTGATAATATCTAAAATAGTACTGTTTAAAAGAACTTTCTGTTAGTAAGAAAAAAATCTTAGTTCTTTATCTGGACTGTCCAGTATGTAGTCAGTAGCCATATGTGACTATTGGATACTTGAAATGTGCCTAGTGCAACAGGGGAACTGAATTTTTATTTTTTTTTTCTGTTTTAATTTAAATGTATACTAAGTAGCTAGCAGATGAGTAAACCAGTAACTACATTAATAGATTGTCAAGTACTATGATAGAAAATTCATTGGAAATTTGTTTTAAGCAGAGATCAGTTTTTTTTTTAAAATATATTTTTTTGATATTTTACAGAGAGGAAGGGAGAGGGATAAGAGCTAGAAACATCGATGAGAGAGAAACATCGATCAGCTGCCTCCTGCACACCTCCCACTGGGGATGTGCCCGCAACCAAGGTACATGCCCTTGACCGGAATCGAACCCGGGACCCTTCAGTCCGCAGGCGGACGCTCTATCCACTGAGCCAAACCGGTTTCGGCAGAGATCAGTTTTTGATGGGAAGAAAGTTATTTTTGAGAACTCAAGTTATTCTGTAGTATATTTGTTTTTCATATGCCTAGAGGCATTTATTATGGCTATATTAAATCAGAAGACTAAACTTAGTAATAATAAACTGGTAAACAAATGATATAATTAGATTTCTTGAAGATGGAATTTAAAATTTTTTGCATAATTTTATAATGGCTCTTTAGAGCATATTCTTATCACTTGCTGTTGATGTAGCATACTTATACAACTAGATGATGGATGAATATTTCTTTAATAGTAAAAAATATATTCTTTAGCACACTCTTAAATTTCTTGCTAACAGTGCTTGCTGTTGGTGGACAGTACATTGTTTTTCTAGTCTCTAAAGTACAGGTTTAGAAATAGCTATTAAAGGATTTGTTATATAGTCATGTTAGTAGAGGAAAATCTTATTTTGCAGAATTATTTTCATGTGGGTTTTTTTTTTTTTTTTTAAGATGGACTGGATTTCTATTATTCTTCAAAGCAGCATGCTCAGAAGATGGTAGAATTTCTTCATTGTACAGTTCCCTGTAGGTATGTACTGAACCTAAATGTGATTAATTAAATCCAAGGAGTGGGGAGTGGATATAGGTCATATCCATGCTTTAGACTGAAACAGCCTCTCTTATGCTAAAATATTTAAAATTGTAGGAGGAATACTTACACAATTAGTGAACATTTATTTGTTTTAGTCACTTTAAGGGAGGAAGTATTACCCTAAGAGCACATAAGAATCACTTTGGGGATATAGAACTCACCCTGTGGTAAAGCACTGTAGTGCCAAACGGTTGATTGAATATCTTTAAATAAGAGAACAGAAAGAAGGGGTAGATACTCCATATGGATTAGAATGGTCTGAGCCAAGGGAATGTTTGTAGGTTTTTAGTAGATAAAGTTGAAGATAGGGTGCAGTCATATTGGTGAAGGTTTGAAATGTAAATGGATGAAATTAGGCTTCACTATACTGGACATCAGAAAGCTGTTTCAGACTTTTGCCGGTGATGATTTGATTTGACAAAAATTGATATTTCGAGACCGTATAAGTAAGACATTTGTCTTTTCATTACTATTAACTTTTTCTCTTAATAGATACAAAGCCTCACAGAGACTGATCTCTCAGGATATCCATAGTAACACATACAATTACAAAAGCACTTTTTCTATGGAAATTGTTCCAATATGCAAGGTACTTTTTCTTATTTAATTAATCCATGTCCATAAAAGAGTACAAGTAATTAATTGGTTTATATGTAATGATTAGCTTTTGGTTTCCTTCTGGGGTTGGTTAACATTTTAGAATAACTTCCTTCATAAATGATTCTAACACACGCAGCCATGTGAAAAAGATGTTAAAAAGTAATTACACTTAAAATTGGCACACCCTTTCTTTGAGTGTACTAATTAAAAGGCCTATTTCAGTTTTTTAATGTCCCTATTCCTTAAAATTTGTGATCCTTGTGGACACATGACAGTTCTATGAAACTTTGAATACAGGAAATGACATTAAAATAAATATCAGTGAACTACTTTGGAATATGTTCAAATTGGATTTTAGCATGATGAAAATAAATCGTATTGTAGAAATGAGACCATAGAATCATTTTTGTGATTTAAAAACAATATGAATAACACTTAAAATGTGTAGGTTATCATTTCATTTAGTTGTACTAAGGTAAAAACTTGCTTCTAAAAACATAAGTGGTGCCCTGGCTGGTTTGGCTCAGTGGATAGAGCGTCGGCCTGTGGACTGAAGGGTCCCAGGTTCGATTTCGGTCAAGGGCATGTACCTGGGTTGCGGGCACATCCCCAGTAGGGGGCGTGCAGGAGGCAGCTGATCGATGTCTCTCTCTCATCGATGTTTCTAACTTTCTATCCCTCTCTCTTCCTCTCTGTAAAAAATCAATAAAGTATATTAAAAAACAAAACAAAACAAAACAAAACATAAGTCGATTAAAATTCAACAAATAGTTATTGAGGATCTAGTGTACAGAAGACTGTGTGCTAAGGATTATGTCTCTAGAGGTCTCTGCAATAATGGATCTTATATGTTGATATTTAAAACTAATAATAATAAGTGCCATAATTTATTCTGAGCATTCTGTATAAGTTAATATCTAAGTACTTGAGTATATTTCACCTCTTTATGTCTCATAATAACCGGGGTAAATTATACTAGCATTTTGAAGATGAGGTAATTGAATCTTCTGGGGATTAGATGACTTGACCAGAGTTACACAACTGTAAAATGATGAAGCCAGGATTTATTTGTACCTAGGTCTGTGACTTTTAAGCTTTAAAGCTATTATTGCTAATTTATAATGTAATGCAATTTCAGGGATGAAATGATGGCTTAAAGTAGGGTTAGCAAAGTTTTTCTGTAATGGGCCAGATAGTAAATATTTTCAACTTTTAGGCCACATAGTCTCCTTTGCAACTATACAACTCTTGCTGTTGCACAAAGTAGCCATAGATAATAGGTAAATGAATGGCTGAGGATGTGTTCCATAGAAGTGGACTGTGGGCCAAATTTGGCCTGAGGGGCATATTTTGCAAACCCCTGATTTAAAACTGAACATTTTACTGGTGCAGAGCCTGGGAAACATAAATCTAGGTATGAGGGCATATTTGAGGCCTTGTGTGTAAAGTACTTTGAGTGATTCATACAGATAACTGGATGCATACACCATGTAAAGTAGTATTTTCATTCATCTTTGGAGACTCTTAAGTTAAAAAGGAAGTACTGGACGAGGTGCTATTAGGGATAAGCAGATGTCCTTTTAGTGGAGGAACCTATGATTGTGCATAGATGCAGCTTAAAATATAATCCATATTATTTTATATTTTAACTAAAGGCCCAATGCATGAAAATTCATGCACTGGAGGGGCATCCCTCAGCCCGGCCTGCCCCTCTTACTATCTGGGAGCCCTCAGGGGCAGGAGGCAACCTGGTGATCAGGGGAAGGTGACACCCCCATCACACATCTGCTGCTGTCACTGCTGGTACTGCAAGCCTTGGCCAGCCCTGTTTACCTGAGCCTCGGGTGGCCCTGGGCAGCTGGGCAGCTGCCATTGGCAGCTTGCCTGTGTCTCGGACTGGCCCTGGGAGGCTGAGGGGACTGGAGGACTCCAGAGGCAGGCACGCGGAGTGGCCAGACCCACCTGGGGGCAGGCCCAGCCATGCCTCGCTCCTGCCACCCCGGCAGGGCTGAGGGGACTGGGCACTGCCATCTTGTGGCTGTGGGTGCCGCCATCTTTGAGGGCATGACAGTCAATTAGCATATCCCCTCATTGGCTGTGGGCGCTTCCATCTTTGTGAGGGTGTGACCACAATTAGCATATTCCCTCTTTATTAGATAGGATACAGTTTATAAACAGATAACCCCATTACTGGTATTATTTCCCAGTGTACACATAGAGGTGTACTGTTTGGGGCATATTGTTAATGTAGCTATGAAAGAGAAACATGCGGCTCCCCTAAAATTTTTTTTTTATGGAGATTAAAAGAAGTCAAAGGTAGATTTAGAAAATCACTCTCCTTCTGATACTTAATATTTTGCTTAGAATGTACAATGTTAACATAGAGTGGTAAGCATTCACACTTCAATAAAATTGAAATAAACTTAATAGCTGATGAATATGACCTGAAAAAAAAATTAAAACATTTTTATTAAGACAAATATCCCCATTTTAAGAAGGTATAGCTTATTTTCTACTTCTCTAAAAATTCCTTTTTTTAGGCTCTTCGTTTGATACACAGAATTAAAAATTTAATGTTTTAATTTGAGCAAATGCATTTGAATCAGGTATGCATTGATGAGTGTTTTTTGGAGACTGTTACTTAAGATTAGCTTTACTCTAAATGTGAGTTCTTATGTCTAGGATAATGTAGTTTGTCTGTCTCCAAAACTGGCGCAAAGCCTGGGAAATATGAATCAGATTTGTGTGTGTATCCGCGTAACCAGTGCCATCCATCTCATAGATCCAAATACCCTACAAGGTAAGTTTTCGGAACTGTTTGCCTTGACAATTCTATCTGGCAAGCAGTAATAATTTATATTGTTAATTTTATCAAATTTTTCAATAATATTCTGAAAAACTTGTTGGAGCCCCTCGTTCGGGTGTCAATTGCATTCGAAGGGTTCAGCATTCTGGAGAAAGGGGCTGTGCGTAGATGGTTAAGAAGGAGTCCATGGACGAAAGATATTTTTGAAAGGCATTGGGGGTCAGAGGAGCTTCCAACTGAAGGAGCTAGAAGGCTCTCACCTTGACCAAGGAACCTGCTTTTATTAAACACAGTTGGTCCCAAGGCAAGGTGGAAATATACACTTCAAAGGGTACAGTATCAAAGGATATACAGAAACATTGTCAGTTTGGGGAATAGCCTACAGCTGTTCAAGTGTTTGGCCAACAGGATGCAATAAAATGCCCTGAGCTGTCTGGCAACTAACAGTCATCCTTTTCAGGTTTGGGGGAAATGCTTTGTAGCTGTTTCCAACAGGTAAACTACAAGTGACTCAACCCTGTTGAGCTCCCCAAGCTTCACCAACCTTTTGGTAAAACTCTTGTAATTATTACATGCTGGAATTGGTTCTTGGCAAAAACTAGTTAACATTTTTACTGTTGTTTCTTACAAAACCCTAATTTTCAAAGCTTTTGATAAGTTACCTTGTATTTTTTACTTGAAGAAATAATTCTGTGAACTTTTAAAAATGTACTAGTTTTATGCTATTTATTTTATTTTTTAATTTTTAAAAAACATATTTTTATTGATTTCAGAGAGGAAGGGAGAGGGGGAGGGGGGGTGAGAGAGAGAGAGAAACAGAGAAGCATCAATGATGAGAGAGAATCATTAATCGGCTGCCTCCTGCATGCCCCTTAGTGGGGATCTTGAGCCTGCAACCTGGGCATGTGCCCATGACCAGAATTGAACCCGGGACCCTTTAGTCCACAGGCCAATGCTCTATTCACTGAGCCAAACCAGCCACAGCATATGCCATTTATTTTTACTGAAATTGACTTATTTACCTCATTTTACTTTGTGACTAATTAAAGTTTTGAACAGTTAACTTTGTGTAATTCAGTAGAACATTTAGTTTAAATATGAATTTTAACTAATTTCATCATTACTATACATAATTTTTAACATTTCCTTGATAAAAACTATTTTTTAAAGAAGATCCCATATTGATAGGTGTCTCCTCAGGATTTGTTTGTATCTTCTACTTCTTGATCTTTTTCACTTTTTATTTCTAATATAAGTTTTCTGTTATAAAAAATTGAGTTTATTTTGCTATTTTCCCAAAAGTCATTTATTATCCTTGTCAATTAAGATTAGAATTCATCAGGCAGAAGTTTTTTTTTTTACAATATTGGGATGAACATCTGTCAGGTAAAACTTTTCCATAAATTTTCCATAAATTAAGTGCCCAAGACAACTGATAATGTTTCTGAAATAAAATGACAACCCATGGAACAACTATACAACTGATTGTATCTGACTTTATATTAAAGGCACTTAGCTTTGTGGTGTTGTGATGTTAGTAACTTCTTAAAGATAATGTTTGGCACCTGATAGTCTTGAGCTGTGAGCAGTTTGGGCTGATTTATAAGAATAAATGGTGACTCTAGACCAGCCGTGGGCAAACTACGGCCTGCGGGCCGGATCCAGCCCGTTCGGCTGTTCTATCCGGCCCGCGGAGCCGAAAGAGCGGAGGGTTCTCTTGCTCTCCCCTCTGCTCCTTTACTTTGAATTTATATTAGTTCACACAAACACTCCATCCATGCTTTTGTTCCGGCCCTAAGGTCCAGTCTAGACTCTAGAGCAGGGGTGGGCAAACTTTTTGACTCGAGGGCCACAATGGGTTCTTTTTTTTTTTATCTTTTTTTTTTTTAAAAATATATTTTATTGATATTTTACAGAGAGGAAGGGAGAGAGATAGAGAGTTAGAAACATCGATGAGAGAGAAACATCGATCAGCTGCCTCCGGCACACCTCCTACTGGGGATGTGCCCGCAACCAAGGTACGTGCCCCTGACCGGAATCGAACCTGGGACCTTTCAGTCTGCAGGCCGACGCTCTATCCACTGAGCCAAACCGGTTTCGGCCACAATGGGTTCTTAAACTGGACCGGAGGGCCAGAACAAAAGCATGGATGGAGTGTTTGTGTGAACTAATATAAATTCAAAGTAAAGGAGAGGAGGGGAGAGCAAGAGAACCGGATAGAACAGCCGGATACGGCCTGCGGGCTGTAGTTTGCCCAAGGCTGGTCTAGAGTCTAGAGTCCTTCCCTCCCTCATGCTCTCCCTCCCTCTTTCCCTTCCTCCCTTCCTCCCTTCGTTCTTTCCTTCCTTCCTTCCTCCCTCTAGAGTCTAGAATCTAGAGCAGGGGTGGGCAAACTTTTTGACTCGAGGGCCACAATGGGTTCTTAAACTGGACCAGAGGGCCGGAACAAAAGCATGGATGGAGTGTTTGTGTGAACTAATATAAATTCAAAGTAAAGGAGCGGAGGGGAGAGCAAGAGAACCGGATAGAACAGCGGATCCGGCCCGCAGGCCGTAGTTTGCCCAAGGATGGAGAGTGAGTTGCCCCTTTTGTTCCTGTTGACCTGATGCTTCCCAGTTCGTACATACCAAATTGTTCCTACTTAACGCTTGTTGACTTTTAAAACACTTAATTTCTCTTGTTCTTTAATAGTCTATGTTTATTCTTAGTGGCAGATATTGATGGGAGCACTTTCTGGAGTCACCCTTTCAATAGTTTATGCCATCCCAAACAGCTAGAGGAGTTTATTGTGATGGAATGCAGCATAGTCCGAGATCTAAAACGCAAAGCAGGTGCTGGAATGATATCAAAAAAGGTAAGTACTATCTTGCACATCTTTTTTTTTCTCCCCCAAATTATTGTTTTGGTCCCAGTAATTCTAAAATGTGTTTACAAATAAAGCTAACACCACACTAGATTAAAAATGCATTCCATGCTTGTATATTGTTTGCTTTTAACATGGTCATTGTGGTGATTATTATCAGGCTTACACTATCTGGTAAATTTATTTTTTGTTTTATGTGAAACATTTAAAAAAAAGTTTATTATTATGGAAAAACATTTTCTTGCTTTACTTTTGTACAAGAGGACCAAGTGACAAGTTAATCTTTTATGAAAGCTGTATTATCAGTATACTAGAGGCCTGGTGCATGAAATTCGTGCATGGGGGAGGGGGGGTCCCCTCAGCCCAGCCTGCACCCTCTCCAATCTGGGACCCCTTGGGGGATGTCCGACTGCCAGTTTAGGCCCGATTCCTAACTGCCCCCCACTGGCCTGGTCGCTCCAACTGCACCCCTCTGCTGGCCTAGTCGCCCCCAACCACCTCCCTTCCCCCCCTCCCTCCCCTCCCCCTCCCCCCCCCCCCGGCCTGGTCGCCCCCAACTGCCCCGCCCCACGCAGCCTGTTTGTTCAGTCGTTTCTCACTAACCTCCCTGCCGGCCTGGTTGCCCCACGCAGCCTGGTTGTTCAGTCGTTTGGTTGTCTTTCACCCCCTTGCGGGTCTGGTTGTAGGCAGCTGTCTTGTGAGGGTCAATTTGCATATTACCTCTTTATTATATAGGATACTGAATACATCAGTTTGCATTTCTAAAACATGGGAACATTCTCTACATAATCAAAGTGTTAATATACTGTTATGCAAAGTGCTGAGGTCCCAGAAGACCTCAGCATATTGTTTGTGGATTCCAAAGAAATAATCTGGAGGATTGACTGTGAAAGGTGTTATTAGGACTTACATGCACACTTTCAGAGTGGCCACGTGGGGTGGGGGGACGGGCAGGTGAAGGGGCAGCAGTGCTATTGTTTTGCTACCACACAAGGTTTTATAGAGTACAGAAAACAGGGCATGTAGGGGGAGGGGGACGTGCATGAATTCAAAACAGTAACTATTTACAATCCAGGCTCATATCTAGAAGCAATTTCTCTTTGGCCTTTCTTAGATCGAGTTGCTGGCCAGGTTCCCAAGGTTTCACAGTCTGCTTACTGATGGCCTTCACTGTTTCCCGTAGGGTAGGAGGGCGGGTTGGAGCATGGGAAGGGGCCCATGTTCCCATTTATCATAGACATACATATAAACATTATTATTTATATATAAATTTCCTCATTTGTCCCCAAGTATCTTTCATGAGTTAAACTAGTATCAATTTGGGGATCATACATGGAATGTAAATATTATACCTCTTAAATCTTTTATTTAGTGATAGGCCCCCCCCCCCCCCCTTTTTATGATACCACCTTCCTAAGTAGGGCATTTATCTTGTGGATCTCTTATTGTTTCTTCATGATGTCATTTAACTTGCTACTTAATCTCTAGTAATTCCTTTAAGAAAGTGGATCTAAAGGCTTGCTTAAATTTATTTTTGGCCAGAACATTTGAGTGGTGATGCTGTGTATTTTCTATGATATATCAAGAGAGAAGTAACGTTTGGCTATTTCACTGATAGCCAGATCTCTCTATTGTAATATTATGATTTCCCCCCCTTATTAGCTGGTCTGCCTGACTTCTTTCTTTGCTTGCTTCCTTCCTTTTTTCCTTCCTTCCTCCTTCCCTCCCTCACGCTCTCCCTCCCTCTTTCCCTTCCTCCCTTCCTCCCTTTGTTCTTTTCTTCCTTCCTTCCTCCCTCTCAGATTGCCCCAAATTTTGCCAGTGGGAACCCCTTCAGAATAGTTTTAGTGTCTTGTTAAAATTTTTTTTCTAGTGGCTTTTATTTTTTTAGAGCAGTTTTAGCAAATTAAGAGGAGTTCAGAAATTTCCCATATACCCCCTCCTCTACACATGCATAGCCTCCTCCATTCTTAATATCCCCCATCAGAGTCTTCTAGCCATGAACATGGAATTTCTCTACATTTATTTAGCTGTTTTTTTAAAAATTTTATTCATCAGAGTTTTGTAGTTTTTCTCATAAAGTTCTTACACATATTTTATTAGATTTAGACCTAAGTATTTTATTTTTGGGGTACTAATATAAATAATTGTGTTTTTAATTTCAAGTTCCACTTTTTCATGTTGGTATATTGGAAAGCAGTGGACTTTCATTTATAACCTTGTATCCTGTAACCATGCTATATTCTGGTAGTTTCTTTGTTCATTAAAATTTTCTACATACTCAGTCATTATCTGCAAACAAAGATAATTTTATTTTTTCCTTCCCAATCTATATATTTTTTCATTTTCTTTTCTTGTTTTTCACATTATCTAATAGATATTGAAAAGCAGTGATAAGAGAGAACATCCTTGCCTTGTACCTGATCTTAGTGGGAAGTCTTCGAGTTTCTCACCATTAAGTATATTAGCTGTGTTTTTTATATATTCTTATCAAGTTGATGAAGTTCCCCTCTGTTCCTACTTTACTAAGAGTTTTTAACATGGATGGTGTGTTGGATTTTGTAAAGTGCTTTTTCTGTATTGATAATATCGTAATTTTTTTGTATTATTGATAGATTATATTAATTGATTTTCAGATGTTGAACCAGCCTTGTGTACATGGGGGTAAGTCCCATTTGGTCATGACATACAGTTCTTTTATATTTAGTGGAGGATTTTTATATCTATGTTCATGAGAGAACATCGGTCTGTAGTTTGCTTGCCTGGTAATATCTTTATCTGGTTTTGGTATTATAGTAATGGGTAGCCTTGTAAGAGTGTTAGGAAGTATTCCGTCTTTTTCTGGAAGAGATTGTAGAGAATTGGTATAATTTTTTGTTGAAATCTTTGGTTAGATTCACCAGCAAATCCATCTGGGCCTCCTGCTTTCAGTTTTTGAAAGTTATTAATTATTGATTCAATTTCTTTAATAGATACAGGTCTTTTCCTATGTCCTTTTGACATGACTTTCCTAGTCTTGAAAGCATTCTTAGTTTCTTGCATAGCACCACAGTGTTTAGGTGTTCTAGAATCACATTGTATAGTTTCTTACCCCATGTCTGAAATCAGGTAGTTCTTCAAAGATATAAATCTGTTGTTTTTTTTTACTGTGAATTAGTATTTAGATATCCCTAATCTGTATACTAATGGTGCTTATATTGCTTATTTCTAGAGAGGTAATATTGTGTTTTGAGGCAAAATTAATTTCTGATAATTTGGAAAAATAAATGGAAAGGGAAGACAGCTTACTTTTCACATTTTTATTTAAAATGAAAAAATGTAGTAATAAGATTAAGAGCAAACTTTTATCATTTACAATGTAGAATACCACTTTCCCTTCGGCAAATATAAAACCAGATAGTATATACTTTTGATTTTCAAAAAATATGCTTAACTAGAACAGGTTCATACGTGTAAATAGAAGCAGTCTGGTAGCCAGAAAGTAAATCCTGTTACATAGGATTTAGTCTCTTTCTGGTGATTCACTTTAAAAATTTTTTTTTTTCCTAAACCTAAGACTTTAAATTTCAATTTTTCCTTTTATCGCTACTTCTTTTCAGTTCTTTGAATTTCCTTAGTTCTACCTGTAACTCTTAGTATTGCTCTTGATCTTAATGGATCTGTTTTTGTTAGTAAAAGGTCTTGCCATGTGCTATACTTATCTGGAAGTCTGAATGTCAGTTACAATTGCTTGTAAAATTCTGTATTGGAAGGGGACTTGAATGGTTTTTCTAGTTTAAAGTTTCAAACTTGGGATGTTGTTTCTCCAACGGTGTTTTTTGTTTTTTTAAGTGTTACACTTCAAAATAGTAGGCATCCAAAAAATATTATTTGAGAAGTTTTAGGTTCTCTAGTAAGTAGTATGACCACTTGGGTTGCTAGAATGTTTTGTCTGAATCCTGATTTTTTTAAGTTTATGTGTAAAAAACACAAGGGGTTGCTTAATATTGGACATTTATTTATTTATATTGTTTAAAGTATTACATATATCATTTTTTCCCCCCATTGACCTTCCCCCAGCCTCCCCTACCCCCTGTCGCATGCCCTCATTTCACCCCCCCAGTGTCTTGTGTCCATTGGTTGTGCTTATATGCATGCATACAAGTCCTTTGGTTGATCTCTTTCCCCCCTCTCCCCAACACTCCCCAGCCTTCCCGCTGTAATTTGACAGTCTGTTCGGTGCTTTACTGCCTCTGTATCTATCTTTTTGTTCATCAGGTTATAATGTTCTTTATTTTCCATAAATGAGTGAGATCATGTGGCATTTTTCTTTCATTGCCTGGCTTATTTCACTTAACATAATGCTCTCCAGGTCCATCCATGCTGCTGCAAATGGTAAGAATTCCTTCTTTTTTATAGCAGTGTGTAGTACTCCATTGTGTAGATGTACCATAGTTTTCTAATCCGCTCATCTGCTGATGGGCATTTAGGCTGTTTCCAAATCTTAGCTATGGTGAATTGTGCTGCTATGAACATAGGGGTGCATATATCCTTTCTGATTGGTGTTTCTAGTTTCTTGGGATACATTCTTAGAAGTGGGATTACTGGGTCAAATGGGAGTTCCATTTTCAGTTTTTTGAGGAAACTCCATACTGTTCTTTACAGTGGCTGCACCAGTCTGCATTCCCACCAGCAGTGCACGAGGGTTCCTTTTTCTCCGCATCCTCACCAGCACTTGTCGTTTGTTGATTTGTTGATGATAGCCATTCTGACAGGTGTGAGATGGTACCTCATTGTCGTTTTGATTTGCATCAAATATAATTAGTGACTGGATAATTAGTGACTTTGAGCATGTTTTCATATGTCTCTTGGCCTTCCTTCGAAAAGTTTCTATTTAGGTCCGTTGCCCATTTTTTTTATTGGATCATTTATCTTCCTTTTATTAAGTTGTGTGAGTTTCCTGTAAATGTTGGAGATTAGACATTTATCAGTGATAACATTTGCAAATATGTTCTCCCATACAGTGGGCTTTCTTGTTGTTTTGTTGATGGTTTCTTTTGCTGTGCAAAAGCTTTTAATTTTGATGTGGTCCCATTTGTTTATTTTCTCTTTAGTTTCCATTGCCCTAGGAGCGGTATCGGTGAAGAAATTGCTTCGGCATATGTGTGAGATTTCCCTGCCTGTGGATTCCTCTAGTATTTTTATCGTTTCCTGTCTTATGTTTAAGTACTTTATCCATTTAGAGTTTATTTTTGTGTATGGTGTAAGTTGGTGGTCTAGTTTCATTTTTTTGCATGTATCTGTCCAATTTTCCCAACACTATTTATTGAAGAGACTGTCTTGACTCCATTGTATGTTCATGCCTCCTTTGTCGAATATTAATTGGGCATAGTGGTTTGTTTGGGTCGATATCTGGATTCTCTATTCTATTCCATTGGTCTATATGTCTGTTCTTGTGATAGTACCAGGCTGTTTTGAGAACAGTGGCTTTGTAATACAGCTTGAAATTTGGTATTGAGATCCCACCTACTTTGTTCTTCTTTCTCAGGATTGCTGTGGCTATTCGGTGTCTTTTTTTATTCCAGATGCATTTTTGGAGAGTTCTTTCTAGGTCTGTGAAATATGCCGTTGGTATTTTAATGGGGATTGCATTGAATCTGTAGATTGCTTTGGGTAGTATGGACATTTTAATGATGTTGATTCTACCAATCCATGAACATGGTATGTTCTTCCATCTGTTTACGTCTTCCTCTATCTCTTTTTTCAGTGTCCTATAGTTTCCTGCATATAGGTCTTTTACCTCCTTAGTTAAGTTTATTCCTAGGTATCTTAATTTTTTTGGTGCGATGGTAAATGGGATTGGTTTTTTTTATTTCTGTAAGTTCACTATTGGTGTATAGAAATGCCATAGATTTCTTGGCGTTAATTTTGTATCCTGCTACATTGCCGAATTCATTTAAGTCTTATAGTTTTTTGATGGAGTCTTTCGGGTTTTTTTTATGTATAATATCATGTCATCTGCAAATAAGGACAGCTTTACTTCTTCTTTTCCAATTTGGATGCCTTTTATTTCTTCTTCTTGTCTAATTGCAGTGGCTAATACTTCCAGTACTATGTCGAACAGGAGTGGTGAGAGTGAGCATCCCTGTCTTTTTCCTATTCTTAGGAGAAATGGTTTTAGTTTTTGCCCATTGAGTATGATGTTGGCGGTGGGTTTATCATATATGGCTTTTATTATGTTGAGGTATGAGCCTTCTATTCCCACATTGCTGAGAGTTTTTATCAAGAAAGGGTGTTGGATTCTGCCAAATGCTTTTTCTGCATCAATTGATATGACTGTGATTTTTATCTCTCAATTTGTTTATGTGATGTATCGCGTTTATTGATTTGTGGATATTGTACCATCCTTGCATTCCTGGGATAAATTCTACTTGGTCATGGTGTATGATCTTCCTGATGTAGTGCTGGATCCGATTTGCTAGAATTTTGTTGAGGATTTTGGCATCTTATGTTCATGAGGGATATTGGCCTGTAATTCTCTTTCATTGTGTTGTCTTTATCTGGTTTTGGTATTAGGGTGATGCTGGCTTCATAGAATGAGCTTGGAAGTGTTCCTTCCTCTTGAATTTTTTGGAATAGTCTGAGGAGGATAGGTTTTAGTTCTTCCTTGAATGTTTGGTAAACTCTCCTGTGAAGCCGTCTGGCCCCAGGCTTTTGTTTGCTAGAAGCTTTTTGATGACTGCTTCAATTTCTTCCATAGTTATTGGCCTATTGAGATGTTTAGATTCTTCCTGATTGAGTTTTGGAAGGTTGTATTTTTATAGGAATATGTCCATTTCCTCCACGTTGTCCAGTTTGTTGGAATAGAGTTGTTCGTAGTATTTTTTAACAATCCTTTGTATTTCGGTGGGGTCAGTTATTATTTCTCCTCTTTCATTTCTGATTTTGTTTATTTGGGTCCTCTCTCTTTGCTTCTTGGTGAGCCTGGCTAGAGGTTCATCAATCTTGTTTATCCTTTCCGAGAACCAGCTCTTGGTTTTGTTGATCTTTTGTATTGTTTTTTTGGTCTCTATGTTGTTTATTTCCGCTCTGATCTTTATTATTTCCTTCCTTCTGCTTACACTGTGCTTTTCTTGTTGCTCTCTTTCTAACTCTTTGAGTTGTAGGGTTAGGTAATTTATTACCATTGTTTGTTGTTTTTTGCAGTAGGCTTCTAGAGCTATGAACTTCCCTCTCAAGACTGCTTTCGCTGTGTCGCATAGATTTTGGAATATTGGGCTTAAGATTCCCCTACTTTCCCAGTTACTCTCTTTGCTCAGTCTGTATTGGCCCATCTCCCTGTGAAAACATTTCTTATGAAAATTCTATATATGTCGCCCTGGCCAGTGTTGTTCAGTTGGATGGGCATCTTCCTGTGCACCAAAAGGTTGCCAATTCAATTCCCTGGTAGGGGGCGTGCAGGAGGCAACCTTGTTTCACTCTCACATCGATGTTTCTCTCTTTCTCCCTTTCTATTCCTCTCTCTAAAAATCAATTTTTAAAATGTTTTAAAAAATTCTACATATGTCTGTTTTTAGGTGACATTTGTATCCTATCTAATAAAGAGGGAATCTGCTAATTGACCCTCACGCCGTCACAAAGATGGTGGCGCCCACAGCCAATAAGGAGGGAATATGCTAATTGATTGCCCTGCCCTTAAAGATCGTGGCACCCATAGCCAATAAGGAGGGAATATGCTAATTGACTGCCCTGCCCTCAAAGATGGCGGCGCCCACAGCCAATAAGGAGGTAATATGATAATTGACTGCCACGCCCTCAAAAATGGCCGCACCCACAGCCACAAAATGGTGGTGACCAGTCCCCTCAACCCCGTCGGGGCAGCAGGCATGCGGCAAAGCCAGGCCCGCCCCGCGCGCCTGAGTCCCCCAGTCCCCTCAGCCCTCCAGCTGCCCAGGGCCAACCCGAGGCACAGGCAAGCCTTGGATGGTAGCTTCCCAGCCGCCCAGGGCTGACCGAGGCTCAGGTAACCGGGGCTGGCCGAGGCTTGCAGTACTAGCAGTGGCAACAGCAGAGGTGTGATGGGGTGTCGCTTTCCCCTGATTGCTGGGTCACCTCCCGCCCCTGAGGGCTCCCAGACTGTGAGAGGGGGCAGGCCAGGCTGAGTGAACCCCCTCCCGTGCATGAATTTTCATTCACTGGGCCTCTAGTATTTTATAAAAGCTTTGACTGAAATCTTAAGAATATTTATTTTATGAATTTCTTAGGAATATTTTATATATTCATAATTAAGTAATTTCTTAATTTGACAGTGTTTCAAAGATCTGAAAAATAAAATAATTTGTTTTTAAAATGAAAATTAGAAAACCAAAATCATTGTATTTAAGTTTTCTAAGAAATGCATTTTGAGTTCCATTTTCTTTCCTGTTAAGCATACCCTTGGGGAAGTCTGGGTACAGAAAACATCTGAAATGGATACAGATAAACAGTATTTTTGTCGCACTCATTTGGGACATCTTCTGAATCCTGGGGACCTGGTATTGGGGTTTGTATTATTTTACAATATTTTCAGCTGTCAGTTTGCATTGCAGATTTTCTTCTGGAATCAGCAAAGCTATCTGTAAAATACTAAAGTTTATTCCAAAAAGAATTTAAAAGTTCCCGCTATTAATAAGTAAATTAAAGTGTGGATTGGACAGAAACCCATACTTATTCCATTTGGCCATCATCTTAAATCATTATTTGTTTCAAAATTTTGAGTAACTGAACTCTGAGGTTGTATGGTTACATCATATTTACAGCTTTTTTTAAAAACTATTTTCTTATGTTGTTTTTTTGTTTTGTTTTGCTTCTAATATATTTTATTGATTTTTTTAACAGAGAAGAAGGAAGGGATAGAGAGTTAGAAACATCGATGAGAGAGATACATCGATCAGCTGCCTCCTGCACACCCCCTACTGGGGATGTGCCTGCAACCAAGGTACATGCCCTTGACCAGAATCGAACCTGGGACCCTTGAGTCTGCAGGCAGACGCTCTATCCACTGAGCCAAACCAGTTAGGGCTATTTACAGCTTTTTGAGGGCAGTTTTTATTATGCATATGCTGCTGCTCAGGTATTTCACTTTTACAAAATGGCAGCCATGTATGTAAGGGGCCTTGACAGGCATAGGATAGTCCTTTCTGATGCAGAGCTTATCATCATGTCTTAAACATTACTTTTGCGCTTAGGGATTTAGTTAGTTTTACTAGAGAATGAGGGTGTTTTTTGTTTGTTTTACTATAAACTGAATGGAACAATCTAACAGTCCTTTAGACTGATAGATAAGTCTGTTTCGCTTCTTTACAAATACATGGTGAGATAGAGAGTAATAGATATGTGAAACTCAGATATAGTGTGCATTGCTATCTTTACTGCGATATGTAGAAGCTTGTTCACTGTATTTGTACACTGCAAAACTTTTGAAATTGTAACGCATATTAAATGTTTGATCTGAGAAGGAACTTTTAGGTGATTATCCATAAAATAAAAAGTTACATGGAAAGGGAAAATGTTTTTGCCATTAAGTGTTCTATTATTTTCATTTCAGGTTTGATTTGGCAAACTGTAACGTAAATGATGAACATGTCAACAAAATGAACTCCGATAGAGTCCCAGATGTGGTAAGGCTTTAGATTTCTTCCTTTTTCCTTGTGTTAAAGAGGATTGATGTAACTCTTAAGTGTAAGATGCACAAGTTCACATTTTAAAAAATAAATCAATTTAGAGGTTTCTTTTGAAATTGCACTTAAGGTATAATAGCAAAGGCCTTCATTTTAAGTTAGCACTTTTCAACTAGTATGCCACAAGATTTTTTAAAACTTGCAATACCTGACTATTAGTCAGATGCACTGACCTCTATTCTCTAAGATTGTCAAATTAAAAAATGACAGCCAACACAACAGTAGCCATCTGGTATGAATGAATCAAAAATATACTTATTTTTTTGTAAGATCGGCAAAAAATATATTTTTTGGTGTGCCACAGAATTTTAGTAACTAGTTTATGTGTGCCATGAGATGAAAAAGGTTGAAGGTTGCTGTTTCATTTGATTTTTCTTAGAAAACCCAAGATTTAAAGAGTTCTTTTGTTGCTCTTATAATTAAATTTTCATATTCTGTCAAAATAACTATTGGTAGAGAAAAAAAGAAATTTGCAGCTAAAGTCAATGACCTTTATAGTTTATTCAGGTTCATTCTTTTAGGCTCAGCTTATTTCATGTAATGTTCAGTTAGGAAGGCATTTAGAGTTAAACTCTTTTTCTGGTTGGAATATAATTACAGTTGAAAGTGATCTTCACAGTAGCAAGTCTTAGAGAAAGAATCTGACCTTTGAAAAAAAAAACTTAAAATTCTAGCATGAGTTTATAAGAGCCATGAGCAACAGTGAATGTGAAAGACCTGCTTCCTTAATCTTTTAAAATAAACATTGATCCCTTTAGCTGTGGGCAGGATACAGTCATGGTATAAGGTGGACGCCTCTCCTCACCACCCAGTTAGGCTTCTGTTAGTTAATAGATTAAGATATAGAAGCATGGCTTAGGTGTAAGTTGATATTTCTAAGTAGGTCATAAAAGCAGATCATGATGGTCTTATAAGGTTTTGTATTATGTAAAATTATTTTATTCATTCTGCAATTTATTAAATTGTTCTAGGACATACGTTGTGAATGATACATATAGTTCTGTAATTAGTGGGAATAAAAGGGAGAAAAAGTATCTGTGATAATGTTTCAGAATGACTTACGTGAATGGTAGCTAAAAACTGAATGATGCTGTAAAAACATACCAGACACCTGAAGTTTTTGGTTTGAAGAAAAACATTTTTCAATTACTGAAAAATTTTAGTTAGTAAATTTTAAATTATACAAAAAAGGCTGAATGCATTCTCATAAAATAATAAGTACATGCAAAAAAATATTAAACGTTCTCTTGACACTGCCTCTCGATCCCTCTCTACTCCTTCCCCCTAAGGCAGTGGTCGGCAAACTCATTAGTCAACAGAACCAAATATCAACAGTACAACGATTGAAATTTCTTTTGAGAGCCAAATTTTTTAAACTTCTAACGCCACTTCTTCAAAATAGACTTGCCCAGGCCATGGTATTTTGTGGAAGAGCCACACTCAAGGGGCCAAAGAGCCGCATGTGGCTCACGAGCCGCAGTTTGCCGACCACTGCCAAGGTATAACCACTGTCATCAGTTTGGTGACTTCCTGGCATTCCCATAACTTTTTGTTTTTTATTTTTGCTGGATTTTGAGGCAGTGTTACCTAGTTCCCATTTTGTATAACTTTGCAAACATTTTTGTTACTTTTAGGTATTAATCAAGAAGAGCTATGACCGTACCAAACGTCAGCGTCGTAGAAACTGGAAACTGAAAGAGCTTGCAAGAGATAGAGAAAACATGGATACAGATGATGAAAGGTCCCACTTTTCTTTCAACCTGTGTGTTGTCTCAAAGGAAATCCTTATGATAATAAGTCTTTATGGTTTTTATATTAGAAAGAAATAGTCATCACACAATTGATCCTTGCACTCAATATTAATTTTCTTTTCTTACCAATGTTTGATAGAATTAGTATAACAGACTATAATGACATTTAACACAGATCTAGGTATTATTTCCTGGGTTATGACCTAATAATTGCAGTGTTATTGTAAACAGTTTATTTGAAAAGACAAAATATAGTAATAGCAAATGAGTACTATGACTTGGGATAAAAAGAAAATGGGTCATTGATACCAAATATGCTATTTTCAAAAAAACTTAGGGAGAAATGGAGATACTATGTTCTAGTAAAGTGTATTGGATAATTTGAAAAGTGGCCTTAATGGTAAAGACACTGATATCTAAAAAAATGAAGAGTTTAATTAAAATTGTGTCATTAAGTGTGTGTGAAACAGCAGTATTTCTAAAACATAATCTCACATAATTTAAAATACCAGTAAGTATGTATTAATAAATTGTACTCATAAATTAAGTAGGTATAAGTACGCATTTGACTATTAATTTACAGTCTTAAAAGTATATGATGTAACTTTGAAAGAAAAAACTTTAAAAATTATATGTATATATTTTGTTGATTTCAGAGAGGATGGGAGAGTGAGAGAGAGATAGAAACATCAATGATGAGAGAGAATTGTTGATCAGTTGCCTCCTGCACGCCCCCTACTGGGGATTGAGCCGGCAACCTGGCATGCAACCTGGGCATGTGCCTGACCAGGAATTGAACCATGACTTCCTGGTTCATAGATTGATGCTCAACCACTGAGCCACACACTGGCCAGGTGAAAGAAAAACTTTAAAAAAATTCATCAGAATATTTAACATGCATATTTGAAAATCAGCTATTATTTCAAAGATTGTAATACTTGTAACACACTTACCTTATACTTTTGAAAATAAAGAAAATATGACTTTATACTTTCTTGGTAAAGATGAAATATTTAAATGTTTCTTTATTCTTCTATAGGCAATACCAAGATTTCCTTGAAGATCTTGAAGAAGATGAGGCAATTAGAAAAAATGTAAACATTTACAGAGGTTGGTATTTGAGTGTTTTGTGTCTTCTATACTATATAGATGTATTCCCCCACAGTGAGTATTCTGGTACCTTAAACTTTGATTCTATAAATGACTTTTATTGTGTGTTTTTTAAAGTACTCTAGTTAAACATTTATTTTTTAAAAATTTGCAGAACAGTAAATCTTATTAAAATGTTTGCTATATCACATTTGTATCCTAGGATGATCTCTCAAGTTGTTGACCCCTATACTAGTAGATATTTATTCATATATTTATGCAGCTCAGTCATTCAATGAATGTCTAAATGTCTGCTCTAGATATGATATAAGAGCTGTGGATATAATATGGTTAAACAATAGTAATGATGGTAGGGGCTGGTATTTGCATATTTCCCTCTTTGTATTCATTTGAAATCCTCCTTGTGGTTTTTTCTTAGATTCCACCATTCCTGTGGAAAGTGAGACAGATGATGAGGGAGCACCTCGAATTAGTCTGGCTGAGATGCTTGAAGACCTTCACATTTCTCAAGATGCTACTGGGGAAGAAGGTGCCTCGATGATGACATAATGAGATCATGTGGATGGTTTTCCTATCTGTAGGCTCAGGATGTTGGACAAAAGAACCTTTTCTATTTCATTTATGCCTTCATATTTAGAGAGGAGAAATTTAGTTTTAAACCTAAATAAATAAGACTATTTTGATTGCCCTCTCAAAGCATTGAAAAAGATGGCTTAGAAATTTTAGATAAAAGATTATGGAGAATATTCTTATTACTGATATTTAGGCTATTTTACCTGTAGGATTTGATTGGTTCACTTTTTTTCTTACACTATTTTTACATAACATTAGCATGGGATTTGAAAGCTTACCGTAAAAGTTGTGATTCCTTGGAGGTAGTCTGAAAGCATAAAGCAAGCTTTTACATTCTTTTTATATTGATTGCTTTAGTAAAAGACCATATGACGAATCATTTTTAATATGAAGTTGTTATGCACTTTGATCAGTTTTATGTCCTTGGGGTAGGTAGGGAAGTTAGGGTTCAGTTTATCACTGGACATTCAGGAGGAAAATTAGTAATTTTTATTAACACCTTTAAAAGTTGATAAATTGACCTGGCAATTTATCAGAAGAAAATATATAAATTATTTGTGGATTTGTAGCAAACAGACTAATTATTTAAAGGTTAAATAACAATTTGTATCTTTGTTATTTTTGCCTGTGCCAGCAGCTTAGGGCAGTAGCTACTTATGTCATTAAAATGTCTTCCTTTCATTTCAATGATTTTTCTTTTAAAATTTTGGTTTACTAATTGAGAGGGAAGGGATTTTCTCTATATAAGTTTCTATCATTGAACACATAACCATCACAAAGAATATTAGAAGCCAGCGTATAGATGATGAAGTAGTAAGAATGATCTTCATGATTTATAAAACCATGAATCAGATTGGAATGAGGAACGCCTTCCACATCCTTGAAAGAAAAGAGCTGGCTGGGGTTTTGAAGTGTTCTCAGAATGAAATAGTAAGATCCTATTTTTGTAAGCGAGATCATACTTACTAAATATGCTAGAACTAAGAGCTAATTTAAAAATTCTAGGTATACCACTAAAGGAAATTGAGTAAGTGCTGAATGGAACATTTTCTTTTTTTTTTTTTTTTTTTTTAAGATCGAACTCCTTAATTCTGAAGTTATGAATAAAGGCCTGAACTTACTGTATGGCTTGTTTTCTGTCTCCATATTTATAGTTTTCACTTGTAGTCTGTGTTTACTTGTTCTATGTCAAGACTTTAAAAAGCATGAAAATAAAAACATTTTCCCCTTCTTTGTGTCCTTGAGGTGATTACATCAGTGTCATATTTAAATGACAATATCTCATGTGGTTTTCCAAACTGGAATTGCATTGTTTAAGTATTTGTCAGATTTTTCCACTGAAAAATACAGTTGGCCACTAACCTTGTGTAGTCTTCTCTTTTGGATGCCATGTCTTTGTAAGTAATGACACTTAACGGTTGAAATAGGTTGTGACAGGTGCAGCAGTGTAGCTAAGAGAAAAGCTGTTTGTCAGGAGTTGCACAGCTATATGGCCTTGATAAATCTGCCATTTTAGAGTATAGTGTATAGGCTATGGGTCTCAAAATACTCTTGTGATGTTGCAGAGTTGCTACAATTTGGGAATGCTGGTATTAGTGAATTTCACAGGAAGCTGATTGCTAACCCAATTTATAGATAGGAGTAATTTCTAAGTCAGTATGATTGTCTTCTTTGGAGCCAGATCTGCACTGGAAACTTCTGTTTATAGGCAAAAATCAATCGAAGAGCCAGGAAACAATTGAGGGAGAGAGTTGCTTGTGTAATTCCGATGTTTAACAGCATCAAGCTAATTGCTTGCCATAGCAGAACCTGGAATTCGAGGCTGTAAGCTGGGACACATCTATCTGGTCAGTACTGAATCAGTGCTAGAGTTTGCTCTAGAGCAGGGGTGGACAAACTTTTTGACTTGAGGGCCACAATGGGTTCTTAAACTGGACCGGAGAGCTGGAACAAAAGCATGGATGGAGTGTTTGTGTGAACTAATATAAATTCAGAGTAAAGGAGCGGAGGGGAGAGCAAGAGAACCCTCCACTCTTTCGGCTCCGCGGGCCGGATAGAACAGCCGAACGGGCCGGATGCGGCCCGCGGGCCATAGTTTGCCCACGGCTGCTCTAGAGACTCTTAATTTATCCTTTAAATTACTTAATCTGCATTTTTAGCCCAAGGAACATTTACTTTGTTGTGTAACTTTTTTTTTTTTTTTCACAGTTTCCTTTTTCTAAGCATGAGGATACAAAATAAAAGGGCCGCTGGCATTATTTAGCTATTTTTACCATGCTGTCACACTTCTTTCTTTTATATGACATCATGGGGAAATAAATATATGTGTGTGAAAGGAAGTATAGAATATAGTTAAGCACATAGGCTCAGGAGCCAGATGTGTACTGGGTTCAAATCCCAGCTGCGACTCTCAGGCAAGTACTAATCGTCTCTGAATCACTCTCTGGAATGGGAATTATAGTTGTTTAAAATTGTGGGTCCTATCACTGAAAAAGTTCTTTTGGCAAATGTCTGAGATTTTGCTGCCTGTGGATTCCTCTAGTATTTTTATGGTTTCCTGTCTTATATTTTAAGTCCTGTACCCATTTTGAGTTTATTTTTGTGTATGGTGTAAGTTGGTGATCTAGTTTCATTTTTTTGCATGTATCTGTCCAATTTTCCCAACACCATTTATTAAAGAGACTGTCTTGACTCCATTGTATGCTCATGCCTCCTTTGTCAAATATTAAGTGCGCATATTGGTTTGGGTCGATATCTGGATTCTCTATTCTGTTCCATTGATCTATATGTCTGTTCTTGTGCCAGTACCAGGCTGTTTTGATGACAGTGGCTTTGTAATACAGCTTGAAATCTGGTATTGAGATCCCTCCTACTTTATTCTTCTTTCTCAGGATTGCTGTGGCTATTCGGGGTCTTTTTTTATTCCAGATGAATTTTTGGAGAGTTCTTTCTAGGTCTGTGAAATACGCCATTGGTATTTTAATGGGGAGTGCATTGAATCTATAGATTGCTTTGGGTAGTATGGACATTTTAATGATGTTGATTCTACCAATCCATGAACATGGTATGTTCTTCCATCTGTTTACATCTTCCTCTATCTCTTTTTTCAGTGTCCTGTAGTTTTCCGCATATAGGTCTTTTACCTCCTTGGTTAGGTTTATTCCTAAGTATCTTAATTTTTTTGGTGCGATGGAAAATGGGATTGCTTTTTTAGTCTCTCTTTCTGTAAGTTCATTGTTGGTGTATAGAAATGCCATAGATTTCTTGGTGTTAATTTTGTATCCTGCTACATTGCCGAATTCATTTATTAAGTCTGTTAGTTTTTTGATGGAGTCTTTCGGGTTTTTTATGTACAATATCATGTCATCTGCAAATAAGGACAGCTTTACTTCTTCTAAGCCAAACAGAAAATAAACAAATGGGACTACATCAAAATAAAAAGCTTTTGCACAGCAAAAGAAACCATCAACAAAACAACAAGAAACCCCACTGTATGGGAGAACATATTTGCAAATGGTATCACTGATAAAGGTTTAATTTCCAACATCTACAGGCAGCTTATACAACTTAATAAAAGGAAGATAAATGATCCAATAAAAAAATGGGCAACGGACCTAAATAGAAGCTTTTCAAAAGAAGACAGAAGGAAGGCCAAGAGACACATGAAAACATGCTCAAAGTCACTAATTATCCGAGAGATGCAAATCAAAACAACAATGCGATACCATCTCACACCTGTCAGAATGGCTATCATCAACAAATCAACAAACGACAAGTGTTGGCGAGGATGCGGAGAAAAAGGAACCCTCGTGCACTGCTGGTGGGAATGCAGACTGGTGCAGCCACTGTGGAGAACAGTATGGAGTTTCCTCAAAAAACTGAAAATGGAACTCCCATTTGACCCAGTAATCCCACTCCTAGGAATATATCCTAAGAAACCAGAAACACCAATCAGAAAGGATATATGCACCCCTATGTTCATAGCAGCACAATTTACAATAGCTAAGATTTGGAAACAGCCTAGGTGCCCATCAGCAGATGACTGGATCAGAAAACTATGGTACATCTACACAATGGAATACTATGCTGCCGTAAAAAAGAAGGAATTACTACCATTTGTAGGCACTTGGATGGAATTAGAGAACATTATGCTAAGTGAAATAAGCCAGTCAATGAAAGAAAAATACCACATGATCCCACTCATTTGGGGATAATGAAAAACATTATAAACTGATGAACAAAAAGATAGTTACAGAGGCAGTAAAGCATCAAACAGACTGTCAAATTACAGTGGTAAGGTTAGGGAGAGGTGGGGGAAATAAGAGATCAACTGAAGGACTTATATGCATGTATATAAGAGTAACCAACGGATGCAAAACATTGGGGGGTGAGGGCATGTATGGGAGTGGGGTGGGGGTGGGGGGCAATGGTAAGATATGTACACATATAATACCTTAATAAAAATTTGGAAAAAAAAATAAAAAAAATAAAAACTAATTGAATTTAAAAAAAAAAAAATAAAATTGTGGGTCCTATTATGAGGTTAATAGAAAAGCAGTTTTTTTCAGATGGTCTTTATTCTCTGTACTGACAAAGTACAAAAAGGAAGATGAATGGAGCAATAAAAAGGAAGATGAAGGGGTGATATCCAGAGATGAGAAGCTGCAGGTGCTGCAGCCCTTAGTTGACCTGCTGCTGCACTGTTAGAGGCAGGCTGGGCTCACTTACCAAAGGTGCTGCCTATGTCCCCCCGCCCGCTGTTCAGTTGGTTGCCTCTCACACATGCCCCTGACCAGGGCAAGGGATTGAGCCTGCAACCCAGGTAAATGTTCTTGGCTGGAATCGAGCCCTGGACCCTTCAGTCTGAGGGTTGATGCTCTATTCACTGAGCCAAACTGGCCAGGGCCAGGGACATAATTGTTTTACTCCTTGTCTTGGGCTTTGTTTTTAATGCTCTTAAGAGTCACAGAATTGAATTGATTATGCTCATTTCATGGCATATTGATTTTGGCCCATGCAAATCATCATGCCCATTCCTTTTTGTCACCCATGCCCACACAATACTGCAATGAACAGTCTCCTCCCTTTTTTGTTGATCTGTTGAGAGTTCTGGGGTGTATACCCAGTGTGGTAGGCAGCCTCTAAAATGGCTCCAGTGATTCATGTCCCCTCTTTTGAAGTATAATTGACATACAACATTATATTCGTTTCACATGTACACCATAATGATTCACATTTGTATACATTGCAAAATGATCACAATAAGTTTAGTTACTATCTGCATGCCTGTGTTTAATCTCTTCCCTTGAATGTGGGCTGTACTTAGTGATTGCCTTCTGATGAATAGAATATGGCAAATATGAGATTTCACATCGGAGGTTTACTAAAGATTTGTGACTTCTGTTTTTCTTGCTATTTCTCATTCTCTTTGGAGGAAGCAGAGGGCTATGTTTTAAACTGCCCTGTGGAAAGGTCTACGTGGCATGGAACTCTGACCTAAAGCCAGTGAGGCCCTAACGCCTGCCAACAGCTCTGAGTGAGCTTGGATGCTGGCACTTCCCCATTTCTCCCGGAGATCACTGCAGCCCCGCTGACCCTTTCTTCATTGCCGACTTTTGAGAGACCCTGATCCAGAGGCACCCAACTAAACCACATCTGGATTCCTGACCCACAGAAACATTGAGATAAATGTTTGTCATTTTAAGCCTCTAAATCTTGGGGTAATGTGTTACACCTAGGAATGTGATTTTTGGGTTGTAGGATATATGCACACATACTTCACTAAGTACGGCTAGATTTCTTTCCTACCAGCAATACTTGGGGCTTCTGTTCATACTTTCACTAGCACTTGCTAATATCAGACTTTTAAAATAATTTTTGCCTTAACAGGTGTAAAGTGATATCTCATTTTAACTATTGGATAACATGCTGAGTGTTCTTTCATATCTCTGGTCAGGGCTTATACATAGTCTTTGCTTTGTTTCTTTTCTATTGAAATGTCTTATATAAGTAGCCCTTGTTGATTTTAGACATTGCATATATCTTCACTTAAGTTTTCAAGTACTGTTAACTATTTATTTTACAAATAACGTGGTAACTTAATCCATTCATAAATGTGCATAAAGATGAGGTATGGCCATGTGGTAAGTGACCTCAGGCTGATAGAACTGATGCATTGGTCTCCAAATTACAGAAACTATAAGATAAATAGGTTGCAAAATAACAAAAATGTGCTTTTCTACCTTTTTTTTTTTTTTTTTTTTTTTTTTTTTTAGGGGAAAAAGCCCCCAATTTTTTTAAACAATCATTTTAAGTTTAGTTAAAAATGTCCACCAGATGGCACCAATGCATGATAAATACTTAGGAAAATTAGAAGCATTATTCTCACACTTATCTTAAAAATCTGTTGAGATAAAAATATATTGACAATGTAATTAAGGTTCTGTGGTCCTATAATAGCATTTATCTGATTGCTCTAAATAGCATTTATCTAATTATTTGCTAGAGTTTATTTCTTTCAGTTGGGGTAGAAATGAGAACATTTTTAGCCTCACTAGACCCTGAATAGTGGGGCTTTTGTTTATTTTTTTTTAATAAACATTAGGTTTTGAGTTAAAGCCAGGTTTGGCTCCAATTTAAATATCTTTCAGTGCTTATGAAACCTGTAGGTTTGGAGGAATAACGGAAATAAACATTTCATTGCTGCAATTTTGTATATTGAATTGATAACAAAAAGAATAGCCAACATTATCCACCTCATTCACTGGATTGATCTATAAATCCATTTCCTTTTGGGAAAAGGGAATAGAGAAATTTATAGCCCTTGAAGAATAAATTTATGAAGTAATATGTTCAAGGATCATAAAAGTGACTTCCAAGCAATAGCCTGGATTCCAAATACAAACTTTAATACCATTTACCCTGAATGGCACTAATGAGTCAGGCTCTGTGTCTGTGCTCAGTATCTTTGGGAAGTTTTTATGAGCTCCCTCTCGTCTTCTGGGGGATATCTTTTCCGCATTATTGATAACATTGAGAGACCCAGCCAAGCATCAGGTTTCTCATCCCTGGAAAACGTATCTCCAGCACCTCTTTACTGCTGTTCACTTATGGCAGGTACTTCGTATGCTTTCACTGTTCAACCACTCTTTAAAAATGCTTACTACCAGTATGTCCCAAAGTGTGATTAGTGAAACTATAGTCTTTCCAGAAGCTACTTGGGGGAAAATGTATGCTATGGTTAAGCATTGGCAAGCTACTTTTGTCTTCACATTATCACATTAAAGACTCTTTGAAGCCTTATAAGCAGTGAATCTCAATAGAGTGGTACTGCTCCCTTGGGGATGTTTTATAAATTTGTGAATGTTTTTTTTTTTAATATATTTTATTGATATTTTACAGAGAGGAAAGGAGAGGGATAGAGAGCCAGAAACATCGATGAGAGAGAAACATTGATCAGCTGCCTCCTGCACCTCCCACTGGGGATGTGCCCGCAACCAAGGTACATGCCCTTGACCGGAATCGAACCCGGGACCCTTCAGTCCACAGGCCGACGCTCTATCCACTGAGCCAAACCGGTTTCGGCATTTGTGAATGTTTTTGTTGCCCTGATTGGCCAAGAGGTCATGGATGCTAGGTAGACGGCAATAAAAGACAGTCCCATAAAAGCAAGAGTTGTTCCTCGCTCCCTGGGACTTACACTTGTACCTATAGTCGTGTAGCTGAAAATATGTTCATCGTTAAGCTTCTGGCCTAGCTGTTTTATGTATAAGCACAAAGTAGTTGTGATTTTATCATTGTAGACACTGACTGTCTTAGGAATACAATGACCGTATAAGTTAAGGAAAGGTTGGATTTCATTTAGTTTGGAGCTTTACAAATAATTGTTTTTACTATTTCAGAAAAGCACATTATGAGCAAATGCCACTGCATGTAATTGAGTCGCCGATACAGCACAACTTTGTACACTGGGGCAGGTGAAATATTCCACAGTGAGTAGCTGTCATATTCACCATGATTCTTCAACATGATAGATGCAATCGTCTGACTACTTCTGTCTTTTGGTTTAGTCAGTCCCGAGCATCTATATATATAAAAGCCTAAGTGACCATCACAACCGAAACAACCAAACAGACGACCAAACAGCCTGCGTGGGGTGACCAGGCCAGCAGGGGGGTTAGTAAGGGATGACCACACAAATGAGCAGCGGGCTGCATGGGGTGACCAGGCTGGCAGGGGGCTTAGGGACGACCAAATGACTGAGCAGCGGGCTGCATGGGGCGACCAGGCCGGCAGGGGGGTTAGGGATGACCAAACGACTGAGCAGCGGGCTACATGGGGCGACCAGGCTGGCAGGGGGGTTAGTGAGGGATGACCAAATGACTGAACAGAGGGCTGTGTGGGGTGACCAGGCTGGCAAGGGGGGCAGTGAGGGGTGACCAAACGACCGAACAGCAGGCTGCTTGGGGTGACCAGGCTGGCAGGGGGTCAGTAAGGGGCAACCAGGCCAGCAGGGGGGGGGCAGTTGGGGGCAATCAGGCCAGCAGGGGGAGCAGTTGGGGGCAACCAGGCTGGCAGGGGGGGCAGTTGGGGGTTACCAGGCCATCAGGTGGGGCAGTTAGGGATGACCAGGCAGGTAGGCAGGTGAGTAGTTAGGAGCCAGTGGTCTCGGATTGTGAGAGGGATGTCCATAGGGATTGGGCCTAAACCAGAAGTGGGACATCTCCCGAGGGGTCCCAGACTGGAGAGGGTGCAGGCTGGGCTGAGGGGAACCCCCCAACCCCTGTGCACAAATTTCGTGCACCAGGCCTCTAGTTTACATATAAAGGGTACATTGGTGGTGGTGGTGGCTTTCTGGATATTCTATTTGTGTAGGACATAACTATGAATTTGTTTTAGGATGATGAAGGAGATGTTACAAAGATACATGTTTACAACAAGGCTCCATGTACCTGATAGGGCTGGGAACTGCTATCCTAAGTAGAGAATGTGGACAATTTTCTTAACCCAGCATTTGCTAAATTAATTGGATAATAGAACCTTTATTTTGTGTAACATCTGTTAACTCTAGGGAAAGCTAAACTAATGCAAATCCTGCCATTAATGAAACCTTATATGGTACTTTATATTTCTTTTTTTAAAAAAATATATTTTTTGATTTCAGAGAGGAAGGGAGGGGGATAGAGAGATAGAAACATCAATGATGGGAGAGAATCACTGATCAGCTGCATCCCGCACACCCCCCACTGGGGACCGAGCCCTCAACCTGGGCATGTGCTCTTGGCTGGAATCAAACCCAGGACACCTCATTCCCCAGGCTGACATTCTATTCACTGAGCCAAACTGGCCAGGGCAGTACTTTATATTTCTCAAAATGCTTTCACATGCCTTATGTCAACCTATTTGAACAACATTTTCTGAGGTGCATAGCATAGGCATTCTCATGCTGTAGATGGAACGAGAGAATTGAGGTGACTTATTCCTAGGTCACTCAGAGGTCTGGCAGAGACTCAGATGAGAAGCCTGGTCCCCTTTCTTCTACATCTTGTGGTTCTGAACATTTGCCAGTCCTAGCACAGAACTCTCTCCACCCTCCATGCTTTTGTGGCTGGGAGTAGGTGGGGGAGAGGTCGAACTCTGCCTTAGAGCAGCCCTGGGACAGGTGAAGCATTCCACAGTAAGGGGCTGACCATCCAGTCTGAAGCGCACCAGTTTCTTATTCCTACTTCTTGCTGCTTGCCTTTCTTGTATCTCTAGATCAAAGGGATGATCAAGGGAAGGGAGAGAAAGTTAAAACTGCCAGATGGAATGTGCGATTTGTGATTTCGCATGGCCTTGTGTTACTTTGTTTTCCCATTATCTTCAGTAACTCCTGGGGCTTATGGTTGGTATTTGCATAACCAATTCTGGTTGAGATCACAGGCCTATTATAGGATGTCTTTACCCTCAAGGGGAAATAATAATGGCAAACAGTGCTTACTGCATATCAGACATCATGCTAAATGCCTTATGTATAGTAATTCATGTAATCTTTATGAGGTAAGACTTTATGAGGTAAGTAATAATATTATCCTCATTCACATGAAGAAGCTGAAGCAAAAGAGGGTCAAATCACTTACTAAAGATTATACAGCTAGAATAGTGGGGAGAAGGTTTCAGTACTTTGCTCCACATCTTACATGTAGTAAATCTCAGAACTGGGATTTGAACCTGGGCATTCCGGCATCAGAGGAAATGTTGTGGGTTACCAAAGAGGAATAGACGGGTATACTCAGAACATGACAGCTGGAGTCTTGGGGTTTTCTTTTAGGATGAATGTTCTGAGAACTTGTCTTGAAGACATATGACCAAGATGGAGCTTTGATTTTGGAATCTAAAGGGTGTCATGGCATAAGAGGTCTTAGAAGCAACTTCCTACTTCTACGTCCCTCCATTCAGGTGTCAAAGTCTCTTAAATTCCATCCCTAAGTATCAGACCTTTGAGTTTTCTCCTGGTTCAACTGTTAGAAAGATACAATATTCTTAAAAGACCAATGTATTAAACTAATTGACAGACAAGTACCAGTGGCATCGCAGTTTTGAGCAAAGTTCCAAAGAGGTGAGGTAGAGTTTTCTGGTCAGCTAACTTCCTTCTATCTTTCCTTTCCTCTTCCTTCCTCTGTCCTTCTTTGGCTTTGCTTATAGCTGTAATCTAAGTAATATAAGCAGCAAATAGCAACAAAAAAATAGATTTTAAAAGTGGAGCAGGACATTTGTCTTTGATGCTTGCTGCCAAGTTTCATGAAGCCATTTTGCTGGGTTTTCCATGTGTCCCTTGGTGACATTTGTGTAAATTTTTTACCCATCCAACATATGGGCCGGTGCTTCTTCACTGGGTGAGAGGGTGGTGGTGCTCTCATTGGTGACCAGAGATGTGGTGCCGTGGGACCTGCCCAGGAAGTGCTGGGGACCATGGGAATGTGCCAAGGGAGTGCCTGCTTGCTCAGGGTTAGGCACTGGGCACTTGCCATACAATGGCAAACAGGTAAATAACTTAGTTGGCATCCTTTCTGATTCCTGAATTCAGATTTTAAAATAAGGCAATAAATGTTTTTTTTTAAAGTCTCAGTTCTGATGAATTGTTCCTTAGAACTCCTTATCAACATGTTTTTTTCTGTCCTTTATGTACAGTTATCCAGATCGTGATTTTAGACATTTACAAGCCTGGTGTAAAGTTTGGTTTACATTTCTCTTATTATATGCAAAAGGGAACATGCATGATAGAGAAAAGAAAGATGAGGAGTGTTTGTCTCAAACACTACCACGGGACATTTTCATGTAGGTATTAAGAAGTTAGGTGCTTTGGATGCTGGTCAGTCACTCAGCTGTAGAAATTCATTTCCGGAGACATTCAGATGGTAAGCTTCTGGCAGGTGAAATCTGGAAAGGGCTAAAATGATTTCGAGGGCTTTATATGGCCCAAGGACCAGACGTCTCCCACCTCTGTTCTAGACCAATGGACCTAATAGACATATTCAGAACATTCCATCCAACAGAAGCAGAATACACTTTCTTCTCAAGTGCGTATGGGACATTCTCCAGGGTAGATCCATGCAAATCTTCCTCACTTAAGAAGATTAATATCACACCAAGTATCTTTCCTGTCCTCAATGGTATGATCTAGAACTCAATAACAGGAGGAAAGATGAAAAATTAATAAATATGTGAAAATTGAACAACATACTTATGAACATCCAATGGATCAAAGGAATAAAAAGGAAAAAAATTATTTTGAAACAAAAATGGAAAAAAACAACATACCAAAACCTATGGGATGGAGCAAAAAACTGTCCTAAGAAGGAAATTTATAAGCAATAAATACCTACATTAAGAGAAAAGAAAAATCTTCAATAACTAACTTTACACCTCAAGGAACTACAACAAGAAGAAGAAACTAAGTCCAAAGTTGACAGAAGGAAGGAAATAAAAGACCAGAGCAGAAATAAATGAAATAGAGACCAGTGAAACAGTAGAGATCAATGAACAATAGAGATCAATGAAACTAAGAGCTGCTTTTTGAAAAGTTAAACAAAAGGAATGGAGGGGTTCACTAATGCCGCTGTGGTAATCACTGTGCCGTATGTAAGAGCATCAAACAACAAATTGTACACCTTAAACTCACCTGGTGCTAAATGTCGGCTCAACGATGCTCAGGTCAGTGGGTGCAAAAGAAGAATCTTAAAATGTAGTCTCTGCCCCTTAAGGAATCCGTAGTTTAGAAGAAACACACTTAAAATGAAAAAGAAACAGAATAGAGTAGATTAAGCCTGAATTTAATTAAAGACTAGCGGATGAAGGCCTAAGTGGACAGTGGTGGGTCATTGTGATTTGAGGGTTGGGAGGGCTTGTGAGCCTTGAAGCACCGGCTCATTCACAACCAGCAATCCAGGCCTCACAGTTCCCTCTCATGCTGGGAACCTCAGTCTGTGCTCAGGCCACAGTTGACACAAACAAAGGTATGGACAACAGCAGAATGCTCAGAATGCAGCCTTAGTCAATTCAACTTTCTTCTGAATACTTTGTGAAGAAATCGCATTTACCATGGAAATATTCCTGGCTCTCATACTTCAGGCATGGGCTCCTTTTGTTTGGCCAAAGCATGGTGTAGAGAAATGGCACTGCTACATGGCTGGCATTTCACTACATGTGGACGACATGAGTCAGTCGGCCTTTGTGCCTGGGAGAGTTTCCCAGCTTCCCCTGGGGCATGACTCACTTTGTTGGCCTCTGTTGCCCCTTCTGTGGCATATTTTCTGTTCTGCTAGATTGCCTTTCACTGTTTGAGAAGACGGCTGCTCGTGACCTGTGCAGGCACATAACTCTCAGTACTGTGTGGGAGCCCCACATTTTCCAGGGTCTCCCCCCAAGTTCCGCACTTGGAACACTAGCCTTTGTTAATTTTTTTGAATTCATCTGGGGCATGAGATAAGATGTCCTCATCAATAATTGGCCTTCCTGTCCTTGCGTTGCTGCCAGGAGAGTAAGACCCACAATTTTTTTTTTTTTTAAAAATATATTTTATTGATATTTTACAGAGAGGAAGGGAGAGGGATAGAGAGCTAGAAACATGAATGAGAGAGAAACATCGATCAGCTGCCTCCTGCACACCCCCCACTGGGGATGTGCCCGCAACCAAGGCACACGCCCCTGACCGGAATCGAACCCGGGACCCCTCAGTCCGCAGGCCGACGCTCTATCCACTGAGCCAAACCGGTTTCGGCAAGACCCACGATTTATTTGGACTGGCTCTATTAAGAACTGACAGAGTGACGGTATGATTCCAATCATGCTTTATTCTTCCTCTGCCCTATTTCATCCCTGCTGGGAGTGACTCCCAGTCACTGATTTTAAACTCCAAGGGTATAAAACAGCACATCTCACCTAAAGTATCAATGAGATTGCCTCTTTCCCCACAAAATTTGGAGAATTTTCAAAGTCTTTCCCGAATTATTACCAAAAGATTGGAAAGTCCAGACAACCTACAAGTTCACTTTCTGATTTATTAGCTTACTCTTATAGTGTTTCAAAGGGATCTGCAATTGGCTGACTGGTGATGAGTTTGTTGGTTGATTCATTCTACAGATGTTTATCAGGTGTCTACTCTCTGTCATGCTCTGTTCTAGGTGTTGGGAATAGAGCAGTGAATAAAACAGAAACCCGCTTTCACTTAGTGGAGGACAGACAAAAAACACAAAGGAAATAAAGTAATTGGTTATTTGAGCATGAGAAGAAAAAAAATGAATTGTGGCAGGCAATGTAGGCTGCTAGTTTGAGGGAGAGAAGGAGGGAAAGTGTTTCCACCTATACTAATAAAAGGGTAATGTGCTAATTAGACCGGGAGACCTTCCCGACCTCCTTCCGGACAAAGCCATGGTGGTGGGGCCAAGGCAGAGGCGGTTAGGGGTGATCAGGCCAGGAGGGGAGGGCAGTTGGCAGTGATCAGGCTGGCGGGGAAAGGGGGCCAGTGGGGGTGAGCAGGCCGGCAGGGGGGCAGTTACAGGTGAGCAGGCCAGCAGTGGGGGATAGTTGGGGGCGAGCAGGCCTGCAGGGGGGGCAGTTGGGGGCGAGCAGACCGGCAGGCGAGTGGTTAGGAGCCAGTGGTCTTAGATTGTGAAGGGATGTCCAACTGCCTGTTTAGGCCCCATCACTGTGGGACATCCCTCGAGGGGTCCCAGATTGGAGAGGGTGCAGGCTGGGCTGAGGGACACCTCCCTCCGTGTATGAATTTTGTGCACCAGGCCACTAGTTTTAAATATTATTGTCTGGAAAGGCCCTGCTGAGAAAGTGACATTTGAGCAAAGGCTTGAAGGAGGGGAAAAAGTGAGCCTTGTATGAGGGGAGAGGGTGTGTCAGGCAGAGGGAGCAGTGGGGACAGGGGTCCTGGGGTAGGACCAGTCTGGTATGTTCCAAACAAGGCTGGTGATGACAGTAGCACAGTCACAGCTTCTACATGCCTAAAGGCTTTATATCCATTGTGTAGTCCTCCATGTTTCCCCAGCTCCCATTTATAGATGAAGACACTGAGGCACAGACAGGTTATGTAACTTGCTCAGGATTGTGGCTGGAATGTGGGAGAGCCCAGGCGCTTGGCTCCAGGGTCCTCATGCTCAGCTGCTCTGCTCTGCAGCCTGGTGTTTAGTCCTTTGCAGATGTGAGGGCTTGCTCATCACGTTGCACTGGACCACTTTGCTTTCAGGAGAAAATATCTCCCTGACCTTAATGTGGGTATCAGCTATGCTTGTCTTGAGTTGCTGGTTTTTTTTTTTTTTTTAATATAATGAACACTGGTCTCTGCTCGTCATGATTTTATTTATCTTGTCTGCTGAGTATTTCAAGATCTACTCATTTCTTTTTCTTTATTACTGCATGTTCTATTTTTGTGTCATTGTAAACTACTTTATATCCTTGTAGATCTAGGGAATGATGAATGAGTGAAAATACCTGTTAGAGGAAGGCTTAGCAGTTTGGAAATGGGAAGCCAGGCTCTGGGAGAAGCTGCTCTCCAGCTCCACCTTCATGACTGGGATGCCCATGTCTCCTTTTGCTCACCCCAGCCCACCCCTGTGGCCCATTCCTGATTCCCTCAGGAGCTGGTAAAAGAAAAGGGAAGCCAGCTTCTCTCTGAAACCCCAGCGCTGACTGCTGCAGTCCAGGTGGCAGTTAGGAGCATGGACTGAGATCAAACTTCATTCCCTGACCACTTCCGGTCCAGGGTCCAGGTCCTTGGCATCTTCACCTGTAAAATGAAGATAAAAAATAATGCCTACCACCCAAGCCGGTTTGGCTCAGTGGATAGAGTGTCAGCCTGTGGACTGAAGGGTCCCGGGTGCAATTCTGGTCAAGGGCACGACCTCAATTGTGGGCTCATTCCCAGGCCCTGGGACCAGCCCTTGTTGGGGCGCATGTGGGAGGCAACCAATCGATGTGTCCCTCTCACATAGATGTTTCTCTCTCTGTCTCTCCCTCTCCCTTCCATGATCTCTAAAAAAATCAATGGAAAATATCTTCTGGTGAGGATTAACAATAATAATCTATACTAATAAAAGGGTAATATGCTAATTAGACCGGATGTCTTCCAGACAACCTTCCGGATGTCCTTCTTGACAAAGCCAGGGCCCAGGCGCCTGTGGCTGCAGCCTGCCCAGGAGAAGAAGCCGCCCATGGTCCTTGGTGCCTGCAGCTGCGGCCGGCCCAGGCAAAGAAGCTGCCGCGGTCAGCCTGGGCGAAGAGGCCACCCGCGGTCCCAGGCGAAGAGGTTGCCCGTGGTCCCGGGCGCCAGCTTAGCAAAATCTTTCAGAAGGAGAATTCTGTCTGGGTTTTCCCAAATTCCTCAGCTCCTACTCACCCCTCTGTAAAGGCACAGAACAAGTGAGGCCCCTTAAATAAAAATCAGAGGTCTCCAGCAACTGATCCGGTGGGCTTCTCTCATCACAGTCATTTGGACTGGATGGCATTTGAGTATTTATCTAGACACCATGACAGAGAAACACAAGTCAAGATCTCTGCCCTTAAATAATTCACAATCTTATTACAGCTAGTGAATGATAAAAGCGCAGTAATGACATCAGAATGTAAGGCAACAATACCGAGAGGAACAGAGGCAATTGCTAGGGTGATTTTCCAACAATTAGTACAAAGTGTATGTGCTATGAATTAAAAAAAAAAATGTGTGGAAGTAGTTGCTTCATGAATATGGCATCCCTTCCTATTTTAAAGGAAGCTGAGTTCTGTGTGAACTGTGTACTATGCTACGATATTTGAGACATTCTTTATTCAATGTGATTTATTTCTGTACGCCTCAGTTTTGTAATAGTTAAATTACTAGAATAATACATCTTGCTATAAAATATTACTAGAAGATCAAAGGATCAGGTGACATTTATTGTTATTTTCTATTAATGAACACAATCTCTGGTATGCTAAAGTGATAGGTATTATAGAAATATTCAGATAGGGAGACCTACAGGCTTGATTACAAGTGAGGTTTACTATCACAACTCAAATTTATTGCTTAAAAAAACAAACAGGGAGTCAACTAGAAACTGAACCAAATGTAAGCCCTTGAAGGGCAAATGTAAATTGCATAAGCTTCGCTATTAGAAGAGCAACAAGGAAGAATTCAGAGGCAAGAATGAGAAGCAGATTGCATCCACTCTAAGTTGCTGCTAAAGAAAAAGAATGGTGTACTATGAAAATGCTTAATACAGATTGTAAAGAAATTTATTCAAAGAGGATTTCCTAGAGTAGGTGGTATTTCAGTTAATTTTAAACGTGAAGAGGTTAGCTGGATAAGAAAAAAGTGTAGGTCTCCTGGATTGGAGAGGGTGCAGGCCAGACTGAGAGACCTCCCCCTGACAACCCCCTCTGTGCTCGAATTTCGTGTACTGGGCCTCTAGTCCTATATAATAAAAGCCTAATATGCTAAGTGTCTGGTTGTCCAGTCGGCCATTCAACCAATCGAAGTGTAATATGCTAATGATATACTAAGGCCGCTCAATCACTTGCTATCATGTGCACTGACCACCAGGGGGCAGATGCTCCAACTGGTAGGTTAGCTTGCTGCTGGGGTCTGGCCGATTGGGACTGAGCGAGATGGGCCGGACACACCCTGGAGCCCTCCCACATCCCTCCCCGGCCCCAATCATGCATAGGTGGGGTTCCTCAGCTTGGCCTGTGCCCTCTCGCAATCTGGGAACCCTCAGGGGATGTCTGAGAACTGGTGGAACGACTGGTCACTATGATATGCACTGACCACCAGGGGGAAGATGATCAATTCAGGTTGCTGCCCCTGGTGGTCAGTGTGCTCCCACAGGGGAAGCACCGCTCAGCCAGAAGCCGAGCTCACAGGTGGCGAGCGCAGCGGTGGTGGCAGGAGCCTCTCCCACCTCTGTGTCAGTCAGACATCCCCCGAGGGCTCCTGGACTGTGAGAAGGTGCAGGCTGGGCTGAGGGACCCCCTGAGTGCACAGATTTCATGCACTGGGCCTCTAGTAGTAGTAATAATAATAATAATAATAATAATAATAATAGTGCCTACTTCTTCATGTTGTGAGGGTTAAGTAGGATCATGTTCATGTGTACTGTGCACAGCACAGAGCTGATTGCATGTAACGTTGTGGGAACTTTAGCTGTTATTGTTATTACAGTTATTCTTATTTAATTATAACAAACAGAAAACCACTGGGCTTGGTTGGGACCTGGCTCTTCATCTTACCTGTCAAATGCCCTGTGGGGCCTCTTGGTGGTTCTGATCACTCACAGCTTGGCTCCCCAAATGGGTACGGCCTATTAGAAACAAAACAAAACAAATATGAATTGAGAATAAAACCAACAAGCACCACCAGGCTCCAACTCACTAAAAGCCTCAGTCATGCTAAAGTCAGGGCTTCACAGAGGTGCCACGGGAGAGAGGCAAGGAGGAGAGGAGCTGGTCATACGTACCTCTGCTTTGTAAGCCAGTCCCCTCCCCTGAGCCCCTTTCTTTTTTCTTTTTTTAAATATATTTTTATTGATTTCAGAGAGGAAGGGAGAGGGTGAGAGAGAAACATCAATGAGAGAGAATCATTGATTGGCTGCCTCCTGTACACCCCTGACTCTGGGATCAAGCCCTCAATCTGGGCATGCCCTGACTGGGAATGGAACCATGACCTCCTGGTTCATAAGTTGACTCTCAACCACTGAGCCACACCAGCCGGGCTCCCCTGAGCCCCTTTCAATAGTCTAGGCTTCTCATAAAATTGGCATTGACTTTTTAGGATTGCTTCAAGTTCTGCAAGAAGAAAATGATCCTGCTAAGAAGTCCAATTAAATATATTTTAATTAGTGGTGTTAGAAAAAAAAAAGGCTTTTTCAGACCACATCTGCATGTTTGGTCATTTTGTTTTATCCCATAGGAATGTTGAACTCTGACCTCTGTGGAGTGGCTTGGTGCTGTGGGGAGAACATGGAATTGGGCCCGATACTCAGCTGTGGGAACCTTGGCCAAGGCAGCGGGTCCTCATCTGTAAAATGGGAACAGCACCTGCCTCACAAGACTGTTGAGAGAATTAAGTGGCTTGGCTGTGGGAAAGCTCCTAGCAGGTAACCAACTTTCAGTGATGTCAGTCTGATTTTTTGAAGCTTTTTCTTTAATTGTTTAACTTTCTACCACATCATTAGAACTGCTTAATTATTGAGGATTTTAACATCCAGTTTATGGATAATCAAAGCCCTTTGCTAATAAGTCTGTCTCCTGTTGATTTTTAAAATTGCAGTGTAACTGCCAATCAGCCTTTCACTGATGAGAAATAGCAGATGATTCAACATCAGTATTGCTGAATGCCTTGGTAAATGGTTTTATGAAAAAGTTTAAAACTATAGTTAAAATGAAGTTTTATTTTTTTAAGTTCATTTTATCTGTGGACAGATTTCACAAGTTGATAGTTTTCTCATTTTTAAGTTTTGTTTTTTTTCTGATTATGTAATTACCACAAAAATGTGAGGCTCAGAATTAAATCACTCATCATCTTACTGCTCAGAAATAACCACTATTAAATTTTAGTTTTTTTTCCTTTTTGTACACATATTTCTTTATGTGACCTTTTCCATCTAAAAGCATGTCATAAGTACTCTCCATATTGCTAACATTTAAATCACTTTCATAATGGATACTACGATCTACATGTTTATTTTCCTAATTTAGACAGTAAGGTTTTCCAAGTTCTCTGCCAGCAGTGTTCGGGGATGTGAGCCTTTGTGTGCTTTTCTGATTGGTGCCTGATGATCAGTTTCTAGAAGTAAGATTATTGGGTCAGTCTCAGGTGTCTATTGCTGTGTCACATGTCCTCAGCACTTAAAACCTAGTCACGTAACGCACAGCAATCTTTCATTGGCTCACAGTTTTGTAATCTGAGAATGCTTTGTTTCTGCTCAATGCAAGGTTAGCTGGGTGGGTGGTTTACCTGGGGCTGGAGGACCCACTTCCTGGGTGACTCTTTCACATGGCTGACAAGTTGGTGCCGGCTGTGTGGCTGGGGCCTTCGTTCTCCACCAGGTGGGTTTTTTCAAGGGGTTTTAAGATGGAGGAGGTGGGAACTGCCAGGTCTCTCAAAGGCTAGGCCCAGAACTGGTGTAGACTGTCTTCTAGAATGCTCTCTTGATCTAAGCAGTCACAGGCTGGATCCCAGAGGGAGGTACAGGAGGAAGTGACAGATTAATTTGTGGCCATTATTAATCTGCCAGAATCAAAGAGCATAGCTGAGGGGTCTTTATACGTCACCAGATCGCTTTCCAGGAGGTTGTACGGAAATGCAGCTCTACCAGCCACTTACGTGACACTCACAAACCCAAGATCACCCTCACCAACACTAAATATTAACCATTTTAAATCTCCACTTATTTAGTATGTAAAATGTGGGCTCTCATTGTTTTACTTTAAATTTATTATTGAGTTCCTATGTATTTGATAAAAATTTACATATTGTTTTCTTTGTGAGCTGTTCGCTCATTTTTGGGGGCAATTTGTTTATGTGTTAAACAAACAAAATTACATAAGCTGTTTATTTATTATTGACATAAAGAATGTGTCATATTTGTTGTAAATATGTTGTAAATATGTCTTTCATTTCTCTAATTAAAAATCAAAAACCTTTCCCTCTTAATTGAGAAAAAATCACACTCTTTTCTATTAAGTTCATATAATTTTCATAAAAGTCTAGCAGAAATGCTTTGGTCTCAAAATAATGATATAATAATAAAATCTTTTGAATCAATGTCAGTTTTATCATTGAACATGTCAACAGAAAACCTGGAAATGATATGATTTATTAATTATCTACATTTTGGAAGAAATGAACCAAAAAGAAAAGTGTAGATAACTTTATAGGCATAGAAATGGAAGACAAAATTGTGTCATCATCCCTTGATTTTCTCTTTATCCCTAAGTTGTCTGGAGGGCAAGTGCATTACCCTCTCTGAGCCTCGGTGTTTTAAACTGTGAAATGGGGATAATGGCAGGTGTACTGTGAGGCTTAGAGATGATGTTTATGAGGGGCCTAGCGCAGGCAGGGCCTTGTATGTGGTGGGCAACATCATTATCCGCCTGATACCATCGTTCTGTCTCAAGAATCAAAAAGATCTTCTGCCAGAATTGCAGAGTAAGTTCTCTGACTGGCTTTCCAGGCCAGGATTTGGGTTGTGTGAATCGTTATTTAGCTCATCTCAGTGTCCATTACCCGTGGGTAGGTGTCTCCACATAGTATGTGCATCGTGGGGCAAATCAGGTGCCTTGTTGCAAATCACCCTCATCAAGCCACAGCTGGAGTGAATGTCTGTGGGATTGTGTGACAGAGTCCTTGAGAAGGATCCTTGGGGAGTTTCTCAGAGCAATCAGGTGTCGGATCTCACTGCTCCGAGAGCTCCATGCTAGTATTATGACTAACACACCTTTTATTTGTGTGGCACTTGACCATGTTCACAGCGCTTTCATGTGTCTTGTCTCCTTTGATCTTAGCAGCTATCCTGGGAGGCCTGCAGATCAGATAATACTATTTCCCTTTTATGCATGAGAAAGTCAAGCCTGGGGGTGTATGACTTGCCCAAAGTTACAAAGCTACTAAGTGCCAGACCTAGTAACAGATGTGCCAGACCTAGAGGTGCCATCCAGAATTTTCCTATTGGATGGTATGCTGCCAACTCCCCACCAAGGACACTGTAGTGGGGCCCCTACACAAAGAGATGTGTGTGTAGGATGGGTATTTTGTGTCTGTCTTCTATTCAAAGGAGTGGGAAAGTGTAGTAGTCAATATGGACTCTGTCATTGTCTATATCTGGATCCTGCTCCCATCTCTTGTTAGTTGTGTGCACTGGAGGAAGTTAATTCACCTCTCTGTGCCTCAGTTTCTCCGTATGTAAAATGAGAAGAATACCGGAACCTAGCTCATAGGACTGTTGAGGGTTTAAATGAAACCATCTATGGCAAGCACAAGGCTGACTCCCAAGTAAATGACAACTAAAACCCTTGGTGTGATCTGAGAAACTGAAAGCTTACCTCCCTTTGAACAGTCTGCACTGCTTGCCTGCCACTGTGCCTTGGGCTTCAGGCATTGGTTTCAGGAGGGTCTGTTGTAAGAGAATAGGGTCTTATGGGAGAGGCAGCCATCCGCATTGCACTGCACTGAGGGTCCACCACGTTATTAACAGATTAGCCCTGAGGGGATGGAGCATAAGACAGGTGACTATTGATAGTTCTGGTTTGGTTCAGGGGTTAGAGCATCGCCCCTCGGACTGAAGGGTCTCAGATTAGACTCTGATCTAAGACAGTACCTCGGTTGCATGCTCCATCTCTGGCCCAATCAGAGTGCGTATGGGAGGCAACCAATTGATGTGTCTCTCTCACATTGATGTCACTCTCTTTCTCTCTTTCTCCCGCCCTCCCCCCACCTTCTACTCTCTCTGCAAATCAATGGGGAGGGGGGAAATATCTTTGGGTGAGGATTAATAAAAAAAATAAAAGTGGCCGGGCTAGCATGGGTCAGTGGTTGAGCGTCGACTATGAACCAGAATTCCAATTCAGTTCCATATGCCTGGGTTGCAGACTCAATCCCCAGTGTGGGCCATGCAGGAAGCAGTCGATCAATGATTCTCTCTCATCATTGATATTTCTATCTCTCTCTCCCTCTCCCTTCCTCTCTGAAGTCAATAAAAATATATTTAAAAATTAATTGAAGGAGAGGCGAATATGCCACCCCCACATATGCCACTTTGGCATATTGATTATTTTGAATTAAAAGTCCTAAAGAAACAGACAGTACAAGGACACTCTGACCCTCCTTTGCTCCCCCTGAAAGCAGGAAATAGTCTCCCATGTGAAAGGTACCCGACCCCTACCAGGAGGGTGGAAGACATCCTTACAACCAGAGATGGGGAACTTAGGGCCCAGGAGATTGTATAGACAGACTTCATTACTTTTTCATTAATTTACTGCCCCAAGCCCAATTCTTCACAAATTTATTGTTGTTGTTTTTTTTCCAGGCAGGTTAAAAAGCTGCCTGCTTTGGTCTCATATTTCCTTTATGGGCTCATGTGTGTACAAAATTAAATTTGTTTTTCTTTTGTTACTCTGTCTTGGGTCAATTGAATTGTTAGGTCAGTCAGAAAATCTATAAGGGAAGAAGGGAAATTTTTTCCATCTCTACAGAGTCATATGAAGACCTTTTGTGATTTGCCGTCTTCACTTCATGTTTACATTATCTTTCCGTCTCCTTAATAACCCTGAGAAATCTCCTTCATGGTTGCACTGGGTTCCATATATGGAGATATTATTTGTTATCAATTTGGTGTGGGAGACAGTTTTATTTTCCTATTATATTCAGTAAACATCCTTTTACAAAAGTCTTTTGAGATATTCTCTAATTATATTCTTTTTTTAAAAATATATTTTATTGATATTTTAAAGAGAGGAAGGGAGAGGGATAGAGAGCTAGAAACATCGATGAGAGAGAAACATCGATCAGCTGCCTCCTGCACACCCCCCACTGGGGATGTGCCCACAACCAAGGTACATGCCCCTGAAAGTTATTGTATACTTCAGGAAGCTTATGGTGAACATGTTCCATCTCAAGATACTTGTGAACACTGGTTTAAATGCTTTCAAAGTAATGATTTCAATGTGAAAGACAAAGAATGTCCAGGTCAACCGAAAACGGTTGAAGACCAATAATTACAAGCATTATTGGATGAAGATGTGTGTCAAACTAAAAAACAACTTGCAGAAAGATTAAATATTGCTCAGCAAACAATTTCCGATCATTTACAAGCAGTGGGAAATATTTTAAAGGAAGGAAAATGGGTGCCACATCAACTGAATGAAAAAGACTAATGGAAAACCGAAAAGTCATCAGTAAGATGTTGCTTCAACAGCACAAAAGGAAGTCTTTTTTTTTGCATTGCATTGTGACTGGCGATGAAAAGTGGATTTATTTTGAGAATCACAAATGTACAAAATCATGGGTTGATCCAGGTCTACCATCAACATCAACTGCAAGGCCAAATTGCTTTGGAAAGAATTCAATGCTCTGCATTTGGTGGGATCAGGAAGGTGTGGTGTATTATGAGCTTCTAAAACCAGGTGAAACCGTTAATACTATTGCTACTGACAACAGATAATCAATTTGAACCATGCTTTGATCATAAAATGACCAGAATGGGCCAGAAGACACAGCAAAGTAATTTTGCTTCATGATGATGCACCATCACACACTTCAAAACCAATTAAAGACACATTAAAAGATCTTGCCTGGGAAGTATTAAACCATCCACTGTATTCATCAGACCTTGCTCCTTCAGATTCCTACTTGTTTCGATCAATGGCACATGCACTTTCTGAGCAGCACTTCAAAACGTACGAAGAAGGGAAAAATCGGGTCTCTGAATGTTTTGTCTCAAAGCAAGGTAAATTCTATTGGGATGGTACCCACGAATTACCTGAAAGATGGGGGAAATGTGTAGCTAGCGATGGACATTACTTTGAATAAAGCACTTTTGATGTTTCTCTTGGAATTATTGTGTTTTCTTTGATTACAAAATCTGCATTATTAACTGGTACACCTGGTAAAGCCTCTACGTCAGATCTGCCCTCAGTTCGGCTCCATTGTTTTGCTCAGTGTCTCTCAAACATCCTCCTTGTACCATCTCTGGATCTTTGCCATGCCTTCCTGGAAGTATCTTCCTCCTCTGAATCATATGTCATTAAATCACATCCCAACCCAATGCATGCCTTTCCTAATTGTCCAATTTAGTTGACTACCCTCCCTCCTCTGAAGTCCCTCCACCCTCCATTGTCTGTGCTACTCATTTGTCACTCATCACATTCTGCCTTGTTTTGTGAATTGTCTTTTCATGAACACGTAGGTTGTTTTCTGAAGAACTTGTACTGTATAAAGTTACACTTAAAAATCCCTCATAACATGTACAAATGTAGCTTTGCATATGCACCTATATTGTGATACATATATGTCATAATATATAGTACTAGAGGCCTAGTGCATGAAATTCGTGCACAGGTAGGGTCCCTAGTGGCTGCCAGCTGACAGCCAGGGCCTCCCTTCCCCAGCTGCCGGCTGCCAGCCAGGGCCTTCCTTCATTCCCCACAACCCCCTGGTGGTAAGCGCATGTCATAGTGAGCGATTGAACTCCCGGTCGGTCAAACTCCCGAGGGGACACTTTGCATATTAGGTTTTTATATATATAGACTAGAAGCCCAGTGCACAAAATTTGTGCACAGTGGGGGAGGTTCCTTAGCCTGGCCTGCACCCTCTCCAATCCAGGACATCCCTCTCGCAATCTGGGACCGCTGGCTCCTAACTGCTCACCTGCCTGCCTGCCTGCCTGATCACCCCTAACTGCTCCCCTGCCAGCCTGATCGCCCTCTAACTGCCCTCCCTGCCAGCCTGATCACCCCTAACTGCCTTCCCCTGCCAGCCTGACTGCCTCTGCCTAGGCCCCTGCCACCGTGGCTTTGTCCGGAAGGACATCCGGAAGATGTCTGGTCTAATTATCATATTACCCTTTTATTAGTATAGATTAAACTCTGATGAGGAATTATAATGAAAGCTTAAGCAACCCTTTAGGCAACTGTCCCACCAGCTCCCACTGCCAGGCACCAGCAGAAACCAGGTTTGTCTGTCAGGCCTGTCCCAGGCGTCCAGAAGACTCTGACACCAGCTCCTTGAATCTAAACTCCTCTGTGCTATTTATCTGACTTAAAATGATAGGGACTCCTTTCCACATAGAGTTTAAGGAATAAATAGCTGGATTCAACTTTAAATCACAAAGTTATGAAAAGCATAATCTGATCAATATCTAGGATTAGGGGTCAATGTCAGTCTGACAGAGGATATACTAGTACATATACTGCAGCAACAAACCCAAATATCAGTCTTTAAAAATGCTTAGCTGAATGACATAGGAAGTCTAGAGACTGTTAGTGATCAGAAATGATAGCTCTTTCAATAAATGCTGAGTTTGCAAACATGTTAAACAAGTTACATTATATAAATAACAAGTAGCTACATAGTGCAACCCTGAGAAGCTGAAAATTCTGTAAGTTCATGTTTAGATATAACAAGTGCTGCTTTATCATAACCAGATCATTATAGCTGCATTATTAAATTATCAAGTTAACATTCCTGGCAATCTTAGAAGACCAGGGATATGAGAAGATAATTAAAACTGACACTTGAGATACTCTGCAGTTTACAGAGCACAGTTAATGGGTCCCTCGTGGTGCTGGAGCAGCATGGCCACCCTTTCAGTCAGGTGTTAATTGTACAGATGAGTACTTGGACACTTGAGATTAAAAACGTGGTTAAAGCCATAAAATCAGTAAGTGGGGTCTGTGAGGCTCACAGCCAGGTCTGTCCTGCTCTCAGTCATAGTTCACTCTCAGTTATAACCTGCATTTCTACTGCATTTTAGGAGCAGGTTTCAGGTTTAGAGGCCCTCGCCTGCCTCGGGCCTTTGCACTCTCTGTTCTCTGCATCTGGCCTGTTCATTTCGCAGACACCCCCTCGGCTTGCTCCCTCACCTTCTTCAGTCCTCTGCCGTGATGTCAATTCCTTTGTGAGTTCTTTCTTGATTATTTAAAATACCAGTTACCCCCACCCCCATAGATTTTCAAGGATATTTTTGCCTTTTTCTTTGCTTGATTTTTTTCAGAGCACTTATTGGCCTCTGATAGCACTATTTACTTGCTAACACGCCCATATAAACTCTACAAGGACAGGAATAAAAATTCCCTTCTGTGTTCTAGACCTAGAGCAATGCCTGGCGTATAGAAGACAATACATATTTGTAGGATATATACAAATTAGGAAATAAATTCATGTAATTTCAAATTTGAATTTATCACAGTGCAGTTGGCTTCTGTGGCAGTAGTCTGAAAGGCCTGATTTCCAGCTCTGATTTCTTTATTCATTCACTCATTCACTTTGCTTTGCCTTTATAGACATACAACTTTATCACTGCCTGCAACATTTAAATGTATGTAAGTATTTATTCGTTGTCTGTCTCCTTTCCTTATCATAATATAAAGGACTATGTATGCCTTGTGAAGTGCTATACTCCCACATAGAAAACAGTGTCTGGCATACAATAGGTGTTCAAAAAATATATTTTATAAGATAATGAATTAATAAGTATATTCATTTAAGAAACATTTGTTAAATACCTACTATATGCCTGGCACAATCCATCTTTTTAATTTTATTTTGTTTTTCAATTATAGTTTATATTCAATATTACCATATGTTTCCATGTATAAGATGCTTTTTTTTTTTCTAAAATCATTAGACTGAAAATCGAGGGGCATCTTATACATGGAAGTCAGGTGAGGAGGGAGCTGCATGGGTGTGTAGTTGCCTGTACCTTGTCAAACAGGCTTCCTCCAATCATGAGCCTGATTATTATTGATGTCAGTTGATGCCGTAATTGGAGGTGGAGGTGGAGAGTGAGCAAATGCAACATGGACCCAAGCATTCTGAGACCATAAAGATGTCAAAAAATAAAAAGATAAATATCAGTAAGCGATTGTCTTACTCTGCAAAATTCAAACTGAATGTGATCAGCTATGCAAAAAAGCATAGAAAAGAGCTTCAGAGAGACAGTTTGGACCTCCTCCCATTGTGTGTATGATCAGACAGTGGAGAAAACAGGAAGAACAACTCCTTAAGAGGCCAAAAAAGAAGAAGGCCTTAAAACAAAAACCAGCAAAATGTTTAAAATATTGATTTCTTAATTTTGGGTTGGGAAAGTGGGGGGCTTCTTATACATGGGGGCATCTTATACATGGAAAAATATGGTATTTTGTATGAATTTCAGGTGTACAGCATGGTGATTAGACAACCATATACCTTGCAAAGTGGTCCCCCTGATATTTTAAGTACCCACCTGGCACTATACATAGCTTTTACAATATTATTGACTATATTCACTATGCTGTACTTTACACTCCTATGATTGTTTTGTGACTAGCAATTTGTACCATGAAATACTACTCAACAGTAAAAAGAAACTATTGATACATGCAACAACCTGGATGGGTCTCAAGGGTGTTATGCTCATTGAAAAAAGTCAATCTCAAAGGGTTCTATAAATATAACTCCAGTTATATAACATTCTTAGAATGACAAAACTATAGATATGGAAAGCAGATTAGTGGCTCTGATGGGGCACAGACAGGCGTTGGGAGGGGATTGAATATACATGGAAAGAATGATAAGGCTCCTTTGTGCTGATGGAACAGTTCTGTATCTTGATTGTGGTGGTGGCTACATAAATATGTACATGGGATTGCATATGCATGTGCTGCATAGAAACTGCACACAAACACACGCAAATGAATGCATGTAAACATTAGTGAAAGCCATACATGGTCTGTAGCCTAGTTCATGGTATTGTACCAATGGAATTGTTCTATTTTGATATTGTATACAATATGTTATCATTTGGGGAAGCAGGATGAAGGGCACTATAAATATCTACATATATAAAACTCTAATATGCAAATTGTCCCCTCAGGAGTTTGACCAGGAGATTGGGAGTTTGATTGCTCGGTATGATGTGTACTGACCACCAGGGGGCAGTGCGGAATGAAGGAAGGCCCTGGCTGGCAGCTGGAAGGCCCCTGATTGGCTCTGATCGCCGGCCAGGCCTAGGGACCCTACCCGTGCTCAAATTTCCTGCACCAGGCCTCTGGTTTCAAAATAAAAAGTGTAAAAAAACTAAGTAGTAAGTAAAAGTGCTTATAAAATATGTATTTTATTAGTAATTTGAATAAAGGTGATAATGATTTTGAATATAAAAAAGGAGAGTAAGATTTTAGGCCTGGCTGAACATTCTGGGGGAGGTAGAGGTGCTTCCAGGCAGTGGGGAAGATGGCTCAGTGAACATAACTCAGTGAGTGGAACATTATCTACTGGGAGATGAGCTCACAAACACACACATATAATTGAGTCAAATAAATTTAGTAATTCCAAGCAAAGTGTGACAGGAATTGAAAGGGGCTTCAAAGTGGCCTGAGAGACTGGGGAAAAATTTCTTGGAGGAGGAAGTGAGCTTGAAGGCCGAGTCTAATGCTGAAGGTCCAGAAGAGAGTAAGGAGGGATTTCATGTACATCTTAGATTTTTTGGAGCTACCCAGCTGGGGCCAGATTAGGATTTTCTTAATCAAACCTCTACTTTTTCTCCACATTTATTCTTTCATGCCTTTAGCCTCTGAAGCTGTGTTTCTATATGGTTAAAATGCACCATGGGAACTGGATTGAAATGCGCTTGTTTGAAGTTCAAAGATTGTTTGGAGTCACTTTATAGTTCTTCAAACAGAATTACTTTGTGGGAAAACTTGAAGTCCTGGGTTCCATTGCCATTTGCCTAGAGGTACCAAGCTGCAGTCATATAGTTAGGAACCCTGCCAAAATAAAAGAGTATTTTTTTCACCCTCATAGTTTTTTATTAAGAAGTACTTGAAAAATGAATTGAAACGGGAAGTCAAGTACTGCTGACAATAAAGAATATTCCTCTACCTCCTGGTAGGGTAGGGGCACAACAGCCATTTGCAGTTAATAGAGTCTTGATTCAACATTTTCTTGCATTTACTTAAATTTGGGCTCCAGCCCAGAGAAGCCAAATTCAAAGGAAAGTTATGTGTCAGATATAAATAGACCTGGAGCCCAGGCAATTTATTCCATCATCTGTTGTGATAAGGGACTTATCTTTTACTTGGCCCTTTTTTACCTTATTGGCAAGTGTTAACTGTATTATGTACCTCGTGAAATTTTACTCTGAAATTTTGGCAGACATGAATGCATACTTTAGGAGAAGACTGAAAGAGCCCTTTAAGCTCGCTGTTGAGAAAAGATGCTCTTGCAGGGCCAACCATTAGAGTGCATGGGCGATTATAGAAAGAACCCCAGGCATTTGGTTGAAAGGAACCCTTGAGATCACCTTATTCAACAGCCTCATTTCACAAGTAAGGAAACAGAGACCAGAAAAAAATGCTCCTTCTTCTTCTTCTTCTTCTTTTTTTTTTTTTTAAATATGTTTTATTGATTTTTTACAGAGAGGAAGGGAGAGGGATAGAGAGTTAGAAACATCGATCAGCTGCCTCTTGCACACCCCCTACTGGGGATGTGCCCACAACCAAGGTACATGCCCTTGACTGGAATCGAACTTGGGACCCTTCAGTCCGCAGGCTGACACTCTATCCACTGAGCCAAACCGGTCAGGGCAAAATACTCCTTCTTCAGTGAATATGTAGTTTTCAAACTGTTCATTCATTCATTCGTTTATTTCTTTAATACCCTCTGAGCACCATAAGCCAGATATGGTTCTGGGTATCAGAGTTATAGGGACCTGCTCCCAGGGAGCTTTTCTAAGTATTTTTGTGAAGGTGGGACTTGATAATTAAAAAGTAAACAAAATACCTGCCAATTCCATCACAGTGTTAAGTGCTGTAAAGAAAAGTAGGAAAGGAACTCACCTGGAGGTGGCAGGAGCTCAGGGATGGCCTTTTTGAGGAGATGACATTTAAGCTGAGACCTGAATGACTAGAAAAAAGCCATCTGTTTGAGACACTGGGGGAGACTGTCACAGGTGGAGGAGGTGCACAGGCCCCGAGGCAGGAAGGTGACTGGCAGGTTCAGAGAGTGAAAAGCAGACCAGTGGGTAGTGGGGGAGGTGAGCCTGAGGCCCTGGGAGAAGACTTCTGAGGCATGAAGGATTAAACACAGGAGTTGCAGAATATGATTTGTATTTTTAAAATATTTTGTTGAGTGTGATGTGGAGTGGTAGGGAGGCAAGAGCAGAAGCAGGAGATTAGCTTTGCAGTCAGGCCAGGCAAGAAGCTTATGGCCTAGAGTAGAGGGTTGACACAAGGGAGCGAGACAAGTGACTGGACTTGGATATATTTTAGAACTATGGTTGGATTGGATGTGGATATGAGGCCAAATGGGAGGAATCAGGACTGGGGTTTTGGTTTAAGCAGTTGGGTAAGACCACTTCCTGAAAGGGGAGTTTGGAAGGGAGTGGGTTCCCGAGAGTGTGGGTGGGGAGGAATCATTTATTCCAAAAAACCAAATAGGTATTGAGATCTGGAAAAACAGGAGCAGATCCATTTTGGTGGAGCAGTAAGTGAAGGCCTCACTTAGAAATTAACATCTGAGATGTGGTCTGAGAGGCGCAAAGAGCCAGCTGAGAGAACATTCCAGAGAGAGGGAACCACAGGTGCACAGGCACAGGGAGGAAATGGCAAGTCAGAGGTAGCCGCAGAAGCTGCAGTGGCTGCAGGGCAGGGAGTGAGGCACTCAAAGAGAGTGGATGCCATTGTTCACGTTGCTCAGGAACAGGTTTAACACTATAGCTTAGATGAGAAAGAAGAAATATTGCTTTTTTTCTCCATCTAAACTGACCTGATTTTCCTCACAACTGACATCCTGAATAGGAGATAAGACTGAAAAAAGAAATTTCAACCTGCCCATTTATGGCACATTCATCGTTTTCAGATGACTCCATTGCATTTGCAAGGTGGCAGGGAACAGAAAGGCCTTGGGTCCACACACAGTTGTGTACTGCCCTCAGCTCCTCCTGTCTCGTGTCTTTGTCTGTCTAGTCAGGTGATGGGGTTGAGGGCACTTTGTTGACCATCTTTGGAGAACTCAACTCTTAGTCCCTTCTCTGGGCTTGGTTGGCCTGAAGGTCTTTCCTGCAGACTCACCCCCTACTTCCATTTACCGTGATGCCACAGTTCTTTCTCCTTAACGTTGAGGGCTCCTGTGACTCCCAACTTAAGGCATTTCAGAGTGCTCTGTGGCATCATCTTCTTCTCACCTCCCTCAAGAGGCAGGCAGGAACCCCTAGGTCTCTTTAGTGCCCTGTGAGAGCCGAGGAAGGCTCTGGGTGACTAAGCACTCTCACTGCATAACCGGGATGTGCTGCCATTTTCACTTCATTGCAGACATTCACCGTTGACGTCCTATGTGGTGACATCTTCCCAGAGCTGTAAACGGGAAGTGGTAACAGCTTCGCTACTCTTGGCTTTCTTCTTGACCCTTGTCATGTCTGACACCAGCCCCTCTCATCTTATGGTCTGGGTGGGTGTGGTGGTGCATGTCGTCTGATCCATAACACATGCACCTGACAGCTTGCTTTCCCTGTCCAACTCTCTTCTCTTTCTAGTAGATTCTCTGTGCTGGAAGGGGTAGTGTCCTTCCTCCTTATGTTGGTTTTAAAACATATTTGCAAAAATTTTGATACTCTTTTCATCAAAAGGTGGAATCTATGTCACTTCCCTTGAACTTGGGTGGACATTTGTGACTTCCTTAATAAAAAGAATATGACAGAAGTGATGCAGCATGACCTAAGGCTAGATTAGAAAAGGCTATGCCAGCTTCTTCTGGGACTTGCTCTGGGAGCCTTCAGCCCTCACGTGAGAAGTCCATTACCCTGCGGCCACCATGCAGGGAGATCATGGCGAGAGAGATGTGTTGGGGGGAGGGGTTCTAGGAGCTTGAGCTGTTAGCTGTAAGTGTGCCCAGCCCAGGTGCTGACATGCAAGTTAAGGCTTCAAGATCATATCAGTTTCAACCACTGTCTCCCTCAACCTGAAGAGACACCCTGAGCAAGAAGCACCTAGCTAAGTCCATTCAATGATCAGATTCATGAGCAAAATAAATGACTGCCCTTGTTCTAAGCCACTCTTTTGGGTGGTTTGTTAATAGATGACTGGAGTACTCCTCCTAGATATCACATTCTTACCAGGCTTTCTCTTCTATCTTAAATAATCTCTACATTATGGCTCATAATTAAACTGTAGGTGCAGATCTTGAAGTAGAGGGACCAATTACCTTAATTTGCCTGGGACTGAGGGGGTTTCTGGGATGTGAGACTCACAGTACTAACACTGGGAAAATCCTGGGCACAGCGAGATGGGTTGGTTACACTACCCCAAGGCTTGCTTTTGTTATATACAGGAAGCTGAAAGAACTTAGAAATTTTAGAATTACTATGTATTACTATGCATTTTAACAAGATGCAGCTTTGGGCATGGATGCTGACCCTTTGGTCTAGGTCCGTGGTCGGCAAACTCATTAGTCAACAGAGCCAAATATCAACAGTACAACGACTGAAACCCGCCCGCACGTGGTATCTTGTGGAAGAGCCACACTCAAGGGGCCAAGGAGCTGCATGTGGCTCGCGAGCCGCAGTTTGCCGACCACTGGTCTAGGTGGTATCTGCCCTCCCAAAAGGATGGGTGCTACTGAGTCAATGAGCGGGCTACATGGGCAAAGATAATTACAGGATATGAGTGTATGTCAAAAATATCTCAACATGCAGATGGGGAAATGCATCTAGACAAGGTCACTGCCTTTCCCAAGGGCAGTAGTGCCCAGGCCATGATTTGGGATGCAGATCCATATAAGTCCATGATTTGGATATCATTCCAAGGCTCTTCCCTCCATATTATGTCACTTCCAATCCATAACAATATCACCATGTGAGAACGGTATAATAGTGAACCCTAGAAAACATTTAGGTCGAGAGAGAAGTCTTTGCCAGCAAGAGAGGTCACTATCATCAGCTCCAGGCAGCTCTGATGAGACTGAAATGTAATCTCAGCCACACCTGGACAAACCAAGAGCCAGAAAATCCTGTTCAAAACAAAGCCCTAAACCAACGTGGAGTCTGCATTGAAACAGTGGAATGAATGTTAGTGGAAAGTTGTCAGCTCTGGTGCGGCTGTCCCAGATGAAGCCCTGATAACTGTGGGTCCCGATTTTAAGGCTCTTCAGGGAAGTGAAGGCGGCTTCCGGCTGGCGCCAGGGCTCCTGTAACTATGGATTCAGGCAAGTGGGCCTCTCTGGGTGTGTCTTTGGCAAAGAAGCCCAGGCTACTTTGGCTAATAAACGGGAGGCTGGAAACAGTCTGCGCTGCCTGGAGCGAAGGATGGTAAACTGTGTGGGAGGGAGGGTGGGGAAGGAGCACATTACCAGGTCTGACTTGGCAGGAAGCTGCCGCTCTGGTGCTCTCCCCGCCTCTGTGTAGAAACTGGATGTTGTATGCCTGGGTGTGGGCTGTGTGTGTACTTAGCAACCAGAGCAGGGTTTTTATCAAAGAAGGCAAACTGCTCACTGATAGGACTCCAAGAGCAGGGCCACCCAAGAGCCAGCCCCATCCTGCCAGAGAGAGCCAGGGGGAGGCTCTGTTCTGACCAGCAAGGCAATATGGTAATGCGTATGTGAATCATACCTGGATTAGATTCAGCTGATGTGTGAGCAGGCGTGAGCTGTGTTTCATACAATGATTACAAGAAAAAGCCCTATACTTTTGCACAATCCTAGGACTCATTCATGCGAAACTGAAAAATTTAAAACAACAACAACAATAAGTTAAAGCTCTTGGGATAGGATACTATTTTGAGATTTTAAATCTTATCTTTCTTCTATATTTCCTCCTTTCTCTTCCTTCCATTGAAGTAGGTAGTTAAATCACTGTGTTCTTTGCTTCCATGGAGGGATATGGTTGGGAGAAAAGTAAGCATAGTCTGCATGTCTTTCTGGCTTTAGGGGAAGTGGGCAGGATGCGGGTCATAAAGCACAGAAACAACACATTAGCCCGAAACCTAAAAGAAACACGATCTCTCAGAGACTAGAGAGAGATTTCCCAGGGCTGGAAAGGGGCAACATGGGGAGAACAGAGAGCTCAGAAGTCCTGGGACCGAGATAAAACATGCCCTGAACTTTTCAACATTCATTCCTTCATTCAACTCCTGTGTACACCATGCACGGTTCTAAGAACAATGCACAAATGCATAAAGATTCTTGTCCTCAGGGAGCTTACATTTTAGTGATGTATGAGAGTGTGGTATGCACTATTCCAAGGGCATGGCCTGTGTTTACTTCTCACAGCCAGTCAGCTAGATACTGTATTCCCAGTTTACAAACGAAGAGATTGAGACAGAGTTACGGAACGTGCTGATCTCATAGCTAGCAAGTATCAGACTTGAACATAACCCTAGACAAGCTGGCTTCATTTTCCTTAACTGCTTGCTTAATTTCCAGGCAGGGCGTAGGGACGGTGGCAAGACACTGGAGTTGAGAAAGCTGCTCGGGGCAGTTTCACAGAGACTCCCAGCCCAGGTGGGTTTGGCAGCAGTGGGAAGACCCTGACGTTTGGGGCCACCCCCTGCCATGACGGAAGTTTGTGAGTCAGTCTTTCTCTGCCCAGGGTTCTAGGACCCCAGCGTGAGAGGGGAGGATCCCTGGCCTGAAGTTCATTTCCTCCCTGCCCAGCAGGTGGGAAGCCCCAAACAGAAATGAATTTGAGATCAAAGAATAAAGATCATAAAATAGAAAGAATAGCAAAAAATAATAGAAGAAAGAAAACATATTTTTGGTAATACTGAGTTTGTGGGCTCAGATCCAGCTATCTTACGAAAAGTGTGGGGTTAGAGAGAGCTGTGTGCTGCCTGGGGGAGGAGTTAAAAAATCTGAATTTCTACTCTCCCCGTCCCCCCCTCTCCCCCCCGCCGTCCACTTCCCACCTGATACTGGGGCATATACACTCATTTTTTTTTTCTCCCAGAGAAATGAGTTTCTAGAATTCTACATGGGTGTGGTGTACTCTATATGCCTATTACTTTCTAATGAGCACAAATATAGGGTGTCCCCAAAAATGAATACACACACTTTGAATAATTATAAAGGCAGTGTTTATAAAATACCTTTCATTTTCAAATTGAGCCATTAGCTATTAAAATGTGTATACAAAAAAGGAGACATATGTACTAGTATTTGTAATACTTTAAACAATAAAAAAAAAAGAAAAAAATGTGTATAAATTTTGGGGGCCATCCTATATATTAGATTATTAGAGTGTAAATCCTGCAATAAGCCCTTAGAATTGAACTGCCTGGGGTCAGTGCCCTCTGCTACCACACTGGGAAAAGATCTTCAAATCTATCCAATAGTTATAATCCCGTGATTTAGTAGTTGCATAAACAGATGAAGGTTCTGTCCACACAGGTGAAGCACATTCAATTTTTCTCTGTTAAAAAAAAAAAAAAGATTAGAAGTCACTGTTAATGCATTGGTTTTTAAAGCCAACTTTTCTTAAGGTATGAGGCCATTTCCCTCGAATCACTTTAAGTAATTCATTCAGGGACTCTAAATGCCCTAGATTTAAAAAAAATATTTTTTATTGATTTCAGAGAGGAAGGGAGAGGGAGAAAGAGATAGAAACATCAGTGATGAGAGAGAATCATTGATCAGTGCCCCCAAATGCAAATCGAGCCCCCAACCTGGGCATATGCCCTGACTGGAAATCAAACTGTCACCTTCTGGTGCATAGGTTGATGCTCAAACATTGAGCCACACTGGCCTGGCTAAATGTTCTAGATTTTTTTATTTTATTTTATTTTTATTTATTTTTTTATTTTAATAAATCTTTATTCAGATTATTACAATTGTTTCTCCTTTTTCCCCCCGTAGCTCCCCTTTACCCAGTTCCCACCCCACCTTCTGCCCTTACCTCCCCCCCACTGTCCTCATCCATAGGTGTATCATTTTTGTCCAGTCTCTTCATGAACCCCCCTTACCCCTTTCCCCCTGAGAATTATCAGTCCACTCCCTTTCTATGCCCCTGATTCTATTATATTCACCAGATTATTCTGTTCCTCAGGTTTTTAATTCACTTGATTTTTAGGTTCACTTGTTGATAGATATGTATTTGTTGTTCATAATTTTTATCTTTACTTTTTTCTTCTTCCTCTTCTTTAAGAATACCTTTCAGCATTTCATATAATACTGGTTTGGTGGTGATGAACTCCTTCAGCTTTTTCTTATCTGTGAAGCTCTTTATCTGCCCTTCAATTCTGAATGATAGCTTTGCTGGGTAGAGTAATCTTGGTTGTAGGTTCTTGCTATTCATCACATTGAAAATTTCTTGCCACTCCCGTCTGGCCTGCATAGTTTCTGTTGAGAAATCAGCTGACAATCGTATGGGTGCTCCCTTGTAGGTAACTAACTGTTTTTCTCTTGCTGCTTTTAAGATTCTCTCTTTGTCTTTTGCTCTTGGCATTTTAATTATGATGTGTCTTGGTGTGGTCCTCTTTGGATTCCTTTAGTTTGGGGTTCTGTGTGCTTCCTGGACTTGTAAGTCTATTTCTTTCACCAGGTGGGGGAAGTTTTCAGTCATTATTTCTTCAAATAGGTTTTCAGTATCTTGCTCTCTCTCTTCTTCTGGCACCCCCATAATTCTGATGTTGGTACGCTTGAAGTTGTCCCAGAGTCTTCTTACACTATCTTCAACTTTTTGAATTTTTTTTTTTTTTGCTTTTTGCTTTTTCGGTTGAGTGTTTTTTGCTTCTTTGTATTTCAATTCTTTGACTTTATTCTTGTGTTCCTCTAGTCTGTTTTTGGGTCTCTGTATAATATTTTTTATTTCAGTCAGTGTATGTTTAATTTCTAGTTGGTCCTTTTTCATATCTTCGAGGGTCTCGTTATATTTATTGGCCTTTTCTAGGATATTCTTAAAAAGCCTTATAACCGTGGTTTTGAATTCTATATCCAGTCGTTTGTTTTCCTCCATTTCTTTCATTTGTGATCTGTTTCTTTGACGCCGCATTTTCATTGCTTCCCTGAGTTGGTAGGGTAAATTTGTGTGCTAGGTTTCCTATATGGCCCAGTGGGTCGGCCTCCCCAGTTAACCTGAGGTGGACACTCTTGGTGCACCCCTTTGTGGACTGTGTGTACAGCCTTGTTGTAGTTAAGTCTTGATTGTTGTTGGTATCACTGGGAGGAATTGACCTCCAGGCCAGTTGGCTGTAAGGATCAGCTGCGTCTATGCTGGGAGAAGTTCGGTGCTGGAGACAGCCTTATAGGATTAGACTTGCCAAATTGCAATAGCCTCTGTGCTTGGCTTGGATGGGGTGGAGTCTCAGGGTGGAGCAGACAGTCTTGGCTTCCCAGCAGCCTTGCCCTTGCACGCACGCGCAGACCTCTGCCTTCCCCGGCTCCCGAGTCTCCGCCCAAGAGTCTGGATTCCCCCCACAAGAGCGTGGGTCCCCAGGGGCTCGCCTGGAACTGGGGTTCAGTGCAGTCAGAACTGGGGCTCAGTGCAGTAAGGAGCCTCTGACTCCCTTCCACTAGGGAAAGCCTGTGGCAACCTCCGCAGCTTTTGTGCGCACTGGCACGCGTGTGCCTTCAGTCCTCCGCCTTCCCTGGCTCCCGAGTCTCCGTCCGAGAGTCCAGATTCCCCCCACAAGAGCGTGGGTCCCCAGGGGCTCGCCTGGAACTGGGGTTCAGTGCAGTCAGAACTGGGGTTCAGTGCGGTCGGGGGCTTCCTTCCCCCTTCCGCCAGAGAAAGTCAGCCAGGCTCTCAGCTGCCCTTCCTCTCTGCGCGCACAAAGATCCTTTGCCGTACCTCCAATTCTCTGTGAGCTTTTCTCTTTCCTTCTAGTTGTAGAATTTTCACTCAGCCAGCTTTCCTGTGGTTCTGGATGATGTCCGTTCTGTCTTTTAGTTGTAGTTTTGAAATTATTGTGCGAGGCAGCAGTTTAGGTGTTTACCTATGCCGCCATCTTGGTTTCTCTCCAATGCTCTAGATTTTTTTAATGAGGTTGGATTACAAATATATATTCTGACTCAATTTGTCTTGCACCTATAAAACATGGTTTTCTAGGCTAATTTGAAGAGTATGATCTTATTATCTTGAGGTTTAAGAACATCTCTATAAAACTGCTGCTTGAAGACATTGTCTGTTATGTTACAAATTTTCCTTTACGTAAGAATCCAAAGCTTTGTTCCCTCTAGAGTTTATGAACAAATGGAGTTCCTTGTGCGACAAGCAGTGGGGACTCATGGCCCACACTCCCTTGCTGTCTAATTTCCTCACCCCCAGCTTGTGAATCAGCCCCCGAAACTAGGCTTTCTGCTCCTGGCACTCACTCCAGTCAGGGGGCCAGTGACACTCAGTTTTCTGTATTCCCAGCTCAGCAGTTGTCGCAGGGGTTAACTGGGAGTCTCGCTCTTCCTCATGGGTGCTCATACAGAAACCCCATCACAGTGCCTGTCTGTACCTCCGTGAGCCTAAGTCATAAGGTCCACAGTGGCAGAGGGGGAGAGAGGACAAAGATCTTGGAATTACTTTTCTATTGCTGTTGTAACAAATTACCACAGATGTCATGCCTTAAAACAACACATCTGTATCCTTTAAGTTCTGGAGTTCAGACATCCCTAATCAGTTTCGCTGGGTTAAGGTCAAGAGTTAGTCAGCAGGGCCGGTTGCTCTGGCAGCTTGGAGAGGAGGATCCATTTTCTTGCCTCTTGCAGCTCCCATGGCCGCCTGCATTCTTTGGCTTCTGGATAACCCAGGATAACCTTCTCATTTCAAGATCTTTAACTTAATCACACCTGCAAAATCCCTTTTGCCATGTAAGGCAACATATTCACAGGTTGCGGGGGAGGTTAGGGTATGGATATACTTAAGAAACTATTATTTAGCCTACTACAAAGGTCAACAGTGACCCTGAAAAACTGGGGCTCCCCCAGCATCCAGCACATCCAAGCTGGAATGTCCAGCAGGCCCCCCTCAAAGAGAACACCACTCAGTGTTGTCCAGGAAGCCCAAGCTGCTCTAGTGCCTGCTGTGAGGCATTGATGAGTTCTGATTCCCTTCAGGATTGGCAGTGCTGCTCCCACTGCTGCTTCCTCTGTGAGTCCACATTCACCCTCCTGAGTGCCGTAGCCTGTTTCAGCATGAAACAGACCCGTAGGATATCTCTGTCTATAGGTACAGATATAATCAGTAGGATATGTGTATGTGTATGTATGGATGGATATATGTATACACACACAGTTGAGATTGGTTGATTTATGAGGATTTGGCTTACATAATTATGAAGACTGAGATGTCTCACAATCTATTGTCTGCTCAATGGAGACCCAGGAAAACCAGTGGTATCATTCAGTCCAAGTTCAAATGATACCAAGTCCAAGTGGTATCATTCAGTCCCGGTCCGAGGTCTGGAGAGGATGAGATGAGGTGTTCAGCTTAAGTAGCGAGGCAGAAAGAAACGGGGGTGAATTCCTCCTTCTACCTTTTGTTCTATTCAGGCCCTCACTGGGCTGGATGGTGCTCACCCATATCAGGAAGGTCAGTGTATTTTACTGAGCCTACTGATTCAAATGCAAAGCTCATCTGGAAACATTCTCACCGATACACTCAGAAATAATGTTTAGTCTAGGGACCCCATGGCCAGTCGAACTGAGGGAGAGGCTGTCACCATCCATCATGAAGGTCCCCTACTAGACATTCTTATTGATTAAATTCCCTCGTGGTGGAATTGATCCAAATGTAAATTAGAGATGCACAGTCTTAAAGCTGCAGTTGTGTGAACTGCTCCTGAATAAAGCAGCATGGTCCAGGCTGTATGTTTTATACAGCCCAGGATGTTTTCCTTCTTCTAGGTACATATCCAGCCATTTTGAATTTAATGGATTTTAAGCTTGAAATCCCTCAAAAATAGTCTCATTACCCAAAGAGGAAACAATAAAAATTTTATACAAATTGATTGTATTTACTTAATACGATTGCCTGAAACCCCAATTATTTTTTGTGTGTGTTATCCTCTTGGGCATCTGGTGCATGGAAACCCCTGTCTGTGAATTTGGTCTGAGGCAGCTGCCTGCTTCTCCTTTAGGAAGTGCTCCTGTGATAGCCTGTGTACACCTCAGTTGCTCAGTTAAACCCATTCTTTGCCATCATGATGAGACTGTCTCCCCCACTGTAGGCTGGGCTCTTGAAGTCCTTTATATATACAAATGAGCAACAGGTACATGAAAACCTGCTCAACATCACTAATCATTAGAGGAATGCAAATCAAAACCACAGTGAGGTATCACCTCATGCCTGTTGCAATGGCCATCATCAAAAAGAAAAGAGATGCTGGTGAGAATATGGAGAAAAGGGAACCCTTGTGCATTGTTGGCAGAATTGTAATCTGGTACAGTCACTATGGAAAACAGTATCAAGGCTCCTCAAAAAGTTAAAAATATATCTCTGTGCCTGTTTCCTTATCTAAAAATGGCTATCATAGAGAGATTGTGAAGATTAACTAATCTAATATTTACAAACTAGAGTCCGGGTACATGAAATTTGTGCATGGGTAGGGTCCCTAGGCATGGCCGGTGATCAGGGCCGATTGGGGCCTTCCGGCTACCAGCCGGGGCCTCCCTTCCCCAGCTGCTGGCTATCGGCTGGGGCCTTCCTTCCTTCCGCACCACCTCCTGGTGTTCAGCGCACATCATGGTGAGAGATCGAACTCCCGGTCTCCTGGTCGAACTCCCATGGGGACACTTTGCATATTAGCCTTTTATATATATAGATTATATATATAGATTGCTTAGACCCAGAACATAGTAAGTTCCATAGCAGCAATTATAGATTTTTGAACACTGAAGTGGCATTTTGGAGCAGGGTGAGAGGTTGTAATAAAGGCAGGACAAATGGTCCAGTTGCAGCTACTGTTTTTGTCAGAGCTGATTCCCATTGACCCAAGGTGCATTGCTTGTGTAAGACATGCTAGTGAGCCACCATATGCAGGGTTAAGACCTTGAAAGTGGGGGTGAGAAAATTACATATCAAAGATTCTATCCATCAAACAAGTTGTGAATGGGCAGTTTGGAATTATAATTTACAATTAGAAAATTTTCATCTTTCATGACCATCAGTTAGTGGAGCAAACTGTGGTTATCCTAGTGGTGGAATTTCAGACCTGCAGAAGGAATGGAAATGGCACAATGTAAGTCTCCCTCCGTTGCCTGTGTGTAAAGTTGGTCTACTGAGATTCGTGGGAATTTCTGGTGGAAATTTCCAGCAGTGCAGTTGTCTGTGTTGTGCTTGATTATCCTACTGGAACTATGGAACAGTGACTATGTAGGAATCTGGGAAGAAACAGATGCTATACTCCAATTCATTTGATAAGTTTAAGGACCATTTACAGAGTTAGGCAAAACAACAGAGAATGGTGCAGAACCTGGAGACGAGCAACCTTGGGAAAACCTTAGCAGCACCCATTATCCCCGAAGCGGGCAATGACAGGGAGGGTTCAGAACTCAGAGAGGCCGAGGACAGAAGCTGTGGGCTTTGATACAGGGGGCATCCAACCAAGGGCTCCCTGGAAAAGAGGGAGTTGTGAGAGTGAATAGCAGAGTTTCCTCTTACCCCACTGTTCAGTCTCCTGCCAGTGCACCCACTGGCTGGACCTGTATGGAAGTTGGAAGACAGGCGTTCATTGATACTGTTTATGAGGATCAGCCTTCCCAAAGCACGGAGCAGGTGGAGAAGGCAGGAATGTGAGTCCGAAGGGGCAAATAACAGATGTCCAGCAGAAACAGATGGCATGGGCCAGACAGGTCATTTGGCTACTTCCAAAGCCAACCTAATCTCATGAAACAACTGTATTAATATTTATAGTAACACTTGGTAGAGTAAGAATGTGGCTTTTATCTATTGGGCATCCCCTATAGGCCATGTTTTAAAAATTTTGGGGCACATTGGTTGAAAATTGCTGGTATAACTCATTGAAAGGAAAGTGTCCCTTTAAAATACTGTTTTCAAATTAACTTACAGTTCAGAAAAAGACAAAAAATGTTAATGCTTCTTTTTTTTTTTTACCTCCTCCTCTATCCCCCTCACCTCTCCCTCCTTTTCTTCTTCTCGCTTTCCACTTCTCCTTCTCCTTCTCTTCCTCCATCTTCTTTTTTCCTTAAAGATGTTCTTTAGGTGACTCTTTTGACCCAGAAGTATGAAACGGACATATTCCCGAGTTGAAGAAGCTGTTATATAAAAGGATCTCAGGACTGTGCTCTTCATACTAGATATCTTCGAGGTATATAAATCAATACTATATCAGGAAACACTCAGCTTTATGTAATTCCAGTTAATAAATATAGAAAGAATGAGGGAAATGTAAAACCACCATTAGGTAAATCAAATACCACAGTAATAACGTTTGCAGGCAAGACCCACTGATGGATAAAATTAGTGGGTGAAAGTTAAAATAGAAACAGGATTATGAGCAAAAATCTCAAAGTATCTCCCCCAAGATATTTATTCATTATAAAGGGAAAATAGTAACTTGCAATGGAGAAACCCAACTGATGCCACAGTGACTAAGTGGTCAAAGTTAATGTCCAAGTTAAATCACGGAGACATCTCAATATCATGTACCTCTTGATAATGAGGCACCGAAAAGGACATAACATCACTTTTGCAATAATCTTGCCAAACAGATATAAAACCTCTGTTTAATCATGGTAAAACATCAGATAAACCCACGTTGGGGGATATTCTACAAAATAACTGCCCAATACTCACTAAAGGTGTCAAAGTCATGAAAGACAAGGAAGGATTGGAGGAGATTAAGGAGACAACCAAATATAATTTGGAATCCTGAATTGATCCTGGGACAGAAAAGATAAAACCAGCAAATAAAAACCTAGAGAAATTCAAATAAGATCTGTAGTTCAGCCAATAGTATTTTACTGAAGCATCGTAATCTCCATCTTGTATAAAAACTGCTGTTTGAAATTCTCTGCTATTGTTAGGTAGTCCCTTGTTCTATAAACTCTATCATTTTTAGATAGTCTCTTATTTTGTAGAATAACTGTTTTAGTTTTAATAATTAAAAAAAAAAGGTAAAAACTTAACTGTCTGATCTTGCAAGCTAGCCATCTAATGTAATGGACTAATACTGATAATAATTCCCATATTCTAATGCCAAATGTTTGTTCTTTATGTATTCAAGGTTACAACTGTCTATAACAATAATCCACACAGAGCCCTTTGTAAAACCTGCAGACAAAGCAGTCAAAAGGTATAAATACTGGAAACTTCCTGTGTGACTTCGCTCAGAGATTTGGAAGAAACACCTCCTTCTGGGCCACACGCAATAAACGACTCCTAATTAATTGACTCATTAAGGTGTCTTGTATTTCACTCGCTGATTTTCGATACAACCATACCAATATTAACTTCCCGGTTTGGATGATTGTGCTATGGTTATACAACATTTTAACATTAGAGGAAGCTGAGTGAAGAGAGTATATTTGGAACAGGAAACTCTCTGAACTATTTTTGCAACTTTCTGGCAAGCCTAAAATTATTTCAAAATAAGAAGTTAAAGTTTAAAAAAGCCAAAAAACTCAAGACAGAGACTCTCTCCTCTTGACAAGGGAAGAAAAGTTTGAAATGTTTAAGACCATCTTTGGAGGGTCAGGCAAAGTGACAGGATAAAGATCTTTGAGAACATTTGGATATTGTAGTTTGGGTGAGGCATTTTATTGATTTAATTTTGTCCTCCTTTTCCCATTCTCCACCAAAATATCTTGCTTTTCCTTGACAAGTGCAATTTAAAAATTGTGTTGTATTTTAAGTGTTATCATTATAAAATTCTGAGCACACAGTTTTTCCTAAAGTTTTTCAACTTTACAGGGAGAGGAAATGAGTTTTGATTCCCCCAGTTATCTGTGGTAGTCTGCTTTTAGGGACTGCATGTCATCTTTTAAATGAGTCACAGTGTATCTAAATCTGGTAAAATTGATTAGCAAATGTCTACTTACCACTTGCTGAGAACTCAGAACATAGCTGCAATCCTCAATAAGCTCACAATTTCTTCGGGGGAAAAGGGAAAATATTGAGAAATTAGGGCAAAACCCTCACTGAAGCTCTGAATAAGGTCATGGTGCAGAATTTAAGCACTGTGGGAGGGCTGGTAAAGAAGGCTGGAATGGTCACAATAAGTTACCTGCATAGAAGTTATTTGAATGTCAAAACATCACATTGTATACCTTAAATATATACCATTTTTATATGCCAATGATATCTCAAAGCCGTTAAAAAAAGAACTTATTTGCTCTCAGTCTTGATTGTAGGCAGAATCCATAGATGGTGGAGGAAAGGAGTCCAGATTAGGGTAGGACACACCACTACTCGACTGGTCAATGACCAGAGCAGCCTGCCTGGCGTGAGCAGTGGAAGTTGAGCTGAAGTTGGGTCAGTAGCCAGTAGTAGGGGAAGAGGAGAGAGTAGATTATGGAGACACCTAACAATGAGATCAAGGATATTAGGTTACAAACCTGTAGTAGATAATAGAGAATCTTTGTATGTTTGGAACCTGAGGCCTTGCTAGGTTTGCATGTTGATGGGGGGATGGGGAATGGATAGGACATAGAATATCAAAGGAAACATTAAAAATGTGATGAGTAAGAGAAATGGAGAGGAGTCACAGAGGACTTGAAGATTTTATACTTAGGTAGGTAAGTGCCAGTGCCACTGTCAGCAGGAAATTCAGCAGGCAAAGGAATTTATGGAAGAAGGGCATCTTTTTGGTGTAAAGTCTGATACTGCAAGAGATTCAAATAAAAATATTTTAGTAGTAGTTTTTAAAACTCATTCATTTATTCAACAATTGCCTGTTTTGTTTTGTTTTTTTTGCCAGGATTTATGCTAGATGCTGGACGTACAAAAACCCATGATGTGGGTCTTATCCTAAGGAAGTCTGACAGAGACTGACATATATGCTATGACGTAGGGAGAATGAAAAGGCTCTAGGAGCACAAAGGAAGGACAATTTCCCAAGGTATTGGAACTCGGGAACTACATATCCGGTTAAATATGGAAGATCTGAAATTTTGGGGCTCATCAGCAAGAAGTGTTAAGTGGAAGCCTAGATTGGCTAAGTTCAATTTTCATGAGGGAAAAAATGGCAGAAGGCCCAGGTGTGAGTGCTGCTGAGATTAATGGTGAGAGAGTGGGAGGAAGTCAGGAGTCAGCGAGGGAGAAAGCACTGGGAAAGTTGTGGGAGAATCTGTCTTGGTGCCATGGACAGTGAAGAGAGTTTTCAAGGAATGGGAACTGTTGCCAGTTGTTTGAATTTCAAAACAGCTTGGAGGGGATTGTTTCAGTGGAGTGGAAAGGGCAGACCTTTGAGAACAACTAGAGAGGGAATGAAAACATTGAGCACTCATTTGAAAAGTCTATGATGATAAAATCGTAATATGCTAATTAGACCAGACAGCCAAATGATCTTCCGGACGTCCTTCCGGATGACCTTCCAGACGAAGCCGGGGCTGCAGGGACCAAGCCCCTTGCACGAATTTTGTGCATTGGGTTTCTAGCATGGTAATAAAAGAAAGCTAAAAAATGGGAAGGTAACCAGAGCCGGCGCTGTGAGTGCATGAAGTAGTCTTTTCCACTTGTTAACTCCATTCACAAAATACTGATTCAGCCTCCTAGCACTGTGATGGGTACTTCACATATATTTCTCTTTTATCCTCACAACTTTTTAAGTGGATATTATCTATTTGACAAACATTTATTGAGGGCTACTTGGTGCCAGATAGTGTTTCAGGTGATGAGGCTACAATGGGAGACAAAAATAGATAGAGTTTTACCCTGTATTGTCTCAGGGAGAACTGACATTAAATGAATTATGTCACACATTATGAAAAATTGTGATCATTCAAACAGGGCTTTGCTTCAGCTCACCTTTGCCATGTGAATGAAAGTTTTGCTGAACAAATTAATAGAGGAAAAGCCACGAACATTAAAAAAAAAATGTTCCAGTTTTCAGAGATTCGTGCAAATGGGCACACTGGGGTTTGCTGTAACTTTTAGGGCACTTGGTTGTGGGCACTAATGTTCGATGACTTCAGGTGGAAGCTTGTTCTGCTGCCTTCCTGAATCTTTTGACTTATCAAAGGCACCTTTCCAAAGTCAGGAATGGTGGCAAGAGTGAGCCCTGAAAGTGATGGAGCTGCTTTGGCCCTGAGCCTGGGGAGCTGAGTCAGGTCGACCAAATGTCTCCTCCACCCCAACCTCTCAGGGGCAGCCTAGAATTTAGCACCCCAAGATGCTCCTTACCAGGGTAGGAACCATTGAGTTTCCCCGGCAGCATTTCCACTCCAGCCTCTGGAATTTCTCACTTGGTCTTAACATCCTATTTCTGTTCTCCTAACTCCTAATTATTTCTTTTTTGCCCAGATCATGATCTCTATTTTTAACCTGACTGGTTTCTTATTGTTTCTAAGTTGGTTTCCATCTCTGGAGAGTCAGGCTTCCACCATCTAATGTTTCACTTCTCCCTACCCCTTATCTAGGAATAGATGTCCCTTACCTGCCCCTTTATATGAAAGCAGGTAGACTCTTGAGGTTGGTTTGAGTGTTCTATTGTGGAAATTAACCCAGAGTTATCTGGATGTGGCTTTGAAGTGAGAAGCCAGCTGTTTTCCCAGACATTTCTGAGTGGCTAAGTGCTTTCAGATCTACAGGTGAATGTGTCTTACAAGTCTTGTACTTTTGCAAGACCATGGAATCAAGTCATCATGATCAGGTTGAAAATTATTCATTATTATAATACATTTGAAAAATTTGACTGTTAAATAGAAAGGCATGATCACCAAACCAGAAACAAATAAAATTAGGATTCCAATGTGGACCCATTTTATTCTCTATCTGATCAGTGTGCTTTCCTGTTGGCTCAACCGTCCCTGAAGTAGGTCTCAGAGTGTATAAGCAGAAACAGTCTTTGTTTGTCTGAAACTCACCAGGATGTAGCATCTTTTCCCTCACATTCTCATGGTGTTATCAGCTCATTACCTTTGATTTATTGAAGAGTCTGAAGCTCTCAACTGTAAGAGGGAACTCTACCTTACTCTCTGGTGCCCTGAAATACTTTCTCCTCTCCTAAGTAAGAGTTTTATTAACTCTCTCCCCCACCTTCCTAATAACCTAAGAATATCACCTTAAGTGACATTTTAAGCCTTTCACATGTAAAGCAAGTTACCACAATTATGATAAGACTGAACTTTATTCTTGCAGGCATTTAATGTTTTCTTTGAGTTTTGAGGAGGGCTAGTCAACTCCATTTACAAAAGAATGTATTTTGAGGCCCACACAATTGGCAAGGGAGAATGTTTATTAGAGAATAAACTGATTTTAATGGCTTATTTCAATGTGGCTAATTGCTATTTATCCTTTAATATGTAACTCAGGCATTACTTCATTTAGGAAGCCTTCTCTGAATATCCCCATCCCCACCCAAATTCCCTGGGTAGGCAAACCAGGATATATGGTCACCTCTATAAAGATCTGCCTAAATCTCAGAGTGCTTACCATGTTGATCGATCTCCTATAATCACAGAGCATCAGTAAACAATACAACGCAAACACAAAACAAACCCTAAAAACTATGGGTACCATTTCATCCAATGGTTAATTACCTTTTCTCTGGAGCAAACTGCCTGGGTTCCAGTTCCAACTCTCCCACTGACTGTGTAACCGTGAGCCAATCACTTAAACCATCTGTGCCTCCGCTTTCCTCATCTGTGGCATGGGGATAATAGTGGCATCCACCTAACAGGATTAAATGAATTACATACACAAAATGCTTACAACAGTGCCTGACACACAGCACATGCTACACAATGACCATCTATTATCATGGAATGTGGTTGGCCTAGAAGAAGAGGTAGAATTTGAACTGGAGCTGAGGGTTAAGCGTGACTGGGTAAAGACAGCTATATGCCAGTATGTGTACATATTTGTATATGGCTGTAAAGATAAGCAGTTAAGGTGGTATAAATAGTTGCATTCATTTTATTTCTACTGGTCTCCATGCGTTAGGGAAGTAATTCTCTGGGTATTTGGCTTTCTCCTGGCCTCATGACTGACACTGATGTGTTCCTTCCAGTGAGCAGATGCAACCTCAGAATGTGTCTCAACAGGTTCCTCAGGGAGGGCCTTCCAGTTTGGAAGAACCAGAGAGATAAAAACACAGATGCCATCCTGAGGTGAGTCCTTCATTTCACAGCAGGGAAACCTGGAGCCTCCAAAGGTGAAGTGAGAACTGGAACTCAGGTTTTACTCCTCACTGGTTGATAGTTATCTTTCCATCATACGTGACTGGTGTTTCTTTTTTTATCACACGTATCATTTGGCTGGCTTAGTTTCTAATTAGAATGGCTTCTGCCACCAGTTACATTGGTGTAGCTCTAGACAGTTAAATATATATATTTATATATATGTGAGCCTGAGTGTATGTATGTGTGTATATATAGTTGAAAGTTTATAAGTAACAGAAGTGAAATGAATGAATCACCAAAGTAGTAATTAGTAAAAGGGTACTGTGCACACACACACACACACACACACACACACACACATACACACACAAGACAGTTTGTGACCTGGGAGAGCTCAAACCACAACATGGACTGAGGCTCAGAGTGTGTCCTTGTAAAGCATTTTATAGAGTGGGAAGGTCGTGACTGTTTCTTCTTCACAGTGATTGCTTATCAAATTAGAATTTTCTTAAAATGACAGGGAATTGGTTAGTGGTTACCTGATACCGATTTTTGGGGGGACAGTTTTGCTTATGATTTCCAGAGGCATAAGCAAGAAATGACCCAGGCCAAGTTAGTCTTGCACAATAAGCTAAATTATGCTTTGCTTGAATGAGTCAACTAATTCTGTCTGCTCAGGGAATTTTCAAGGCTGGTGTCTGTATGTTTTTGATATTCCCAATATCACATATACATCGTGCATATGTATGTAATATACCCTCACAGTAAAGATGTATAGCTGCAAGTGATTAAAAACAAAAGGAAGCGAGGCACAATCCCTTACCTGCAAGATGCTCAGCGTTCCAGCGAGATGAGTAAGCCCAGCAGGCTCTGGGCAGTGCGGATGGCTCTATCTGTCTGGCTTAACCCAATTATCCTGACGTGATCTTGTGCTCAGGTTGCAAATGAAAAAGCTCCACCAGGCTCATCGGCACGGGCTGCATGCATTTGGAGCTTCATGCCTACAAGCTCAAATTGGGATATTTTACTGCTTTTAAATGATGCGTGATGAAGTGATTGAAGACATCATTACAAGGAATAAAATCCAGCGGGGAGTGTGATATTATTAACTGCTTAGTACTTCCAGCTCTTGTGGGGGTATTTAGTACTTGTACTGAAGAACGGCAGGAAGTTGTGTCTGTTGCAATTAAGACTGTATGTAGAGAAACAGTGGCGCCTTGACCATAACATAGACATGTTCAGGGAACCAGTGAGTGGGAGAGAGTCAGTGGAGGGTCCAGCTCTGGGCTGCATTTTAGTGACTTAATTAGCATTCACTGAACCCTGGTAAAGTGGTTCTCCATTTTCGCTGAATGTTAGAGTTACCTGGGGAGCTTTTTAAACCATCAGACTTGGGGCAGGGGTGCTCCAGGGATTTCGATTTAATGTTTCTGGCTGGAGCCAGGCATCGGTGGTTTTTAAAACTCCCAGATGATTCTAATGTAGAGCCACAGACGAGAACAAATAGTTTGGTACTTGAGGAGCAAATATCAATTAGCAAGACACCTATGTTGATCCTCCGCCTTTTTAACAGTGCCCACGTGGGGATTGCCGTGAGCGTAAATTCCGAGCAGGAAAGAAGAAGCAACAGGCAAGGGAGGACCAGCAACAACATCCTCGCTGCTCCTTCGGACTTTAAAACTCTCCTTATAGGTGGGCCCCTCGACACAAATCATGTCTGGAATAGGACTCCATGCAGCCTAAACTGGAATAGGAAGTTTATTAATGTATCCATCTCTCTGTTCACTTAGTGAGCTTTTACTGAAATACATGGAAACACACCAGGTCCGTGCCCTCCGGAAGCAGCGCCTGCATAACTGGGCACTGACCCAGGAGCGGCACAGCATGTGTGCATGTGGGCAACAGACTTCTGCCTCCTTCGTGGAGCCGGGTATGTTCTATGGTTCAGGGAAATGTAACTCAGGGCTGGGAGAATGGTGTCCTCTTTGCATAATAAGGTGCGAGAGAGAAGCTACTAGATGGGGTCACATTTGACAGCTGATTTTTTTGAATACTTTGTCGATTGCCTAGACCAGTGGTCGGCAAACTCATTAGTCAACAGAGCCAAATATCAACAGTACAACGATTAAAATTTCTTTTGAGAGCCAAATTTTTTGAACTTAAACTTCTTCTAATGCCACTTCTTCAAAATAGACTCGCCCAGGCCGTGGTATTTTGTGGAAGAGCCACACTCAAGGGGCCAAAGAGCCGCATGTGGCTCGCGAGCCGCGGTTTGCCGCTCTGTTGACTAATGAGTTTGCCGACCACTGGACTAGACTAAATGTTACCGTGTAGTTGGAAGCTGTGAGGATTAGACAATTGTGGCATATTGTGTGCAAAGTGGTAAAGGGTAGTATATGACAGTGGTCGGCAAACTCATTAGTCAACAGAACGGCAAACTCATTAGTCAACAGAACAGCAAACTCGCGAGCCGTGGTTTGCCGACCACTGGCCTAGACCAGGGCATGAACCACTTCCCTGTTTTGTTTGTTGTTGTTTTATTCTGTTCAGAGCTGCCCATCCTCACCCGCAATCCCTTTTCCTGGTGAAAATTGAGGTTGCAGAGAAGACAGTAAACTTGTGCTGCGTGTAGAAGGCGGGGGAGGGCCATGGAGAGGTTAAAAGGCCTGAGGGCTGTGGGGGAATCAGAGGAGGGGTTTGTAGTAGGGCCAGTAGGATGGCTGCTGAAATGCAAGCTGTACCCCCCAGGCAGGCCTCTCCACTAAACCCACCACCCACTGAATGAACTAGATTTTCTCTCCCAATTCTCAGGCAAAGAACGGATTGATTGCTGTTTGGAGTTTTCTGTATTTGTTTGCTTGCTTGTTTTTATTTATGGACTGCATTACCTTTCTCCACAACAGGGATGAATAGTGTTGGGTTACAAAGGCCTTGAGCAGGGTCCTATCAATCACCAGGGAAAGCTTGGGAAGCTGAAATGCTGAGTCACTAGAATGTCATGGACTGTTGCCTTTTTCACGGGAAGAATCAGTGGAGAGACTTCAGTCCCTAATTTTCTGACGAGGTTATTGAGAAATAGTGATGGAGAGGGGCTGGGGATGGTGAGAGGCAGAGGGATCCTTATAAACCAGGCCTTGGAGGGAAGGCAGAGCGACTGGAGGATGGAGAGAAGATCAGTTGCCTGGTTATGCAGAAGATTTCTTACCTGGGCAAAAGTGAATTAATTTAACAAAAGAAACTAAAAAATTAATATGAACAAGATGTAATTTAGACATGGTACATGTTAGGAAAAAATATGCGAGGTCAGGGAAGTTCGTGGAGGGATTAGGATGGAAGAGAGGTATTGCAATTTACTTGGAAGCAAGGGCCTTCCAGTGTGAACGTAGAAACCAGAAGGATAACGCTTCCTTTTCTTTTTTCCCTCTCCCCGGTCTCTCCCTCTCCTTTTCCTCCCTCCTCCCTTTTTTCGGGCTCACCACTGAGTGGGAATCCGAGCTGAGTGACAGTGGGCTGTCCCCAATCACTGGTCCCAGTGATCCAGACAGTGCCAGCCAGGAAATTCACTTGCCCTGTGTGGGTGTGCCAGCAGAGGCTGGGAGGTGGGACCTGAGGAGCTCTCCTCTATTTTGCAGTCCCCCCCTCCTCCACAATCAGACATCTGGATTAAGCGCTGCCTCTGTTAGAAATACTATAATAAAAAGGAGCCGTTGGAATTTTGAATTTCATATGGATTAGAAGTTTGAGAGAAGTTTGGATTTTACTCGAATGCAGTCCCCAAGTGCTCCACCGTCCTGAGCCCTCTGTTGCTTTTTCTCCAGCACTCTGATGTTTTTTTTCATAAGATCTTACAATTCATAAATATTTTGTTTGCATCTTTTTTTCTTGTGTCTTCTTCCCTACAGAATTGTATGGCTCATAAATTCAGGGATTTTTCTGTTTCTGTCTTGTTCATCTTTGTTTCCTAGTGGTAAGCTCAATGACTAGCATATGGTAGACTTTCTCCTCAGCATTCTTAAATAAAAAATCTCAAACATGCAGTAAAGAGAACTTTACAATTAATACCTTAATACCTACCACCTAGTTTCTACTGTACTTCATCACTTATCTATTCATCTATTTCTCTACCTATTAATACATGGTGGACTTGTAATACATTCTTTGAATGCAAAATGAATGTTATTCTTTTGGTCAATAGCCAGAAACTGTCCATTCTGAGGTTGGCCCACTGCAAAGTGAGCTTCCTTGTTTCCGTGTGGAACTGTTACGTTCCCTAGGATGTGTATCTGCTAAGCTCTGTACCAGGCCTGGGGTAGATACTGGGGATTCAGAGATGAGGTCAAATTTCCTGCCTTCTAGGGGTACATGCTCTACTTGTGAGAGGAAGAAAAAAGTTAGTGATGAAAGAAGAAAGTAGTAGAAAATGTGGACTAATGATATTTTTTTCATGTATGACTTTTAATTAAAGACTGACCAGTGTTATCTTGATGTTAAGGCTGCCTTATTTCTTGACATTTTGTGCTTTCTTTTGTTGCCCAAGTAGATAAAAACCACTATAGACTTGGCCGATACCAATGAAGAAACATTTTGCGATTCCTAGTTTAGTGAATGACAAATGCAAGCCTATTTCAACTATGAAACTTTGGCCTTTTTTTTAAGTGTTGTATAACCATTGAAATATACAAATAACAGAAGCCAAGGAAAAGCATGTAAAAAGTGTTTCTAATCCAGGCTGACTATGGTCAAGGACAAGAGCATTTCTGCCTCATCTAGAAAATGTCAGAGCAGGCAGGGCAGGCACAGCCCTCTTCCCTTCTGCAGATTGTCCCCCGGCCCCCACTCATATTTGATTATATTTTTTGTACCCTGTCTTTGTTATTTTGATTGCCTAGAGGAAATGCTTACCTTTAAAGTGACATCCTGGGGCTGTGGTTTGCAATACCCTTTATCAAGCTTTCTTGTCTGTTCATATTTATTTTAATTCTTTTTAGAAGGAGGATTTTAGTGTCAGTGCAGTACCTTTATGACTGCATTCCAAGAGTGCTTACCGGGGGTCCACGTTACTAAGGGTGCTGAATCATTGTGAACTGGGAATGCATCCAAGTTCATGCTTTAACTGAGAATCCTCTGTTAAATATTTAAAAGTGAAAGCAATCTTTCAAAAGGGCATACGGGCCTGGACAGCATAGAAATGGTGAGCACAGTACGTGAGGAAGCAGCAAAGGCAGAAGCTGGGACCTGGGCTTGTTGTTTCTCTGACCTCAGCTGTCTCCTTTTATTTGACGGGGTTCTGCTTTCTAACACGTGGTGACTCCCATTCCATCAGCTTTCATTTGCTCACGTTGTCCTCCCATGGGCTTTCGTGTGGTCCTGACCTGGATCTGCTTCCTTGCTTTGCCTCTAGTAGCTAAAGGGACCTTGAACAAGACACGTATCTTTTCCAAGTTCTAGGTTCCTTCCCTGTAACTGGGAGACCTTAACACCTACCTCAACATGTAAAACACGTCCCGCCATGGAGAAGACCCTTGATAAATGTTAGTTTTATCCTACCATTTTACGATCAGGTGCCACAATGGATTAGTAAGAAATGATAATTTGGGGGGAGAAATACGGATGTAAGCATCTAGATAGTGTAAAATGAGGAAAAAAGCAAATCTGAAGTGGATATTTTATTTATAAAATTAAACCTAATTTTATTTTGCAAAGATCAACAAATACATGTCAGATCTGGTTTATCTTCAAACCATGTGCTTGTGTGTTTTTTAAAACAAACATGCAAGTTAATTTGGCATGCCAAACATCTTTCTAGCTCTTTTTGGAAATTCTTTTCTCCATAACACAAACAAGGGTACAAATATTGTCCAAAAACTATTTATACTTTTACCCTCCAGTATCACTAACTTTGATATTTATTGAGAGGAAAGAAAAATTGCAATGCTTGATCTTTGGCATTCACATCTGATTCAGCAGCATAATTAAAATGTGCAATTGTTTTTATTTTTTTAAATTTTTATTTTTTTAAATATATATATTTTTATTGATTTCAGAGAGGAATGAAGAGGGAGAGAGAGATAGAAACATCAAAGATGAGAGAGGCAAACAATCATTGAATGGCTGCCTCCTGCACACCCCCTAATGGGGATCGAGCTCGCAACCTGGGCATGTGCCCTTGACCAGAATTGAACCTGGGACCCTTCAGTCCCCAGGCTGATGTTCTATCCACTGAGCCAAACGAGCTAGGGCAGCAATTATTTTTAAAATGAACACTTTGAAGGAAATTTAATAAATCTTGATTTTGCTCTGCAAAGGAGTGTTTAACTGGAGCTGTCGAGTTCCTGCTGGTAGAATATTACTTCCAGCCTATTTATTAGCTTTTCTTCCTGTAGCCCAATACATGCTCCTCACTCCACTGAGTGAAAACACAGAAAAAAAGCAATTTCTTTTCTCCCCCCCCATCCCACCGCCTCCAGCATCATGCAAGGCAAGACAACATCACAGTCACAATGTCTGAATTTACTCTGATTATATTTTGTTTCTTATACATAAAAATTATTTTGTATTATAATACTTACTGGGTTATCTAAAATCAACATTGTTGATTTTAAATTGCTGTAAAGCCAGACTTTTAGAGGCATTTGAAACGATTCAGGAACCATGTCTGAAAGCAGTTAATTGCCTCCAGCCTATTCTTTTGCACTTGAAGTAAAAGGATTTTAGGTATCAGTAGTTGAGTAAAAAAACAATACTTTAGGGGGCCCATATAATTTATTCACATCTTTATATTGTAAACAAGAATCTGATACTTTTGACAGTAGCCTATGAACACATTTTTAAAAATATACCCTTTAGTATAGAATAGGTATCAAGGGAGCAAATATTTTAAACACGATTTTGATAGGTGTCATGAGCCTACTTTCCAGAAAAATTTTATATGAAATTTCCTGATTAAAAAAAACGCACACTGAAGTCATAGATTTAAATTGAGAAAATATGGTATGTGAGGTAAGGTCATTGTATTATCTTGGTCTGATGCACAATGTAACATGTACAAAAGAACCTAAAGAGGCATCTGTCTCAAATTTCAGGCAGGACCTAAGAGTGCATAGAGAAGTGAGAGCTTTTTAGATCAGAAAGTGAAAGAAGACACAGTAATCACCTAAAACAAGGAGTTGTAAGCAACATATACATGTGCACTGCGAATTCACAGAATGCCACCAAGATCAATTCGAAAGTGTACTGTGGCAGCCGCACATTTTGGAGAAAAATTCCCAAGCCAGGCGGATGTGGATTGGGATGAAAACATAGGCAGTGTACACCACCATAGCAAAAATGGTTAGCAAGATGGTATTGAACATGGATTGCTCCCAGGGCTCCAAGACGGCACAGCAGCTGATGATTTGGTATTGATAGTAGAGCCAGGAGAAATAGTCCTTCACACGCCTGAAATCCATGGTTGGCTCCTTCAAGCTGCAGAAAGCCTGTCCTGTTAAAGAAGGCAACAGATTAGAAGAAAACGACGATAAGGAGCCAGACACGGAATCTGTTGAGGTTGTCATGATTTTAACATGTTCATGGTCATGGAATGGGTTAATATGAATATTATATTGAAATATTATACACAATGTATCATAGAAATTAATAATATTGCCACTATAATCATTAACACTAGACAGCAACAATGTTATTAATGTAATATTCATCCAAAAGTGGTAATTCCTAGTAATAACTCTGGCGACAACAATCTAAAAATTGAAGCTAACCACACTTTCTTTAGCCATGTATACAGAGAGAGATAAACATGAATTTTCCGTTCTCTACAACATGCTCTGAAAGACGATGTAAAGAATTGTGTGCAGAAGCGTTAATACCGCGACTCTGAGGCTGCTGTCTCTAGAAGGGCCTGGTGCAAGTTTGCCTTTTGACTGGCACCTGGGATCCTGGGTCTTGGAATGTTCTCTCCATTCGCTAATGGATAAAGATGATTCACTATGCCTGGATTATGCGAACTCTAATTAATGGTGAACACCTGCTTTATTCCGGGAGCCTGAAATTTTGCTCGTTGCCAGGCAGAGGATGGCCACACAACCAGTTCCAGTAAAAACCTTGTGCGGAGTCTCTAATGGACTGCCCTGGGCAGAAACATTGCACATGGACCACTTTTTGCTGGTAGAGAGGGGCATCCACTCATGGGAGGGAGAGCATAGGCAGCCCGTAAATGGATTTCTTCAGACTTCACCAGTGTCTCTCTTTCCTTGCTGAGCCTGTTGCATAGCCTTTCATTGCTATAAACCATAGCTGTGGATGCAATGTATGTTGAGTCCTGTTAGTCATTCTAGCGAGTCCCTGAGCACGTGGGTGGTCTTGGGGACCTCTGAAACAAATGGGAAGCACAAAGTGTACCCTTGAGTAGTCATTTGTGGTTGTTGTTGTGTGTCTCCCCCCGCCCCCTCTCAGATAGGACAGCTATAATCACATGTAAATCTTCTAGAAAGAAAATGATCCTTGGGAAGGTTTTGCAGACTTCCGTAGACATTGCAGTGTCTGCGGGGAACAAGCTGACCTGTTTTGTGCCTGTTTTGCTTCCTCCTGAGATTAATGGTGCCACCTCATCTGAGTCCATTTTGACAACGTTTACCATTCAAATCACAGTTAACTTTCTTTGAAGATCATTTCTATCTTCTGACCTGCAGCTGTCTCCTTTTTCTCTGATTCTCCTTTGAGTCAGGCAAGATGTTTTTGCTCCAGTGTCTCAGACTTTGGGGAGACCCTCATGATCCTAGTGCCTGGCACAGAGATGGTAATCTGTCAATACTTGCTGAGTGAATGAGTGAAGGAATGAATGTCAAGCCACCAACTTAAAAAAAATATGGGTCACTCAGAGTCCCAGCTTAAATAGCCTACGGTTCACTGCTGTTGACTTTCAGCCGCTTGGCTTTGATAAGTAACACTTTCTGATAAGAATAATTTCCACAAAAAACTTAAAATGGCAAGTCTTTGTGTTACCTGGTCATAATTCTCTGTAATAATGGTCAGGATAATTCAAATGAGCATATAAAACAACTGAAATTGTTTTACTTTCCTATGAAAAGAAAAGTCAGCCTCCCATCTTTCCTCAAAGCCAGAGTGGGAACTAAGTAGACATAAAGGCCCTGTCCTGGTAGGTGGACCTCAGCGAGAAGTTACTGCCAATGATTTTTTTTTTTTTTTTAAATTCCTAGCTCTGGTTGCAGAGGAAGAGTAATGACCCATGCTGCTAGGTCTGGAAGGAAATGAGCGACAGAAGGAGTGATCATTTCAGTGAGCGAAATTATATAAGCAACTGGGATTTTCCACAGAAAATTATAGGTTATCACTGTTTGAGCTTTTAGGCTATCCCACTAGACAACTGTATATGCCAAACTCAACCTAATTTTTAAAAAATCTTATTCATGGTGACCCATACTTGCTTCCTCTTCATTATCTAGATAGAATCTGGGGTGGTGCCAGGTAGCTGATGAGTACATGAGAGTACATTCTTCAGGTGTCAAGTTCCAGGCTGTGCTGGCTGAAGGTGGGAGAATGTGCTCAGACAGGGAGAGACCCTCTGCTTAGAGAACGTGGTCCAGTTGGGGAGACAGGTAGTAATTAAATAATATATACAAATACATAATTATCAATTACATTATTGAAAAGAGCAGAGCATAAGAGGCTATGGGAAACCTGATCCAGTGTGAGCATATCTCTAAGGAAGAGATGTTTGAGATATGATCCAAGGGGTGATTGTGTCTAACAGAACAATGGGTAGTCAGGTGGGGAGAACGGCCAAGATAGAGGGCTCAACTAGTGCTTATGCAAAGGTGAGAGGTGGGAAGGAGCTTGGTAGGTGGTCCAGGGGGCAGGTAATGGAGCATGGAGATCTAGTGAGGGAGGCCAGGAGTATGAGAAAAAGGAAGAGGAGGGAATGGTTAGATGCAGGGGTGGACAAACTTTTTGACTCGAGGGCCACAATGGGTTCTTAAACTGGACCGGAGGGCTGGAACAAAAGCATGGATGGAGTGTTTGTGTGAACTAATATAAATTCAAAGTAAAGGAGTGGAGGGGAGAGCAAGAGAACCGGATAGAACAGCCAGATCCGGCCCGCGGGCCGTAGTTTGCCCAAGGCTGGAGTGAGGCCAAACACTGTAGGGTCTAGCAGGGGTCCTCAAACTATGGCCCGCGGGCCACATGCGGCCCGCCGAGGACATTTATCCAGCCCGCCGGGTGCTGCTGCCTGTCCTGCTTAGCAGCCTACTCGTCCCGGGCCCACAGTGCGCATAGGAATTTGTTCATAGTCTTTTTTTAAAACTACAGTCCGGCCCTCCCACGGTCTGAGGGACAGTGAACTGGCCCCTGTTTAAAAAGTTTGAGGACCCCTGGTAGTGGATAGGCTGAGTACTTGCTTTTTATCCGGTGAGTGAGGTTTTTAACAGGGGAATGCTGTTAAAAGAGGATGAGGACATGCTGCCTTCCCTGTACTCTAAAGCCAAGGAAATGATTTTGAATAACAATCGTCTCAGGAAAATCAGTGCCTCTGCTCTCTTATGGGTGTTATTTATTTAGAATCAACCATGTACTGAAAATCCATTTAAAATAGTCCTAATGATTGTTTCAATTTCATAAATGAGATAAATCACTCATTTATAAATACTATTTACTTTTTCTCTATACAGTTTAGCTTTTAAAAATGCACAAATTAATTGCCTGGCCATTGCTTTCCCCTCTAAAATTAAATTTCTTGCTTGCACATCCCTGATGGACACCTTGCCCGCAGGCCTGTGAGAGAACCCGAGACAGAGGCACTCAGCTAAGTCGTGCCCAGACGCCTGAGCCGTAGAAACATTCATTACACCAAAGATGGACGCCTTGTCAGACCTTGGCCACATCCTGCTAGCAATGTAAAGAATTGAGATTAAAATTTTTTTTTCTTGCCAGTTTCTACAGTTCCCTGTATTGTTTTCCAACCTTTTCAGTAGCCAGCTCTAACATATAAAAAGTGCTTTATATGGTCACATCTCACTTCACTTTCATGAAATCTAGAGTCAGAAAAAAAAAAAAGAAAAAAAAAGCATTGATTTCCCCCTTTCTTTTTTTTTAAAAAATATATTTTATTGATAATTCACAGAGAGAAAGGGAGAGGGATAGAGAGCTAGAAACATCGATGAGAGAGAAACATCGATCAGCTGCCTCCTGCACACCTCCCACTGAGGATGTGCCCGCAATCAAGGTACATGCCCTTGACCAGAATCAAACCCGGGACCTTTCAGTCCGCAGGCCGACGCTCTATCCACTGAGCCAAACCGGTTTTGGCTCCCCTTTCTTTGATTCTTTTCCCTCTTGTTGATGAAAAGCAATTTTAAAGATTGTGTATTTATTGTTTCTTATTATGAAAAGGTGAGAAGAGAGAGAGTTGGTTATTATTGGTAAACTATCTGCTACAACCTATTGTTATAATATGCACTATATTTAGGTTCTACATTTGTAAGTCAGCGATTTTCAACCTTTTTCCATCTCATGGCACACACATAAACTAGTTACTAAAATTCTGCAGCACACCAAAAAATTTTTTTTTGCCAATTTGGAAAAAAAAAGGAATAATTTTGATTCATTCACACTGGACAGTTATTGTTGTACTGGCTGTTGTCAGTTTTTCACTTGACAATCTAAGGGAAAGGAGGTCAGTGCCCCTGACTATAGTCAGGTATTGCATATTTTTGTTTTGTTTTGTTGGTTAATCCTCACTGGAGGATATTTTTTTCCATTAATTTTAGAGAGAGTGGAAGGGAGGGAGAGGAGGGAAAGAGAGAAGAGAGAGAGAGAAACATCATGATGTGAGAGAGCCATAGTCTTTCAAAGACTCAAAGTTGAGCAAGGACAGTGGAATCAGGTGTGTAGGATATCTGGAAGACCTCAGCCCCACCCTCTCTGTTTCCCCACATGCTACTCTTCCCTTACCCATGACTTTCCTGAAACCACAGAGTTCAGATTCTCCTCCAAGCTGAAGGAAGATCTGGAGGCTTGTTTATTGCAAATATTACTGGGAAATGGCAAAGCTAAGGTTCTTGTCAGTAATGTTCATCTTCGCATGGATAAGAGACCCAAAGCAGAGTTTTGCCAGGTGGAGGGGAAGGAGAGGGAGGAGGATTATGAGTTTGGGGAGCCAGAGGGAGAGACTGAATCCTAAAGGGAACCCTGTGACTGGGTGGGGACACGAAGACAGTGGGGAATAGCAAGGACTTGAAGTCCACTAAGAAGTTAGTTCATACTTGATTGGGGAGTAAGAGTCTGTCTTTTATTGCTGAATGTCACTGCTCTTTTAGCAACAAGCAATGACATTTTCCTCTCCCTAGATTTGTGTACAGTAGGGGAGGAGGTAAAATTTCCTCTCCTTTCTCAGAATGAGAGGGAGAAGACCTGGATTTATGATCCACATTACTCACGGGGAGGGCTTTGTTCTGGCCTGAATGGAGGAGAAAGTTAAAATAAATAGAGCAATAAAAACAACACGTGTTCACATGAGCCCACGTGTGAGTCACGAAATGAGAGCACTGTAGGGAGAACATGCGGGGAAGTAACAAAAGCAGAGTCTGGGCTTGCTCAGGACGTTCTTTGTTGTTGTTTTTGTCCATGGGAACAGGAGTGGTAGAAAGTTAGGCAACCTCAATGAAAGATGAGTAGCAGGTGTTGGGTAGAGTGGCATTTACCTGGGGAGTATTTCAGAAGACTTGATCCTACAGCTCTCTTCCACCTAAAGAAAGTACTTCAAATTATTGGAATTTTTTTTTTTCCAGTAAGAGATTTACCTTTCTAAATACTAGCTATAAAGGAATGTTAAAAACAAAACCCCAACATATTTGGGGTTAAATTTACTTCTAAAATGTCAGAATCTGGAGTTGAAGAGAAAAGTCAGAAAGACCTACAATTACCCTAGCCAGTTTGGCTTAGTGGATAGAGTGTTAGCCTGCAGACCAAAGGGTCCTGGGTTCAATTCCAGTCAAGGACACCTCCCTTGGTTGAAGGCTCCTCCCTGGCCCAGGCCCTGGTTGGGGCCCGTGCAGGAGGCAACCAATTGATGTGTTTCTCTCACATCAATGTTTCTTTCTTTCACTCTCTCTTCCAATCTCCCTAAAAATCAATAGAAAAATAGCCTCAGGTATGGATTAACAAAAAAAGGACCAAAAAAAAAAAAAAAAAAAAAGGAAAAGAAAAAGACCTACAATTGATTTGGGTTAACTTCTTTCCAACTTATTTTGGAATTCCACATCAATCACTCAGCTTTTTTTGTGCTTCATACTTGGAACCTGAAAATCTGAGAAGTGAAAAAAAGTGTCCTCCTCTTGCAGAAAAAGATGTATCTAAAAAGGGATGGTGTACTCAGAAGTAGCATTCTTTGGAAAGAACTCAACATGACTTACTGAAGCTCAAACTTTCATTAATTAAATTAGTTATTTTAAAAAGGAGCAGAGTGATTTGTTTCCAAAGACTACAGTGTGGAAAGGGGGTTAAAAAAGAGTGAAATTATGATGGGGAAGACTACTGAGTACTACCTCAGCCAGCTGATCAAGGCCCACATCCACAGTGATAAGTCCTGTTGATAGTGCGTACCCATGGCATCATGCCGTGAAATGGTACCTTAGCTTTGTTAATCTCCTCCCAGTAACCCAACACCTCAGTCTAATCATGAGAAAAAAACATCAGGCAAATTCCAATAGAGGAGCATCCTATAAAATACCTAACCAGTGCTCTGTAAAGCTCTCAAGGTCATTAGAAACAAGCCAATTGTGAAAAACTGTCATGGCCCAAAGGAGCCTAAGGAGACACAACGAAATGTATTGTGTTATCCTGGATGGAATCCTGGAACTGAAAAATGATAGTAGGTGAAAATTAAGGAAATCTGAGTAAAGTATAGGCTTTAGTTAATGATAGTGTTATATTAATGTAAGCTGTTACTAGGGAATTGGATGGAGCGTATCTGGGAACTCTCTATATTATTTCTTCAATTTTTTCTGTAAATATAAAACTGTTCTTTTTTAAAAATATATTTTTATTGATTTCAGAGAGGAAGGGAGCGGGAGAGAGAGATAGAAACATCAATGATGAGAAGCATTGACCAGCCGTTTCCTGCATGCCCCCTACTGGGGATCGAGCCCGCGACTCAGGCATGTGCCCTTGACCAGAATCAAACCTGGAACCCTTCAGTCCACAGGCTGACACTCTACCCACTGAGCTAAACCAGCTAGGGGTAAAACTGTTCTTAACAATAAAATCTACTAATTATTTTTAAAGGCAAAAACAAAACAAAAACAAAACAAGCAAAAAACCCAACAAAAAACAAAGGAAACGTTTGAAAGGTCCAGAGTTATCCCTATGTCAAACTCCAGTGAACTTTGCTTGTGTTGTTCTGAACTTCTGGAAAACTTTTTCTAAAAATTCTTAACAGAATTAAATAATACCCTTCCACAAAGGATTGGCATTCAAACATTTTTAAACACAATAAAGAGAAAAAGTACATTTTACATTGTGATGCAGGTTACATATATACACATAACTACATAACTAAAACAAATATCTCAAAATAGTTTAATTCTGGTAACATACATAAAATAGCAGTTTATTATTCTTACCCATTTTGAAATGTACAGGTCAGGAGTGTAAAACAAACATCTCAAAATAGGTGCATGCTGATACTTTCTTTTTTATTCTGTTCTATTTGAGTAGTTTCTACTGTATTTTGTTATTCTCTTTGTTCATTAAAAAAACACCCTGCCCTGGCTGGTGCGGCGGGGGGGGGGGGGGGGGGGGGGGGGAGGGGGGGAGGGGAGTGTGAAGTGATGTTAAATTCCATTGCAATGGCTTTTACAAATGCTTACTCTATGTGAGTAATAATTTAAGATTGGTAGGTAGAAAAGTGGTTCTAATGGGAAAAAAAATCCCAGGACAGGAATATCTGGAGACATGAATTCTATTGTAGCTTTTTCTTTTCCTTCCCTTACTTTTCACTTCTCTTTTATATTTTTTCTCTATTTCTCTTCACTCATTCAGTGATTCATTCACTTTACTTTGTGTCTTTGGGAAAGTTCCCAATCTCTCTGTCACGGCTTTCCTGTGTAAAATAAAGATAAGTCTGTCTCGCTGATGTGGTAAGGAGTGTAGGGAAAGGTTTTGCACTCTTCAGAAGTAATAATAATAGTGATAGTAGTGTTTATTGTTGTTCCTTGTGAATTGGTACAACTTTAAACTATTTGCCACACTTTCCTAAATTATAAAGTCAAAAAGTCTTTGTGGCATACTCTATAACGGTTACTTTTTAAAAAATGGAGTGCTTTGTATTATTTTATAGGGAAAAAACCGTTGGCCCTTAATTATGCTTGCTAATTGAAGTGCCTGTACAGTAAAAAACAAGCAAAAAAGCCACTGCATTACCACAAACCACTGCTTAAAAGGCAGTGCAATCTCTGAACAAATTTTCAAATATGTTTTGGTCAGGGCCTCCATATACCACCGTGTGGGCTGTGTACTGTGCAGTCTTACGCGATGGTTCCTGTCCTGGGGAACTAATCACAAGCTGCTCTTTTAGGGCAACTCAGTTCCTGTGGTTAATGGCAAAAGCTCAGATCTATGTAAGAGTCAGGCCCAATGATAGATAGTTCATTGGTTTCACAGTTTCCAGATACCTTGCTCTAAGGTTTCTGTGGTGACTACAATATTTTCTGTGCCCTGTAGAAAGTTCCATCCTTGCTTAACATTTTCCTGGGAATTTTCTTTCCATTGTAGAGTACTCTCCAGCCATTCTTAGGTAAGCAATTCCTCACGTTGATACCAGGTTGAATATTAGAAGTCAGACCAGAAGTGATGGATTCAGAGCCCAAATCGTAGGGGAAGCTAAGAAAACCATTAAGAGTTGCAATGAAGCAAAGCCAGAGAAGAAAATCAAACAGCCATAGGGCAGTTAAGAAACTTTCTTTACCCATTCATGAAATATTTGGACAATTCTATAGACTCCTCAGAGAGGAAAAAACAATCAGTTGTAAGTCAAAGCACATTATTGCTTTTAGGCAACTAAGTTATTCTTAAGTTTTATAATCTTTTACATAGAAGTGAGTTACTGAAATAATGTGCTAAAAAGAAAAAGTCTCACCAACAATTTATCCAAGTTGTTGGTACAGTTTTGGTTTGAGTTATATACAAGAGCAGAGGGTTTTTGTGGCTATCTGAACCCCTTGCTGCCTCTCATTTTTATTAACACTAACAAAAGCGGAACAATAGGAAACATGTATTTCTAGTCCAACTATCATTTGAGGCCATTGGGCAACATGGCATGTGTTGAGTAATTGTGTATTCAAAGCTATACTTATTATTTGGCTTTTTTTTTTTCAGACTCCAGAGGTATTTATGAATAAAGGACTTCTGTTGTCTGGGAAGAAAATTTGGAATTGGACTTTAACAGATATTTCATAGTAATTTAATAACTATTAAATTCAGATTAGATCAATCTCAGTGTTGTGTGGCTATCAAAAAGAAGATCGAGTACATTAGTGCTGAGTAGATGTTATAAATAGGAAGAGAAATTTGTAATGAGGGCTGATATATCTTGTCCTCAAGTTCCTAGTGACTTTTCATTTACTCATATAGAAACAGGGCAGTTACCCCTGTTTACTTCTGCCAATATTGGAGGGGAAAGTAGGGCTTCTGGGCCAAGTGTTTAACTATAATGTCATTTCTTAGTATGAATCTCTTTATACCTGTTGAAAAAAGAAAAAGAAACCCTGTTATCCAATAAGGAAAGAGGAAAGAGTATAGCTTCTGGGTGGCTTTTTCCTTCAGAAGATATTTTCCCAAGGACTACCACGCTGTTTTTAGAAGGGAAAAGTAAACCGAGCTGCAGCACTAGCCATGGCCTTAAAGTCATTACAAATCATTTTTAAAAAGTCATTAAATGCACACACATGTTAAACCAGCATTATTCACAGTAGCCAAAAAGTGGAAGCAATCCAAGCACCCATCAGCAGATGGATGGATGAGCAAAGTGGAGTAGATGCATACAACGAAATAGTATTCATCCTTAAAAAATAAGGAAATCCTGACACATGTTACGACATGGAAGAACCTTGAGGACATTATGCTAAGTGAAGTCAGGCACAAAGCAGATAAATAATGTATGACTTCACTTACATGAGACATCTAGAGTAGTCGAACTCTGGATGAAGTGGGATGGTGGTTACCAGAGGCTGGAGGAAATAGGATTGGGAGTTGCTGTTTAATGGGAATGGAGTTTCAGTTTTGCAAGATGAAAACATTGTGGTTGCACAACAATGTGAATATACTTAACACTCCTGAACTGCACATTTCAAAACGGGTAAGAATAATAAACTGTTATTTTATATGTATTTTATCCGGATTAAAAAATTAAATATCAACGAATAACTCTAAAAATGATGAAGGACTGAAATTGAAAAATATACTTAGAAATAGTCTGAATAATATTTTTAAAAATTCATTGAGATTCTTAATTTGTAATGGGGTGTTACTGGTCCGGCAAAATTTCATAGATGTACCATCCAAACCTGAGTAAACAACCCCAAAGATCTCCAAATAATAATTGTGAGTTACCAATTGGGGTTCCTTCTTTTTGTGAAAATTGGGAGCTGCCAAAGTACCAAAAACTTCTGAGAGGAGGGTTGGCATGTTTAGTTTTGTTCTTGGCATCAGTGAACTTTTAGTAGCTTAATTTCCTACAGTACTTGTGGAAATGATAAATTCTATGATGCGCTTATCTGTTTTTTATAAGAATGTGAAATAAGGGGCTGCTGGAGGCTAAGTCCAGCAGGTCATAATAAATTTGAGAAGTCCTCAAAAGGTTGAATGGACTCTCAGCAGGGCTGAAAATCTGCATATTGTTACTTGCTACTGGAACAGCTGAAGGCAATTCCCCTAACCCAGTGGTCGGCAAACTCATTAGTCAACAGTACAATGATTGAAATTTCTTTTGAGAGCTAAATTTTTTAAACTTTAACTTCTTCTAACACCACTTCTCCAAAATAGACTTGCCCAGGCCATGGTATTTTGTGGAAGAGCCACACTCAAGGGGCCAAAGAGCTGCATGTGGCTCGCAAGCCGCAGTTTGCCGACCACTGCCTTAACCTGATGGTCCTTTATTGTTTACCAAACCTTACCTTTGATATGTATATCTGCTTTGCTAAAAGGAAACATGTGGGAATAAAAAACTGTGAGTCCAGATATTGGGAGAGCCCACTTCACTAGAAAATGGAGCCTCCCCTTGCTCCTCCATACCTCCCAAATTTATATTTCATGTCTAGTTTATCCATTTATGCACAGCCCCTTCTCCAGATTCCTGAACCCTTAATGCAGAAAGACCCTAGCAGGGGCTCATAAGACCCCAATATTCACTGCACTTAAAAGGGAGTAAGAGTGGGAAAAGTGGCTAAATTGTTCAGCCGAAACTACTTTTCTGTCATGACAAACCCCTTTCCTGAGGACTGTGTTCCATGCATATAAGGCAGTTCCGCTTTTCTCTTTCATCACCAGCTCTTGGCCATCAAACCCAGGGTTTGGGAAAGGAACTACGTGCTTACTGTGTGGTTCTAAGGACTTGATTTTCATAGGAGCTAGACATCAGACCATGAAAAATTAAGCTTTTATGTCATCTCTATCTATCAGTTATATTTGATGGTCTTCAGAAGCAGACTTTTGTTCACAGAACAAACTGAGGGCCAGGAAGGGGACTTACTGCAGCACCGACTTGTCAAAAGCATACCCGCTGAGCCCCGTTCCCAGAGTTCTATCAAAGGAAATCTGGTTGCATAGGCAGTTGGTCAACCAAAACTCTTCCAATAGAATTTTCGTATATAATTTTCTGTTTTCTTTGTCATTTTTTTTTTTTTTGGTAACACTGAGTTCATTTACTCCTAAAACCTTTTGTTTTTCTGTTGTTCATCTTCCTTTTCCTCCTCATTCTGATGGCATATTTTTTAAATAATATTTTTGAGAGAGTGGATGGGAGGGGGAGAGACACAGAGAGAGAAACATGGTGTGAGAAGGACGCATCCATAGGTTGCCTCTTGCGTTTGCCCCCACCAGAGCTGGGATGGAGCCTGCAACCGAATACATGCACTTGACTGGAATCGAATGTAAGTCCCTTCAGCCCATGGGCTGATGCTCCATCCACTGAACAAACTAGGAACTCTTCTGGCATATTCTTTATTTCTTATTCTACAATCTGGAAAGCTTCTAGTGATGAGTTCAGTGGCTTTCCTATTTTGGTGACTAGGAACACTGATCTTTCATAGGTGTTATTTTTGTGACAATAGTAATGTAGCCTGTTACTTGTTCACAGCCCTCAGCTGACCTACTTCTGTATCTCAGTTATTACCGTTTTTAGGAAAATGAGTGGAGAGCTAGGCTTTCTCTAAGAGTCTGCATTGTTGACATGTTCTCTCTGAAAACCCCCAGATCAAGTGGTATTTCCCTACTGGGTTGGTTAGCATTCCCGGTCAGCTAGTTCCTGAAGTCATGGGGGTGGAGTGGGGGCGGGAGGAGAGGAGAAGGGAAAGGCAGGAGTTTATAGAGTTATGTTAAAACTTGCTTTTAGGCAATTACATTACGTACTCTAATTACCCTTTGTAATCTTGTACTTAGAAGTGAGCTACATAAATAAATGATAAACTGTACTAAAAGAAAAAAGTTTGCTGACAATTTAGCCAAGTGGGTTTTTCATTCTCCTGAGAAGAACAGTGAGGACACAATATTTACTGTTGGTTTCCTTCTCTTTTGGCTTCTAAGTGGATGGTGATAGGTATGCTTTTAGTGAAAAGGGGGGAAGTGCTGAACTCCAACTTGTTCTTTTAAATGGGTAACAATGGTTTGTTTCCTGAAAACTTTGTTCGTTCTCAAGTAAACACGGAGAAGGCTCATGACAACTGGGCATATTAGGAGAAATATTTCAATCAAGAAATTTTGTAACCGATAAAACTACAGGCCTAACCTGGGTGAGATGAAATGTTCTTTTCCCTCTTTGAATGAATGGGTTTGTTTGTCAAGAATACCAGAGGGAATATCCTAAGACATAAAGGTATTTGGATTAAGCGCAGCCAGTATTGCTCAGTGGCTGAGTGTAGACTTATGAACCAGAAGGTCACGGTTCAATTCCCGGTCAGGGCATATGCCTGGGCTGTGGGCTCCATCCCCAGTAAGGGGTGTGCAGGAGGCAGCCAGTCAATGATTCTCTCTCATCATTGATGTGTATGTCTCTCTCTCTCCCTCTCTGAAATCAATAAAAATATATTTCTAAACAATATTTGGATAAAGATGTTATTTGTAGGTTGAATGGTGGCCCCCCAAAAGATGCATGAATCTTATCATGTAGAAGTCTTCAGGGAACAGAAACAGCATTTATTAAGTACCACTGTGGCAGGCACTGGTGAGGTGTTTAACTCAAATGATTCCCATTTTTAAAATTAATTATACTTATTGAGGTAACGTTGGTTAATAAATTATATAAATTTAGGAATACAACATTATAATGTGATATTTGTATACTCTATTGCATGTTTACAGGCAAAAGTTCAGTTTCCACCTGTCACCATATATTTGAACCCCTTTACTTAATGCGCCCCATGGTGAACACACAGGGAGCTGGGTGAGAATCCTGGCAAAAGGCAACTTGGAGAGTTGGTAACAAGCTCTGGCTCTGGATTCTGTCTGGGTTTGACCCTGGCTAAGCTACTCAACAGCTTGGACTCACTTTCCTCGACTGGAAAATAGGAATGATAATAGAACTTCATATGATTTCCAGGAAGATTAAAAAGTGTAAAGTATTTAGGATAATACATAGGAAGGGCTTAAATGAATGTTCACTGTTATGATTACTACACATTATGCTAATGCACTATTGCTAAGGCTATTAATACCAGGCAAAGAATAAAAGAGAATGAGATCATTTCTAAGGCACAACATATGAACTTTATCAGTTATTAAATTACAAGTCTTTTTTAGAGCGATTACTCTTCAAAATGTTTATTCATAACTGTCGTAAAGGAGATAAAATATATATGACCTCATTTCAAAGATTAGGAAACTGGGGCTCATTAAGGTTTTGTACCTCATTTATTGTCAAGGCTAAGGAGGAAGCAATACTGGAATTCAGTCCTGAACTCTCTCGCTCCAAAATGGTCCATCACACCATACTGCCTCCTGTAGCAGTGCTGTCCAAATGCTGAGTGTTCATCAGATACTTTTTGAATTAGTAAAAATCAAGCCTTATTATCAATAACTTTAAGGTAATATCAGAGCTTCCCAGACTATTTTTTCTGGTTATTTATTTTATTTTTATTGATTTCAGAGAGGAAGGGAGGTGGAGAGATAGAAACATCAGTTATGAGAGAGAATCATTGATCAGCTGCCTCCTGCATGCCCCAAACTGGGGATTAAGCCCCCAACCTGGGAATGTGCTCTGACCAGGAATTGAACCATGACATCCGGGTTCATAGGTCGATGCTCAATAACTGAGCCATGCCCGCTGGGTGAACTATTTTAAATGAAGAAATTGTTGTGAACTATAAATCTTTTCTAGCAAAAGGGAAGGATTAAACAATCATTCAGAAGATGCATCTATTTCTTTTTTTCCACACCCCCTACTCTTTTTTTTTCCCATTGGCTATTGGCTTAATAAAAGTGAGTAGGCAGCTAGTGGTAATCTAGGTTTTTTTTAAAAAATTCTATTTCATTTTCTTTCTTTTATAAAAAATAAAAGAAACAGAAAATAAATTCCTATTATGAACACTGACCATCCCCACTTTTATTGTTAACATTTTTGAAAGAAAATGTTTTCATCTTATTATATTTCTCTATTAATTTGCCCCATCTGGCTAACTAATAAATTATGAAAACATTACTCCTCTCTTGCATCAGAGCTCTTCCAAAATCAGATGCTGCTCCATTTAAATAAAAGATGAAGGATGCCGAAACAGAAGCAGCCTCTAACCAACAGACCCAGAAACGAGATAGGAGCTGGTGCTATGCAAACCCAACACAGGCACCTGTACTGGACTTGGCCAGAGGTTCCTAACCCGGAGGCCAAACGCTGGGGGTGGCATGGGGCACCTGTATGAACTCCTTGGAATGTTTGCAAATTTTGCATAAAGTTTTTCTGCGTACAATTCAAAGGAGCCTGTGTAATGCCTGTAAACAAAGAACCAGTGTTTCAAGGCCTGACTACTAAAACTAGTTGCCACATTTTACTCCTTCGTGTCATCTTAAGTACCATTATAATATGGAGTATAGAATACGTATTTGTTAGCCACTTAAGTGGGAACCAGAAACTTTGTCTTGTTAAATGCTGTTTTGTAATCAAAGGGTCAGATTCCTGAAAGTGAGACTCCGTGGTACGATCAGAAGAATTTACCTGCCCAGGAGGGTCCAGGCTTGGATTCTTGTTCTTGCTCCTCCACGGAATGATTCTGGGCTACTTCTCCTCTCGGGGCTGCTGTTTCCTCATCTGTAAAATAAACATTTGAATAAACCCAAGATGCCTTCAAATTTTAAAACATTTCTGTTCCTTGTAAAAGATTATTAAACCTCTTAGATGGGTTTTCTCCCACAAAATTTTAGGATGTATTATTAAAAATAAGGGAGGACAACCTAGCCTTATTTTAAAAATTACTTTTAGGAAAGGTTACAGTTTGAGGACATGCACTTGGCTAGGGGGTTCCCAATGTACTTACTCTAAGGAGTATAAGGTGTCACATTACCATCTAGGGCAAGTTTGAGGGGATGTCCCAGGTGGGACCGAGAGATGAGGTAAGTGTCCCCTACCTTGCTTCTATCAAAGCAGCTTGCTTTTAGTCTGTTTTACCTACTGGGTTTCTGGAAAATGTTTCTTGATTTTAATTAGTCTCTGTTGATACCCTTGGGTGGGGAGGAAGGAAACAGAGATTGCATATTTATTTAATCATTGTCTTTAAAAATCTGCCTTTGAAAAAACACTGGACACTGAAACCCTAAAGCTTGTTTCTTTTTTTTCTTTTATCCTCACCTGAGGACATGCTTAGAGAAAGGAATGGAAAAGAATGGAGAGAGAGAGAGAGAGAGAGAGAGAGAGAGAGAGAGAGAGAGAGAGAGAGAGACATCAACATGAGAGAGGAACATTGATCCCTTGCCTTCCGTACATGCCCCGGCTGGGGATTGAACCCAAAACCCAGGTGTGTGCCCTGACTGGGAATTGAACCAGCAACCTTTCTGTGCACAGGACGTTGCTCAACCAATTGAGCCACTCCAGCCGGGCAAGGCTTGTTTCTTATTCTGTTGTTCATTAGCTGTATCACATCAGGCAATTCAGGTCGTCTTTTCTGAATCTCTGTCCTCACATGTAGAATGATGATAGTATGTTATTCACAGGAGCGTTGTAAGAATTAAATGAAATAATTTTAAAAAGTGTTTTATGATTGGTAAAGCATCACAAAGATGGTGAGTGGGTCTTTAGAGGTGAGCCACTGGGCTATGTATTTTGTTCTGACCATTATAGCATTTGTGTCCACCTGAATTAAGTCATAGAAAGTATGGGTGGTCAAATTTGCAGGTGAACCCAAGTTATGGGGTGGAATTAAAAGACTGAGCAGATATGAGAATGACTGAGGGTAAAACTTGGGGGAAATATAAAGTCTTATTCTTTAGTTCACAAAGTCAATTGCCCAAGGGTAATATGGGGGTAAATGTGGCCTGTGAGCAATTTAAGTAAAAAAGACTAAGAAATTTTACTTGACTAGAAGCTCATTTTGAGCCAATAGTGTTGTGATATGGTTGGCAAATAAATAAGTGATCCAATTGTCTTAGTCCATTTGGGTTGTTATAGCAAAATTCTACAGATTGGGTAGCTTATAAACAATAGAAATTTCTCACATTTCTGGCGACTAGATCAAGTTGCTGGCATGGTTGCATTCTGGTGAAGGCCTCTTCCTGGTTCATAGCCAGCACCTTCTTGCTGGGTCCTCACATGGTGGAAGGGGCAAGGGATCTTTCTGGAGCCTCTCTCTCTCTCTCCCTTTTTTTAAAGAAGTATTTTTTATTGATTTCAGATAGAGGAAGGGAGAGAGAGAGAGAAACATCCATCGGCTGCCTCCTGCATGCCCCCTACTGAGGACTGAGCCTGCAACCCAGGCATGTGCCCTAACTGGGAATCAAATCGGTCACTCTTGGCGCATGGGAAGACACTTAACCATGTGAGTCACACCTGCTGGCTCTGCAGTGTCTTTCATAAGAACACTAATCCTATTTATGAAGGCTCCCTCCTCATGACCTAAGCACTTCCCATCACCTTTGGGAGTTAGAATTCAACATGAATTTTAGGGGTACACATTCAGACCATAGTACCAGTATTCCTATGTATGTATTTATAGAAGTACTGTGCCATGGCTGAGAAAAGGGGGATACTGCTCTTGGCTTTGATGAGCATCCTTCTTCCAGCTGTTAAAAACCGTCACTCCAGACACCCTAGGAAGCTAGATGGAGAGTGTCTGGAAGATTTCCAACAGGAAATGTTGAGAAAAGGTTAGGGGGAGGATCATGTCATGGAGGTCTTAACAGATCTAAGACGTTTTAAGTGGTATTATAGCTGTCAGGGGAAGGTTTGGAATAGTTTTATTGTTTTCAGAGATGATTCTTAGGGAAACCTTTAATCAATATGAGCTCCTCAAGGGGAAGAGTTTGCTTGGTTGAAGTAGTGAGAATTCCATTAGGGAAACTGTTTATACCGATAATGGACAACATTTTCTGAGGGTTGCTTTTATCACAATTATTATTGTGTTCCTCTTATTTTTCTAATATCAATCGAGCATAAATGAATCAGGAAGCTTTAATAGAAAAAAATGATAAAAATTTATTCCAGGGTCTTAGAGTTTGCAAACTGGAAACACAACTAGTTAAAACCTAGAACTGTTCTGAAGAAAAAGAAAAGTTAAGAGTTCTTATTGTAAAAGTCACATCCTTGAGAATAATCTTGCATTCTTGGCCCGTGTATTGATCCAGGACAGTTAACAGCCAAATGTCAGGTGTCTGGTTGGGTGCCAGTCTGGATGATAGATGCCAGGTGGTCTGGAGGCTGGGTGCCAGGTGGTCTGGTCAACTAAACACTTTTTTTCCCTAAATCCCTCAGGGCTGTTAGAAGGCTATCTTATAGGATTTATACATGTATATTCCAGGCACAACTGGAAGGTTCAAAGGTTTAAGTTCCCAGACTAGTTAAAGCAAGAATAGAATAATTTTTCAAGGCTCAGCCTACTCCATTTTAACAATTCAGCAGCTTAACCATAGAGACTCCATTTTATTTCTTCACTCTATTCATCACTACCTGCATTTTATTTCCTCTCCTTCTAAGAGATTCCTTTCAGGCAACTCTATTGAACCTTTAGAGACATTTGATATAAGGGTAATATGGTGACTCTCATTGGTCTGGAAAAAAGAATTCACCCCAAGATCATGGGGTACCATATCACCTGTTTTGTGTTCACATCAGTGTTTGGTTTCTGCTAAATGGAGGAAACCTGTGGAACAACAGTTTTGTCCTATGTTATAAACTAATTTTCCTGCCCATCAAAACTAGAGCTAGGCCAACGTGATTGATTTTTTTCTTTTGTTTAAAGTTCTAGGCAATGAAACATCCTACTAAAAATGTAAGGACCAAGTTGTCCCTGTGGAGTAGGTAAAGTATCTGTGGCCTCAAGGAATAAAGAGAGTTGGTAAGTAAAGTATTAGGGTCAGTTACATATTCTTTCTATACCTATTTTTTTCTATCAATGAGATGACAATAAGCTAATTTATTTAAAAATTGCTTTATAATGGATGACTAGAAGATACAAAACATGATACTTCCCTCATGGTTGGGGAAGAGGGCAAATGAATTCCCTCTAATAGGAATAGAAGGAAACATTTAGGTAACTGCATATGAGGAAGTAGTATGATAATGCTGACCCAAGGTCTTACACAAAAAGGATTATTGGATTTTCAAAAGAAACAAAGATAATATAACACTCTTAGGTTTAGATAAGATTCTACTTCAAATGAATTTTTTGCCCCCACTCTTCTTTCTTCTGCACCAGTGAACTTTTACTGATGCTTATTGGGCATTAGAGGCCCGGTGCATGAAATTAGTGCACTTGGGGGGGGGGTCCCCTCAGCCTGGCCTGCACCCTCTGGCAGTCCTGGAGCTTTCAGGGATGTCAGTTGGACATCCTTAGTGCTGCTGCAGAGGTGGAAGCAGCTTCTGCCACTTCCCCTGCGCTCGCCAGTTGTGAGCCCAGCTTCTGGCTGAGCAGCGCTCCCACTGTGGGAGCGCACTGACCACCAGGGGGCAGCTCCTGCATTGAGCGTCTGTCCCCTGGTGATCAGTGCACATCATAGCAAGCAGCTGGGCGGCCTTAACATATCATTAGCATATTATGCTTTGATTGGTGAAACGGCTGACCAGATGACCAGACACAGCATATTAGGCTTTTATTATATAGGATGACATTCTATGAAGCATACCAAGTGTGTTACAGAACAGAGATGAACTGGTACTCTGATATCTCTGGAGGGTGTGTTTGTGAGATCTGGAGAGCCATTGTATTGCCTGAGAAATGTTGCTCTAGACATGCCTCTTGAACTTTTTGAAATTTTATTGTTCAATATCCTACTTATATTCATTTCCAAATTTTCTTTTTAGTCTTTTCCAAGATCTTGAACTCAAAATGATAACTGTAGCTTCAAATTCCTCATTGACATCCTTTGATCTTATAATAGAGCTGAAAGAGCAGGGATGCGATAGTTGAATAGCAAACTGCCACCCAGGAGACTGTCATTCCACATTGGTAATAATTGCAGATATTTATTGAGTAACTCTCAGAACTTTGCTAACTACTTAATACGTATTACCTTATGCAGTTCCCTTAACAACACTATAATGAAGGCACTATTTCTATACTCATTTTACATGCGAGGAAACTGAGGCATTGAGAAATTGAGAAACTGACCCAGCTGATGGTAGAGCACACACTCTTAACTACTCTGCTGGACTGCCTCTCTATGCAAAGAGCTCTGATCATAACCCGGCAAATCACTCACCCATCCATCCATCCAATAAAATAGTGGGCAAGCATGTACTAGGAACATAAGCCATGAATAAGACTGACATGGTCACTTTTCTTGGGCCACTTTCCAGAGAGGAGGAAGAACAGCTATGCAAGCATCTGTGCACCGTGTGCTAAGTACTTATCATGCCTGGGAAGGGCAGTGCAGGGCATAGGAGGCTGTAACCCCGTCTGGAAGCGGGGGTCAAGGCAGGCAGGTCCAAGAGTTCTGTCCTCAACACTGTGTGCTTCATCTATTTTGCAGCCAAAGGCAAATAATGTAACCTCTAGAAAGAAAGGTCTTTGAGGCAAGGTCCTCCTCTGTGTCGTTCCCCCAGGGCCTGGAACATAGTGGCTGCTCAATTAAAATGTGCTGAGTAAATGAAAATTCTAATGCTCCATAAAAACTCCACTATTCCAGGGAGTCTTCTAACTTATTTTTTTTTTTTTAAAATATATATTTTATTGATATTTTACAGAGAGGAAGGGAGAGGGATAGAGAGCTAGAAACATCGATGAGAGAGAAACATCGATCAGCTGCCTCCTGCACACCCCCCACTGGGGCTGTGCCCGCAACCAAGGTACATGCCCCTGACCGGAATCGAACCTGGGACCCTTCAGTCCCCAGGCCGACGCTCTATCCACTGAGCCAAACCGGTTTCGGCCTTCTAACTTATTTTTAATGACTCTAGACATTCTCAAATGCTTCTTGTCTAAGCCTGAAATAAATGTTCCTTTTGACTTAAAAAATCAAGTCGGTGCTCCCTTTTAAGCCATTTTCTAAAAGCTCAATTCTGGGAAAGCTACCACACCCAATATATTCTACTAGAACAGTGTATCCGCAAGTATCTTTTTTATCTTTTATTTTTGTTAATCCTCATCGGAGAACATTTTTTCATTGATTTTTAGAGAGTGGAGGGGGAGAGACAGAAACATCAATGTGAGAAAGACATATCTATTGGCTGTCTCCCACACGGATTGAGCCTGCAACTGAGGTACATGCCCTTGATGGGAATCAAACCCAGGACCCTTCAGTCCTAGGGCTGACACTCTATCCACTGAGCCATACTCAAGTATCCTTTAAAACAGGTGCTCTGACTAGAGATCCTGGGACAGTCTGGGAGAGTGGAGATGCTGATTGTTTTTGCCCCTCTTTTTTCCAGCTCCCCCGCGGGATTCCATGCTCTATTCTGCAGTGGGAAAGATTTATTCTCTCTTCACCTCTCCAGGATGGCTTGGGAATTTTTCTTCCCCTCAGCCTCTTCCCTACCTTTTCACTTTTCAAATGCTGTTAATTTTGGAGAAGTGATTCTCAATTATTTACCACCCAATCCTCTGGCAGATTGAAGACTCCAGGGCAGAGGGGAAGAGAAAGGCCAGCAGAAAAAGCCCAAGCTGATGGTCTCCTCCCATGAGAAATTCTGTTATCACAAGGCGGTGTTTTTTTTTAGGTTGTAGTTCTCAGTTGTAGAGCAGGTATTACATTTCCGCCTTCCTTGTGTCAGCTTGGAATGTGCTGTGGCTAATGTAGTATTTTCTTTAGGGAAACAGTAGTAAAACCAAGGTAGCAAAATAATGCTGAGGGGAAGGGCAAGTCAAAACTCCTAAGGGGAGATGTTAACTTGGAGTTGGTAATCCTTATGGCCTATCCCAGAGTCACAGTGGCCAGGTTTGTACATGATCTTTACATTATTTTTAAAAATATTTTTTTACTGATTTCAGAGAGAGGAAGGGAGAGGGAGAGAGAGATAGGAGTATCAATGAGAAACATTCATCACCTGCCTCCTGTACGCCCCCTACTGGGGATTGAGCCCACAACCTGGTCATGTGCCCCTGACCTGGAACTGAACCTGCCACCTCTAGGTGCATGGACTACTAGTTTGTTCAACCCATTGAGCCAACCAGCCAGGCTTTGTATTATTTAATTACGAAATTTTACTCGCTAGCCTGATGCCACAGTTTAACATTGTACCTCATTCCCTGCTTAATTTTTCTCCAGAGCCTTATCTCCTTCTCATGAGCTATATGCCTCACTTATTATTATTTAAATGTCTGACATCCCCTGTAAAATGTAAGCTCCCTCATGGACAAGAATTTTTGCTTATTTTGTTTATTCATGCAGGGCCTAGAATTGTCCTGGTACTGGGTAGATGCACAATAAATATCTGTTGAATACATGAATTATTAATCCTGATCAAAGCAATATTAATAAATAATAACTGTGATTAAGTTTTTTACATGTATTTAATTTATAGACAACAGTTGGGCATTTACAAAGCAGTTGATGGTCAAAAACCACACAGAACCCATTTTCATCAGCATGGTATGTGCTTCTAAACATAGGCGTGGGAAGATAAGTCTGTGCTAGTGGGAATGGAAAATCTGGAGGTTTCTGATGCAGGTAGACTTACATGAATCCCTAAAACAAAGGGTGTGGTTTGGCTCCGTGTACTCATAACAAGTTCAGGTGCTGCTGACGCCTCCCATGAAACTTGATCACTAATTTTATATTCCCATTTCTGGACAAAGCATTATCATCCAGTTTCAAAATTCTTGGTACAGGATCAGGCAGTTTACTGGGACTCAAAACATAAAAGATGAATAGAGGAGTGTAGTAATTATGTGAGAGTTTCTCTTGTACTTGACATCGTTATAATCACAGGACATGCTTCCCAGCAATGACATGGCAGCGTACTCTGAGGACCATAGTGGCTGCTACAGCTCTTCCTTCTCCCCAAGACTCCTACTTCTGGGGCCAATCTAGTATAATCTGAGGGTCAGGTAACCTCCCTCTCCCATTCAGTGTGTCCTGCAGAACTGATAAAGCACTACCAGCAGACTTATCCCCAAGCAGGAGGAACAACTGGCCTCACTGGACGTGGATTAATATGAGTGGGTGGGTCCAAAAAGATAGGGCATTGCAAGCAAATTCTCTATAGGACCACATGAATGACATTTGATTTGTTTCTAAACAGAAGAAAGCTTTGGCAGGTGTGTAAACACAGGCAAATCACATAGCTGTGTAACACCTGTGCCACATTTTATTATTTCATATATTTCAATGTGACCCTTGGGGAAAAGCCTCATGTAAAATATTGGTCTAGTGGTAAATGGGGATTCATGAACTTCAAGTTCTAAACCATCTGTTGTTTTTAATATCTTGGATAATTTATAAAAACTGTATTGAGATATAATTCATATACCATACAATTCACACATTTAATACACACAGTTCAATGGTTTTTAGTATACAACCATCACCAGTCAATTTTAGAGCATTTTCATCACTTCAAAAAGACACTTTGCATTTTTTAGCAGTCACTCCCCATGCTTCCCAACTCCACCCTCCATTCCAGCCATAGGCAAATATGAATTTACTTTCTGTCTTTGTGGGATTGCCTATTGTGGCTATCACACAATATGTGGTCTTCATTCACTTAGCATAATCTTTTCAATGTTCATTCCTTTGTACTGCTGAATAATACTCCATTGTTCCATTCCATATCACATTTTATCTATCCATTCATCAGTCAACACTTGGGTGTTTTCACTTGTTGACTATTATGAATAATGCTGCTGTAAACATCTGTGTACAAGTTCTTACATGGACATAGGTTTTCAATTCTCTTAGATGTATATATCTAAGAGGGAAATGGCTGGGTTATATGGTACCTCTATATTCAACCTTTTCAGAACTACCAAACTATTCAACATTTCATATTCCTACCAGCCATATATGATGGTCCCAATTTCTCTATCTCCTCTCCAACAATTGTTATATGCTTTTTTTATTATAGCCATTTGGTTGGTGTGAAGGGATATTCTGTGGTTTTTATCTTTATTTCCCTAAGAGTAATGATAGTAGGAACATTTTCATGTGTTGATTGGACATCTGGACATCTTCTTTGAAGAAATTCTGTTTCTAGAGACTTATCTAAAATTTCGTGCCCGACAGGCGTGGCTCAGTGGTTGATCATTGACATATGAATCAGGAGGTCATGGTTCAATTCCCGGGCACATGCCCAGGTTGCAGGCTTGAGCCCCAGTCACGGGTGTGCAGGAGGTAGCTGATCAATGATTCTCTCTCATCATTGATGTTTTTATCTTTTTCTCCCTTCCTCTTTGAAATCAATAAAAATATATTTTAAAATAAAAATCTTTTGCCCATTTTAAAATGGATTATTGGTCTTTTCATTGTTGAGTTTTTCTTCTTTGCCTTAAGAATGAGGGATGGTTGGAGGAAGACAGCCTCAGACCTCTCACCTAATCTTGACTAGATTAGAGCTTCTGCAATATAAAGCTGGGGGGATTAGATGCTGGTGGCCTGCTTTTCTCAGAAATATGCTATAGCTCTAGACTGGGATTGAGGTTGAGAAGGAGGCCTGTGTTCTTGGCTGCACCTACCTGGAGTACTATCATACCCACCTGGAGGGTGGGTAGGGAAGTAGGTTGTGGCTCAAATACCAGGAACTCTTGCTGTTCTTACAGAAACGTAGTAGTTTGTGTTGAATAATTTTTCTGTGTTTGTTGCATTTTTCTCAGGACAATTTCTAGAGACTAAACTGCTGTTTGCCTATAATTTTCACCAGTTATTGTTGTGTTGCTAAAGAGTGGGTTTACGGAGCTCTCCATTCCAACATTCTGAAGGTTGAGTCCCATTTGAATAATTTTCAATGAAGATTTTGCATCTTGTATACTTGGTGGTAAAATCATTTATGCTGCCATAGTAGATACAGAATTAGGAGGGACAGTTTTTACAAAAGTATTTGTAACAAAAGGTTTTACAAACAGGGCGTTAATAAACCTGATAGAAGTTGAGGGCTGATTGACCTTCAAATCCAGTCAAATTCTAGACTGCCTATGCATTTGGTTTGACAAACCATTCTTAATTTATTTTTATTAAATAGTTGTATAGAAATATTTGAATAATGAAGGTGACTGCATTTCATATGAAAGTTTGTTGTTGCTCTAGTAATCTATGTACAAAGCCATCAGAACTACTGAAACAGCATTCAAAATGATGCCTATTTTAAAAAGCATAGGATTATAATTAATCCTGATGTGAAAATCAAGTTACTAATACCTCATTAGTTTTATATAATACTCTAAAAAGTTCACAAACAAAAATGACCACGTATTTCTTAATTTTTGTTTCATTCAAAGAACTGCCATGCCACAAAGTCTTTTAGAAAACCAACATTCCCAACTTTCCTGATGCATTTATTTGTGGTTTTAGGGCAAATACTTACATTTAACAATTCTTCAAATTCTTTATTTGATCATGGGTTGAGCTCATGTGTTAATTGCCAATCAGGTTAATTTCATTTGAGTTGAAATAGATCTCTGAATTAGAATCTCTCCCCATATCTAAAACCCTTCTCTCTCCATTCCCACAACCCATGGCAAAGTTAACTATACCTTTCTTCTTGGCTTTAGAAGTCCGGGTTACTTAAGCACTTTTGAGAAAATACACACTACTTAATTATGAGAAAATGTTGAATGTATTTCTTGGAAATTCATCCTTTTGGGGCAGTTCACTTGTGTGTATTATTGTCTGAAATAGCTTATGGGCAAAAAGTATTGTATAAGAGTATGAAAGTAGATAAAAAGGAACGTTTAAGAATGAAACCAAGTACCTCCCAATGATATTTCCCTGAATAGTTCACACTGAACTGCACAGAGATAAGTGATGAAAGTCATTTACAAAGTAATTTTCTCTTGGCTTGGGAAGTTTCAGTAATAAAGTTTGGTTTTTGTTGAGTGAAACATCAGTTTTCACATAGTTCAAAGCAAATGGAAAAAACCCCTTTGAATTCTTAAAATTTTAATGCAGTTAAATAATAAACTGATACATTGCATTAAAGCTCGGTATTGCTTTTTCCCTGTAAAGGCAGAAATTGTATCTACTCAAATGATGTTTCAAGCAGCTATTCCAGAAGATGCTTACCTCCGGGTGGGTGTACCTCTCTGCGGCTTAGCGGAGCACCGACGCGTTGGCGCCTCTCCAGATGCTGCGAGCTTCCCCTGCGCCCGGCGCCTCAGAGCTTCCCAGAGTTGGGTGTTCGGCCCCGCCGCCTGCACTATTGCCAAAACTCCAATTCTGCCAGACCGATTAATTATTGACAAAAGGAAAACACTCCCACGCAAACTTGTGTCCAACCGCACTGCTCCAGCGACTCCTTGCAGAGGGAACGAGGCTGCACCACTCCCCTCCCCCTTGGCTCCACGGTCCCAACTACACACAGGCTGCCACTGTCAGCGCTGGGCGCTCAGGCTGGTCCCGGGAGGAATGCAGCTCCGCGACTTGCACATTTTAAAATCCGGTTTTCTGCGGCTTGTAGCACTCCCCAGGGTCGGCCTCGCCGGTGCAGGACCTTGGGGATGCTGGGGAAGCCGGCTTCTGAGAGCTGCCAAGGAGGCTAAGGCGTCCCTGTCACCTCCGGCTACTGCAGTAAAACCCCGAGCGCAGCCGAGGCGGGGATGGGGAGGAGGGAAAGGGAGGCGCCCTCCCCCCACGCTCGGGCTGGGAGCCCCGACACTGCCAAAGGGGCACATCCTTTGGAGGGGTTGGGGAGGAGCAGAAAACTTGGGGGCGCAAGGTGGAAGCTCTGGGGCTTTAGCCTATAGGCCAGCGTTCACCTGCCCGGGAAAGCCCGTGCCCGGGCTCATCCATCCGCAGACACCGGCGAGGGGCCGAGCAGGACTGCGGCGGGAAAGTCGGCAGCCGCCTGCCAAGTGAGCCCAGGGCTCGGCGGGCAGCAGTTGGCCAAACGGGTATCCCACGGCTTTTTTGTGTCTGAAACCAAAGAAAGCAAACCCATTTGCAACGGCAGCTAATTTTTTATGCCTTTGAACGGCCCCCTTTCTCTCTCCCCCCAATTTTCCCCCCATCCCCCAAAATCCGTCCATTCTGCCACCTTCCCTGCACCCCGTGGCTGGAGGTCAATGTTGAGAAGCTGGACTCCCCAGGGAGGCAGATGGAAGGATCGCCCTGGGGAACCTGTGTGTGCTCACTCACAGGTGGAGAGAATTAATGTGGGCCCGGACTGCAGCAGGAGGCAAACTGGGGAGAGTGCTGGGAGGTGGCTGGGTGCTGCAGACGCACGCGGCTCCGGGCGGGCGTGCTCGGCGCCGGTGCTCGATGATCTTCCCGAAGGAGGTGCAGGACCGCATAGAACCTCTATCGCGGAAACCCGCGCAGACATCATCGATCCCTTCTCTACCGAGGGAATTGCTCACATTTAACACGGTGGCTGCGAGCCGAGAGCTCAGAGGCCCTTGAGGCTCTCGTCCCTGATATCTGCGTAGCCGAGTGGCTTTCGGACAAGGGGCGTCGGGGGAGAAAGCTCTTTTGATTAATGAGCGTTTGGGCGACATCCGACAGTCAGCCCGCACGGCCGGAGGAGGAGGAGGAGGAGGAGGAGGAGGAGGAGGAGGAGGAGGAGGAGGAGGAGGAGGAGGAGGAGGAGGAGGCGCCGCACACGCTGGGCCCTAGCTGACTCTGCAGAAGCGCGAGTTTTAGCTGCTGGCACGTTTCTGCTCTTTCTCACAACACTCTTCCAGCAGGTTCCAAGCTGCTGGTGCTCCATAGAGACTCGTGTGACTGGTCTGGGGTTTCTCCACGCGGAAAAGGGGGGGGGGGCGGGGTGCCTCAAGGGGAGCTGAAGGGAACCAATAGAAACTGAGCCCCTTTGGAGCCTGTGTTGGAGTTTTCCATCGTTATCTTTTCCTTCTCCTGTGTCTAAATATTAGCAACCACTGTTGATTCAATGTATTACATTTCGTCATCACTTGTGTTGCTCACATTCCTTAGCTCCTGGTTTCTCCTGACAAACCTGGTCACGTGGGCAAAACAAATACGATCGCCCCCATCTGGAGAGATGAGGAACTGGAAGCCCCAAAAGTGACTTGCCAGGGTCACAAAACCGTTTTGTGGCAGGGCCAATACCATTTACACTAGTTTGCAGGTCTCATTATCCGCTATCTGGCGTCTCACTAGATCATGACACACGCACCCCACCCCCAGGGGGTTGCACATTTGGGGAAGTATAAAACGGGTCTCACTTCCTGCCAAAGGTTTGGGACATGGATGTGAGACCTTGCAATTACTGCCACCGGAGAGTGGGAGAAACTGGCACGATGGCAGAAGCATCCAGACCATTAAAAATCATCTTAAATGACACGTGTGTAATGCGACAATATTACAATATTGTACTACAACCATATACAGATACACCTTTCTCCCTCCCTACCTCCTCTCCTCCCGCCCCTTTTTTTGGTTCCAAGTACCTGTGACTTGTTCAACTCTGTTTTCTATGAACCATTCTTTCCCTGGGCCTAGGGAGACACATTGTTTACCCTCATATTCCAGACCGATAGAAAACATACCTTAATCCCATATCGCATATTCAGAGACAGAACTCTTCACTCCGCTAACACTTGAAAGACTTTTACTAAAATCGTAGTTGATAAGAAATAGAAACGTTTGGGTTTTGAAAGTAGAAATTAGCTTCAAGGTAAAAGCTTCCTATTTTATAGAGACAGAATGATAGATTAGGACATTGAGGATAAAAAGTTGTGCATTTTTTTTGGTTTTGATTTTGTGTTTTTTTTTTTTTTTTTTTTTTTTTAATTTGCCAGCAGCTCTGGTAAAAACAGGTAGTAGGTAGCATGGATATTTGTGTCAGTGGAGGTCACAGGCCTCTGGCTGGAGACAGTACTCTGCATCCTCAGTTCCTATCTTATAGGAACAAATTCAAACGAGACAACAAACAGCAGTAAAAGCAGGAGAGAATTTATTTGCAGATAAGGAATACACTCAGATATAGTTTGAGCAGGCAACTCAGCCGGTGGAAACCTAACCCAGTGCCATCCTCAAATGGGGGTTGTGGAAACTTATACCCCTAGATTGGAGTGTCCCTAAGTAAGTCTGCCCCCTTATTTCTCAAAAAGATTTTTTTTTTTCAAGCTAGCAGGCTCCTTCACCCAGGTGTTATGCTACCGGTTAGACCACATCCTGGAGGGCCCTGGAATCTCTCCTCACAGAGGGGTCTGGTGCCTCCATTGTCTGATTGTGGTTTGTCACGTCTCACACGCATCCCCGCCAAGCCCACCTGCCTTACCCAGCTCATATCTTTCCAGCCGCCTACTCTGACATTTACGGTAACATATTTGAACTACTTGGGTCTTATTTCATTTACCCTTATTGTCCATTAATGTAGAAAATGGACTTTAGATGGAGGAGATAGAGCAGTTCCACATTTCATTGAGGAGTTTCTTAGAGGTGACAACTAGGAGGAAGGCGAAGACTTTTGTCATGAAGCTGCATTTCCATAGTAAGTGTCCAAGTCTAATTCAGGAGCAAATTAAATAAAAATCAGAAGACTTCATTTTTTCACCTTAGTTTCAAGTAAGCTGATAGTTTCTTAGAAAGAAAAAAAATCCGGTTTTTGTTGTTGCTAAGGGAAGCTGAGACACACTTTTGAGCAATAGGTACCTACGCATTTCCCTCGAGCTGTTGGGTGAACCATAAATGATCAGTTCCAGGTTATAAGGGTGAAGACTGTTCTTACTGTAGTGGTTTTTGGAAGCAACACATTTTTGGGAAGGGCGTGCTCAGAAGTCTCTTTGGGATGTCATTGGAAACTGCAAATCCAAACTTAAGTCCTTCTACTTTCAGGTCCCGGGAGAACAGAGTGGGAGTGGGACTCATTGAATTGAGCAAAAAAGGACCTATTTGGAGGAACAAATAACAGAACTGTGAATTTAGAGCCATGGTAGGACCTGGTGCTGGCTCTGAAGCTGCGAGGAATCTTGGAGCACGGATTTTTGTTCTTTGATATATTTAAGCCCAGGGCGAGTCGTTCAGTCAGCAGTATATCAACATTTGTGTCCTCCCCGTGGGGGCATTTGGCTCTGAGACTGTCTCGAAGTTTAGAAGCTGCAGAGGCAAGAAGATAATATCCTTTCCCCATCAGCCCTTCTCCTCCCCGCAGACATCTGAGGGATGAACAAATGAATAAATGCTAAGCCTTCCTTTTGATTTTGAAATCAATAATAAAAAAGGAAGGAGCACCCTGACGGGTTTGGCTCAGTGGATAGAGCATCGGCCTGCGGACTGAAGGGTCCCAGGTTCGATTCCGGTCAAGGGCATGTACATTGGTTGCGGGCACATCCCCAGTAAGGGGTGTGCAGGAGGCAGCTCATCAATGTTTCTCTCTCATCGATGTTTCTAACTCTCTATTCCTCTCCCTTCCTCTCTGTAAAAAAATCAATAAAATATATTAAAAAAAAAAAAGGAAGGAGCAATAGCTGAAACAAAATGAGCACTTGGAATTTCCCTTTATTTTTGAAAAATGTCTTATATTAAGATACTGTGTTTTTTTTTCTTTTCTGCTTCAGGTTTTCATTCTTTATATTGAAACAATGTAATAGTTTGAGTTCACTATTTCACAGTGATGTTGCATTTTATTTGCTCCAAATCTTCTATACTGAGGTTCTCTTTCATCATGTCTTTTATTTATTTTTTAATTCAATGGTTGGCTTTACATGTGGTCAAGAATAGAATATTCTATTGTTGAGGTTCCCTTGAGGCTGCAAAGACACAAGTTCTGGAAAGTTTCAAAATGTTTTTACAGCTATGAATACTTACGATGATCTCAACCACTCACTAACTTATCCAATGAGCATTGATTGAGCACCTATGTCCTGATGGCACACAGTGGTGACAATCACAGGCTGATTTCCCTTCATGGAGCTTTTTGCGATGGTAATTAATTGAGCAGTCTTGACTCCCTTCCAAGGCTGTTTTAGATACCTCCACTTTGAACAACAATCATCCTATATAATAAAACCCTAAAATGCAAATTGATCGGATGGCAGAACAACCAGAGGAACGACTGGTCACTATGATGCGCACTAACCACCAGGGGGCAGATGCTCAATGCAGGAGCTGCCCCATGGTGGTCAGTGCGCTCCCACAGCGGGGAGCACTGCTCAGCCAGAAGCCAGGCTCACGGCTGACGAGTGCAGCAGCAGTGGCGGGATCCTCTCCCATCTCTGCTGCAGGCAGGCGGTAAGGAGTGAGGGGTCCCAGATTGCGAGAGGGATGTCTGACTGCCAGCTTAGGCCCGAGGGGATTGGGCCTAAGCCTGCAGGCAAACATCTCCCAAGGGGGTGCAGGCTGGGCTGAGGAACCCCCAACCTCCAGTGCACAAATTTTGTGTACTGGGCCTCTAGTATTATATGAAGACTAAGCCACAGAGCCAGGTAATGTTCCTCTGAAAGACAGACGTCTTCGAGATCTCTGTCTTTATCTTTTTGAAGACTGCTATATTTACGTCTCCTAAGAATATAATAGGAAAGATTCTTGCAATATAGGCTGATGGGAATTTAAACTAAGAAGATCCCTAAGGCCCCTTTCATATCTAGGATTTGGTGAATTAGTAACACATAAAAGGGAGGTGTCTCTCCACAATGACCCCAGAAAAACACAGAAACCCTTCAAAAAGTGCCACGTGACTCTATGTGCCTATAGTGAGCTCCAATGAGCAGGCAGGCATGGGTCATGTCCATCACAGTATTACCCTTGCTCATCCTTTGACATTTTGCACAAAGATAGTCTAGAGCAGTGGTTCTCAACCTTTCTAATCTGTCGCGACCCACAGGTTGAGAACCGCTAGCAGGGTCGCCTAAGACCATTGGAAAACACAGATATTTACATTACGATTCATAACAGTAGCAAAATTACAGTTATGAAGTAGCAACGAAAACAATTTTATGGTTGGGGGTCACCACAACATGAGGAACTGTATTAAAGGGTCGCGGCATTAGAAAGGTTGAGAACCACTGGTCTAGAGACTATCAGGAAAGCATTATGGAGCTTTTATTGATCTCTGCTTCTTACAGTGAGGGAAGCTAGAGACTTGTTAAGCTCAACGAGCTCAGCTGAGACTCTGGCTGTCAATGTCTATGCAGAACCTGCATATTAGCATCGGGGTCTGTAAGGGTTTTCTTCTGACCTGGCAGAAACATTGCTCATGGACACTTTTGAACTGGGCTTGCTGGTAGTTTTATATATTTGTGTATGTGTGTGTATATATATATATATATAATGCCAATTTATTTTGTGAAATATAGCAACTTTTGTCACTTCATTTCAGAAGGAAATATGTTTAGCATATATTCTTGCAAAGTATTTTTCTACTTAACGTTTGGTACTATTTCCTCATGGTCCGTAAATAAAATTATGACTTCCTGCTTTGTTGGGTGGGCAGTGTTAATTTCACTTCAGTGCCCCATTGCAGTTGGAGATATTTAAGCAGAGGTTTGGTAGGGATTAATATAGGGTGTCCCCTCAACATGTATACATACACTTTGAATAAATATAAAGGCAGTATTTATTAAAATACATTTCATTTTCAAAATTGAGCTCTCAGCTGTTCAAGTGTTTTTTTGAGGGGATACCCTGTATTATAGGGCAGTGGTGCTCAAAGTGTGGTCTTTAGACCAGTAGTAGCATTAGCTGCACCTGGGGACTTGTTAGGAAACAACCCCCTCCCCCCGCCCCGCTCCAGCTGGTTCTGATGTATGCTAAAATGTGAGTCCTGTACAGGACTGTGAGCCTTAGATCAGTGATTCTTTAGAAGGAGGAAGAGGATGGGGAGTATCAGAAACACTTGGGTCTCTTCTTTTCTCAAGCTCACACTCTCTCTTCCCTTTCCTACACCCCTCTGAATACTCCCATTACTGCAGGGTGAACCATTGGACTAGATCCGTGATCGGCAAACTGCGGCTCGCGAGCCACATGCGGCTCTTTGGCCCCTTGAGTGTGGCTCTTCCACAAAATACCATGGCCTGGGCGAGTCTATTTTGAAGAAGTGGCGTTAGAAGAAGTTTAAGTTGAAAAAATTTGGCTCTCAAAAGAAATTTCAATTGTTGTACTGTTGATACTTGGCTCTGTTGACTAATGAGTTTGCTGACCAAGGACTAGATGAATGAAATTTTCTAAGAGACAGTCAATCATGATGGAGTCATATCCTGATCTGTGACCTTTTTAGGATACTTGTTAATAAAGGTGTATAAATTTTTGCTGTCTTTGCCTCTATGGCAGGGACACGGATAGCCCCAACTGTTATAAGTTAGACAGAAATAGGTGAAGATACGCTGTTTTACAATCTCAGACTAGCCTCTGGCTACAGACCTTTCCCGGGAAACTTGAAAATGTTTCTACTCTTTTCTGAAATAAAGGTTATAGTCATATTGTATATAATGCCTTGCACATTGGGTTTCTCAAAGGTAAGCCGCCCACTGACAAGCACTGAGAAAAGAGTGCATCGTTGGAGTGCTTCTGTGGGCACAAATCTTGGCTCTGCTATTTGCTACATGTGTGGCCTTGGGAAAGGTCTTATACTCCTCTTGCTCAGTTCTTTATATGTGAAACCAGGCTAGTACTAATGTCTACCTCTTACCAAGTCTGAAGCACTTAATGAGTTAATACTGGTACATGTTAAATCCCTGACACTTTATAAATGCTCAGTAAATGTTAGATATTACTATTATAGCTGTTGTGTAATGAGAAAATTACGTACAACTGTGAAGATAACTAATCAGAACACTATGTAAGAATGAAAAATATATGTTTGGTCTGTCAGGATAAAGAAGCTATGGAGTCAGACACCCACAGGTTTAATTTCTTGATGTGTATCTTATGGCAAATAATTTAGCTACTCATAAGCCTTGATTTTTTATCTGGGAAATGGAGATAATGCTGTCTTCTTTGTGGGGTTGTTGTGAGCAGAAGCAATAACATTTTGAAAGAGGCTGGTATACTCAGTACAAAGGCCATTATTCTGTTTATTGCTGCCTGCTTTTCCTGAACTAAATTTTAAAGAGGTACTTCCCTCTCCTATGGAAACCTAGGGGGTCTGACTTATAGGGAATGTGCATATGCTGTGGAATGACCATAGGCCAATTTGCTATTAGAATATGACTCATTCTTTCTAAATCTAAGGTTGCTTTATTTGTATGCTATTTTCTTTTCTCAGAAATCCCTGTGTTCAGATCCAGTCATAAACTTTGGGCAATATAAGAAAGAAACCTCAATTAAGTGCAGTTTTTGGAGTCACCACAAGTCACTCAAGCAGGGATGTACAGAGGATTTAACTTTTTGGTAAGCAACTGTGGCATTTTACATTTGTGCAAAGCTTTTCTATTTACCAAGGTTTTTACATTTTATAATCCTTTTTATTGAGGTATAATTTTGTTAAAACCTTCAACACTGAAAGTTGTTTTGAAAAAAAAGGGTTCATTGAGCCACAGGCCAGAGAAAGGCCCAGGTCCTGGGCCATGCAGCCTGAACTACCAGCAGTTGTAAAAGACATCGTTGTCTGCTGTTCTGGGGTTGACAGGGCTCTTCTGCACAATGGGTTTGGGGGAAAAAGATGTGTTACTTTTAAAGAATTTACGTTGGTTATAGATAGGGGATTAGAAATGGGAGAAGGCAAAGCAGAGTGAATTCATAAGCAAGCAGTAGATGGTTCTGGATTGGTTGTAGGCAACAATCTGGAAAGTTCCTGTATAAGCAAGATGCGGTGGCGTCTGGTGGTTGGCTGTTCTTTCTAGATAACACTTGAAATAGCTGCCTGGAAGTTGATGTGGAGTTTGAACATACATTCAGGAATGTGAACAGTCTTTTGTAGGTGGCCCTGTTACCTGATTTACATCCCTTGTCTGTTCCTCCCACCCTCCAGCCAGCTTTAATTTAATTTAGGGCATCTCAGCATTTTCTCTCGCCAATTTACATGTGGTGAAAAGTGTAGATATTTAGTGTGCTTTCGATCAGTCCTGACAAATAGGTACAGTTCTATCAAGGTATAGAACGTTTCTACCACTCAGAAAGTTTCCTCATTTCTCCTCAGGCATTCCCTCCACCTCAGCCTCATGCAACTACTACCCTGATTTCTATCCTCATCGGTTAGCTTTTCTTGATAGAAAACTTTATATAAATTGAATCATGCAGTTTTTGTCTTTCTTTCCCCCCCTTATTATGCTTTTGAGAGCATCTTTATTGTTGTGTGTATCAGTAATTTGTTCCTTTTTGTTGCTGAGTAATATTTTACTGTATGGATATACCACTGTTTGTTTACCCATTTTCCTGTTGAGGGACACCTGGGCTGTTTCCATTACTTCTTTTGATCATCAGTGTAATGATGTTAGATAGGTAGAAGTTTCTACTACCTTCATTTTCCAAATTAGGAAGCTGGGGCTCAGAGAAGGGAGGCAACGTAAGGCCCCACTGTTGGCAAATGATGAACCTAGGAGGAGGATCGAGTCTTCTGGTTCCAGGGCCTCTGCTTCTCTCCCATTTTCCAAGGCCAGTTTGTTTCTGTCTTTAACAGGAGTTCTGCCCTGTCTGACTCTAGGATTTGATCTGATTCTCCTTCATCTTTGACTGAGAAAGACTCAGACCATCAAAATTCAGAAATTCAGCCCTACTCTGGAGTAGCCATTGGCAAAGCCTCAGTTTCTCAGGTGGAGTGAATGGATTTCTGAAGCTGGCCCAAGAGTTGGGACAGACAGAGCATGGGATCTGGATGACATTGGGTTAGATTTCAGATCTTCAGATGATCTGAGGATGAGCAGCTTTGTCTTCCACGGTGCAATGGGGACATAGGATGGGCGCATACTAGACAGGTCTCTGTTGAATCCCTGCTCTGTCGTGTTAGCTGTGGGAGCTCTCAGTCAATTCAACGTCTCTGAGTCTGTGTCTCCATCTGTAAAAGAGGTAGTTTAATGCTTCCCTCCCAGGTCACGGTGAGGAATTTCCTGACTGAGAACTTGCCCTTCTGCATTTTATCAGGGATAGGCTTGAGGGAATATTACAACGTGCCCCTGACCTTGTTGTGGAATTTCCACTGTATGGAAGAATTAATCCTCCCTTTATCGCTGAAGACACTAATTCATTATTTATAGACTGAATAGAGAGAAGGTTTACTTGTTAGTGAAGTACTCACAAATACAAAACAATGGGGAGGGATACGGTGGAACTTGTTTGCTTTAAGAGAGCTGGGAAAAGAAATACAGCTAGTGTTCTTTGATGTCACTCTTTTTCCCCTCATCTCTGCTCAAGAAAAATGAAAACATCTTCAAGAGGCTAATGTTCAAGAGGCTAATGAGGCCGCATGGTTAAAGAAGACCTGCAGGGAAGACAGAGGGAGAAAGTGTTTACTGTCAGGTTTCCACCTCTCCATTTCTGCCCTTTTATGGATTTAGAAATATCTCTGGGTCTTAGTTTCTCCACTGTAACCCTTAAATAGCACTCATTGTCTCATGCCTCAGGATTTGATGTGAAATTTGATGATTTCAGTTTTCTAATAATGTACATGGATGCAAAGATTTTGGTATTAAAAAAAAAAAGAGTGGTATTTATGTGACTACTATGTAATTTGAGGCTAACTATGCATCCAAGACAACCTTACAATCTATGAAAAGATTGATGTGTGGATGACTTAATAGTAGAATACATTAAACTCTGGTCATAGTAAAAGCTGGGAGGAGTCATAGAATAACCTAGGGTTGGATAATTAGTGTGGATAGTAAGAGCTTCTAAAGAAACGTCAGAGAGTTCTTGACTTTACTGAGCTTTTTCAACCAACATGGAAAAAGTCTGATCTCAAATGGTTCCACGAGTACTTGCTTTGCAGAACATCCCTGCTTCATAGCACTTACCTGTAAGGTTTCCCTCGATGTTCCCAAGGAGAAAACGTGCTCCTCAGGGTCAGTGCTTGTGCTTGGAGGGGACACACCATGCTCACGGGCTGGAAATCAGAGTGCTCGCAAAGTGTTTTATATAGGAAGCTAAATGACACGCTTTCTTCACAGCTTTACATAGTCAGACTTTAAACACCTCATTCTGCTGCCTCCGCTTTTTAATGTGACAGGTTCTTGGTGTGTGGGAGGAAGAATGAATATGGGGTCCCTTTTTGAATGAAGAATGCTGAGAGGAAGGACATGATCAGAACATAAAAATACTTAAGGTAAAAGGAGGGACCGTAGGATAGAGCAAAAGGCATCCCCTGCAGTGGATGTTTATGTGGCAATGGTTTGGTTTGGGCTTTTTGTTGGAGAACATCTTCTTTCAGAGTTTATGTTATTTTATGAATTACTAGAGGCCTGGTGCACAAGTTCATGCATGGGTGGGATTTGGCCAGGCCGGCCGGGGGAAGGGGCTGTGGGCGGTTGGCTGGCTGGCCCCACCCCCAGTCAGGGTGTTGGGGGCCAATCAGGGCCGGGCCAGGCTGGGGAAGGGAGTGATCAAGGCCCAGATCAGGCTGGTTTGCTGCCACAGTGCACGTCAGAGCCACCGGTCGTTCTGCCATTCCGGTCACTGGGCTTTTATATATATAGATTCCCAAGTGTATTGCATAATTTTTGTATTTATTTCCATGTCTGTCTCTCTTCCAGGCATAGAGAAAAAGACACTTTGAATTTCAGGTGATAATAGAACATACAATTTTAGCCACTTGTTTAAAAGTTAACATTTATCAAGTGCTTTTTACTTGATTTTTATAACAACCATATGAGGAATGTATAATTTTTTATTATTATCCCCATATTACAGATGAGGAAACTGAAGGCAAGAGTTATTTGTCAAATTTAGACAATTGATAAGTTGCAGATCAAAGGCAGAGCATTTAGCTTTCGCTTTCTACTATAATGAGCTTCTTGATGGTGGAAGTCTTATTTCATCCCTCTTGGTATCCTCAGCACTCAGCTATATGTCTATAATATAATGATGAATTATTTATAGAACCTAAATATTTTTAAAGTGACTTTTGCAAAACTACTAGTGTCTTTAGATCCCCCCCACCATGCACATAATCAAGAGTTGGAGATTATTAAAGGGAATTTTGGAATCTCTTCTGGACATGTTGTTAGCTTTGAGATGCCAATTATATACTCAAATGTGGATGTTGGCTAAATAATCATAGTTATGGGCCAAAGCTTAGGGAAGAAATCAGGACCGGAGATAAAATTACAGTTGTCATGAATGAATAGATAACATTTAAAATCATAGGCCTAGATGAGATCTGTATGGTGGGGTGGGAGCAAAGGTCTGGAAGAGAATAGGGCTAAAGACTTCTTGGGCTTCTATAATTAGCAGCTGGGTGTAAATGAAGAAAAAGTAAGTTGGAATGGGAGCACTAGGAGAAGCCATGGGTGCTAAGAGGTAAAATGAGTCATAAAGATGAGTGTGGACAGCTGGGTCAAAATCCAGTGAGAGATCAGGCTGGATGTGGACAAAGAACTAACCATGGGGCTCAGTGTGGCCAAAGGTCCTTGAAAAGTCGTTTGGTGGGCATGGTGGGGGTGAAAGAAGATTAGAGTGCTTGGAGAGAGAGTAGAAAGTGAGGATCAGTCAAATCTTAGAGTTTTGCTATAAAGAGGAGCTGATGGGTGGGGCAGAAGCTGATGGGAACTTGGGGTCAAGAGAGATTTTTTAAATAGATGATATGAAGATATATTTAATGCCCAGTGGAATACTCTAGTAGTGAGTGAGAAACCGAAGATGCAGGTGAGGAGGGAGACTTGCTGGAGTGATGTCCTTGAGACAAAGAGGGGCCGGGAGCAGAGCCCCACTGAGGATGAGCTGCCATGGGAGACCACACTTCTCCAGGTTCCTGGGGAAGGCAGCTTGTGGTGCTGGACACACATTCCTCCTTCACATTCACGCTGTTAAACTCAAGAGCTGATGGATTTTGCATATGCCAACTAATAGGTTTACTTTTATGGATAAACATATACACAGAAAGTAGTCAGAAGCTGACGTAAGAATAAGATAAAATTTATCTCAGATTAAAGGAATTTTTCATAATACTAAATGCTACAAAATCTTTAATAAAATGGTAAAATGCGAAAATTTTAAAGTCTAGAACTCTGTATAAATAATAGGAACAACAGTGTCTATAATCACTCATTGTGTCTTCTGTGTACTGAGAACCTGTCATATTACTGGCACTTTTCAAACATTCTTGTTGATCTTCACAACAAAGCAAAACAAAATGGTTTCAGTATGGTTTGATAAGTGAGAAAACTGCCATTGAGGTTCTGCAAGGTTTCATGATTTGCTCAAGGTCGCTCAGCTGGTAAGGTGAGATTTAAGTTGCTTCTGGATTCAGAGTTGCTTTCCCTCCTACACTGTCTGAATACAGTAAATGTTTTGATATAAGTAACATTCCCATTTAACAGGGGGAAAACATGTGTCTCAAAAGTTTAAGTTCCTCAAATATTAAAAGATATTGCATTTAGTTGCAAAAACTACCATTTTTCTTCTAGTCTAGTGTATAAGTATGCCAGGAAGGAAGGAAGGAAGGGAGGAAGGAAGGAAGGAAGGGAGGAAGGAAGGGGAAGAGGAAAAGAAAGATGGAAGGAAGGGGGAGGGACAGAAGGAAGGAGGGAAGGAGGGAAAAAAGAAAGGAAAGAAGACCTACATAAACCTAGAGAGAATGGTATCATGAACCCTCATATCCTATGCTTTGGTTTAACATGTTTTCCTGACTTAGTGTTTCTTGGAATTGATTATTAACACTTGATCAGATTCACCAGTATGATAGCAGGCCATATACCATATATCTCAATATTTTAAAGTTATAAACTACGCTATGTCCAGAGTCAGCTGGCCATTCTCACCCATGGCTCTTCCCTTCTTGGAGCTGAAGGAGCCTCCTGCCCCCCTAGATGAGTCTTGCCCTCTATGTACCCAAGTGGCTGCCCGGAGCTGCTGGGGCAGGGCAGGGTGGAATGAGGGATTTTATCCAGGACTCCTGGCTGAGACGGGATTCACCTGCACCTGTGTGGAGTCTAACTAGCTCAAGCTCCCTGGAATGCATGCAAGAGTCAATACACTTACCTTCCTCTCTCTTCTCCCCCAGTCTCTTTTACATGCTCCCAAACAGTCCAGCACTGAATCTGCTTTTAATTCCAATTTAAATAGAGAATTTGTGCAAAATTTTCTGCATAATGTTTTGGTGTAAGTGTTTTAATATAAACATTTTCAAATCAATAAGTTACCCCAAATCGTCACATAAAATAGGTTTTCCCAAATAACACGCCCACCCTGTGACCTGTGGCTTGAAGTGTAGCATAGAATACTCCCATCCTCGCGATGCACAGAATTCCACCTGAGAAATGGCAGAGAAGAATACCTTTTGCTAATTCTGTGAAGGACCTTGGCCTCTGGTCCTCTGTAATGTCTGAAATTCCATTTGAAATGCGGTTCTTTAAGCTCTGTGTTCTCCTTGACAATGCAGCTAGAAAGGGGAGCATGATAAATTAGTCACCCTTCAGCTGTGTCCAGTGGGAGCTCAAGGAGAGCATGTGTTTATATAATGAGAGATGCACAGTAATTGGTTATTGGGGGAAATCAGAAACACAAACTGAGTGCTGATTCTGTGTTTTGGAGATGAGGAAACCAAAACAATTACACCATTACCTGTAAGTCATGGGACTGGCTGAGGAACTCCTAGGACGTCTGCACCTTATTTATTTCTGACTTAATGTCCTAGACCTAGCACATCCGAGGTACTAAATCAATGCTTGTTGAAGGAACAACCAGGGAAAGCAGGATTCACATTTCAGGTCTCGGTGGTTTCTGTTTGGGGGAATCAGAGGTCTTCAGTGTCTTAGGAACAGATTTACATGAGCTGACAGAGGCTTTCTGGTCATGGTACCACTCCTCTACCTGGAACCAGGAGTTAAGTCTTGCCTTTACTGAATTTATCCACTCTATATCCTGTTCCTGTGGCCTCTTCCTTTGCAAGGTCTTTCATATTTCTTCTTTTGTTTGGTTGTTTGTTTATTTGTTAATCCTCACCCGAGGATATTTTTTTTCCATTGATTTTTAGAGAGAGTGGAATGGAGGGGAGAAGGAGAGAGTGAGAGAGAAAGAGAGAGGAACATCAATGTGAGAGAGACACATCGATTGGTTGCCTCCCGCACGCGCTCCAACAAGGGCCAGGGATCAAGCCTGCAACTGAGGTACGTGCCCTTGACCAGAATTGAACCTGGGACCCTTCAGTTCCACTGGCCAATTCTCTATCTACTGAGCCAAACTGGCTAGGGCAAGGTCTTTCATATTTCTTAATTTTCTCTGCCTTCTCTGGCTCAGACCCTGATGGTTTCCCTGTTGAAGAAACATACCAGATTTCCTGTTGGTCTTTCTGTTTCAGACACTTTTCCTCCAAATATTCTGGTAGGCTGTCTGCAGGATGGTATTACTAAGTCACACATCATATGTGTTACCCCTGCCCCCAACTTTTATCGATGGCCATGACCCATCAAATCCAGTTGAACTACTTTCCTTGGTATTGAAAACATCCCTGCTCTCATGTAACCTACCTTTTGGGGCTTATCTACAAACCACTGACATAAAACCTGTTCTTGACAATCTGGTTGTTTTACAAATTTCTTCATGCCTGAGGAAATGGTATGAGAACAGTTTGTTAAACTGTGAGATCACCTTTGACACTTGATGATAATGAGCTCAAGGATATGGGATGTGTCCTGTATATTTTTGAATTTATTCTCCAACACAGCAAACACCCCTGTGGAGATGCCCACCAGAGAATCCAACTTCAGCCTCTCCGTGGGGTCCCAGGGCAGAGGCGGCACAGCCTGCAGGACTTGGACATGGAGGTTCTGTCGTGATGCTGGGACAGAGTGAGATGGAGGAGGGGATGTGAAAGAGAGAGGGAAGGACTGAAAGTGATGGGCAAGTTGGGAGAGCTGGTGCTGAAGACACATTCTATCTGCTAGACATCCTCGAAGTGTTGGATCGCTGTGGGCGATCCCATGTTCTCTGGGGTGGCACAACAGTAGGCTTCCAGACTGGTATGTGATAACAAAGAAACATACTGAGAAGGGCTCATACTAATGCCAGGGAGAGGGCTCAGGTGGGTAGAAATCCCACTGAAAACCAGCACACGGGTCATGAGGTTGAGAGCTGAGAGGCATAAACCAAGCTGACGACCGATACCTTTTTAGGGCAAAGACTGGCTTAGCAGGGATTGCAGAAGGCTAAGACCTCATCTACATGCAAAAACTGGTCTGAAAATTTCAATAAGCATCAAGCTAAAGTGTTTGATGAAATTTGGCTATTGTTTTCACGCGCGCGCGTGCGTGCGTGCGTGCGTGTGTGTGTGTGTGTGTGTGTGTGTGTGTGTGTGTGTGTAGACGGAGCCTAAGAAAAGAAGACTATAGATGATGCTAACTTCCTGTAGCCACACACCAAAGAGCCTTATGAAAGGGTCTGTTAACTCCAAAGGCAAAACCTGGGTGTAGCTCTGATTTCAAAGATTCTTTTAACTCAGTGGTCGGCAAACTCATTAGTCAACAGAGCGGCAAACCGCAGCTCGCGAGCCGCGGTTTGCCGACCACTGTTTTAACTGTTCCCCAAATAGCATTCATATTTATTATACTCTATGCTTTTATTTTGGGTGTCCAAAACATAGCTCTTTTCTATCACAACACAACTGTCATGTTTTCTTTTAATACAAATAGGGTATTTCCCCTCACCTTCTCTTACCTTCCCTCTTCCACTTTGTCTTCTCTCATTGCCTCCTGAGACTTTCTTTGGCACTTTGCGAGGTTAGTCCCCAGAATCAAATTCATAGTAAAGCTTTGTAGAGGAGTGTGGGGCCCAGAGATGTAACAATTCTTTTGTTTCTATGCGTTTTTCGTTGCAAGAATAAGAACCCTTACAGTTGTCAAAATTAAAATTCTTTTGAGAAATTTTCATGTGTAGTAGAACAAAAGTCAGGAGATGTCAAATGGTTGTTGCTAAGAATAGAATGTTTTCCAGTTCCAAATATTATTTTCAAAGCAAATATGTACATATGATACCTGCAAGTTTTGAATTGCAAATATTGACTAAGTAGATGGATGAACCCAGGTTGAACAAGTTCTGTGTTTGTTTGTTTTTACCCTCAAGGGCTGGGCCTATTATAACTCCTCAACCGATAAATTTTCTGGAATGTGATAATTTCCACAATATTTAACCTCTGTGAAAAATGCCAAACAGATTTTTATCACCCAGGGACCCCCTTTGAACATTCATTTCATGGCCCTGGCTGGTGTGGCTCCATTCGCTGGGTGTCATCCTGTAAAGTGAAAGGTTGCTGGCTTGATTCCTGGTCAAGGCACATGCCCAGTTTGCTGGCTCAATTGTGCAGGAGGCAGCTGATCCATGTTATGCTCTCACATCAATGTTTCTCTCTCCCTCTCCTCCTCCCTCTCTGTCTCTAAAAATGAATAAACTATTCTTTAAAAAAAGAAAAGAAAATTCATTTTATGGCTGAAGCTAAATACCTGGTCTCACCCATCTCTTCTTCAGCGACCCCTGCTGCTGACTTACATCAGGTACAAGGGGATTTGCTGAGAGTTTCCACATTGATCTTTAGTACTCTCATTTTGAGACTTTAGTGTTAGCCATTTGATTTTTAGTGTTCTCATTTTGAGACTGGTGAAAAATGATGGAATTTCAAAATACTTTCAGGATTAGTTCTGGAGATAAACATGTGCACAAACTCCTAAATTGTGAAGCACTTTACTTACATAAAGTCATAAACTCTAAGGCACTATACACAGTTAGTTGTTCTTAAATATAAATAAAACAAAGGAAGGTACGCATTGTTGAATCATTCATATAAACTAGAACTGTCAGGGAGTGCAATGATTTAACAATACCCAAAGTTTCTATTTTTATTTTTATTTTTTTTCTTCCTTCAGCTGTTTTATTTTTATTTTTTTTAAATAAATCTTTATTGTTCAGATTATTACAGGTGTTCCTCTTTTTTCCCCCCATAGCTCCCCTCCACCTGATTCCCCATCCCAACCCATGCCCTTACCCCCCGCCACTGTCTTCATCCATAGGTGTAAGCTTTTTGTCCAATCTCTTCCCGCACCCCTCACACCCCCTCCCCCCTGAGAATTGTCAGTCCACTCCCTTTCTATGTCCCTGATTCTATTATATTCACCAGTCCATTCTGTTCTTCAGATTTTTTATTCACTTGATTTTTAGATTCACTTGTTGGTAGGTATGTATTTGATGTCATTTTGTTGTTCATAATTTTTATCTTTACCTTTTTCTTCTTCTTCCTCTTCTTAAAGAACACCCTTCAGCATTTCAAGTAATCCTGGTTTGGTGGTGATGAACTCCTTTAGCTTTTTCTTGTCTGTGAAGCTCTTTATCTGACCTTCAACTCTGAATGATAGCTTTGCTGGGTAGAGTAATCTTGGTTGTAGGTTCTTGCTGTTCATCACTTTGAATATTTCTTGCCACTCCCTTCTGGCCTGCATAGTTTCTGCCAAGAAATCAGCTGACAGTCGTATGGGTGCTCCCTTGTAGGTAACTAACCGTTTTTCTCTTGCTGCTTTCAAGATTCTCTCTTTGTCTTTTGCCCTTGGCATTTTAATTATGATGTGTCTTGGTGTGGTCCTCTTTGGATTCCTCTTGTATGGGGTTCTGTGCGCTTCCTGAACTTGTAAGTCTATTTCTTTCACCAGGTAGGGAAAGTTTTCTGTCATTATTTCTTCTAATAGGTTTTCAATATTTTGCTCTCTCTCTTCTTCTGGCACCCCAAAAATTCGGATGTTGGTACGCTTAAAGTTGTCCCAGAGGCTCCTTACACTATCTTCATATTTTTGGGTTCTTTTTTCTTTTTTTTTTTTGGTTGGGTGTTTTTTGTTTCCTCATGTTTCAGATCTTTGGTTTGATTCTTGGGGTACATTGATCTACAGTTGAGTTTCTGTATATTCTTTATTTCAGACAGTGTATGCTTAATTTCTGACTGGTCTTTTTCCATTTTTTTGGCATTCTCATTAAGATCCTTAAAGGTCTCACTAAGTTCCTCGGCGGTTTTTAGAAGATTCTTGAGTAACCTTATAAATGTGGTTCTGAACTCTATGTCGTCCATTAGTTTGCTTTCCTCCATTTCTTTCATTCGTGACATGTTTCTTTGTCTCTGCATTTTGCTGCTTCCTTGTGTTGATGGAGTGGCTTTGTGTGGTAGGTGACCTATAGGGGCCAGTAGCTCAGCCTCCCCAATCACCTGAGGTGGACACCTTTGGTACACCCCTTTGTGGGCTGAGTGCAAAGTCTTGGTGTAGTTAATCCTTGATTGCTGTTGGTACACTGGGAGGAATTGACCTCCAGGCCAATTGGCTGTGAAGACCCGCTGTGTCTATAATGGAAGAACTGCTGCGCTGGAGACACGCTTATGGTGCAGGACTTGTTTCAGTGGGGCTTTGGTGCTCACTGAGTCTGCCTCTTGAATGTGTCACTTATGGATGTGAGGAGTTGAAATCTGGTGTCTCACACTGACCTCTAGGTACACTGGCTTCTGGATCTCCAATGGGGTGCAGGTCAGCTACTGTCTGAGGCCACCCAGCAGGCGCTACAGCAAGAACTACAGTTTTCTCTTCTTTGCTTGGGGTTTGGAGGTTTTGGAGCTGTCTGACCCGGGCTGCAAGTTTGCTAGGTTAAGCTGTAATAGGGCAGGCCATTCATATGCTATAGCCGCTGCTTGGAGCTTGGGTGAGTTCGTAGATTGTGCAGGGCGGGGTCTCAGGGTGTGACTAGGCTATGGCATGGCAAACAGTGATGGCTGCCAGTAAGCCGGCTCTGCGGCTCTGCGGCTCCGACTGTGTCCCCGCGTCCCACGTCCCAGCACAATAAACAATTGTTCCTGTGTGCAGCCCTGCAAGCAAGCCTCCCTCACTTTCCGACCCCACGGCAGACAGTCCAGCTTCTCCCTGTAGGAGTTTGGGTCCCCCGCCTCTCCCCAGAAACTGGAGTTCAGAGTAATTGGGAGCTTATCTCCCTTCGGGTTGAAAACAACAGCGCTCCCAGTCACCCCTCGCCAGCCTGATTCGCATGTCTCCGTACCTTAGCTTTTCAGCGCTTGTGCACCCCTTAATGCTGTTTGCTATTTCCTTCTAGTTGTAGAACTTCCACTCAGCCAGCATTCCCATGGTTCTGGGTGATAGACGTTTTGTCTTTTAGTTGTAGTTTTGAAATTGTTGTGCGAGGCAGCAGTTTAGGTGTTTACCTACGCCGCCATCTTGGATCTCTCCAAAGTTTCTATTTTTAAAGTCAAGAGCAGGCAAATAAATTATTAGGTAACCTATCTAGGACAACATCATTTTCATAAAAACCTGTACAATCATCTTCAAAACAGTTGATTATATCAGAGGCATTTTAAAAAAATGTACTTTTAATTGATGATGTATCTGTTGCTACTGGCCCTCGGTGAGGATGCAGGTTATGCAGTTTCCTGAGACCCACTGGAAATTTCCTGTCCCTGATAGAGCTTGTCCACCCAGGCTCCACTGGTTTTGGGCAATGTTGCTACGTGGCCCCTCATCCCTGTCAGGGGAGTGTGGTCATTGAAGAAGGCTGTTACCTGAGGCCTCATTTCCCTGGACATCAGGGCCCTGGCCCTCACGTTGCAGGATGTTATCTCCACTTTTTTGCTTCCAGGCAAAGGTTGTTTTGAGGATCTTGGATCCAAACACATAGTGCAACAGTCTATTTAAATTAATTATTATTTAAAAAATATATTTTATTGATTTTTTACAGAGAGGAAGGGAGAGGGGTAGAGAGTTAGAAACATCGATGAGAAAGAAACATCGATCAGCTGCCTCCTGCACACCCCCTACTGGGGATGTGCCCGCAACCAAGGTGCATGCCCTTGACCGGAATCGAACCTGGGACCCTTCAGTCTGCAGGCAGATGCTCTATCCACTGAGCCAAACTGGTTAGGGCTGAATTAATTATCCTATATAATAAAAGAGAAACATGCAAATTGACCGTACCTCTGCTATGACCACAAGCCACGCCCACCAGCCAATCAGGAGTGAGCATGCAAATTAACCCAACAAATATTGTGGCGGCCACAGAGCTGGAGAGAGCAGGAGGCTTGGGTTGTCTCCAGCGATGGAGGAAGCCAAGCTTTCGCCCGCCCTAGCCTGCCCTGGCCTCTGCTCAAGGCTACAAAGTTTCAATTATAGAAGATAAATAAAACCCAGACACCAGGGCCTCTGCTTGGGTCGCAAGGGGGCATGGCTGGCCTGCAAACCACCACAGACCCCTCGCCCAGGCCGCCCCATGCCCCAAGGGAACCCCCATCCTGACCTGGGACACCCTTCAGGGCAAACCAGCTGGCGCCCACCTATGCACCAGGCCTCTATCCTATCTAATAAGAGTAATATGCAAATTGACTCCCACTCCAACACACAAGATGGCTGCCCCCATGTGGTCAAAGATGGCTGCTGCCATGTGGACACAAGATGGTCCTCACAAGATGGCCAGCATGGGAGGGCAGTAGGGAGGGACCAGGCCTGCAAGGAAGGGCAGTTGGGGGTGATCAGGCTAGCAGGGGAGAGCAGTGGGAGGGACCAGGCTGTCAGAGGAGGGAAGTTGGGGGCGACCAGGCCTGCAGGGAAGGGCAGTTGGGGGGGACTCAGGCCTGCAGGGGAGAGCTGTTGGGGGGGACCAGGCCTGCAGGGGAGGGCAGTTGGGGGGGTTCAGGACTGCAGGGGAGGGCAGTTGGGGGGAACCAGGCCTTTAGGGGAGCGCAGTTAGGGGTGACCAGGTCGGCAGTGGAGGGCAATTAGGGCCAATCAGGCTGGCAGGGGAGCAGTTAGGCATCAATCAGGCTGGCAGGGGAGTAGTTAGCGGGTGATCAGGCTGGCAGGCAGAAGCAGTTAGGGGCAATCAGGAAGGCAGGCAGGTGAGCAGTTGGGAGCCAGCAGTCCTGGATTGTGAGAGGGATGTCCGACTGCCCATTTAGGCCCGATCCCGATGGGCAGTCGGACATCCCTTGAGGGGTCCCAGATTGGAGAGGGTGCAGCCTGGGCTGAGGTCAACCCCCCCCCCCCCCGCTGGTGCACGAATTTCGTGCACCGAGCCTCTAGTTTTTAATAAAATCTTACATGGGCAGGCATGGCACTGCATTAGAAAATTCACACCTGCCTTCTGTAGTAAGCCGTGAAGGTGATATTAGCCCTACTAATATCACAAAAACAAGGAGACCCAAAGAGGGCCGGAAACTTGCCCCAATTCTAACTTCAATTCTTCTGCTCCCTAATTTTGATATTTAGCTCTGATTATCACTGGGAAGGTTTCACAGAGCTTGCAATTCCTGGAAATATTTTTTAAACCCAATTCCTAGGGTATTGTTTTTGGAGTAAGTGGAAGCTCTAGAAAATGTTGGGGTTAAAGAGAGGAATCAGGTGTTTTTTTTTTGGAAATGTCTCACCTATTTGACGGCCGCATGTTGCCCCCTTCTGGAGTGTTTGATACTTGCACAATTTATTTATTTTTTATTTTTTACCAAATTAAGATTTAAAAGCATTAGCTTTTCTCAAGGGCAACATGTTATCTTATCATTTTTATATAACCAACTGTCACTGAAATATTGCCAAATTTAAAGAACATGTGATTATAGGTAAGTCTACAGAAACTTTGAATTTCTAACTACATGTCATAGCCCTTTTCACCCACATCTTCAGGACTAATCATTTTGTACACATTTTTTAATAATGTATCTAACAAAATGAGGTGGTGGTCTCATTTTTTTTTTCTAAACTTGGGAGAGAGCACTGTGGCTTCTTTTAAATTTCATATTTGTGAAATGTTTGGAAATTTGGTTAATTTTTTTTTTTTAAGCGGGTTTGAATTCCAGCTCTGCCCCTTGTGGGCTGCATAACCTCAGCATGACTGTTAATTTCCTGGAGCCTACGCATCTTCCTCTGTTATAAAAGGGGGGACAGTGTCATTTCCGAAGCACCTGAAATAATTCCTGGTGCAGAGCCTGTGTGCAAAGGCAAAAGCAGCCGCTGGTGATTGTAATAGGCATGGCGACCCTGGTCTCAGTCTCCTGGTGACTGTCCTAAAGGAGCTCCCAGGTCATCTCAAGTTCTGACAGCTCTGTCCTATGGACGCAGGATAAAGGGGAAGGAGGAAGCACCACGAACAGTGTGTTCATCTCCTCCCACCGGGGAAGGCCTTTCCTTCCCCACTACACCTGGGTGGAGCAGGCGTTCCACTTAATTTGCCGTGTCAACCAAATATAAATCAGTCAGGAGGTTTTAGCTAGAAATAAGTGATAAAAGTTAATTCAAGGGTCTTAGGGTTTGCAAACTGGAAATACAACTAGGCAATACCCAGCAGGTTCTGAAGAAGAAAAAAAAGCTAGTTTTTTATTTTATTATTTTATTTTATTATTTTTTTTTGAGATGAGAGAGAGAGAGAGAGAGAGAGAGAGAGAGAGAGAGAGAGAGAGAGAGAAAGGGCAAGAGAGAAACATTGATTAGTTGTTCTACTTATTGATGCAGTCATCGATTGATTCTTGCATGTGCTCTGACCAGAGACTGAACCTGCAACCTTGGCACATCGGGACGATGCTCTAATCAACTGAGCTAAGAGTTCTTTTTGTAAAAGTACATTCTTGAGAAGAATGAATCCTGCATTCTTAGCTTCTGGATTGGTGTGAGATGATAATTTTTCAGATGTCTGATGTCTGACTATATGAGATAGATAGTAGATAGATAGATAGATAGATAGAGATAGACATAGACATAGATAGGTATAGGTATATATCCAGTCATTACTGGAAAGTTTAAAAGTTTAAGTTCCCAGACTAGTTAAAGCAAAAGTAGCATCATTGACTCAGTATACTTGGTTTTAGTATTTTAGCAGCTTGGCTACAGTGACTCCATTTTGCTTCTTCACTCTTTCCTCAGCTGGTAGAGGCTCTTGGTGTGGGTCCCAGTTTCTGAGCACTTTGGGAGTTAGATGCAACAGGGGCCGTTTCAGATGCTAGACCCCTGCAGGGGTGCACAACCAGTCTGCCCTAGGACCATGCTTCCAAGGTGCTGTCGCTGATTGGGGAAAAGACTCAGCAGAGAAGTGGGAGCAGGTAGGCAATGACAGGGGCTGTAGGAGGTTGGAATACGGGGCCCTGACCAGTGTCTAAGAAATGGACTGGAAGAAGGCACACCGACTGAGGGACCGATGACAGGACATCCTGCCTTCTTGACCCACTAAGGATGGGAAAGAGCGGGGACACAAGTGGAAAACGACAAAGGGTTGTCAGTGTAAAGGAGATGGGCGGCTGTAGGTGCTGGGCGGCAATGAGGAAAGCTGGGATTCTGTCCTCCACAAGGAGGCCCTACCCTATCCTTCCTAATGGCTGCATTCCAAAGGAATGGCTCTCAGGTCCTCGAGACAGACACTCCTGGGTTGTAGGACATACATTTCATAGCTGGCAGGGAGGTCGAGGCCCATCTTCAGGTGTTGGCTAGAAAAGCAGTAATTTTCCTGGCAGGCGAGCTTTCTTAGGCAGACTTTAAAAAAAAAAATATATATATATATATATATTTTCATATATATATATGGCATATTTCAGAGAGGAAGAGAGAGGGGGGGAGAGAGAGAGAAACATCAATGATGAGAAAGACTCATTGATCAGCTGCACACTCCACACTGGGGATTGAGCCTACAACCCGGTCATGTGCCCTGACTCGGAATAGAACCTCGACCTCCTCCTAGTTCATAGGTTGATGCTCAACCACTGAGCCACGCCGGCTGGGCTCAGGCAGACATTGTTATGGGGAGCTGTGCCGTCCTGGGGACAGCCTTACGCTGCTAAAGCCAGGCTGGAGTTGGGTGTCTCAGTGCAGAGGTTCGGGGAGCTCTACAGTTCTCATGGGGCCTCCTCTGACCAGTACGGCCGCTCATGGGTCTCGATGTGTCATCTCTCATGGCATTTGGAAACTGGAGCGTTAATGGTTCATCCCTCACTCCACAAGGATTAGCTGGGAGTCTCCTGTGTGTGGACATAGCTGGAGAAGCAGCTATGCACTGTTTGCATTGTTCACTAGTGGCTTTATTTGTATCAGTCTTACCTTAACTAAATAGATAATTCACTTTTTGGAGACGAGAGACAACATCTGATTCTCTGTCTTCCATCAGTTGGTAGCTTAGTAGAGCCCAGTAAATATTCAACTAAATTTATTCAATGCAATTGAACAATACAGAGTAAAGAAAGTAAAGGAAAAACACTTTGGAAGAGAATTTGATTAATTTGGAAGTTAAGTGGAGAAGAAAAAACAAGGGGAACATTGAAATGATAAAAGATTATTTTACTGGCTTTTGACAGGAAGAAAAAATAAAATATATCCTACAACCTCCTAGGTTTCTGAAATATTTGTGTTTGTCAGGGTGGGAGAGAATTCTCCCATGTTTCTGAAATATTCTAGAAATATTTGCTTCTTAAAATATGTCAGGGCCCAGGGTAGGCCACCCCAATGTACCCCACAATGGCATATATATATATTTTTAAATTAAAAAATTTAAAAATACAACTGCTTTTATTTAATTTATTTTTAAATCCTCACCGAGGATATTTTTCCATTGATTTTTAGAGAGTGGAAGGGAGAGGGAGAGACAGAGAGAAGCACTCATGTGAGAGAGACACATTGATTGGTTGTCTCCTGCACAAGTCCTGACTAGGGGCCAGGAGCCTGAAACTGAGGTATGAGACCTTGACCAGAATCGAACCCCAGCCCCTTTAGTCTGCAGGCCAATGCTCTATCCACTGAGCCAAACTAGCTAGCACCACAATGGCATATTGATTATTTAGAATTAAAATCTCCTGGGAAGCCTCAGGAGCAGGAGCAGCTCTGTGACTCTCCTCCATCTCTCTAACTGTGGGAAACAGCCCTCCGTGCCACAGGTGCCACCCTGTTCCTGAGGCCCAGAGACAACCCAGGTCACAAGAGTCACAGAATCAGAGCCAGCCTGTGCAAACAAACCTGGTAGCACCTTCATTAATTTACTGCCCAAGCTTAAAGCTTGCTTAGATGACTTTCAAATGAGCACTAACTTTCTTTGCCCTCTCAATTTCTTACATATTTATTTATATTTTTGTCTAAAAAGTATTAAAAAGGTACCTAGCTTGATCATTTCCTTGAACTTCATTTCATGATCTGAGCATTATATCTTGATTCTCCCATGTGCATGTGTTAAATGTTTTTTTTTTTTTTTCTATTGAACTAGTATTGTGTCCATTTTATTATTTTGTTACTACAGGCCTGGTGCACAAATTTGTGCACTGGTGGGGTCCAGCTGGCCCGCCTGTTGGGGGCTGACTGGGGTTGGGGCCGGCAGGGGGGGCGGGGAGTGGTTGTGGGTGGTTGGGGGAAGGCAATCGGGCCAGATCAGGCCGGTTGGCTGCTGCAGTGCGCATCATAGCGACTGGTCATTCTGGTTGTTCTGGTCGTTCTGCCATTTGGTCGCTGGGCTTTTATATATATAGATTAGTCCAACCATAAAAACTAAAGAAAGGTGGGGGGAATGATTTCCAGCTCCCCAACAAATACAAGGAAGGAAGGAGTTTCTGAGATACATCCTATAGGTGATGTTAAAACCACACATTTGTGTGTGTGTGTGTGTGTGTGTGTGTGTGTGTGTGAGAGAGAGAGAGAGAGAGAGACTTAACATTGCTGAAATAGTAAAAATATCCATTAATATAACACTTATCTAAACCCTAAGAATCAGCACAAAGAAGTTTATTTCTTCTAGATGCTGGGAATATTTCAGGTCTTACCAGCTCTGTGGCAGATGGAGGGGGTGATTCTTGGACAACAGGTCCCCCTGGAGGGAGGCCAGGCTGCACTTGGCCGAGTCGTAATGTTTTTATCTGAGGTGTTGGCATGAAGGCTTCTACCACTGTCCCTCCTCTCTCCCCTGTTATTTTTAAGGGAAGGCCATGGTTGGCTAAGGGTCAGGGCTGGCACAGAACTAAGAGACAGGGCTGCTTGCCTGCATTTCATCTAACAGCCTTCCCCCTATAACATCCCCAACACATTGCGTATTTCAGTGATTCTCAGCTGAGCGATTTTGCCTCCCAGGGGACATTTAGCAGTGTCTGGAGACAATTTTGATTGTCAAAATTTAGACATTTGCTACTGGCATCTAGTGGGTAGAGGTCAGGGATGCTGTTAAAATAAACATCCTACAATGCAGAGGACAGTCCTCCACCACAAAGAATCATCCAGCCCAAAATATCAAGAGTGCCAACGAGGCTGAGAAATTCCAGACTACATTTCTGTGGGTCAACTAACACCTTACTATGCAAAGTGTGGTCCCCAGAAGACATGAGCATCACCTGGAAGCTTGTGTGTAATGCAGTCTCTCAGGATGCACTCCAGACACCCTGGGTTAGAGTCTGCATTTTCATAAGACCCCCAGGTGATTTTTACGTATGCTCAGTTTTGAGAGGCATAACTAATGTTTTCTGAGACCCACAAAGGAAAAGGCAGGGTGATAAATGCTTCCAGTAGCCAAGTCTAGAAGAGATGTGTCCCGGCCCTGCCTAGGTAATGCCTTTGAATTCACAAAAACTCACTTCTCTGTAGAGGGCCGCCTGGGAAGGCACATGGGCATTTCTTTAAATTGTTGTCAGCTGAGTCCGAGGCGACTGGCAGAGCAGCTTCTCAGATACACCCTCCCCAAGAAGGTGGAGAGTGTTATCAGCTAGGCCTTCATATCAGCCCAGGTGTCGGCCTAGCGGGCTTTGATATGTAAATCCAGGCAAGCACCAGGAATGCTAGGGCCTACTCAAAAATGCAAATAAGCTCCTTTGATCCTAAGTTTTGGTGATACTTCCTGGTATTTGGGAGTATAAAATAAATGTGCTGCGTGGGCTCCGGATGTCCCTGCCTCTCCATCAGAGAGGATGGTGTCCCACCTGGCTCCCAGCTTTGTTTCTATCTTTCTATCTGGTCTCTTTCTTTCTTATTTCTTAATCCCCAGCTCCTCCACTCAGAATCGGACCCGTTCCTTTTCCGTGCTGACGCGGAAAAGAGAGAACACCTCTACACTTCTCTATTTTTGTTTTTCATTTTCACTGAAGTATCTTTCACTTACTTCATTGCTCCCTTTTCTTCCCTCCCCCCTTCTCTTCTAGTTACTTTGCTTCCTCAAAGCTGTATCCATTGGTCTTCATCTCACGCATGTGCATTGCTCTTGCTAGGTCTTTCATTTTGAGCCACTCTTGATAGAAAAACAAAGCAAATGAAACAGAAAACAAAACCCCATACAAACCAGTCACGTATCTCTTTAATTAGAGGAAATGGTTCTAGAGGGAAAAGCGGTAGAATCTGGAATGCCAGCCATACTTTCTGAAACCTGATATAGTGCAATTAAATCCAACCTCTGCACTGAGCCTTCGGTGTTGAGAAATTAAAAAGGGGTAATAAAGCTTATCCAGCAGTAATTCAGTCAGAAGCCAGTGCAATCAGTCTCTTTGATACACCTTTTGTCAACATAGCTTTGGGTTTTGAACAGGCAATCTAAAACTCTGGAAATAGACCATATTGACTTATCAGCAACATTTCTGCTGAACCTAGGTATAATAGCAGAACTAATGAGAAAAAAAAGTTAGTCTGTCCACCATGCAGTGTACCATAACATTATGGAGTCTTAGATATCTTATTCAGAAATTCTCTCTTGAGCTAAAATGTTAAGCCATTAAAGCAAACTTTAGTTCAATTGGAACAACATTCACTAAACACTTACTGCTTTTATTCTTTGGATAGGAATTGTGGAAGATTAAAAAATATTAAGATACAATCCTTGCCAGTTTATAACCTGGTATTTGGGGTGGTGGTGGTAGAGTACATAAGCATACGCAGAAGTTTGTTTATGGTAAATATATTAATATGCATATCAACAAAGAGCAGTGGGAGTTTATAGAGGAGTATTCATGTTTCTTTGTTATAGAAAAGTAGGTTTGAAATTTTACAAAAAGGGACTGAATAGACTACAGTTACTACAGATCTGTGGTTTTCTCAGTGACATTTTATACCCTGTTAACAATTACATTAAATTTCTGGGAAGTTTAACTAAGGAGCTTACGTAGACTTAATATTCTTAGTTTATTACTGCTATTTACTCTTGTTTTCACAAGAATTCCTTCATAGCTATATTTTTCAATATATCTCATCACTTCTTCATAACTTTTTCTTTTTCCCCCCTTAACACTATAGTAATAACAAAGCAAAGACTTATTCTTTTTGATTGTGGATCTAAGTCAGACATGAAGGACAGTGGCCAGGTAGCTCAGTTGGTTAGAGCATCATCCCATAAGCCCAAGGTTGCAGGTTCGGTCCCCTGCCAGTGCAAATAGAAGAATCGACCAATGAATACATAAATAAGTGGAAAACAAATTGATTCTCTCTCTCTCTCTCTCAATCCCTTCCTCTCTCTAAAATCAATCAATAAATAAAAAGATTAAAAAAAAATCCTGATATTGGGAAACAACAAATGTTATTGATAAGCTTGAAACAACAAAAACACCTTTTAAAAAAAGACAGTGAAATTATGTAAATATTGAAGACCTGCTAAAAACAATACATTATGGAATTTTATCAATTTAATTAAATAAAATTTATCTTGCTTAAGGATGACTTTAAAAAATAATGCCCATAATAGTCACCAAGTAAATATCTTCACCTGGCATCTACAGTCACGCGCCATATAACAATGTTTTGGTCAACTTTTACAATGGTGGTTCCATAAGGGTAAATAGAGCTGAACATTTCCTGTAGCCTAATGACATCATAGCTGTTGTAATGTTAGAGGGCAACACATTACTGTTTTGGGTCATCTCAGTCTCTTCACAGCAAGGCTATCAGCTAGAAATGCTTGGGGAACTCACCTGGGTCCTGTGTGAGCCTACAGACAGCACTCCTTTCTAAACCAATGTTATAAGTGACCTACTTTGGTGCTCTGGTGGTTCTTATTACAACTGCAAGATAGAGAGAGAGAGAGAGAGAGAGAGAGAGAGAGAGAGAGAGAGAGAGAGAGAGAGAGAGAGAGATTGCCTAGAGTGTTGAATGTACTCAGAAAGAGCCAGGAGGCTTTGGCTAGAAATAAATGACAAAGATTTATTCAAGGGTCTTAGAGTTTGCAGACTGGAAACACAGCAAGGCAAAAACCCAGACGTGTTCCCAAGAAAGAAAAGTTAAGAGTTTTGTTGTAAAAGTCACATCCTTGAGTATAATCAATCCTGAATTCTTAGTCCTAGGATTGGCTCAGGACGATTACCAGCCAGATGCCCAGATGGTCTGGACTCTGGATACCAGGTGGTGTGGAGGATGAGTGCCAGGAGTTTGGTCGCATCCTGAGTCCTTCGGTAGGTTATTTGCAGTTTAATGCATGTCTAGGCCTCGCTGTGGGACTGGAAAGTTTAGTTTGAGTTCCTAGGCTAGTTAAGAAAAAAAAAAAAAGTCGTTTTCTCATGACCCAACTTTCATAACATTAATAATTCAGTAGCCACTTAGTTTAAGTGACTCCATTCCAAATTTTATTTAAATTTGTATGTTCTCTATGTTCGCTCTTTTCCTGGAGGGTTTAGAGGGTTCACTTTTCATTGGTCAATTTAAAACATAACTGTGGAATTTAAAGCACAGGAAGAATAAACACCTAGGAGCCCAAATGATGGAACGTCTCAATCAACCAGGATCTCTAAGGCAAAGGAACTCAGTGGGGGAGGCAGCCTGGCTCCTTTTGCCCTGTACCTGTTAGCAGTGGACACCTAGACAATCAAAGATTACGTCAGGCACTTGCATTACAAAAAGAAAAGCCAGATTTCAGGGCTTATATTACAACTAGAGCCTTGATGCATGAAATTTGTGCGGGGGAGGTGGGGCAGGGAGGGAGGTCCCTCAGACCAGCCTGCGCCCTCGCGCAATCCGGGACCCCTCACTCCTAACCGCCCTCCTGCTTGCTCCTAACGGCCTGCCTGCTCCTTACCACCTGCCTGCTCATTCCTAACTGCCTGCCTGCTTGCTCCTAACCACCTGCCTGCTCCTTACCGCCTGCCTGCTCATTCCTAACTGCCTGCCTGCTTGCTCCTTACCGCTTGGCTCGCAGCTCCTTAGCACTGTCACAGAGGCAGGAGAGGCTCCTGTCACTGCTGCCGCACTCGCCAGCCATGAGCCTGGCTTCTGGCTGATCGGTGCTCCTACTGTGCATGACCACTAGGGGGAAGCGCCTGCATTGAGCATCTGCCCCCTGGTGGTCAGTGTGTGTTATAGCAACCAGTCATTCTGGTCGTTCCACCCTAATGGTCGCTGGGCTTTTATTATATAGACTAGTGACCTGGTGCACAAAATTCGTGCATGGGGGGGGGTGTCCCTCAGCCTGGCCTGCAGCCTCTCCAATCTGGGACCCCTCGGGCCTAAACTGGCAGATGACATCCCTCTCACAATCCAGGACTGCTGGCTCGTAACTGCTCACCTGCCTGATTACCCCTAACCGCTTCTGCCTGGCAGCCTGATCACCCCCTAACCACTCCCCTGAGGGCCCGATCGATGCCTAACTGCCCTCCCCCGGCGGCCTGATCGCCCCCGACTGCCCTCCCCTGCTGCAACCCGCCTCCTCCGTGCAAGTCAGCAGAGATGCCGGGACCCCCAGGCCTCACTGCATGGAGTGGCTGCTGGGCCCCGCCTTTACTGTATACGTGGCCATCTTGTGGTGTCCATCTTTGTGGTGCCATCTTTGTGGTGCCATCTTTGTGGAGGCCATCTTGTGGTGGCCATCTTGTAGTGTCCATCTTTGTGGTGCCATCTTTGTGGTGCCATCTTTGTGGAGGCCATCTTGTGGTGGCCATTTTTGTGGTGGCCATCTTGTGGCGGCTATCTTGTAATGATGTCATGTGCGAGGGCCACCTAGGCTTTTATTAGTATAGATTACTCCTGTCCTTGTGGTGATGCTGGTGTAAATAAATCTACTGTAAAAATATAGCATGTACAATGACAGTAGTTGGCCAGGCTCTCTAAGTGTGTGAAAGTGCACTCTATGATGTTTGCATGACGATGAAATTGCCTAGCGACACATTTCTCTGCATCTATCCCGTCATTAAGCAGCACATGAACATACTGGAGATTTTAATAACAAAGCTCTAGAAATGATCTCCAACTTTTCCTGAGATCTAATCAATATTCCAAAAGACATATGCTATTTGGAAATGACAGTGAGAAAGTCTTTTTGTTCGTTCCCCATGACCTTGCAAATGGCTGTTTGTGCCAAAATTACATCAGTATTTGGACTGAATTTCTAAAGAAACCCAAATAAAATTGAGTCATACTATAGCTTTAGTCAATGAGGCAACCACATGGGGAAGTTAATTTTCAAAAGAAGCCAGATAGAAGTAGATTTACATGATAAGTTTCATAGGGCAGTGCTCACCTTTTGAAGCTGGTGTGTCGTCCCGATGAGATGTTGAAGATCATTAAAGTAATCATGGGTATGTGTTCACTCCATACAAAACAAGTCCACTTCATTAATAATGCTGGCCTTTAATTTCCCCAGCACACTTTTATTTGTCCCAAATTCCATGAGCCACTTTCTCTCCGGATCACATCCTGTGTTTATCTTCACACATGGCTTTCCTGCAGCCTCCAGCCCTCACTGCTGGCTGCTTTGGTCCGACATCAAAGCTGGGAGAACCGGTGAGGTGGGTTTGTTTTGTTTTTTAGTTGTTTGTAAATGAGATAAAGAAAAAATCTCTTTGGAATGCTGCTGGCTTACTGGCAAATTAGGAAGCCTGTGAAGAAACTCTTGAAAGGTGTTCAGAAATGCTGCTTCTGAGAAAATAGATGTAAAGGAATCACATTTGGGGAAATATTGACAGATATATTTTTGTTTTGTTCTATGACCATTTTTCCCTCCTCCAGTCTCTGACCTTCAAGTTTGAACCATGCTGACAAAAGCTGCAGGGAAGGGGAGAGTGGGTCCCATTTGGGCACCCTTTGGACTAAGCGCATCATCCATATTCTGCCAGGTACATCCTGGTCAGAACAGAGGAGAAAGGGGGGAGCCCATCCTTCTAGGAAGGAGGAGGTCACAGAGGCAGAGGGAGCACCTGGTGAGACAAGGTGTCCGAGTGACTCTGTCTAGGCCAAAGTGCTGAATGTGGAGACTTCAGATGGGGTGAGGGCAGAGGTGAAAGAAGGGACATCTCATGGAATGATTCTTTTTATGACATCAAGGGCACCTGCAGGTGTGGGCAAAAGCAGGTGGGGTGACGGCCTGAGTCCTCAGACTATCCCTTTTCTATAAGTTTCCATGAATGGTATAGCGTACTGTCTAGATAGCTAAAGGCATGGATGGGTGAACTTAATGGGGCGGGGTGGGGAGGGAGATATTAATGTGATTAGGACAAAGTGACACTCTAAGCAAGTGGGTGGCCTACCTTGGCTAGAGACAGAGTGGAAGTTGAAGATCAGACCTCATCATACCTGACAGTTCCTCAGGCCCAGACCTGACAGTGGATGCCAGGCAGGGGATCCAGCGACTAGGAATAGGAGACGGAAGGCAGAGCAGGTGTATGTCAGCCTCAACACCACACACTGAGCTGCCACCTTGAAGAAGAGCAGGGGAAATGGAGAAAGCTTAAAATGCCCAGACTTCTCCCCAGAAAGCTCAAGTTACCCAAAGACTCTATGTATTTAATGGAGTTGACCAATTGGATTCTATTTGTATTTTTCTTTCTTAGTGGAATAGGGGCCCACAAGGAATAGCAGAGACTAGAGCATAAGTAAGCAGAGGGGTTTCTGTGCATTGTCGTCTGCAGCAGCTGTCTTCAACTCGGGGTTCCTCCCCACAGAAAGGCAGTCCCAGGTGGCCCTGGAATGTGCTGTTCTTCCAACATCCGAGCTGAGGAATCCGGCTGTTATATAGTGTCACTTTCCAGTTAGACATGGCACTAGCTTTAACATATAAAAAGCTCATACAAGGCACATGCCCCAATAAAATACAGAATAAACGGCCATGGGGAATAGTGACTTACCTTTCTTAATCGAAAGTGCTCCCACCTCCCGGCATCTGGGCTACTTGGATCCCATCCCCTTTGGCTACTTAAGGGCCTGGCTTTGGAAAGTCTCATCACTTTCCGGCAGCCTCCAGGTTTCCCTGGCTACCGCTGAGAGCATACACGCGTGCTGTCATCCCTCCCATCTTTTGAAAATCATCTCTTGACCTCATATCATTCTGCAGCTCTTGCTTCATTTCTGGGTCCCCTTTCTATTAACATTCCTTAAGATGACTGTTATGCCTCCTGGCTCCTATTTCACACTTTGTCTCTGCCATCCTCTCTGGCCAGGCTTCTGGCCCCAGTGCCCCAGGAGCACTGCTCTCATCAAGGCCATGGTGACCTGCCCTGCTGATACCAAGGGTCAGTGCTGGCCCTCAGCGTGTGACAATGGACCACTTTCTGCTCCTGCAAACAGTTGTTTCCAAACACCTTATTGTTGGGTTTCCTCTTACCTCACTGGACACTCTTTCTCAGGCTCCTTTGCTGGTGTCTCCTCATTGCCCTGACTTCTAGACCGTTGTCACAGGGGTTGGTTTTCAGACCTCTTTTCTTTTCTCTCTGTACTCCTTCTCTTTATGATCTCAATCCATCTCTGAGGTCTCTCAAATTCATGTTTCCAACTCAGACCTCTTCCTTGAATGCCCGTCTCCCGTACACAACTACCTACTCAATTAGCTCATGGGCATGTCAAATTCTTTCCACTGCTGTGTCATCCTGGTCAATCCTTTCTCACCTAATTTATTTCATTGGCTTCCTAACTAGTCTTCCTGTTTCTACCCTTGTGCCTCTACAGTCCTTTCTAGAAATAGTGGTCAGAGTGATTCTTTTTATGCATGTAGATCATATCTTGCCTGTGCTTAAAACTCCAGCTTTTCTGCATCTCAGACTAAAAGCCCAAGTCCTTGTGCTGGCTGTCAGGGCTCCCCACCCCTGATCTCCTCACTTCTCTCTATACACACGGGCTTCCTTGCTGCTTCTCACGAGGCAGATCCATTCCTGACCCAGGACCCTTGCACTTGATGTTCCCTCTCTGTGTGGCATGATCTGTTTTCAGAACTCCCTAAGCTCTCTGCTCAGATTGGCTGTGCATGAAGCCTGCACTGGCCACCTCCTTTCCCCCAGTGCCCTCTCTCTCTCCCAGCTTCATTTTCCTCTCAGCACCTACAGCCTTCTAGTGTGTATATATGACATGCATGCTCCAATATCCTACCTGCTCCTCCCCTCTAGCATGTAAGCTCCTGGAGGTGAGGGGTTCCTGTTTTCTTCATGACTGTTTGCAGGCCCCAGAAAAATGCCCTGCACATGTGGGTAATCAGTAAATATTTATTGAATGAAAAAACCCCCATGTACTTTCTCTTGTAGGACATGATCAGCCAAAAAGGATGAAATATTTGGAGTCAAGAATTAATCTGGTTGTCTTTTAAGATGCTTTCCAGGAGTCAACTGTCTTTCCTCAATGTCCATCAATGGTTTATGAAGTTTCAGCTTATAAATCATACTGTAAACACCATTCTATAAGTAATAGTAATTTCAGTAAGTCTATGCAGTAAGGAATGCTAATAAACTCATAGTTTTCATCTAATTATTGAATTCCATTTGTACATTTCCTTGTGTTGAAAGAAATAAAATAGAAAAAAATTATAGTCATTTTTATATAGCAAGGTGTTAGATACATAATGAAATATTTGTAATTCTACTCTTTGTAGGTGTTTTTCAGAAAAATTCTTTCTAGGGAACATAAATTGAGCTGCCTGCCTGCAGTAGAAGCTCGTGATAGATGAGTTAATATTGCCCTCTAGTGGAAAAGATGAGACATACAGTACTGGAACCTGATATTCATAATAAGACTCCATTCTTTCAGTCCAGGGAATACCTAGGGATTGATGTTTCCAATTTATCATCTGCTTTTTATAGTTTTGAGTTAAAATTTATAATTTAATGTTTAAAATCAGAATATAAAATACTTAAATAATGAATGTACCAAAAAAAAACCAAAAACATGACCAATCAACTTTTAAAAAGTGTTCAGCCCTGGCCCATGTAGGTCAGTGGTTAGAGCTTCAGCCCATGCACTGAAGGGTTTGGGTTCGATTCCCTGTCAAGGGCATGTGCCAGAGGCAACCAGTTGAAGTGTCTCTGTCACATCCCTCTCCCCATTTCTTCCACTCTTTCTGAAAAGCAATGGGGGAAAAAAAATTCTCTGGCGAGGATTAACACCCAAAAAATTCACATTTCATAACCAATGAAAAAATGTAAATTAAGAAAAGAGTGGTATTGTTTTCATCTATGAAATCAGTAAAGAAACTTGAAAATACAGTGAAGGTGTGAGCAAAAGAGGCATTGACATTGTTGGTAGGAGCAGAAGTTGGTACTGGTTCTCAACCTGGGGTCCTTTGTGTGTGTATTTGCCTTTCTTTCCTGAGGAGAGATGAAAGTTCCCTCAGATTTTCTTTTTTTTTTTTTCCTGACTTTATTATTTATTTATTTTTTAAATAAATCTTTATTGTTCAGATTATTACAGGTGTTCCTCTTTTTTTCCCCCCATAGCTCCCCTCCACCTGATTCCCCACCCCACCCCATGCCCTTACCCCCCACCACTGTCTTCATCCATAGGTGTATGATTTTTGTCCAATCTCTTCCCGCACCCCTCACACCTCCTTCCCCCTGATAATTGTCAGTCCACTCCCTTTCTATATCCCTGATTCTATTATATTCACCAGTCCATTCTGTTCTTCAGATTTTTTATTCACTTGATTTTTAGATTCACTTGTTGGTAGGTATGTATTTGATGTCATTTTGTTGTTCATAATTTTTATCTTTACCTTTTTCTTCTTCTTCCTCTTCTTAAAGAATATCCTTCAGCATTTCATGTAATCCTGGTTTGGTGGTGATGAACTCCTTTAGCTTTTTCTTGTCTGTGAAGCTCTTTGTCTGATCTTCAACTCTGAATGATAGCTTTGCTGGGTAGAGTAATCTTGGTTGTAGGTTCTTGCTGTTCATCACTTTGAATATTTCTTGCCACTCCCTTCTGGCCTGCATAGTTTCTGCCAAGAAATCAGCTGACAGTCGTATGGGTGCTCCCTTGTAGGTAACTAACCGTTTTTCTCTTGCTGCTTTCAAGATTCTCTCTTTGTCTTTTGCCCTTGGCATTTTAATTATGATGTGTCTTGGTGTGGTCCTCTTTGGATTCCTCTTGTATGGGGTTCTGTGAGCTTCCTGAACTTGTAAGTCTATTTCTTTCACCAGGTAGGGAAAGTTTTCTGTCATTATTTCTTCTAATAGGTTTTCAATATTTTGCTCTCTCTCTTCTTCTGGCATCCCAAAAATTCGGATGTTGGTACGCTTAAAGTTGTCCCAGAGGTTCCTTACACTATCTTCATATTTTTGGGTTCTTTTTTCTTTTTGTTTTTCTGGTTGGGTGTTTTTTGTTTCCTCATGTTTCAGATCTTTGGTTTGATTCTTGGGGTACATTTATCTACAGTTGAGTTTCTGTATATTCTTTATTTCAGACAGTGTATGCTTAATTTCTGACTGGTCCTTTTCCATTTTTTTGGCATTCTCATTAAGATCCTTAAAGGTCTCACTAAGTTCCTCAGCGATTTTTAGAAGATTCTTGAGTAACCTTATAAATGTGGTTCTGAACTCTATGTCATCCAGTAGTTTGCTTTCCTCCATTTCTTTCATTCGTGACATGTTTCTTTGTCTCCGCATTTTGTTGCTTCCCTGTGTTGATGGAGTGGCTTTGTGTGGTAGGTGACCTATAGGGGCCAGTAGCTCAGCCTCGCCAATCACCTGAGGTGGACGCCTTTGGTACACCCCTTTGTGGGCCGAGTGCAAAGTCTTGGTGTAGTTAAGCCTTGATTGCTGTTGGTACACTGGGAGGAATTGACCTCCAGACCAATTGGCTGTGAGGACCTGCTGTGTCTATAATGGAAGAACTGCTGCGCTGGAGACACGCTTATGGTGCAGGACTTGTTTCAGTGGGGCTTTGGTGCTCACTGAGTCTGCCTCTTGAATGTGTCACTTATGGATGTGAGGAGTTGAAATCTGGTGTCTCACACTGACCACTAGGTACACTGGCTTCTGGATCTCCAATGGGGTGCAGGTCAGCTACTGTCTGAGGCCCCCCCAGCAGGAGGTACAGCGAGAACTACAGTTTTCTCTTCTTTGCTTGGGGTTTGGAGGTTTTGGAGCTGTCTGACCTGGGCTGCAAGTTTGCTAGGTTAAGCTGTGATAAGGCAGGTCATTCATATGCTAAAGCCGCTGCTTGGAGCTTGGGTGGGTTTGTAGGTTTAGCAAGGCGGGGTCTCAGGGCATGACTAGGCTAGGGCGTGGCAAACAGTGATGGCTGCCAGTAAGCTGGCTCTGCGTCTCGGACCGCGTCCCAGCATCCGGGGCCCCAGTGCAGTAAACAGTTATTCCTGCGCGCAGCCCTGCAATCTGCAAGAAAGCCTCCCTCACTTTCCAACCCCACGGCAGACAGCCTAGTTTCTCCCCGTAGGAGTTTGGGTCCCCCGCGTCTCCCCAGAAACTGGAGTTCAGAGTAATTGGGAGCTTGTCTCCCTTCTGGCTGAAAAAGCAGCGCTCCCAGTCGCCCAACGTCAGCCCGATTCGCGTGCCTCCGTACCTCAGCTTTTCAGCGCTTGTGCACCTCTCAGTGCTGTTTGCTCTTTCCTTCTAGTTGTAGAACTTCCACTCAGCCAGCTTTCCCGTGGTTCTGGGTGATAGACGTTTTGTCTTTTAGTTGTAGTTTTGAAATTGTTGTGCGAGGCAGCAGTTTAGGTGTTTACCTACGCCGCCATCTTGGATTCTTTCTCCCTCAGATTTTCAAAGGGGCCCAGGTCCCCAAATGTTAAGAACAAATGTCCAAATTATTTCCAGGGGGCAATTTGACAATGTGTGCATACAATCACACTGTGTGCCATTCAGAGTTGTTTTGAATGCTTAACTAGAAACCACCTCAATCTTCAACAACAGGAAAGTTTCAAATAAATTACATTCCAGTCCTAGGATGGAGTCACTATGGTTATCAACAACAGTGCTGCAGAATTAATGATTTTTTTTTCACTTGTAAATTTTATTAGCAAAGGAACTAGTAAGGGAGGCTGGGTAAGGAAACAGAATTCCTAAACCTGATTTTTAGTTAGTTTTTTTTTTTTTTTAAACTGCAAGTCACCACCTTCTCTAAAACAATGGCACCATTGAAAGCCGTGGGTAAGAATGTCCATTTTTCTACCAGATATTGTGTTTCACGCAGGAACTTGCCATCTGGGTCGTCAGCAGAGGTGGGGACAGGGAGGGGCACATTTTGGTGTTGTTGAAACACTGCATTGCTTATGGAGATAAAATTCCTACCAAAGAGGAATCCTGATTCTGAAACACCATAAATGCAGCAGTTACAACAAATGGAACAGGGCAGGATCGTCAAGACACAAGATAAAGAGAAAAAAAAAAAGCCAGGTGCAGGCCAGTCCGCAGCATTCTTTGGGGTGAGTTTCCTTGCATTCATGTTTTTAATTGTGGGGCCTAAAGGCCCTGCAGCATCAGCTGCCTCCAGGTGGCGGGGTGGGGGGGGGGGGACCGGTGTCTGGGAGGCACAGAGGGAGGCCTCCTTTATTTTTACTGCAAACCTTTTGTGCATCCTGTGCTCCCCCATTAAAAACAAAAACAAAATCTCTGCATGTGGATCACTTCTTCAAACAATAGAAACAGAAAACCACAATAAAAATGTTTTGCCATGACAAAAGCACTTGTAGGCCTCAGAGTCTGGCTCCCTCCTTTTTAATTTTATTTAAAATTAATTTTGTGGGCCCATGTATACCTTTTTTGTTTGTTAGTTGGTTTCAGAGAAGGAGGGAGACAAAGAAACATCAATGATGAGAGAGAATCATTGTTCAGCTGCCTCCTGCATGCCCTACACTGGGGATGGAGCCCACAACCTGGGCATGTGCCCTGAACTGTGACCTCCTGGTTCATAGGTTGAGGCTCAACCACTGAACCAGGCCAGCGGAGCTTACCCCTCATTGTTTTGAGCATGTTTGCGTTTTCAGCTGGCGCCCATCCTGGGGCTTTGGGCAAGCTGCGCCACGTGTCTTATTTCCCACTGCAGGGTTTCTGAAACCCCTTCTTGCCAGTGAAGTGATTGTTAGCTGAACTATTAATTGCAACAGAAGAAAGTGAACAATACATGTAAGACATCAACTCTGATGTTTCTACTTTTAAAAAATCAGACGAAAGATCTGTTCTGGAGGAAGGTCCGATCCTTTCTCTGAGTGCCCATAGTGCTACACATTCAGGCTGCAGCGCCAATTGGTTGCTATGTACTAGTAAAAAGGCTGACGACCAGAGTTATAATTAGGTCCTGCCTGTTTCCTTTGGAGTCTATAGTCCAGAAAGCTCACAGATATGATAGAATGAACTGTGCCCTTCCCCTCCCCCCCACCATATGTGAAGTCCTGCCCCCACCTCAGAAAGTGACCTTATTTGGAAAAAGGGTCCTTGCAGATGTAATTAGTTACATCTGGAGCAGGGTGGGCTTCAATCCAATATTACCAGTGTCCTTTAAAAAGGACATTTGGACACAGGGAGAACGCCATGTGATGATAAGGGCAGAGGTTGGGGTGATGGTTTGCAGACCCAGGGACACCCAGGATTGCCAGCAAAGCCCCTGAAGCCGGGCAGAGGCATGGGCCAGATTCCCCTTCACCGCCTCGGAGGGAAACAACCCTGCCGACCTCTGATCCTGGACTCCTAGCCTCCAGAACTGTGACCATGAAGTTCTGTGGTCCCAGCCACTTGTTTGTGGTACTTCGTTACAGCAGCCCCAGGAAACGAATATACCTTCCAATCCAAATGGGATCAAACAGCGGAATCAACCTGGAAAAGAGATGGCAAAATCACCTCCTCTTTTAAAAAATTTTATAATTTCTTTAATGGTAAAAGAAGACTATGCGCAATTGGCAAACATGAGAGAATCTGGCTTCCAAAGCATCAAGGGTTTAACAGGTGTGACCGAGTGAGCAGTGAGGACGTGTGCCAGCCCCGGTGCTGGGCGCTTTGCGTAGATGACCTGTGATCCCAATGACACACACTGTTGATATAGTTCTCTCGTTTTTACAGACACCACCACCGAGTCTCAGAGGAGTAAGTGATGATCCCGAGGCAGGTGTGTGTTAAGTCATGTTCAAGATTCGGGTCCAGGCTGTTTGACAGACATTGCCAGATTCGGAATTGCTAGAATTTAGGTTCACTGATGGTCATTTCAAGATGCTTATTCCAATACCCGCTTAAGCATGCAGGATTTATTCATCGTTTCAGATAAAACATGGAATGGCAAAGATGGCAGTGGGGACAGGTTGAATTGCTGTCCAGTCTCCAGAACCTCAACCAAGGGGTTACTGATTGCATCTCTCTCTCTCTCTCTCTCTCTCTCTCTCTCTCTCTCTCTCTCTCTCTTTCTCTTTGTATGTGTGTTGTAGATGGTGATCGGCTGAGTTTGGCATAACAGGGAGACGTGCACCTAACAAAACTGACATTTTCTATGAAAAGAAAGAATATGGCTAAATTTCTTTAATCTATTTTTAATTGTTTTAAGTATGAAGAGCAGGCTCTACTCTAGGACAGCCTTAGTGACATGTGGTGATTCTGTAACCTGACGTCATTTTATCAGATCAAGTGCACTTTCCTGGGTGAGAAATATCATTTTCTGTTCACTTGTTTTATAGAATATTTGGGTTAAATGAAATGTTTATGACAGCAATCAAATAGAAATCCTACAGGTTCTACAAGATCCTTACATGATGTTAACATTTATAATTTAATCGAATCTATACATGACATTTGACATATGAGAAAATGATATACAATGATCACACTGAATGTTTTGAGGAATAGAAGTTCTCCATCTGACCCCCTCCACAAGATAAGAGAGCTTGCTTTTCTTCTTTTAACATCCACTGTATTTTAAGGTAGAATTTTACTTAAATGCCAAACATTGTTATTTTAAATACGAAATGAAATCTCATTTGCTTTCACCTTCAGTTATACTTTCTGATTTAATTTTGTAATCTGTTGGCACCTTTCCCATATTTGTGGGTAGTCAGTAAGGTGAGGGTAAAAAAAAAAAAAGACGTATAGATACTTCATTTACAATTTTGTCACTTGGACCTAAATTAAAGTCTAGCAAATCTGTGGCATGTTAACACCCCATAAACAGTGGCATGTTTATTCACACCCTTCTCTCACATATTTTGAGAGATTTGTAATTTTGTCCCCAAATGACTTCTAACCATTATGCTTTCTTTATTTCTGTTACATAGCAGCGCATGTGAATAAGTAGGGAAGCATTAAAGCCCCCTCCGGGGAGTAGAGAGTTCCTTTAAATTACTTTTATAGCAGCACTTACTGCCCTGCTTTCTTCAGGTGTGTGATTGCCAATTTACTAATACAAGTTCTCTGATGAGCTGTCTGGGGGCCTATAACCCTGTTCCTATTTTCGGTGCTGCCTGACTAGTTATTGGCCTTGCAGCGCAACAAGGCATTTGAAGCAAACCTCTTCTGTCCATCCACACTCTCTTTATTTTATTTTTTTAATTTAATAAATCTTTATTGTTCAGGTTATTACAATTGTTCCTCTTTTTCCCCCCCATAGCTCCCCTCCACCCGGTTCCCACCCCACCCTCTGCCCTTACATCCCCCCCCACTGTCCTCATCCATAGGTGTACGATTTTTGTCCAGTCTCTTCCCGCACCCCCCACATTCCTTTCCCCCAGAGAATTGTCAGTACACTCCCTTTCTATGCCCCTGATTCTATTATATTCACCAGTTTATTCTGTTCATCAGATTTTTTTTTTTCAAATTTTTTATTAAGGTATTATATGTGTACATATCTTACCATTGCCCCCCCACCCCACTCCCATACCTGCCCTCACCCCCCAATGTTTTGCATCCGTTGGTTACTCTTATATGCATGCATACAAGTCCTTCAGTTGATCTCTTATTTCCCCCACCTCTCCCTTACCTTACCGCTGTAATTAGACACTCTGTTTGATGCTTTACTGCCTCTGTAACAATCTTTTGGTTCATCAGTTTATAATGTTTTTCATTATCCCTAAATGAGTGAGATCATGTGGTATTTTTCTTTCATTGACTGGCTTATTTCACTTAGCATAATGTTCTCTAATTCCATCCAGGTGTCTACAAATGGTAGTAATTCCTTCTTTTTTATGGCAGCATAGTATTCCATTGTGTAGATGTACCATAGTTTTCTGATCCAGTCATCTGCTGACGGGCACCTAGGCTGTTTCCAAATCTTAGCTATTGTAAATTGTGCTGCTATGAACATAGGGGTGCATATATCCTTTCTGATTGGTGTTTCTGGTTTCTTAGGATATATTCCTAGGAGTGGGATTACTGGGTCAAATGGGAGTTCCATTTTCAGTTTTTTGAGGAAACTCCATACTGTTCTCCACAGTGGCTGCACCAGTCTGCATTCCCACCAGCAGTGCACGAGGGTTCCTTTTTCTCCGCATCCTCGCCAACACTTGTCGTTTGTTGATTTGTTGATGATAGCCATTCTGACAGGTGTGAGATGGTATCGCATTGTCGTTTTGATTTGCATCTCTCGGATAATAAGTGACTTTGAGCATGTTTTCATGTGTCTCTTGGCCTTCCTTCTGTCTTCTTTCAAAAAGATTCTATTTAGGTCCGTTGCCCATTTTTTTATTGGATCATTTATCTTCCTTTTATTAAGTTGTATAAGCTGCCTGTAGATGTTGGAAATTAAACCTTTATCAGTGATACCATTTGCAAATATGTTCTCCCATACAGTGGGGTTTCTTGTTGTTTTGTTGATGGTTTCTTTTGCTGTGCAAAAGCTTTTTATTTTGATGTAGTCCCATTTGTTTATTTTCTCTTTGGCTTCCATTGCCCTAGGGGCAGTATCACTGAAAAAGTTCTTTTGGCATATGTCTGAGATTTTGCTGCCTGAGGATTCCTCTAGTATTTTTATGGTTTCCCGTCTTATATTTAAGTCCTGTATCCATTTTGAGTTTATTTTTGTGTATGGTGTAAGTTGGTGATCTAGTTTCATTTTTTTGCATGTATCTGTCCAATTTTCCCAACACCATTTATTGAAGAGACTGTCTTGACTCCATTGTATGCTCATGCCTCCTTTGTCAAATATTAATTGCGCATATTGGTTTGGGTCGATATCTGGATTCTCTATTCTATTCCATTGATCTATATGTCTGTTCTTGTGCCAGTACCAGGCTGTTTTGAGGACAGTGGCTTTGTAATACAGCTTGAAATCTGGTATTGAGATCCCTCCTACTTTATTCTTCTTTCTCAGGATTGCTGTGGCTATTCGGGGTCTTTTTTTATTCCAGATGAATTTTTGGAGAGTTCTTTCTAGGTCTGTGAAATATGCTGTTGGTATTTTAATGGGGAGTGCATTGAATCTATAGATTGCTTTGGGTAGTATGGACATTTTGATGATGTTGATTCTACCAATCCATGAACATGGTATGTTCTTCCATCTGTTTACATCTTCCTCTATCTCTTTTTTCAGTGTCCTGTAGTTTTCCGCATATAGGTCTTTTACCTCCTTGGTTAGGTTTATTCCTAAGTATCTTAATTTTTTTGGTGCGATGGAAAATGGGATTGCTTTTTTAGTCTCTCTTTCTGTAAGTTCACTGTTGGTGTATAGAAATGCCATAGATTTCTTGGCGTTAATTTTGTATCCTGCTACATTGCCGAATTCATTTATTAAGTCTGTTAGTTTTTTGATAGAGTCTTTCGGGTTTTTTATGTACAATATCATGTCATCTGCAAATAAGGACAGCTTTACTTCTTCTTTTCCAATTTGGATGCCTTTTATTTCTTCTTCTTGTCTAATTGCAATGGCTAATACTTCCAGTACTATGTCAAACAGGAGTGGTGAGAGTGGGCATCCTTGTCTTGTTCCTGTTCTTAGGGGAAATGGTTTTAGTTTTTGCCCATTGAGTATGATGTTAGCTGTGGGTTTATCATATATAGCTTTTATTATGTTGAGGTATGATCCTTCTATTCCCACCTTGTTGAGAGTTTTTATCAAGAAAGGGTGTTGGATTTTGTCAAATGCTTTTTCTGCATCAATTGATATGACTATGTGATTTTTATCTTTCAGTTTGTTTATGTGATGTATCACATTTATTGATTTTCGGATATTGAACCATCCTTGCATTCCTGGGATAAACCCTACTTGGTCATGGTGTATGATCTTTCTGATGTAGTGCTGGATCCGATTTGCTAGAATTTTGAGGATTTTGGCATCTACATTCATGAGGGATATTGGCCTGTAATTCTCTTTCATTGTGTTGTCTTTATCTGGTTTTGGTATTAGGGTGATGCTGGCTTCATAGAAGGAGCTTGGAAGTGTTCCTTCCTCTTGAATTTTTTGGAATAATCTGAGGAGGATAGGTTTTAGTTCTTCCTTGAATGTTTGGTAAAACTATCCTGTGAAGCCGTCTGGCCCCGGGCTTTTGTTTGCCGGAAGCTCTTTGATGACTGCTTCAATTTCTTCCATAGTTACTGGCATATTGAGCTGTTTAGATTCTTCCTGATTGAGTTTTGGAAGGTTATATTTTTCTAGGAATATGTCCATTTCCTCCAGGTTGTCCAGTTTGTTGGAATAGAGTTGTTCGTAGTATTTTTTAACAATCCTTTGTATTTCGGCGGGATCTGTTGTTATTTCACCTCTTTCATTTCTGATTTTGTTTATTTGGGTCCTCTCTCTTTGCTTCTTGGTGAGCCTGGCTAGAGGTTCATCAATCTTGTTTATCCTTTCAAAGAACCAGCTCTTGGAGCTATGAACTTCCCTCTCAAGACTGCTTTCGCTGTGTCCCATAGATTTTGGATTGTAGTGTTTTCATTGTCATTTGTTGTCATGATGTTTTTTATTTCTTCTTTGATCTCTCTGGTAACCCAGTCATGGTTTAATAGCATGCTGTTTAGTCTCCATGTGTTTGATTTCTTTGGGTTGTTTTTATTGTAGTTGATTTCCAGTTTTATGCCACTGTGGTCTGAGAAGATGCTTGATATGATTTCTATCTTCTTGAATTTGAAGAGACTTTGCCTATGTCCCAACATATGGTCTATCTTTGAAAATGACCCATGTGCACTTGAGAAGAATGTATATTCTGTGGCTTTGGGGTGAAATGTTCTGAAGATGTCCATTAATTCCATCTGGTCTAGTGAGTCATTTAGGATTGATGTTTCTTTGCTGATTTTTTGTTTAGAGGATTTGTCCAATGGTGATAGTGGGGTATTAAAGTCTCCTACTATGATTGTATTGCTGTCAATCTCTCCCTTGATATCCTCCAGGAGTTTTTTTATGTATTTGGGTGCTCCTGTATTGGGTGCATATATGTTTACCAGAGTTATTTCTTCTTGTTGGATTGCTCCCTTTAGTATTATGAAGTGGCCTTCCTTATCTCTTGTTATGTCCTTCAGTTTGAGATCTAATTTGTCAGATATAAGTATTGCTACCCCAGCTTTTTTTTCAGTTCCATTTGCCTGGAAAACCTTTTTCCATCCCTTCACCCTCAGTCTGTGTGCATCTTTTTTTCTGAGGTGGGTTTCTTGTAGACAGCAGATATATGGGTCATGTTTTCTTATCCAATCCATTACCCTATGTCTTTTGATTGGGGCATTTAATCCGTTTACATTTAAAGTTATTATTGATAGGTACTTATTTGTCGCCATTCCTATTCTTTACACCTGTGTTCCTTCTTCACTTCCTATTTCTTTTTTTTTTTTTTTTTTTTTTTTTTTTTTTACAGCAGACCCTTTAGCATTTCTTGCATTGCTGGTTTGGTGGTAATAAATTCCCTTAGTCCTTTTTTGTCTGTGAAGCTCCTGATTTCACCTTCAATTTTGATTGACAGCCTTGCTGGGTACAGTATTCTTGGATTCAGACCCTTCCTTTGCATGACTTTGTATATTTCATTCCATTCCCTTCTGGCCTGATGAGTTTCTGTTGAGAAATCAGTTGCTAGTCTGATGGGGGTTCCTTTGTATGTAACTTTCTGTCTCTCTCTGGCCGCTTTTAAGATTCTTACTTTGTCGTTGGTGTTTGCCAATTTAATTATAATGTGCCTTGGCGTCGGTCTTTTGGGGTTCATTTTGCTTGGGACTCTGTGAGCTTCTTGAATTTGTGTGGGTTTTTTCTTCTCTATATCAGGGAAATTTTCTGTCATTATTTCTTCAAATAGGTTTTCTATTCCTTGCTCAGCTTCCTTTCCTTCTGGAACCCCTATTATGCGGATGTTGTTTTGTTTCGTGTTGTCCCAAAGTTCCCTTAGGCTCTCCTCCTGCCTTTTAATTTTTTTTCTAGAAGTTGCTCTACTTGGGTATTTTTTCCCATCTTGTCTTCTAGCTCACTGATGCGGTCCTCTGCGTCTTCTAGTCTACTCTTGATGCTTTCTATTGAGTTCTTTACAGCAGCGATGTCATTTTTCATTTCTTCTTGGTTCTTCTTCATTTCCTCTTGGTTCTTGCTCATATTGTCGAATTTGTCTTCCATTCTTTTCAGCCACCTTATGACCATTTCTCTGAATTCTTTTTCTGGAAGGTTGCTTGCTTCCATTTCGTTTACTTCCTTTTCTGGTGTTGCCTGCTTTTCTTTCATATGCGGGCTGTGTCTTTGTCTCCCCATGGTCTCTCTTCTCTGGGTGTCTGGTTATGTAGTTCTCTCTCTCCTGCGTCGATTTAAAGGCACAAAATACAGCACTACCAGGTACAACACACAAGGCACTGAACAGAAATGTATTCACGATATTAACAACTCCAATAAAGGTGACCACCAGAGAAAGGCAAATCAGGGGATAGTAGAGAAAGAAGAAGAGGAAAAAGAAAGAAAGAAGAAGAAAAAAAGAAGGGGGTGTCAAAATGAAATTGGGAAAAGGGAAAAAAAGAAGAAAAAAAAAGTAAGAGAGACAAGAAAGAGACTAAGAGAGAAAGGGAAACAGACTATATATATTGGGGATAAAACTCCAATTGAACAATCACTTATCCCAGCAAATGCCAGCAACAAGTACCTGGGGATTAATACAAACTACAACACCAACTAATATTGAGTGAGGCAAGGGAAAACAGAAGCACTAAACAAACAAAAAAATAAACAAAAGAAGAATAAGCAAAACAATCTCACAAAAAAGCATAAAAATTCGATATAATCTACATTCAAACGAACAACAACAAAAGGACAGAGAGAAGAACAATTTTTTGGATAGTTAAGACAGCAAAGAGAGAGGTGTGTATGGACTTGGAGCAGGGGATTGGAGATTAGATATATAAGTAGGGTGAAATTTTAAAAGGGGGTAAACAGAAAGAATAGGGAAAATCTAAAGCAGGAAAGGGGTAAGATAAACAGGACACTGAAAAGGGAAAAGTGAGGAAGAGAGTGATGGCATAAAGGTAGATTTGAGATAGAGTAAAATGATGCTAAAGAAAAGATAAAAATAGAATGTAGAACATTAATCCCAAAACAAAATGAAGAGAAAATAAAATGACACTTAAAAAAAAATAAAAAAAAGATAAAATAGCAGTAGTAATAATACGGATTGAAAATAAAAATGTAATAATTAAAAAGGTAAAATCAAGTGAGGAAAAAAATTAGTTTCTTCAGTAAAAGATGCAAAAAATGAAAATAAAAAAATAAAAAATAAAAATAAAATGTGGAGTAGTGAAGGTCATTCACTTCCTCTGTTGTTCTGTTTGGCACGCCTGTTTCTCAGTCCAGACAGTATTGCAGTTCCCTGCGTTCCACTGCTCTTCAGTGATGTAAGCCAGTCCTGATTTTAAGCAGGCGGTGTGTCTTAATTCGTATTCCTTTATTTTTGATTACACAAGAGTCAATTTGTGATTCACCCCCTGGGTGGCAGTGTTTCTGGGTTGACTTCCGGGTTTATCTATGGCCTCTCTAGGGAGTGTTAGAGCCTTCTTTCCCTGTGGCACTCACTACCGGTTTGTGGGAGTGGGCTGCCTCAGAGCTGGCTCTCGGATGGTCACTCCCCGCTCCGATCCCCAGGTTCCAGAAAAACAACTTTCCCCTGCAGTCTCCCAGGGTGTCCCCAACTGGGTGAACCTATGAATTGGGCTTAGTAATCAGAAGCAAGAATTTCAAGAGGAAAAAGCCCAAGTGTGTGCACTCCGTGGCTGCGCGTAAGTCTAGCACACCCCTGAAATTCTTAGGGTGTCCCTGCACTTCAGATCAAAATGGGTTGCTTTTTAGAGAGCCCTTCTGTTAGCAGCTCTGAGGACCCCCTTCCACATTCACAGATCACGCCAGCCCCAGCAGCCACCGATTTTTCTAGGCACAGACTTCCCTGGTCCTCCAGCTCCCGCAAAATGCGCGTTCCTCTCTCGCGCTGGGACCAGAGACCTCACCTTATCCTAGGCGAAATCTGACCTTTCCGTGGTGGAGTGTAGAGCTCCTCTGAACCCGTGTGTTTGCGCCAGTTGGGGAGCATTGTTCTGGGGCTTGCAGCTGTTCCGTGGGTGCCGCAGTTGTGGATTCTCAGGCTTCCGATAAGCTCCACTTTCCGGTTCCAGATGGCGGCGACTCCGCGTCCAAGCCCGCAGCTCCGGGAGGGGACCCAGCCGCAGTGGGAGCTGCCAGGTCAGGGGAACCCCGTCTAGCAGTCTCCCACCTTCTTCTGGAGTTCAGCTGTCCCCCAACTTGCCAACAAACACTCCTAGTGCGACCCTCAGCTGTTCTTTCTTTCTGCTCCGGGACAAGGCTCGGAACACGTCTGTCTATTCCGCTGCCATTTTTCTCCTCCTGTTCATCAGATTTTTTTATTCACTTGATTTTTACATTCACTTGTTGATAGACATGTATTTGTTGTTCATAATTTTTATCTTTACCTTTTTCTTCTTCTTCCTCTTCTTAAAGAATACCTTTCAGCATTTTATATAATACTGGTTTGGTGGTGATGAACTCCTTTAGCTTTCTCTTATCTGTGAAGCTTCTTATCTGACCTTCAATTCTGAATGATAGCTTTGCTGGGTAGAGTAATCTTGGTTGTAGGTTCTTGCTATTCATCACTTTGAATATTTCTTGCCACTCCCGTCTGGCCTGCATAGTTTCTGTTGAGAAATCAGCTGACAATCGTATGGGTGCTCCCTTGTAGGTAATTAACTGTTTTTCTCTTGCTGCTTTTAATATTCTCTCTTTGTCTTTTGCTCTTGGCATTTTAATTATGATGTGTCTTGGTGTGGTCCTCTTTGGATTCCTTTTGTTTGGGGTTCTGTGTGCTTCCTGGACTTGTAAGTCTATTTCTTCCACCAGGTGGGGGAAGTTTTCAGTCATTATTTCTTCAAATAGGTTTTCAGTATCTTGCTCTCTCTCTTCTTCTGGCACCCCCATAATTCGGATGTTGGTACGCTTGAGGTTGTCCCACAGGCTCCTTACACTATCTTCAAGTTTTTGGATTCTTTTTTCTTTTTGCTTTTCCGGTTGAGTGTTTTTTGCTTCTTTGTATTTCAAATCTTTGACTTGATTCTTGCGTTCCTCTAGTCTGTTGTTAGGTCTCTGTATAATATTTTTTATTTCAGTCAGTGTATGTTTCATTTCTAGTTGGTCCTTTTTCATATCCTCGAGGGTCTTGCTAAATTTATCGGCCTTTTCTAGGAAATTCTTGAAAAACCTTATAACCGTGCTTTTGAACTCTATATCCAGTCGTTTGTTTTCCTCCATTTTTTTCATTTGTGATCTGTTTCTTTGTCTCCACATTTTTGCTGCTTCCCTGCATTGGTAGAGTAGCTTTGTGTGATAGGTGTCCTATAGGGTCCAGTGGCTCAGCCTCCCCCAGTTACCTGAGGTGGACACTTTTGGTGCACCCCTTTGAGGACTGTGTGCACAGTCTTGTTGTAGTTAAGTCTTGATTGTTGTTGGTATCACTGGGAGGAATTGACCTTCAGGCCAATTGGCTGTGAGGATCAGCTGTGTCTATGCTGGGAGAACTTCTGTGCTAGAGACACCCTTATGAGACAAGACTTGCAAAATTGCAAAAGCCTCTGTGCTCAGCTTGGATGGGGCAGAGTCTCAGGGCGGAGCAGACAGCCTTGGCTTCCCGTCAGCCCTGCACTATGAGGCCCCTGGGTCTCAGTGTCCCTCAGTAATTGCTGCAAGCACCTCTGAGAGAAAGCCGCCCTCACGTTTTGTCCGCTGCCAGACAGTCCAGTTTCTCCCCGAATGAGTCTGATTTCCCAGAAACTCGCCCGGGACTGGAGTTCAGCACAATCGGGAGCTTCCGTCTCCCTCCCGCTTTAGAAAGCCAGCTGTGCACTCAGCCACCCATGCACTCAGCAGTCAGTCCTCTCTGCACGCGCGCGCCTCCAGACCTCTGCCTTTCATAGCTCCCCTGAGTCTCAGTGTGCTTTCTCTTTTCCTGACAGTCCAGATTCCCCCTGAATGAGTTTGGGTTCCCAGAGTCTCACCTGGGACTGGAGTTTAGTGCAGTCAGGAGCTTCCATCTCCCTCCCGCTTGGGAAAGCCAGCCGTGCACTCAGCCGCCGGAGCACTCAGCCACCTGTCCTCTCTGCTCGCCTGTGTCTCCGTATCTCAGCCTTTTGCAGCTCCTCTGAGTCTCAATGCGCTTTCCTCTTTCCTTCTAGTTGTAGAATTTCCACTCAGCCAGCTTTCCTGTGGTTCTGAATGGTGTCCGTTTTATCTTTTAGTTGTAGTTTTGATATTGTTGTGTGAGGCAGCAGTTTAGGTGTTTACCTATGCCGCCATCTTGGTTTCTCCCTGTCCAGACTCTCTTTAAATGAAAGCTCTGAAATGGGCCCAGGTGCAGATGGCTGGGCTTCACCAGGTTCCCAGCCTGCCCTAACCTCCACCGCGGACGCCACCATCCACAGTGAGACAGATGGAGTGGAAAATAATAGCAGTCTTCAAGAGGAGGATTCATGCATTGTTGGTTTCAGAGAACCAATCATTTAAAAACAATTTACCACCACAAACGGGGTGCCATTTTAGAGAAACATGAATAGAACAGAAGTGGTGTTTCTAAGGATTTCACTGGCTGGCTTCAGCAAGGGCCCTGTGTTGGGCTAGCCATCTACCTGTGTTTTAGAAACACCACTGAAGCCACACTGTGTTGGAAAATGAAGAAACCAAGAGAAAACCAGCATCAAGGTCCTTTTTTCTTTAGATGTCATCATGCATTGCCTAAATCCCAGTTTCATTTACTAAAATGGGTTATTGTTATTGAATTGTGTACTTCAATAAAGTAAAAATGGGGGTAAAGATGATTATATGAACTCTATGAAATATTTCTTCATTTCCTCCTGCTGATGGTAGAGGCTGTGCCCAGCAGCCTTGCTCATGAACACAGGTTTTCAGTAAACTAACTCAGAGAACCTTTCTGGACCAAAGTGTGTATGTCCAGTATCTTTTCAATGAGAAGCTCCAGTTTCTACAACATAGATGGCACCATAGACTTATCAATGAAACATTTATCATCTCAGTTTTGTTTTCTGTTGATAGGGGTAATCACGTCATTAATCATATTCATCCCCAAGTTTACTCCACAAGAGTAGAGTGCATTCAGGAATTATTTTTTATAGAATTTTTAGTGATTTTTCTAAGAAGATAGATAACTAAGCCACATGGGTCCCCCCGCTCAGGCATGCTGTCTATTCTTTCAAATACAAATGAATTAGTACCTTTCAAAAGGTGTTTGAGAAGGATTGTACTAAGCATGCCTTTCCCTCCTCCCATTTGTGGCTTCTTAGAACATTGTGACAATGGTATTTTACCAGGGTTTCAACTTGTCCCTGGGAGTCCAGAGTCCACACCTTTCATTGGGGGATCATGAGTGTCCTGGGATGCTGAAGATGAAGGTGCAATAAGGGGTTTTTCAGATATGGACTGAGCAGTCTCAGGGTACCTTTGTATCAGTCTTACCAGAGGGCTATTTAAAAAATATTTTTATTGATTTCAGAGAGGAAGGAAAAGAGAGAGAGAAAAAAAACATTAATGATGAGAGAGAATCATTGATCAGCTGCCTCCTGCACACCCCACACTGGGGATCGAGCCCACAACCTGGGCATGTGCCTTGATCAGGAATTGAACCGTGACATTTTGGTTCATAGGTCAAAATTCAATCACTGAGCCATGCTGGCTGGGTGCAGAGGGCTGTTTTCTAGGTCAGATGTGAAAGGAACCAGAAGGACCACAACTCTCACTGGTGAGACCTTAAATTAGAAGATGAGTAGTCATTTATCTGCAGGACTAAAACTCATCCTCTTCTAAGAGTTTGGGAGGTGAGTGCATAACCAAGTCTTTGGTTGAGGTAGAAGATAGTCAACACCATAAAACCCTTTCTTGGGACATTGTAAGGGGAGGCAGGAGAAGAACCCAGGAGGTGAGAAGTCTTCCTATGGGAAGATATTTTCAATGAAGGGGCTTGAAGAAGCATCTACATCAGCTAGATCCTCTGTTGTGACCCCTTTCAGAAAAGTGTCTGAACATGCCTGGGCTGCCTGTGAGCTAGCCCTGGGCCACGGACTTGCTAAGGGGGAAGGGAGGCCTGTCTATCCAACCCTCCCAGCCTTTCTAGGGGATGGTGTCAGAGTTTTGTGGGGGAATTACAAGAGCCAGGGAGGGCCCGTCCCAAGGCCACTGCTTAGGGCAGACCAGCCTGGCTTCCCATCAGTGCTGATTTCTGGGTCCCCCCTGGTCTCCTCAGGCTTTCCATGACATTGCAGCCTAATTCCCTGCATTCATTTCTTCTGTTTTAAGTAAAAGTGCTTTCTACTTTTCTGACTGAACCCTTGACCGATACCCCTATTTCAAGCTCTTCTGGGAAGCTCAGAGGACAAGAGAGCTACCAAGCCCAGAAGGCCTCCCCCAGCTTTTTGGAAATGAGGATGGGTGGGCCTGAGGAGAAGATTTAACCAGACTTACCTTCCCAGTGTTAGGAGAAACTGCTGGGACGCATAGAATGTTGTGGACTTGCTCCAAAGAACCAGGGCCGTATTAATTAGAGAAAAGAAACAACATGGATGAGAAGCATCAGAAAATAGCTGCAAGCCTTTCAGGAAAGAGCATCCACTAGTGAAATGTGGGCCAATGGTCAATCCTTAACTGTTCTCCCCTCTTGTATTCTTTTTAATCCTCACCCAAGGATATTTTCCCATTGATTTATAGAGAGAGTGGAAGGGAAGGGGAAGAGACAGAGAGAGAGGTGCATGCCCTTGAGTGGAATCGAACCCGGGACCCTTTAGTCCATGGGCTGGTGCTCTATCCACTGAGCCAAGCTGGTTAGGGGTCTCCTCCTCTCTTTACAGAGGATGAGTATGGGGAATGGGAGCACCAGGTGCGTGGGGAACGGGGCGTGTCTACTGTCTATGAGCTGTTCAGAAACCTGAGGGGGCAGGAGGAGCAGTCCCTGGGCCATGACAGAAAGTTCCCCTCACTCCGTCAGCCAGGCAGGGACGAGAGGGGAGGCCATGCTTTGTACCTGAGACACTTATATGGATCAATGATGAGATACACAGGTGTCTCAAAAAATGTGTAGGCACTTTGAATGATTATAAAGTCAGTGTTTGTTATCATACAGTTCATATTCAAAATTTAAAAGAAACTACAGAAATGAATCAATACCTGTTTGCAAACTGATGATCATTCTGGTCCAGGCACTGGTGATAACATGAAGCAATGGAATCGCAAACATCAAGAATCATTTCGTTCAGTATTTGTGTGCCCTCAATTCGTTGACTGTTGCTGGTTTGGTACCAAAAACGTTATCTTTTATGTATCCCCATAAAAAAAGTCTAGTGGCACTTTAGGATAAATTTTCTTTGTTCAAAGCTTAGCCTGGCTTCAGCCATTATTTTAAATCAGTTAAACCTGAAAAGGAGTGAAAATTAAATGAGTTACCTGCTGTTAAAGTGTGCATACACTTTTGGGGACACCCTATATATTTAATTTGCTTTCTCTTTTATCACCAGCACAAAAGCTAGCGTGCTTTCCATGTGGCTGGGTTCTTGCCATTGAGATCCCAAATCCAATAAAACTAGGCAACTCTTGGTGTCTGACTATCCTGAAACTCACTGTGAGGTCTCAGGAAAAAGTCTTGATTTGAGAAGATTAGGATTTTAGAAATACTTGGAGTTGACCCAAAACAAAAACCTTGCATCCTACTAGGATGCTGACTGCACCAGAAAAGGAAAGAAGCCACACGCATCCAGAGAGGTCCTGATGAGGTCGCGGGCCTTGGGAATGGTCAAGCTGGGAGTAGCTGGGAGCAGGGGAAGGTAATTGAGGCAGTGTCTTTCCTAAATTATGTGACTCACTCACTGTGTAACTGTTGACATTTCTCCTGATATTCCACAGCTGATCGTGGAGCTGCCACAATAGGTTCTTTAACAAAACTAATAGGTTCTTTAACAAAACAATAGGTTCTTTCTTTCTTTCTTTCTTTCTTTCTTTCTTTCTTTCTTTCTTTCTTTCTTTCTTTCTTTCTTTCTTTCCTTCTTTCTTTCTCTCTTACTTTTTTTAATACAGCCAGCTCCTGGTTTTTGTCTGTTATGTGCACATAGATGCCATCAAAGGAAAAAGTCCCATTTCTCTTTTGGAAATTGAAAAGGTTGTCAACAGCTTCAAAATAGTGCAGTGTTTCTGAGCCAAACAAAGCTTTGCCTGCAAGAGAAATCGTGATACCCCATGTACAGATGGGTCCCTGGATGCCTGGCTCTGCACTTGGCTTTCCTGCCGAGTGACATATCAGAGTGACTCACTGCTTTTGACATGGGCATGTGTTGGCATCAAAATCCTGTCAAAAATCCCAAGAGACTTTATGCTTACTGCTATGAAAGGTGTCAGATTCCTAGCTAGCATCTTTTCAAGAGGTTTTGTCAAGAAATGGGAGCTAGATACTAAGTTCTTCTCTATTATATCATTTATTGGTTTCCCAAGAGTGAATCAGGAAACAAGTGTTGGATATCAGATGGAAGTTTCTTTTGAGAGAAAAAGAAAATAAATCTACTCTTAGAATAGTTTTGGCATGGGAATAGCTCATTTATGGCCTGGCTTATCTGGCAAAGATTTTTGGTCACATATTTGAGTAAATCTTTTGATTCAAGGTTCTGCAGTGACAATTATGGGTGCCACTGAAAATTTGCAAAGTCTTTGACCAGGTGCTGCTGGAGATGGCCTAGTATGTGAGTTTAATGATGCTGGAAAAGATGTACTTTTGTAGTCTGAAAATCGGGATGCTGGGGAGGTAGCATTATATAGATTCCTGGCAATATGGTTGAGATTGTTTGAAAGTTATTTTGGGTGGGTAACCTTAAAATAGGAGTTTGGATTTGAAATTCCTTCCTTGGTGATAAAGGTAGCACCAATTATTCGGACTTTGCTAAAGATACTGTGATAATTATATGTGTCTAACTTGATTGGATCATGGTGTACCAAGATTCTTGGCCAAATATCATTCTGAGTGTTTCTGTGAAGGTGTTTTTGGTTGAGATTAACATGAAAGTTGAGTGAATAAAGCAGACTGCCCTCCCTACTGTGGGTGGGCCTCTTCTAATGAAAAAATTGAACCCTCCCTTGAGTAAGACAGAGTTCTTCCTGCCTAACTGCCTTCTGAAGGGAATATTGCCGTTTTTTTTCCTGCCTTTGAACTTAAATAGAAACCTTGATACTTCCTGGGTCTCAAACCTGCTGGCCTTTGGACTGGAAGTACACCATTAAATGTCTGGGGACTTGCCAGCCTCCATAATCATGTGAGCCAATGTCTTATTCTCTCTCTCTCTGTCTCTCTCTCTCTCATCTCTCTCTCATCTATCTCTATCTCTATCTATCTCTATTTATCACTATTTCTCTAACTCTATCTCCTTTGGTCCCATTTCTCTGGAGAATCCTGACTACTAGAGGTACCATCACTGATGTGAGGACAGAAGAGATGACTTGACTGATTTATGGTCAATTCAGAGTCCTGGGGAATCCTGGTGTTGCTTGACACAAGATTATTTTAATCTTGCAAATCCAGTGATGGTAGTTTTGATTCCATTTACTATAGAGAAAATGCTATAATTTTCAGAATGGCCCCAAAACTCCTCATAGAAATAATTCTCTTTGCTAGGAATTATACTTCAATAAATGAATCACTGGGATGGATTTTTTTTTTACTGTCCTGTTTTACCCAAATGCTGGACATAGTGACTTGCCCCTCCATACTCCAACTCCCTCTCTGAGGTACTTTTGCAAATCCTGGGCTTTTGAAAAATGAAGTGTCAGATGACACATTTTGGATAGGAGGAGTTGAGATAAATGTCCTGCTGGTGGATGATTCATAAGTGAGTCTACTTCCCAATCAACAATGGGAAGAAAGCTAACACAGCCTCTCAGTGGAGTTACTGGCAGGACTGTGGATGGTGGGTGGGCATTGACGTAGCTTGCACTGGGCTCTCTGTAGAAGGCACTTTAGAGATAGGACTCCACTTGGTGGGACTCTTCTCTTCCCCCCGCCTCCCTTCAAGTGATGCTCTAGTACAAGCCCTGTTCCCTGTCACCTCCTTGCTCAGGTAACCCTCACTTACAGTAGTTCCCATGGAGATTTGAGAGTGGAATTGTCCGCCTCTCCTTCAGTTTTCTTTTAATAAATTATGATGATTAATTCCATGCCCTGTTTTCTTCAAGGCTTTCCTGTTTCCACTTAGCAGCCCACTATAGATGTAAAACAGAAATCCAACAGAAAACCAAAAAACTACACTATGTTCTTTGTTTTTTTATGCCTGCATTTATAATTGTAATTTTTTTTCAAGGCAAATTGGCTGCCTCTGGCAGACTGGGGAGGGTCAGTACAAGGAAGTGGTACAAGAACAACAAAAACAAGTTACAAAGATTACCACTAGGTCAAAAGGGCACCCCTTGGTGCCTAGATCTCAGTGAATCCCAAAGTTTACAGAATGGCTCAAACTGCTTTAGAAAGAGAAAAACTTAGAGCCAACAAAATGGTACAGCATTGCATGACATGGCTTGATGTGACCCTTCTGTGGAACCCTTTCCCAACCGTGGCCCCCCCACCCCCCCGCCAAAATCAATCAAATCTATTAAGGTCTTAAAGGCTTGTGTGAGAAGGGGCTAAGCTGGCCTCATTGTGGGGTGGGATAAGGCAGGATGTGAGGACATCAGAATTTAGAAGTGAGGTCAGGCAGATGCCAGGGGCTGCACTATCAGCAGGAACCCTGAGATGGGGCTTTGGATTTCCTGAGCTATGAAATTATTAAGCAAACGGAAATTTTATGCAAAGATCAATGGGGCAGGGAGACCTCCAGCTGACTTGAGAATTATAATAGTTCACCTCTTTGTGATTAAGCAGTTACTCAAAACCAGAAATGGAAGCAAGTTGAATATTGAAGCTGACAAGTGTGTTATGTCAAAGATCACTGTAGCTCTAACCGGTTTGGCTCAGTGGATAGAGCGTTGGCCTGCGGACTGAAAGGTCCCAGGTTTGATTCCAGTCAAGGGCATGTACCTTGGTTGTGGGGACATCCCCAGTAGGGGGTGTGCAGGAGGCAGCTGATTGATGTTTCTCTCTCATCGATGTTTGTCACTCTCTATCCCTCTCCTTTCCTCTCTGTAAAAAATCAATAAAATATATTAAAAAAAGAGATAACTGTAATTTTAATGTCTTATCCTTGCCAGATAACTTCAGAGTTCTCATTTCTGAGCAGTCATCAAGCTGATTTTCATTTCATTTGAACAGTTTTTGATTTTTTTTAATGTTCTCAAGAAGTTAATTAATTCTGCAATAGAGAGAGAGAGAGAGAGAAAGAGAGAGAGAGAGAGAGAGAGAGAGAGAGAGAGAGAGAGAGAGAATGTACCAGTCAAGGCTGATAAAGCAGAAGAGGATTTTATTGAAAACGTGGTATTGTTCCCAGAGCATCCAGGAGGACTGATGACCAAGCCTCATAAATTGGCAGGAACAGTGGTAGACTATGCAGTCAGAGCCATGGCCACGACTGTACCCCATGACCCAACTCAGGGAGGCATCACTGCCTTTCAGGGCCCAGGACACCACAGTGTAGAAAGCACCTGGGAAAGGCCCCTGAGCTGATTGTCGTCTGAATCCAGTGGCACCTGGCAGAGCCATGCCCTGGAAACATACCTTGCCAGAGGCAGGTGTGTTGTCAGTCTGACCTTTAGCTCAGGTGCCAGGGGGTGGATTTCATTATCTAAATCCAGCCAGGCACCAGGAACAAACACGATTATCCGGGCCCACCCAGAAGTGACGATTACAAAGAAGCCACAAGAATGTACATATTTTCTTTATCTTAAACTTTAGTAAAACTTCCTGGTATCTTACTGTATAAAATAAATGTGCTATATCAGCTCTGGGTCTCTGTCTCTCCATCAGAGGACAGCTGTCCCACCCAGTCCCAGCTTTCCCTACTGTCTTTGTGCCTGTCTCATTTATTTTCTCAACCCTCTCCTGTCGCCCCTACTCAGGACTCCTGTCTGCTCTCTAGCTGTGCTGGTCATGGAAAAGGGAGAAATATTTATACTTGGCTTCTGGATCCAGGGACCTGAATACTGGGAAACTCTCAAAAGTCAGGTGAGGGGAACGCTCTGGGAGTGCGTGCACAAGGAACTCAAGAAGGAAGTAAGGTAAGGAGTATAAGGTAAGAACTGGGTGTAAAACATGAGATATTCAGGGTCTCAGGAAAGAGATCTCTACTCTCAAATGCTTAAAACTATGCTCAAAGCTCGAGGATGCTCTGTTAAGCGTAGTCATATCCTTGATTTCTTAAGTTTTGTTAATGAAACTTGCCCTTGGTTTCCTGAAGAAGGAACCGTCAACTTTCAAACATGGGAAAAGGTCAGAAAGCAGTTGAATGACCGATACACAGCAGGAGGTCCAGAGAAGATTCCTATTCCTACATTCACACTATGGTCTTTAATTCGTGATTGTCTTGATCCAGCACAGGAGAGTTTAAGAATGTCTAAGGAGGGTGTGGCCACGGCTTTACAGCCTACAGTGGAGGGGTGAGAATCTCTAAAAATACCACATCCCCTCTCTGCGCCACCTCCGCCTCTGCCTGTAGCTCCTGTGACCACAGTCAAGAGCCCACCTGATAACGATTTACCTTGTAATTATGAGCAGGAGCTAGAGTTTGAGGCAGAGCGGGACAAGCATCACTGTGAGCAGTATGACTCAGATGATAATAAAGGTTTTGCTTGCAGCTGCTCAGCCTTTACATCTGGTGCAGGCACTTGGCCGAAAGCGAAAGCAACTTCCTATTTCATTTTGCTGAAGGCTCAAACTACTTGTAGTGGGCTGAACCAAGTAGAAAGGATTAAAGGAATTTCTCAGCAGTTGCCAATAATTCTTTATCTTAAAAGACCCTTTTCTTTCCCTCCTAGGCCACCAGAGACTCTTGGCTGGTGGGATTTCTATGTGTCTGTATAGTAACTTTAATTTGCTTTTCTCTGATTTGTTATTTTGATATGCTGTGTTAAAATTTTAAGATTCTAAGATTAATTTGAAAGTGTAAAATCTGTAAAAATTGTAACCCAGGGAAGTTTAAACAAAGGCCAGCTAATTCCAAGCATGCCTGTGATGCATAAATCCACATAGGCCAGCCTTGGGGATGTGAAGCATGGGAATGGACGGGCAGTAGGTGTGTCCTCCCAGCCTTTTCTCTACAATTCAAAGTATATTGTGGAATTATTAAAATATAAAAATTTACTGGCCAAATTAAGAATAATTAATTCTGTGGTCAAGACTAAATCTTTAATATTAATACCGGTTTAAGTTTTAATAATCTTTAAATTGGATATATTTGACAGCTTTTCCGAATGTAATATTTCAAGAATTTAACTGAGGGACAGCTTTGTGATATCTCAAAGGCCCTGAGGTAACACAAAGATGTATTCTCTTCCAAAAAGAAATATTTTTAAACTAAATTAGACCAATACAATATACTTGAAATTACATAAGGAAATAAGCTATGCAGTCTGGGTTGGACAACAAAGATTAATGCTTCCATGAGAAAGGGTGGTTCTTGCCTGGGGGCATATGACCCCCAGCCAGATGAGTGTGTCCTTTCCTTAAACAGAGAGGGCAATCATGGTAATTGCTCAAGAAAATACTTTAGGTAATAATTGGCTTTATAATCTCAAAGTTGTTAAGATATAATAAATAGACATAACTGAAGTGAAAAATTTAGATAACACTTTTCAGTAAAAATCTAAAAAAAAAAAGGGTAGACAGGAATATGACCCTTGTCTTGCCTTCCCCTCCCTACACAACCTGGAGGAGAATCTAAGGAAGCAGCCAAGATGAGAATTTACAATCTCAGCCTCCCCCTCAGGCTCCAACCAGCTCTTTGGCCACTGTGCCACCAGAAACCAGCTTTTTTAGGCTGTGAAAGAAGTTGGAGCCACAGCAGTAACTTTAAGCATGTTATCTCTAAGGAAAATCTGGCAGTTTTAAATCCAAAGGGCCACAAGGCCTGGAAGCAGGCTATAAGGTCTGCTCCCTTCATCCCCCTACCTATTCTTCAGTGTTATATACCTATACATAATTTTCCAAAGTCTTTAGTAGCTTAAAGACTTTGGAGCATTGCTAGGTTAAATAATAAACATCTAAATATTTTAAAATAACATAAAATACTAAAACATTAATTGCTAGATAAGTTTTAATTCACCTGCTCTTAGCTTTTATTACAGAAGGTCTCTTGTACTTTGTTCAAGGCATATTTTCTTGAAAGTAAAAGTACATTTAAAGTGTGTTCATAAATGTCAATCTAAGAAATACTGGCTATTTATTTTTTAATTATCATTGAAAAATTAAGGTTTCTAAGAATGCTAATACATTTTAAAGAAAAAAGAAAGAAAAGGTCTGTGCACGTTGCTGATGGTAGGACAGAAAGAAAGAATATTAGAGTAGAAATACTTAATTGAAGGACCGAGGCATGGTTATGCATTTTTGAAGGACATTGAAGGAAGGTTTGAAGGCTAATTTGGAAGTATGAAATTTGTGAAGGTTGTGTATGTGATAAGAAGGAAAAGAGAAATGTTAAAAGGAAATTGATTAAATGATACAGTCCAGTAAGCCAGGACAAGCAGAACTGGGAAACAGATATTTAAACAGCAGTTTGCAACCATCTTGAAAACCCTGTCTTCCCTAAACAAGGACACTTAAAAGTCAGTGATTTATATTTTGCTTCCCTCCATATGTATAAATAGCTCATGTCAAAGTACTCCAGGAGACTGACAGCAGAAATCCAATTAGTGTCATTTGCTGTCCACACCCAAGGACAAATGAAGTTAGGAAATAAGCCTTATTTTGGTTAGTTTTTTTTTCTAGTAAAATAATTATGTTATATTAATCAGGTATTTAAAAATATTTTAATCATAGGAACTGAAGTTTACTAGCCTATGTTCCTGTCTAATACACTTTAATATATAATCCTTTGGTAAAATCAAGCTTGACAATTCTTCAAGGGTTTGAATTTTAAGAAACTTTTCTTGATCTAGAATTGACTTTAAATCATCCCAATACACTCTAAAAGGCCTCAAATGTTTCTTTTCTCTCTCATGAAGGAAAGCACAAAGCATGTAAATAACCACTGCCTAGTGGCTTTTCCAGTCACGGGACGGCCCCTAGAGATAAAAACAGATAATGGACCTGCCTATACTAGCTCCTCCTTTCAGCAGTTTTGCAAGCAATACCAAATAGTACATAAAACAGGAATTCCATATAATCCCCAAGGACAGGCAATTGTAGAAAGAGCTAATTGAACCTTAAAGACTCAATTATAAAAACAGAAATGGGGAGAGGGGTATTAACCTACTCCACAGAATCAGTTAAATCATGCTCTTTACACTTTAAATTTTTTAAAATTGTGACAAGGAGGGTTGCACAGCAGCCAAGAGGCATCAAGCTCCTGGTGCCATAGCATCTGCCGGTATGGCTCAATGGAAGGATTTACAAACCGAACAGTGGAGAGGGCCAGATCCAGTAATGATGTGGGGAAGAGGCCACGTTTGTATCTTTCCAGAAGGTGCTTCCCCATCTGAGTGCTAGAGCAAGCAGTGCGTCACGATCATGGACCTGGGAGAACAGCTCAACCCACCGTTCAAAAAGCTAAAGATCACACCTCCCGTGATGATGCCAGCTCATCCACCAACCCTGAAGAAGGAGAAAAGCAGAAGACAGGTGACCAAGGCCATCTGAGAAGCTGGTGTCCCCACATGGGGTCAACTGAAGAAGCTGACCGTCGATGCTTGACAATTGGTGAAAGAACAGGGGGTTCAGGTAACCCCCTCCACCCTTTTGTTGTTATGCTAGCACTTGTCAGCTGCCAGGTAAGAATGGCTGCAGCAGAAACTTATTGGGCATATGTTCCAGACCCCACTGTGGTCAATCCAGCCACCTGGACCAGGGAATCAGTGCCAGTGTTTACTAACAACACCAATATGGTTGGGGGTAGCTCCAACAAGCACATAACTCCTTCTTCCCATGGTAATTATACTTACAATGGCTTTAGTGGGGAGCTCCCTGTTTGTTTATCTAAAAAGGGGACTTCAGGATGTCTCCAACTTGGTCAAGAAAATAAGACGTCCTGTGGAGGCGCAGATGTTGCTAACGATGCAGGCCCCTGGGATATGGGAAAATATATTCAGACAGTTACTAAACTGGGGTTTCCTAAGGCCACCCAATGGCTGTCTGATAAGCACCCCCCCCCCCCCCCCCCCGCCGCTCCCTTACTGTCCTAATAGCACCACTACAGAGCTGGGAGCATTTCCTCAATGGCAAGATTGTGCCAATCCCGTACCAGTGAGACACAATATTTCTGGCTCTGACTTGTATGTATTGGATTGGTCTCACAGGCTTGATACTAAATATCCCCATCACGAGCCTATGTTGCCAGGAGGGTTTGTGGGTAATGCCCTGACCACAGAAACAGGAGGTTTACAAAACGATCTTTGGCATTTAGCCGCTGCCCTTGACTTTCTTAATTTTACTGGCTCTTTCTTAGCTAATACTAAAGGAGCATGTTCATCGAGTCCTTGCTATGGCTTATGAGCCTTTGTCCAGCCTCCATATGTATTGGTGACTGGAAATGTGAACATCACCAGATTGGACACCCATTATGCTGTCCAATTCCATCACTGCAACCTTACCAGCTGTCTTTCCAGGCATAACCTGAATGAAGATATATTAATTTTAAATCAGCCTTCTTTTATTATGCTTCCTACCAATATAACAGGAAAATGGTATTATGATTCGGGCCTCCAGGCATTGTAGGAATTACATAGTCAGCTGTCACAGGAAAAGCGTGCTTTGGGACTACTAGGGTAACAATACCAAAAAGAATAAGTCCCAAAGCATAGCTACTGTTATTGTATCTGCTGTAACTGCTTCTCTTGCATTGACCCAAAGCATCCAGAATGTGAAATTTGTCAATGAATTGGCTCAGAACACCTCAACTACATTTCATGATCAAGAAGATATAGACAAAAGGCTAGAAACAAAGTTAAATGCTTTGGAAGCTGTAGTAATAGGACTAGGCAATCAATTAGAACGTGTCAAGATTAGACAGCAGTTGCAATGCCATGCTGCTTTTACATATATTTGTGTGACTTCATCCCACACAGTTCTCTATGGGATTGGAGTAAAATTAAGATGCACCTACAGGGAATATGACATCATGATAATATCAGTATAGACCTAGTATGGCTACACAAACATGTGCAAGCCATTCAGAATAGTCATGATGAAATTATATCTCCAGCAAAAGAATTGCTGGATGGTTTAAAAGAACTTAATCCATGGAAAATGTTATAACACACCACCTGGTACCTAATAGGATTCCTTTGTGTACCACTAATTTTGTCCTGCTTTCTTTTAGTCAGCAGCAAGCTCCTGTGATCTCAAGTCTGAAGGCTCCAATTAGATGTCCATAAGCTACATTTAAAATATAAAGAAGGGGGAGATGTAGAGAGTGCCTGGGAAAGGTCCCTGAGTTGATTGTTGTCTGAATCCAGTGACTCCTGGCAGAGCCATGCCCTGGAAACATACCTTGCCCGAGGCAGATATGTTGTCAGTCTGACCTTTAGCTCAGGCACCAAGGGATGGATTTCATTATCTAAATCAAGCCAGGCACCAGGAACAAACACGATTATCCGGGCCCACCCAGAAGTGACGATTACGAAGAAGCCACAAGAATGCACATATTTTCTTTATCTTAAACTTTAGTAAGACTTCCTGGTAGCTTACTGTATAAAATAAACGCGCTATATCAACTCTGGGTCTCTGTCTCTCCATCAGAGGACAGCTGTCCAACCGGTCCTAGCTTTCCCTACTGTCTTTGTGTCTGTCTCTTTCATTTTCTCAATCCCCAGTCGCCCCTAACCAGGACTTCTGTTTGCTCTCTAGCCATGCTGGTCGCGGAAAAGAGAGAAATATTTATATCTCAGTGTTCACCATGGCTGCCAAAGGCGCTGAAATTGCACCCATTTGCTATTGTTCCTGCCTCTCAAATGGACAATGCCAGGCTGCTGCACTGAACTGGTCAAATCTTCCAGGAGTCCATTCTCTAACTGTCAGGGGCCTGGGAACAAACACCCGAAATTTGTGGCTTCCATGGTGAATAATAAGCTTGAGCAATCCCTGGGGTTAATGTGGGGGTACTATGCCAAGAAGTCAAAAGAAAAAAGAAATTACAATTATATGCAATATTGAGAGAAATTATTTTTTTATTAAAAGTGTTTCTATGTTGCTTATGTGAAAGTGATAAACATTCAAAGCAATAACATAAATTGTGTATAAAAGTGAGCATGGGAATTTTAAAATACATTTCTGGGGAGAAGATTCAGAGGTTTCATGAACTTTTCAAAAAGCCAGTGTCTTTTCATACTTTCCCCAAAGCCAAATTTTCTTTCTCATCTCCATCATCTAAAGAGTTTGAACACATCACACTCAAAGTGTTCCTTAACATACGAAAACACACTTAAACTCTCTCATAATATAATACAAATTTAAGTTGTGGTAAGATACCATTTATTACCAATCAAATTGGCTAAACCTAAAAGTTTGACAACACTGTATTAGCAAAGCTCTTGGGAAACCTGCTCTTTCTTGTATTGCTAATGGGAATGCAACAGTGTCTGACTCCTGGGAGGAAAGTTTGGCAGAATTACACATGCATAATTCTTCTAGGAATCAGTGTCAAAAATACATTGGCAAATGTACAAAATGACATATGCATAGAGCTACTCATTGTGGCATTACTTGTAATGCTGAATGTGGTAGGCAGAATTCTAAGACAGAACCAAGATTATCAACCTCCCTCTCCCCCATTCATGCCTTGTGTAACCCCCTCCTTGAATACAAACAGAATCTGTGAATATGATCAGATATTACTCTTAGGATTAGGCTACATTATACAGCAAATTCAGATGTAATTCAGGTCCATAATTACTTGACTTTGAGTTAATTAAACATTATGCTGAGTGGGCCTGACCTACTCTTGAGAGTCCTTTATATTTTTAAAAAATGTATTTTTATTGATTTTGGAGAAGAAGGGGGAAAGGAGAGAGAGATAGAAACATCAGTGATTAGAGAGAATCACTGATTGGCTGCTTCCTGAATGCCCCCTACTGGAGATTGAGCCCAAAACTTGGGCATCAAACCATGACCTTCTGGTTCATAGGTCAGTGTCAACCACTGAGTCCCACCAGTCGGGCTTATGTGACTCCTTTAAAAAGAGATTCTCTTGATGGCTTTGGAGATGTGAGATGGCTACCCTATGTGAGAGACCCCTGGAAGAGGTCTCATGATAAAGACCTGAAGGAGGCTCTTAGCTTCTGAGGCTCAACTGACAGAGCAAGAAAATGGGGACTTGGATTTCAACCACAAGTAACTGAAGTCTTTATCAACCAGTGAACTTGGAAGAGGACTCTGAGCTTCACCTGAGATCACAGCCTTGGCCCACACTTTGATTTCAGCCTGATGGGATGCTGAGGGGAAGACTCAGATAACCTGTGTCCAGACTGCTGACCTAGGAAACTGTGAGATAATGCATTTTTGTTGTTTTAAGTTTGTGGTAATTTGTTATGCAGCAATAGAAAACACTACCAAAATGTCCATCAATGGGGGACAGATTGAGTAGACTATTGTATAGCCACACAATGGAGTATTATGTAGTTGTAAAAAGGGATAAAGAAGATCTAGGTGAGGAATGGTGTTTCCATTTGGAGATGTGAGAGGGCTACCCTATGTGAGAGGACCCCTGGAGGAGGTCTCATGATAAAGACCCGAGTTACCTGGCCAGAGCTCAAGCACAATCTTTTGATTGTTGCTTCCTAGTGGGGTTTATCTAATAACAGATTTCTATATGTGCCCTAGGCAACCAATCTATTCCAAGTAGGGTAAACACAAAGAGTGCCATATCCAGACACATTCATTAAAGATGTTGAAAGACAAAGACAAAATCTTGAATGAGAGGAACGTGACTCTTCTCATGCAATGGAACTCTAATAAGATCAGTAGATAATTGCTCATCAGAAATCAAGCAGGCCATAAGGTAGTGGGATGACATTCAAATAACTGAAAGAAAACATTTTCTAACTAAGGATCTTATATGCTTCAAGAAGGTGAAATAAAGACATTCCAGATTAAAATACAAACACACACACACACACACCTGAGACAATTAGTTGCTAGGAGATCTACCTTCTCTGAAATACTAAAGGAATTTTTTCAGGCTGAAAGCGAGTGACCCCGGACCTTAATTCAATTGCACAACAAAAAGAAAAAAGTAGTGGTGAAGGTAATTATATAACTATAGAAGAGTATAGATGCTTATTTCTTCTTTTAACTACATTTTAAAAAGCCACTGTATAAAACTGTTAATTTTTGGTCCTATAACAAATAGAAACGCAATATATTTGACAGAAACAGCACAAAGGAGGTGGGTGGGAGCAAAGCTATATTGATGTAGGGAAATGACATGAGAGGTTAACTTGAATCTTGGGGAACAAAGGAAGAGAACCATAAGTGGGAAATAGAGGTTAATTTAACACACTCTAGATATATACTTGCTCTCCTTTATTCTCTCAACTTCTTTAAAAGACAAAATTATTTAAAGTAATACTTAGAACAATGTATTGCTGGGTTTGTAACATATCTTACCTAATAATAGACAAACATGTAAATTGACCATACCTCCGCTACGCCACTAGCCAATCAGGAGTAATATGCAAATTAACCCAACAAAGATGGAAGTTAATTTGCATACACAGGCACCGTGACAGGGGTGGACGCTTGCGTTGTCGCCATGGCCACAACACAGGCATTCTGCCCCACCCCCAGTCTCTCAGGGCCTCTGGGCAGCATGGGAAGGCGGGGCCAGAGCAGAAAGAGGCGGCTCCGGGGCCTGAGCAGAAAGGGGCTGGGCCGGAGTGGAAAGGTGGTGCCAGCAGCCAGGGAAAGGAAAGCCCATTCTAGCACGAATCTTCATGCATCGGGCTTCTAGTATAGATATAATCTGTATAAGAACTATAGGACTGCCAAAACCGATTTGGCTCAGTGGATAGAGCGTCGGCCTGCGGACTGAAGGGTCCCGGGTTCGATTCTGGTCAAGGGCATGTACCTTGTTTGCGGGCACATCCCTGGTGGGAGGTGTGCAGGAGGCAGCTGATCGATGTTCTCTCTCATCGATGTTTCTAGCTCTCTATCCTTCTCCCTTCCTCTCTGTAAAAATCAATAAAATAAAAAAAAAAGAACTACAGGACAAAAAGGGGTAAGAGGTACTATAGACATATCCAAGATAATTGAAAACATATGTCCACACAAACACTTGTACACAGAAGAACATAGCAACATGATTTCATAGTATCCAAAAATGGAATCAACTCAAATGTACATCAACTGGTGAATGGACAAAGAAAATGTGGTGGAGCCATACTGTGGATTATTCAGCCATAAAAAGGAATGAAGTACTGATAGTGCTCCAATAGGGATAAACCTGGAAAGCATGCGAAGTGAAAGAAGGAAGACAGAAAAGGCTGAATATTGTATGATTCTGTTGATATAAAATGTCTTTTACAGGCAAATCTATAGGGACAGAAAGTAGGTTAGTAGCTGCCTGGGGCTAGGGGTGGGATGGGATGGGAGAAATGGGAGTTACTGCTGATGGGTATATGGACTTTCTTTCTAGGGCAATGAAAATGTTCTAAATTCATTGTGGTGATGGTTGCACAGTTTTGTGAATATAAAAAACAACAGCTGAATTATATACTATTTATGGGTGAATGTGAATTATATTGTAATAAAGCTGTTAAAAATAAGTAGTGAAGTCATGTCAACAGGGCATAAGCACCAATAGGAAAGGAGCTCCTAGTGCATAGGACCATTTGAGTATCAAAAAGACTGGGCTGAAGTCAAATACAGCACATACTAGTATATAAAACCGGTGAGTCTGTAATTACAACAAAAAAAGTATCCCACCATTCACCACTGGAGGTTGCCAGAGCACCAATCATTTCTCTGAAAAACTGGAAAAGAACCGAACTCATCCTGCCTTGCCTGTATGAATTGTATATTTATGTCATCGAATAGTTGGTGAGGGAAAATTCTTTATAGAAGTACAGCTCATAGATGCAGAAAGAATGGTAGAACTAGAAAATCGCTGATTTACAACTTCTAATGAAAGAATACTTCCAGGCAACAATTGTGTATAAATGACAAAAGGTGTGGCAAAGATCGAGGGAGGTATTTTATAACGGAGGGGTCAGACTGACACAACCTGAATCATCTGATTTCATCCTTTTTATTCTTTTTAAAAATAACAACTTTATTGATTTACATAACAGCTTTAGTTTTTTATTCACATACAATAAAAATCACTGTGTAAAGTGTGAAATGCAGTGGTTTTGAGTAGAGTCACAGAGGTGCAGCCATCACCACTATCAAATTCTAGAACATTTTTTTTATCACTTCTATAAGAAACCTCATAGTTATTAGCAGTAATTCCCCATTTTTTCTTCCCAGCAGCCTTTGGCAACTACTAATATACTTTCTATCTCTCTATTTGCTTATTCTGGACATTTCATTTAGCAGAATTATATAATAAGGGTTCTTTCACTTACCATCATGTTTTTATGGTCATTTGTAGTGTAGCACACGTCAGTACTTTGTTCCTTTAAATGGATGTATACTATTCAATTGTATGAAGACACCCTATTCTGTTCATCCGTTCATTAGTCGATGCACATTGGGTTGTTTCTATTTTGGCTATACAGGCAGTCCTCGGGTTACGCTGGACTCGACGTATATCATTTCGTGGTTACGTTGCCATCTCCCATTTATTTATAAAAAAGAAGTTCTGTCATTTCGATGTATGTACATATGTGCTTTATGTTTTTTATTATTTATTTACCACAAGTAAAGGTCAGGAATTGTTATCTTTCTTTTAAATTTTTTTTACTGTTTCATTTCATCACTGCTTTGTATGTGCTCCATGTGAGTGACATAGGTGCTTATGTAGGTGGGTTTTGACTTATGGTGAAATCGCGTTACGTCGTGCCGTAGGAATGGATCTCTGATGGAACCTGAGGACCTACTGTAGTGAATAGCATTGCTTAAAGCATTTGTGTACATGTCTTTGTGTGGACACATGTTCTCAGGTCATATAATAACTTATGTTTAACTTTCTGATGTAATTCCATCTTATTACTAAAAATAGGACAACCACGTGTTTATGTGCCTCATGCAATGCAAAAAAAATTTACATAGCATACTCATAAGTATCCTGGTCTAAACAACTGAGTCTGAATATAAGCAAACATACAGATCAGGAATCTGTAAACTTATTTCTGAAAAGAGCTAGACAGTCAATATTTTAGGCTTTGCGGACCATGCAATCTTTGTGACAACTTCTCAACTTTGCTGGTGTAGAACAAGATCTAGACAATCCTATATAATAAAGAGATAATATGCTAATTAGACCAAACAGCAGAATGACCATCCAGATGACCTTTCGGATGACGGTCAGGATGAAGCCGAGGCTGCAAGGGGCTGCAAGGGCCGGCGGAGGCTGCGAGGGCCAGCCGAGATAGCCAGGGCTGCGAGGGCCAAGCCTCTTGCATGAATTTCATGCATCGGGCCTCTAGTGTATAAATAAGTGGCATGGCTTTGTCCCAGAAACACTTGACTTACCGAGGAGGCAGCAGGTTACATTTGGCCCACAAGCCATAGTGTGCCAATCCTTGTTTGAGATTTTACAGGGATCCTGATGGATAAAGAAATGTGTAAATCAGCCACAACTGAAAGTGAGACAAATGTCTTTTTTTGTTTGTTTCTCAAAAACACACATAGAACAAACCACACCCCAGAACATTAATGACACAGAAAAGGCTCACATTCTGCTTTTCCCACAAATGCTCTCACTGATCTCATACTGCATTGATCTCATACTGGGTGAATTGGAGAGGTGAGCACACTGGCTTACAATGTATTTCCAGTGACTTTACTGTGCTTCCCCTTCTCTTACTGGTAAAAGACCCTTCTATTGGGAGCAATTACAGTTCTTCATCCCTATGGTGACAGTAATCTTTCCAAGACATGAACATCAGATTTAAGGCAGGTGTATCTGAATTTTTTTCCTAATTTTTTACCCATAGGGAAGCTGGGAGAGAAAAGCTATCTTTTTTCTCTGGTGTGAGAGTATTCTATATATATAAAAGCCTAAGTGACCGTTACGACCGAATGACCAGAACGACCGGAACGACTGATCTCTATGATGTGCACTGACCACTAGGGGGCAGATGCTCAATGCAGGAGCTGCCCCCTGGTGGTCAGTGCACTCCCACAGACAAACTCCCGTGGTTGGACAACCTCCCGTGGTCCCTCCCTCTGGCTGGTCCCTGCCCCGGCTAAGACTCTGGGCACCGGAGAATCTGGGTATGGGAAGCCTGTAGGAGGAGAGCGGCCCTGATACTGATCGAGACACAGTAGCAGCTCGGAGGGGGCAGAAGGGGCAAGGCAGCAGCCTAACTGCAAAGATGTAAAGTAAGCACCACCGCCATCTTACCTCTGCCACAGCGCTGTTCGCCCTTCTGGCCCCGTCAGCCACTCTAGCTGCGCCCAGGCCTTTCTGGGCTCCCAACCACTGATTGGATAGCGCTCTTATGGTGGTGTGCCAACATTGGCCAAAGTCAGCTCCCTTTCATGCTTGGGGGGTGGAGCTCCAAGAAAATGTGTGGTTGAGGTAGGAGAGATGACCTCTCTGTATGTCAGCAACTCTGCCGCAGGGAGAGAGAGGCGGCCTGAGTGCTGACAGCGAAGTAGAGCTGTATTTCCACCTCAGAGCGTAGCTGGTGTTCAGGCCGTTTTGAGGTGCTCTGTCTGTGGTCTTTGCTTGCTGCTACCTGAGCACATCTACACAACTAGATCAGGGCCTGTTGGCCAACCTCCCACGCTCTCCCCCGCAACATGAATTTGTGCACCAGTAAGTATATAAACCACAAGATTACTCTTCTCAGTTTCAGGTTTTGGTAGCCACTAATCTTTAAAGAATGAGGCCAGCCTGAAGGAAAAGGAAATGTGTGTGTGTGTGTGTGTGTGTGTGTGTGTGTGTGTGAGAGAGAGAGAGAGAGAGAGAGAGAGAGAGAGAGAGAGAGAGAATGGTGGAGGTGAGGCAAGAGATGTTATTTGCAACCAGAATTCTTTTTAATATACCCATTTTAAAGAATTTCTGAGGTGATTAGGCATACTATGTGTAAAATTGCTGACATAGTAGACTTTTAATAAATGACTTTTTTTTTTTACTAAATCGCTAATGGCTTATTATATCTCCTGCATTATTATTTAATTTCCTAGATGTATATGCTTTGCCTTACAACCAGATTGTAAGCTCCATGAAGGCAGAAAATGTGCATATTATACTTCCTTGCATTCCAAAGGGTCTAGCATGAGCTAAGTTAATTTCTGTAACAAGGATGTTTCACTGGTAAATCCTATCTAATAAAAAAGTAATATGCAAATTGACGATACCCCTGCTACACCCACAAGCCACGCCCACCAGCCAATCAGGAGCGAGTATGCAAATTAACCCAACCAAGATGGCTGTGGCCACAGAGAGAGCAGGAGGCTTGGGTTTCCCAGGCATGCAGGAAGCCAAGCTTTCCGCCTGCCCTGATGGGCCCAGGCCTCTGCTCAAGGCTACAAAGTTTCAATTATAGAAGATAAATAAATCCCAATAAAAATGGTGGCAGCCACAGAGCTGGAGCCAGCTGGAGGCTTGGGTTTCCCTGGTGATGGAGAAAGCCAAGCTTCTGCAGCCCTGGCCTGCCTTGACCTCTGCTCAAGGCTACAAAGTTTCAATTATAGAAAATAAATAAATCCCAACAAAAATGGCTGCAGCCACGGGAGCAAGCAGGAGGCTTGGCTCCGCTCAAGGCTACAAAGTTTCAATTATAGAAGATAAATAATTCCCAGATACCAGGGCTTCTACTTGGGGGGCATGGCCGGCCTGCATACCACCACAGCCCCCTCACCCAAGCCGCCCTACCCTAAGGGAACCCCCACCCTGATCCGGGACACCCTTCAGGGCAAACCTGCTGGCCCCCACCCATGCACTAGGCCTCTATCCTATCTAATAAAAGAATAATATGCAAATTGACCATCACTCCAACACACAAGATGGCTGCCCCCATGTGGTCAAAGATGACTACCCCCATGTGGACACAAGATGGCTACCACAATGGCCAGAAGGGGAGGGCAGTTGGGAGGGACCAGGTCTGCAAGGGAGGGCAGTTGGGGGCGATCAAGCCTGCAGGGAGAGCAGTTGGGGGAGACCAGGCCTGCAGGGGAAGGCAGTTAGGGCAAACAGGCTGGCAGGTGAGCAGTTAGGCATCAATCAGGCTGGCAGGGGAGTGGTTAGGGGGTGATCAGGCTGGCAGGCAGAAGCCTTTAGGGACAATCAGGAAGGCAGGCAGGCGAGCAGTTGGGAGCCAGCAGTCCTGGATTGTAAGAGGGATGTCCGACTGCCCATTTAGGCTTGATCCTCGAGGGGTTCCAGATTGGAGAGGGTGCAGGCTGGGCTGAGGGACACACCCCCTCATGCACGAATTTCATGCACTGGGCCTCTAGTGGGAATATAAAATTACATTATTTGATTATAGTACTAGAATGACCTTAAAATCTTCCCATGAAGGTAGACTTGTTTTCTGTGAATTTATCCCAACTTAGAAGTAGTATTTTTTAAATTTAAATTTAAATTTTTTAAATTTCTTTATTGATTAAGGTATTACATATGTGTCCTTATTCCCCCATTTCCCCCACCTCCCATTCATGCCCCCACCCCCCTGTTGTCTGTGTCCATTGATTAGGCTTATATGCATGCATATAAGTCCTTTGATTGATCTCTCCCCCTTACCCCACCCTCCCCTACTTTACCTGAGGTTTGACATTCTGATTGATGTTTCTCTGTCTCTGCATCTATTTTTGTTCATCAGTTTATGTTGTTCATTATACTCCACAAATGAGTGAGATCATGTGATATTTATCTTTCTCTGACTGGCTTATTTCACTTAGCATAATGCTCTCCATCTCCATCCATGTTGTTGCAAATGGTAAGAACTCCATCTTTTTTACTGCAACGTAGTATTCCATTGTGTAGATGTACCACAGTTTTTTAATCCACTCATCTGCTGATGGGCTCTTAGGCTGTTTCCAAATCTTAGCTATGGTGAATTGTGCTGCTATGAACATAGGGGTGCATATATCCTTTCTGATTGGTGTTTCTAGTTTCTTGGGATATATTCCTAGAAGTGGGATCACTGGGTCAAATGGGAGTTCCATTTTTAGTTTTTGAGGAAACTCCATACTGTTCTCCACAGTGGCTGCACCAGTCTGCATTCCCACCAGCAGTGCACGAGGGTTTCTTTTTCTCCACATCCTCGTCAGCACTTGTCATTTGTTGGCTTGTTGATAATAGCCATTCTGACACGTGTGAGATGGTACTGCATTGTTGTTTTGATTTGCACCTCTCTGATGATTAGTGACTTTGAGCAGGTTTTCATATGTCTCTTGGCCTTCCTTCTGTCTTCTTTCGAAAAGTGTCTATTTAGATCAGTTGCCCATTATTTGATTGGGTTGTTTATCTTCTTTTTGTTAAGCTGCATGAGTTCCCTGTAAATGTTGGAGATTAAACCCTTATCATTGATATCATTGGCAAATACGTTCTCCCATGGAGTGGGCTTTCTTGTTGTTTTATTGATGGTCTCCTTTGCTGTGCAAAAGCTTTTTATTTTGATGTAGTCCTATTTGTTTATTTTCTCTTTAGTTTCCATTGCCCTAGGAGCAGTATCAGTGAAGAAACTGCTTTGGCATATGTCAGAGATTTTGCTGCCTGTGGATTCCTCTAGTAATTTTATGGTTTCTTGTCGTATGTTTAAGTCCTTGATCCATTTTGAGTTTATTTTTGTGTATGGTGTAAGTTAGTGGTCTAGTTTCATTTTTTTGCATGTATCTGTCCAATTTTCCCAACACCATTTATTGAAGAGACTGTCTTGACTCCATTTTATGTTCATGCCTCCTTTGTCAAATATTAATTGAGCATATGTTGTTTGGGTCGATTTCTGGGTTCTCTATTCTATTCCATTGATCTATATGTCTATTTTTGTGCCAGTACCAGGCTGTTTTGAGGACAGTGGCTTTGTAATACAGCTTGAAATCTGGTATTGAGATCCCACCTACTTTGTTCTTCTTTCTCAGGATTGCTGAGGCTATTCGGGGTCTTTTTTTAAATTTTTATTCCAGATGAATTTTTGGAGAGTCCTTTCTAGGTCTGTGAAATATGCCGTTGGTATTTTAATGGGGAGTGCATTGAATCTATAGATTGCTTTGGGTAGTATAGCCATTTTAATGATGTTGATTCTTCCAGTTCATGAATATGGTATGTTCTTCCATCTCTTTACATCTTCCTCTATCTCTTTCTTCAGTGTCATGTAGTTTTCTGCGTATAGGTCTTTTACCTCCTTAGTTAAGTTTATTCCTAGGTATCTTAATTTTTTTGGTGCGATGGTAAATGGGATTGCTTTTTTAGTCTCTCTTTCTGTAAGTTCATTATTGGTGAATAGAAATGCCATAGATTTCTTGGCGTTAATTTTGTATCCTGCTACATTGCTGAATTCATTTATTAAGTCTATTGGTTTTTTGATGGAGTCTTTCGGGTTTTTTATGTACAATATCATGTCCCCTGCAAATAAGGACAGCTTTACTTCTTCTTTTCCAATTTGGATGCCTTTTATTTCTTCTTCTTGTCTGATCGCAATGGCTAGTACTTCCAGTACTATGTTGAACAGGAGTGGTGAGAGTGTGCATCCCTGTCTTGTTCCTGTTCTTAGGGGAAATGGTTTTAGTTTTTGCCCATTGAGTATGATGTTAGCTGTGGGTTTATCATATATAGCTTTTATTATGTTGAGGTATGAGCCTTCTATTCCCACCTTGCTGAGAGTTTTTATCAAGAAAGGGTGTTGGATTTTGTCAAATGCTTTTTCTGTGTCAATTGATATGACTATGTGATTTTTATCTCTCAATTTGTTTATGTGATGTATCACGTTTATTGATTTGTGGATATTGTACCATCCTTGTATTCCTGGGATAAATCCTACTTGGTCATGGTGTATGATCTTTCTGATGTAGTGCTGGATCCAATTTGCTAGAATTTTGTTGAGGATTTTGGCATCTATGTCCATGAGGGATATTGGCCTGTCATTCTCTTTCATTGTGTTGTCTTTATCTGGTTTTGGTATTAGGGTGATGCTGGCTTCATAGAATGAGCTTGGAAGTGTTCCTTCCTCTTGAATTTTTTGGAATAGTCTGAGGAGGATGGGTTTTAGTTCTTCCTTGAATGTTTGGTAAAACTCCCCTGTGAAACTGTCTGGCCGTGGGCTTTTGTTTGCTGGAAGCTTTTTGATGACTGCTTCAATTTCTTCCATAGTTATTGGCCTATTGGATGTTTAGATTCTTCCTGATTGAGCTTTGGAAGGTTATATTTTTCTAGGGATATGTCCATTTCCTCCAGGTTGTTCAGTTTGTTGGAATAGAGTTGTTCATAGTATTTTTTAACAATCCTTTGTATTTCTGTGGTGTCTGTTGTTATTTCACCTCTTTCATTTCTGATTTTGTTTAATTTGGGTCCTCTCTCTTTGCTTCTTGGTGAGCCTGGCTAGAGGCTCATCAATCTTGTTTATCCTTTCAAAGAACCAGCTCTTGGTTTTGTTCATCTTTTGTGTTTTTTTTTTTTGGTCTCAATGCCGTTTATCTCCGCTCTGATCTTTATTATTTCCTTCCTTCTGCTTACACTGGGCTTTTGTTGTTGCTCTCTTTCTAACTCTTTGAGTTGTAGAGTTAGGTAATTTATTACCATTGTTTGTTGTTTTTTGCAGTAGGCTTCTAGAGCTATGAACTTCGCTCTCAAGACTGCTTTCACTGTGTCCCATAGATTTTGGATTGTTGTGTTTTCATTGTTATTTGTTGCCATGATTTTTTTATTTCTTCCTTGATCTCTCTGGTAACCCAGTCATTGTTTAATACCATGCTGTTTAGTCTCCATGTCTTGATTTTTTTGGATTGTTTTTATTGTAGTTGATTTCCAGTTTTATGCCAGTGTGGTCTGAGAAGATGCTTGATATGATTTCTATCTTCTTGAATTTGAAGAGACTTTGCCTATGACCCAACATATGGTCTATCTTTGAAAATGACCCATGTGCACTTGAGAAGAATGTATATTCTGTGGCTTTGGGGTGAAATGTTCTGAAGATGTCATTTAATTCCATCTGGTCTAGTGAGTCATTTAGAATTGATGTTTCTTTGCTGATTTTTTGTTTAGAGGATTTGTCCAATGGTGATAGTGGGGTATTAAAGTCTCCTACTATGATTGTATTGCTGTCAATCTCTTCTTTGATATCCTCCAGGAGTTTTTTTTTTTTTTTTTTTTTTTTGTATTTGAGTGCTCCTGTATTGGGTGAGTATATGTTTACCAGAGTTATTTCTTCTTGTTGGATTGCTCCCTTTAGTATTATGAAGTGGCCTTCCTTATCTCTTGTTATGTCCTTCACTTTGAGATCTAATTTGTCAGATATAAGTATTGCTACCCCAGCTTTTTTTTTATTTCCATTCGCCTGAAAAACCTTTTCCATCCCTTCACTCTCAGTCTGTGTGCATCTTTTTTTCTGAGGTGGGTTTCTTGTTGACAGCAGATATATGGGTCATCTTTTCTTATCTAATCTGTTACCCTATGTCTTTTGATAGGGGCATTTAATCCATTTACATTTAAAGTTATTATTGACTAGAGGCCTGGTGCACAAAATTCGTGCACGGGGGCGGGGGGGGGGGGCGGGGGAGGCATGTCCCTCAGCCCAGCCTGCACCCTCTCCAATCTGGAACCCCTCGAGGGATGTCCGACTGCCTGTTTAGGCCTGATGCAGGTAGGATCGGGCCTAAACAGGCAGTCAGACATTTCTTTCACAATCCAGGACTGCTGGCTCCCAACTGCTCGCCTGCCTGCCTTCCTGATTGCCCCTAATTGCTTTTGCTTGCCAGCCTGATCACCCCCTAACCACTCCCCTGCCAGTCTGATCACCCCCTAGCCACTCCCCTGCCAGCCTGATTGATGCCTAACTGCTCCCCTGCCAGCCTGTTTGCCCCTAACTGCCCTCCCCTGCAGGCCTGGTCACCCCTAACTGCCCTCCCTGCAGGCTTGTTTGCCCCCAACTACCCTCCCTTGCAGGCCTGGTCCCTCCCAACTGCCCTCTCCTGCTGGCCATCTTGTGGTGGCTATCTTTGACCACATGGGGCAGCCATCTTGTGTGTTGGAGTGTTGGTCAGTTTGCATATTACTCTTTTATTAGATAGGATAGAGGCCTGGTACACGGGTGGGGGCCAGCTGGTTTGCCCCGGATCAGGGTGGGGGTTCCCTTGGGTCATGTGGTGGCCTGGGTGAGTTGCCTGTGGTGGTTTTCAGGCCACCCATGCCCCCCGCCTCCCCGGCCACCCAAGCGGAGGCCTTGGTATCTGGGATTTATTTATCTTCTATAATTGAAATTTGTAGCCTTGAGTGGAGGCCTGGGCCCGCCAGGGTGTGCAGAAAGCTTGGCTTCCTCCATTGCCAGGGAAACCCAAGCCTCCTGCTTGCTCCATGGCTGTAGCCATCTTGGTTGGGTTAATTTGCATACTTACTCCTGATTGGCTGGTGGGCGTGGCTTGTGGGTTTAGCAGAGTGATAGTTAATTTGCATATTACTCTTTTGTTAGATAGGATAGGTACTTATTTGTTGCTATTTTTATTCTTTATCCTTGTGTTCCTTCTTTGTTTCCTATTTCTTTTTTTTACAGCAGACCCTTTAGCATTTCTTGCATTGCTGGTTTGGTGGTAATAAATTACCTTAGTCCTTTTTTGTCTGTGAAGCTCCTGATTTCACCTTCAATTTTGATCAATAGCCTTGTTGGGTACAGTATTCTTGGATTCAGACCCTTCCTTTGCATGACTTTGTATATTTCATTCCATTCCCTTCTGGCCTGATGAGTTTCTGTTGAGAAATTAGTTGCTAGTCTGATGGGGGTTCCTTTGTAGGTAACTTTCTGTCTCTCTCTGGCTGCTTTTAAGATTCTTACTTTGTTGTTGGTGTTTGCCAATTTAATTATAATGTGTCTTGGCATTGGTCTTTTGGGGTTCATTTTGCTTGGGACTCTTGTGAGCTTCTTGAATTTGTGTGGGGTTTTTCTTCCCTATATCAGGGAAGTTTCTGTCATTATTTCTTCAAACAGGTTTTCTATTCCTTGCTCAGTTTCCTCTCCTTCTGGATACCCTATTATGCGGATGTTGTTTTGTTTCATGTTGTCCCAAAGTTCCCCTAGGATCTCCTCCTGCTTTTTAATTTTTTTTTCTAGAAGCTGCTCTACTTGGGTATTTTTTCCTACCTTGTCTTTTAGCTCATGGATGCGGTCCTCTGCTTCTTCTAATCTACTCTTGATGCTTTCTATTGAGTTCTTTATAGCAGCGATGTCATTTTTTATTTCTTCTTGGTTCTTCTTCATTTCCTCTTGGTTCTTACTCATATTGTCGAATTTGTCTTCCATTCTTTTCAGCCACCTTATGACCATTTCTCTGAATTCTTTCTCTGACAGGTTGCTTGCCTCCATTTCGTTTACTTCCTTTTCTGGTGATGCCTGCTTTTCTTTCATATGAGGGCTGTTTCTTTGTCTTCCCATGGTCTCTCTTCTCCAGGTGTCTGGTTATGTAGTTCTCTCTCTCCTTATCCCAGGTGAAATCTGACCTTTCTGTGGTGGAGTGTAGAGCTCCTCTGAATCTGCGTGTTTGTGCCAATTGGGGACTGGTGCTCTGGGGTTCGCAGCTGTTCGGTGCGTGCCGCAGTTGTAGATTTTCAGGCTTCTGATAACATCCACTTTCCCCTTCAAGATGGCGCGGTCTCTGCATCCGAGCCGGTGGCTCCGGGAGGGAACCCAGCAGCAGTGGGGGCTGCCCAGTCAGGGGAGCCCCGTCCAGCAGTCCCCCACCTTCTCCTGGAGTATAGCTGTCTCTTAACTCACCAACAGACACTCCCCGTGTGACCCTCAGCTGTTCTTTTTATCTGCTCTGGGACAAGGCTCGGGACACGTCTTTCTATTCCACCGCCATTTTTTTTTTCAGAAGTAGCATTTTAATAGAAGACTCTTATCAGGACTATTATTACTTTTTCAGTTAGTGGAAAAAGTATTGTTAGTTAAATGCTAAAATTTTTTTCTTGGAAATTCCTGGAAGAGATACTATTGCCTGTGTAATTTAGATTCTAATGTTGAATATTTAAGGCACATTTTTAGCTTAATTGCTGGAAAGCAATGTCACTACAAGTTAAAATAATTTTAAATAAAAAAGGAAGACAAAATTAGAGTGAACATGTCATTTGGAATAACTGGCATTCTAAACAAAGTCTAAATGAGGTCATTAGAGGTATTTAGAGCAATTAGCTAATGGTTCTTAAAAGACCCATATAAGTTGAATTTATTTACTTTATACATTTAAAGGCTTTAAATATATAATACTGAAATTGCTGTCCTAGTTTTTAAATAAGTAATACTCTGTTAGAACCCTAAAAATATCTATTGCTGTTCTGAATATAAAACTTACATACTTACCAAATATGATGTCAGGCCCACGTTTCAAACATTTAAAAAAATATGAATATGTTCTAGTAACAATGTTTAAGTGAGGCATAGATTGTAGCTCCTTTTTAGCTAATAATAATTTTAACAATTTTTTAATTCTCAGGCATTATTACAATTAAATAAATATTTGTCATCTCAGTAATAATAGATATTTATTTACACTTATATGCTTCTTTACCAAAAGAAACTATATGCTTCTTTACCAAAAATGTTTCCAGACTAGCGGGAGTGGTTCAGTGGTTAATCATCCACCTATGAACCAGGAGGTCATAGTTTGACTCCCTGTCAGGGCTCATGCCTGGGTAAGTGGGCTTGATTTCCATTGGGGGATTTGCATGAGGCAGCTAATCAATGATTCTCTTTCATCATTGATGTTTCTATCTCTCTTTCCCTCTCCTTTCCTCTCTGAAGAAATATATTTTAAAAAAATGTTGTCCAAAGAAAATGTCTTCTTTTTATGTAACATACGAGCATAATTGGATTTATATAAATCACAGGAAAAAATTCTGTGATGCTTTTATTTGAGCTTAAATCAATATTTAATTTTATGTAAATGAGTACTTAAAAGTTATATTATTTTTTATTTTTTTTAAAAATATATTTTATTGATTTTTTGCAGAGAGGAAGGGAGAGGGATAGAGAGTTAGAAACATCGATGAGAGAGAAACATCGATCAGCTGCCTCTTGCACACCCCCTACTGGGGATGTGCCCGCAACCAAGGTACATGCCCTTGACCGGAATCGAACCTGGGACCCTTCAGTCCACAGGCCGATGCTCTATCCACTGAGCCAAACCGGTTTCGGCAAAAGTTATATTATTGAGTGTAATTTCTATGCATAGTGGGATAACAGGGACAAGATTTATCTTAAACAACTAAATAATCAGAAATACTATATGGAACAATGGTTTATAGGACAACAGGCAGCTTGGGAGAGTAATCTGTGAGAGAAGGGGACAAGTAAGGTGAGCCCTGTGATTGCTCAAGCTACAGGCTAAAGAGAGTTTCTGGGCTTCTTGGCAAGGAGGGGAGCCCATACAGAACCTGGCAGTCTCCCTTAGTCAAGGAAACAGAGTGCAGAGTTCATGGAGGCCAAGGTACTTCTAATGGAAAGGGAAATTATTGAAGAGGAGAGTTGCTCAGCAAGAGAGTTCTGGCTCTCATATGTTTATCTAGAAAGGATCAGGCAGAATGGTCCATGGGATGTACACGGTACCTGAAATAATTTGTGCTTCTACCAGCCAGAGAGGACAGGCTCTTTATTCCCAGGACATTGAGCAGAGAGACAAATTAGCCCTGTACAAAGGTTAAGAAAACTATGGCATAGAGATCAAAGCTGGTCTTTTTTTTTTTTAATATAACCCACAAGCTAGGAATGGTTTTTACATTGAAAAAAAATGTTTTTATTAAAGTATAGTTGACATACAATATTATATTACTTTCAGGTTTAAAACAGGGATTCAACACTTATGTATCTTAAGATGTGATTACAATGATATAAGTCTAGTAACCCACCTGTTACTGTACAAAGGTATTATGATATTATTGACTACTAGGGGCCCAGTGCACAAATTTGTGCACCTAGAAAGGAACTGTGGGCTGTGAGGCTGCGGTGGCCACAGGGACGGGTCTTGGCCCATCCTTCATACCCCTGCCCAGCTCCTCCTGCTGCAGCCCCTGGTACCTTGTCTGCTGGCAGCCCTGCTCCCACTACCGCTGCTCCCATGCACTGATGGCACTGGCCCCACTTGCACCCGCTGATGACACAGAGCGATTGGGGCTGGCATCAGCAGCAGATGTGAGTAGGGTCTGTTCTGTCAGCAAGTGCAAGTGGCGGCTGCTGCCCCGATCGCCCCTTAGGAGCAGGGGAAGGTGGAGAAGTCCTGAGGCGTGATTGGGGCCGGCAGCCGTCGCTCGCACCCACTGACAGCACTGAGAGATCGGGGCCGGCACCAGGCACCAGCAGTGGGTGCGAGCGGCAGCTCCAGTGCTGACAGTGGGTGTGAGCAGGGCCAGCGCCAGCAGCAGGTGCAAGCAACGGGTGGGACCATGGCACAGGAGCAAAGAATTTTCTGTAAACACCAGAGGCTCGCCCCGATGACAGCGACCAGCGCCCCGCCTTGGTCTGGTGCTCCTACTCACCTGCTCCACCCTCTACCACAGCCGACGCCTACTATGTTCCACGTGTACCCTCTGGTGGTCAACACATGTCATAGCGACTGGTTGTTTGGTTATTTAGTTGTTTGGTTGTATATTACATCCTTGTGACTTAACTTGTATTTTGTACCTTTCATTCCCCTTCACCTTTTTCACCCATCCTCTTACCCTCCTCCCCTCTGGCACCCATCTTTTTGTTCTCTGAATCTATGAGACTGCTTCTGTTTTTTATATTTTTAAAGGGCTGTTGAAAGCAAATAGGAAGGCTGAGCAAAAGATTATGTGGCCTACAAAGCCTAACTATTAACTGTGTGGTATCTTAAAAGAAAAGTTTGCTGAGCCCTGCTCTAGGCGAAAGGCTGTTCTAAACCTGCCAAATAGAGCTTAAAAGCAAATCTCCAAAGTATCTATTTCCAAGTAAATTAACAACATCCTAGAACTTAAAAATATTTAAAGGGAAAAACTAGTATTCATTTCCAAGAAACTTTCTGCATTCCTGAACAATGTCCAAAAATATTTAAAGAAATGCAAAGCATCTAGCATCCAACAATAAAAAGATTGAGTAGTGGGCACACAATGCTATATACAGATGATGTATCATAGAAATGTGATTTATATAATCTCATTAACCAATGTTATCCCAATGAATTTAACAAAGAAATAAAGGCATTAAACACACCAAAAATCACAATATCTGGAATCTAATAAAGAATTATTGGGCATTCAAAGAGGCAATACAATATGACCCATAATGAATACAAAATTCAATTAATAGAAACAAAAATGGCATTGATGACAATTAGTAGAAAAGAACAATCAGTTGCTATAAATATACTCCATATGTTGAAAAAGGTAGATAAAACATTGGGCATGATGGAGAGAGAAATAGAAGATATAAATAATAGCTAAGCTAGATTTTCAGAGGTGAAATGCATGAAGTTTGAGATAAAAAATACACTAAATGGAATTAGCAGGTGATTAAATACCATAGAGGAAAAGATTAGTGAATTTGAAGACATAGTAATGGAAACTATAATAAATGAAATACTGAGAGGAAAAAGACAGAAAAATGAACAGAGCACTGTGAACTGTGGGAAAACTTCAAGTATCCTCACATACATGCATTAGGAGTCTCAGAAGGAGAAGAGCAAGATGGGATGGGGCAGAAAAATGTCTGAAGTAACAGTGGCTGAAATATTACCAACTCATTGAAGACTGTAAACCCCAAAGATATAAGCAGCACAACAAACCCCAATCAGAAGACTCATGAAGAAAACCACATTTTCTTATACAAGAATACTTATATAATTATTTATAAATCAATTAATCATGATTAATTTAATTACTATTTAAATGGATTTAGATTTAACTCTAATTATATACAATTAATTTATATTTAATTAATTTATATTTAACTCAGTATTAAATTGAGTTTATATTTAACTCCTTCCAATCAAAATACCTGAAGACATTTTTAGTAGAAATTGATAAGCTGATTCTAAAATTTATATGGAAATGTACTGGACCTAGACAGTCAAAACAATCTTATCTAATAAAAGAGTAATATGCAAATTGACCATCACCTCAACACACAAGATGGCTGCCCCCATGAGGTCAAAGATGTGGACACAAGATGGCCTCCACAAGATGGCCAGCAGGAGAGGGCAGTTCAGAGGGACCAGGCCTGCAAGGGAGGGCAGCTGGGGGGCGATCAAGCCTGCAGGGGAGGGCAGTTAGGGGTGACCAGGCCTTCAGGGGAGGGCAGTTAGGGGTGACCAGGCCTTCAGGGGAGGGCAGTTAGGGGTGACCAGGCCTTCAGGGGAGGACAGTTAGGGCCAATCAGTCTGGCAGGGAAGCAGTTAGGCATCAATCAGGCTGGCAGGGGAGTGGTTAGGGGGTGATCAAGCTGGCAGGCAGAAGCGGTTAGGGGCAATCAGGAAGGCAGGCAGGCAAGCAGTTGTGAGCCAGCAGTCCTGGATTGTGAGAGGGCAGTTGGACATCCCTCAAGGGGTCCCAGATTGGAGAAGGTGCAGGCTGGGCTGAGGGACACCCCCCCCCCCATGCACGAATTTCATGCACCAGGCCTTTAGTCCTATATAATAAAAGCCTAATGCTCAAATTGTCCCCTCAGGCAATCATTCAACCGGGAGTTTGACTGGGAGACTGGGAGTTCGACTGCTCGCTATGACGTGTGCTGGCCACCAGGGGGCGGCACAGAACATGGCGGGTGTCCATGATGCAGCATTGGCAGTGGGTGGCAGTAGAGGTGCTGCTGGCCCCGAGGAGAGTAGGACCGCAGCAGGATGGTGGAGCAGGTGAGCGGGCAGTGCCAGGCCAAGGTGGGTATGAGCGGGGGTCCGATCACCCCGTGGATCACCCTGCAGACAAGCGGCAGCAGCGAGGCTGCCTCCCGGCTCCCAGACACTGAGGGAGAAAGGGCAAATAGTAATATTATTTTCCTTTCAATGTGCACGAATCCGTACATGGGGCCACTAGTTTTGAATAAGAATAAAGTGTTTTTTACACTCGTGGACTTCAAGAGTTTTTATATGGCTACAATAATCAGACAGTGTACAATACTGTCTTGCTAACTATAGGCCCTATGCTGTACAGTAGATTTCTAGGATTTATTTATCTTGCATTACTGAAACTCTGTATTCTCTGACTAATCCTCTTGTTGCCCCCTCTTTCCATGCCCTGGTAACTACCAATCTAGTCTCTGCATCTACGAGTTTGACTATTTTAGATTCCTTATATGATTAACAGAATTGTATTGCATACTTAAAAATTTGCTAAGTTGATTTCTTCATCTTGAAAATTTTGTTACATGAATATATGTTAAAATATTCAGAGTTACCAGTCATTTCTTATTCATTATATAACATGCCATAATTAAATATATGCCAAATTCTGGGTAAGCTAAATGGATTAACTCAAATTAGAAAGCAATCCAATGGAACAATTTTGGCCTAGCATTTTCAAAATGTTCTTAAGTAGTATTGTCTGAATTCACAAATGAGCGTTTTTACATTTTTGAGTTCCAGCCTAATCAGTTTCTCCCTTCATTCCTTTCTGAAAGGAGGAGATTGAAAGCCCCAGGAAAGTTGGCTATGAGCGGAGGGAAGTCAGTCTGTTTTGGGCAGAGGAAACCACGCTCTGGGGCTTTGGTACTCTGACTCTTCGGCTAAGCCCTAGCTGTGGAGGTGAAAGACAAACATAGGCATTGGAAGGTAACCAGCAACAGAAATGGACATAATACCTACTATGGGAAAATACTAAAATGGAAAATCCACTAGCGTAACAGGAAAAATAGTTAACACTTACCTTTCCACAGTTAAAAAAATTCCTTCACATACATTATTTACTTTAATGGACACTGGTCATGGACCCTGGGACAAAGTAAGTGTTCATAAAAAGCTTGCTAAATTGGAAATAATTCTCTATAATCTCTCACATCACATTGTGTGAGCAGAGGAACTGACTACCTTTACTATGAACTATTTTTTCAAGGATGTTTGTGTAAATGTTAAACAGACTTGGGAGATAGAGATAGTATCTCCCTTCAGAGCAATGGGCAGGTTTGCTTACTGTTCAGTGTAATAAAGGGGTCTCTTTTTGGAGCAAAAATCTGACAAGTTTACTTTCCATTGTAAGAGATTTGGGATCCTTATGCTGAGGATGCCTCTCCTGTAGTGCATTCTACGGCATATACAGGTATCATTTCTGATGTGACACTACGGGAACTGAGGCTTGGGGAACTGCCACAAATGATGGAATAAACTACCCTTTGTCTCTGACCCGGGAGGCTCATGTGTTCTACCAGCATCCATTAGACTGAGGGAGGCTAAGTGTTAGTTTGAAGGTAGGTTAAAATCTCAGACCCTTTACAGTTCTTGAGATCCTAAACATGCTTTTAGCGCTAAAGTGCATAATCTCAGGGAAGCTTACAAAATTGGACTAGGTAGCCTACTATATGGTGGCAGAAGTAGGTTTACATTTGTATGTGAAACAGCGTTTTCTATTCTTGTATTATTTTTTATTAACTATTGTACTGTTTTCCATACAAAACACTAAATCTACCTTTGCCCACCTCTGTATTGGATAAGGAAAACAAATAAATAAGGAAAAGCTAACCAAAAATACAACCTCCCCACTCTGCAGATCAAAGCTTCTATTAAGGGGTAAAATAGCTCCCAGCTTGCATTGGGGAGGAATAAGATAAGTGAAAGGGCCTATTGATGGTTAGGTAGCAGATCAAAATAATTATGGGGACCAGAAGAAAATACAGAAATTGGAACACCATAGAATATTAACACATGGAAAGCTGAAAATTAAGGAAGCTTCCAAAAAAGTATTATGCCGCCATTGATTCTTCTGCAATTTCTGGAATATCTCTAAGAGTGGTTGCTTCTGAGAAGGTGATGGGGTGGAAGAGAGTTCTACTTTGTATATTTTGAATTTTTCATCATTTGCAAGTAGTACTTATTTAAAAATACATGTGTAAAATTTAATTTTAAAAGCTTTTGAATGATTTTTTTTTTTAGGTAACAAAGCAGGGTTTGTTTTTAGATGAAAGAAAAACTACTTACACAGCAGAGACTGTATCTTTTAAAAGACTTACTGAGAAAACTGTTCTTTTCAGGATTGCGGGCAGTTTGGGTTTACAGAGCTAAAGATGTCTTTACCTTTGGAACTGTCTACTTTTGTTAAGAAAATTCTTCAGAATAGGCTCTTTCATTCCAGGTCTGTAAGGCAAGGAACTAACCACCCATTGCTCCTGGATGAAGTTCTGAGGTTACCTCTAATCTGAGAATGTACATATTGTGTTCTCTTTAGTAATGTCAATGAGATGTACTGGTATATATTTTACTTCTAAAAGAGAGGGCAGAAATAGTTTTCCTCAAAGGTATTCAATAGAGACTGTACCTCCTCTGAGTTTGTAAAGGATTGAATCACTAAGAATTTGAGATGGTCTGACAGAGCTTGCTTTTTTTAAAAAATATTTCTTATTGATTTCAGAGAGGAAGGGAGAGGGAGAGGGAGATAGAAACATCAATGATGAGAGAGAATCAGTGATTGGCTGCCTCCTGCATGCCCCCCACTGGAGATTGAGCCCACAACCTGGGCATACGCCCTTGACCAGAATCGAACCTGGGACCCTTCAGTCTGCAGGCTGATGTTCTAATCCACTGAGCCAAACCAGGCAGGGTGAGCTTGCTTTTAAGTCATATTTCTGGGAAGTCAAGGGGGTGTAGTGTGGCCAGGCTTAGAGCCATTGTGTGCAAAGCTGGTTCGGGGCAGAGTGTAGCTCATGCTTGAACTTGCCTGGCCCAGCACTGAGAGAAACCTACGATAGCAATAAAAATAGGGCATTGGTCTGGGTGGCTCCAACTGCCATTGGCAGAAACCACAGGGGCTGTCACTGGCTGAGGAGGCTCAGGTAGTTACAACTGGAAACTAATTCTTTAGATTAAGTAAGCAATGCTGGAGTTCCTTGGGGATATCTCAGAAGAACACTGGGAAAAATATGGGGACCCTTGCAATTGTAGGCTGGAGTTTGAAATTAGTAGTAAAGAACTTTTTTGTTACTCCAAAATACTGGAATGGAACATTCCGATTATTTGATTATTAAAAATTTAAAAATTTGCTTAAACATGCTCATCCTTAAGCGAAATAAGCCAGTCGGAGAAAGATAAATATCACATGATCTCACTCATATGTGGGATATAATGATCAACCTAATTTGATGAACAAGAATAGATCCAGAGACAAAAGGGGTGGAGGGGGGGAGGTTAGAGAGCAACCAAAGGACTTGTATGCATGCATGTGAGCATAACCAATGGACACAGACACTGGGTGGGAATGGTTGGGGGGTCAGTTGGGGAAAAAGGAGACATATGTAAAACTTTAGACAATAAAAAAAATTAAAAATAAATAAAAAAATAAATTAAAAAAATCATGAAAAAACACACAAAAACAAACAAAAAACCCCGATGCTCATCCTTTAGTAGTTTTATTATTTAGAATATTGATAAAGTAGGGACTCCAGCTTGCTTCCAAGAGAATTAGAATACGACTAGAGTGAAGTTGTAGTTTGGGCCCACCAGATATCTGTTTGCAGGAGGCTTGAGGTTATCTTATTTGGGGGAGAAGAAGCCAGTTTTGGTGAAAACACCCAGTGGAAAAAAAACGTAGTCATCCGTCAGGAGAACATACTCTGAATAGAGTATAGTTGCTATTGGATTCATGTTGAGTCACATGTCCTTCAGAAAGGTGTGAGGAACACAGGAAGAGCTGGTTCAGAGAAGGCCTTATAAAACATGGAGGCTGCTGGTGGGAATGCTTTGAAATCCCACTAACAAAGGCAAGCAGTACCAGCCAGCATGGCTCAGTGGTTGAGCGCTGACCTATGAACCAGAAGGTCACAGTTCGATTTCCAATCAGGGCATATGCCTGGGTGGGCTTGATCCCTGGTAGGGGGTGTGCAGAAGGAAGCCAATCAGTAATGCTCTGTCATCATTGATGTTTCTATCTCTCTCTCCCTCTCCCTTCCTCTCTGAAATCAATAAAAATATATATTTAAAAAAGGCAAGCGGTAAGGATAGACTGCTTTTCTCCCACTGCGTCATAGACGCCTGCATAGAGTAAGTCTCTGAGAAAGCCAGAGAGTTCTGCTGTAAGTCTCACCATTTTAATTGACACATTATCATGTATTTAAACAAACACTTAACTATTCAGGTATATTAGTGATGGGTGCCTATTAGCAACATGCTGGACTCTTTCCTCAAGTTGCTCACTTTGAACTTGAGTCTCATTGAGTAGCCCTAATGGCAGAGCCTAGGTCACATGCTCGAGTCCCAGCTGAAGGGAGGCTGTGTTTCCTGGATGTACCTGGAAGCCGCAGGACTCCTAAGCATAAACATTTTGCCAAATAAAAATAGACAAGCTTGTCAATCAGAAAACCTACAAATAGAGTTGGAGATTCTTATTTAAATAAGCAACCCAAAAGTTAATCTTTCTTGTCTTCTGGTAGTCAATAGAAATCTCTTTGAGAAAATGTTTTAATGACATCTACACATTACTTTAGATGTGGGTAATCAGCTGGATGAGGGGTCTTAAATTCAAAATGGGATCCAAAATGGGTTCTGGGGTTGTGGGGAGAAAATGTGGGGTTAGTGTTAAGAAATGGGAAACTGCCCTGGCTGGTTTGGCTCAGTGGATAGAGCATTGGCCTGCAGACTGAAGGGTCCCAGGTTCGATTCCGGTCAAGGGCACATGCCGGGGTTGTGGGCTCGATCCCCAGTGGGGGCGTGCAAGAGGCAGCCAATCAATGATTCCCTGTCATCATTGATATTTCTATCTCTCTCTCCCTCTCCCTTCCTTCCTCTCTGAAATCAATAAAAATATAAAAAAAAGAAAAAAGAAATGGGAAACTAATAAGCATAAGGACTAAGAACAAGAACCCTCCTGGGAGAGAAATCATTCTTGACATGTTTCCACTTAGAAAGGGAAATTTTAATGCAATATGTCCATGTTCAGATTTATCCCCAGTCTAGTCCTCTTTGGTCCCATGTTTGATTTCTATGTAGAGCTGGGGAAAGAAACAGAAAATGTTTCTCATTTAAATCTCACTAAGACATCAAGAAACATGCCATTTACTCTCAGCCCCTTGCCACCTAGTGGCAAGACACCCATGGGGAATCCTAGAAATACTATGAGAGGGTCTTAAGACAGATGTAAAACTAAGTACAATTTGAGTCATTACTTTTTAGGTGACCTGGAACCTGGAGAAAAATCAGGTAGTATGTATATTTCATTTTTGATCCACCACTGTACTTACTGTTGGGTTGTTTTGTGGCTAACGAGGGGGACTGTTTCCATATGCTCAGAGTCGCTGGTTGGACAGAATCCAAATAACTGAAAAAGGTTTTCATTTTAATTGGCACATGATCATGTATTTAAAACAAATACTTAGATATTCAGGTATATTAGTGATGGGTGCCTATTAGCAAATATTAATTGGTTTTATACAGGGAAAGTGTAAACCTGTCAGACCTTAAGAAAATGCATGAGATAAAGGAAACTGTGTTTAGTCTTTAAATTAAGTTGCTGATATATCATAGTATTTCAAAGACCCCTGGTGAGAGACTTGCCTATATTCTTGAGCTCCACTTTTTGAAAAACATTCAAATGTTATAACACTTGAATATTTTCAGGATGCAAAAAAGCATTTTTAAATATGTTGGTGAAGGAACATTAGGTCTCTTATTGCTTGAATCAGTGGGAAAGAAACTAAATGGTTTTTTAAAAAAGGTTTGAAGCAACCCAAAAGATAATCTTTCTTGTCTTCTGGTAGCAATTTGAATGATGACCAAGTATGGTGAAATATCTAATTGTTAAAATTTGGCTTTATTTACACATTAAATTGAAAAATAGGAGAAAGCTCTCTGCCATTCCCTACTATAAGGTTTATCATTTTATTAGAGCTGAAAACCAGTGAAGATTTTTTAATAAGATTTTTTTTCCATAAGAGAGAGGATGAAACAAAACTTCATAGCGATTAAAATTTTATAAAGAATGAAATTAACTTCAAACTGTATGGAACTTTCAAAATTCCTTGAATTGAATTAACTTCAAACTGTATGGAACTTTCAAAATTCCTTGAATTCATGAAACTTTAATTTTTAAATAGTTTAAGGGAAAATTATATTGTTAAAAACCAAAGGCTCTGAATGTGAAGATTTTCTGCTGCACATGTAAGAAGGGAAGCTTTCTCCTTTAATTCCTTTCTCTCTTGTGTTTGATCAAAGTAGTCAGGGTCAGGTGTGCAGACCTGTTACATGAGATACACATCTGGGGACTGAAGGTCAGTGAAAGATAAAGTGAGCGAAAGCAGAGAGGCTTTCTGGACCGAAGCCCAACAGGGCAGATTTACTTGGAAAGAAAGAAGGCCTACAAGCTCCTTCCATTCAGGGTTAGAAATATAATCTGCTTGGTGAGGTAGCTGTTTTATAAAAGGAGCTTTATGCTGGGCCTTTATTGTTTTTCACCTAATACATTATTTTGAGTATAAATGCTACCCTGAAGAGAATTACAAAATATTTTATGAAGTCATCTATTTTCATATATATAATAATAAAATATACAATATATAATAAATATATACTAAGATATATTATATACGTATATATATATATATATATATATATATATATATATATATATATATACTATACAAACATATTTATACTAGAGGCCCAGGCATAAAATTCATGCACTTGGGGGGGCGGGGTGTCTCAGCCCGTCCTGCACCCTCTTGCAGTCTGGGAGCCTTTGGGGGATGTCCGACTGATGGCTTAGGCCCGCTCCCCGCAGTCGGACATCTTAGCACTGCTGCAGAGGCAGGAGAGTCTCCCGCCACAACTACTGTGCTCGCAAGATGTGATCCCGGCTCAGGGCTTCTGGCTGAGCAGTGCTCCCCCTGTGGGAGCGCACTGACCACCAGGGGGCAGCTCCTGTGTTGAGAGTCTTCCCCTTGGTGGTCAGTGAGTGTCAATGCGACCAGTCGTTCCAACATTCAGTCAATTTGAGTATTAGCCTCTAATTATATAGGAGGAAGGAGGATATTTGCTTTTCTACAGCTCAAAATTTGAATTCGTCTTTACACATTTTCTTTTTCAAAATTTAATACATAGAAAGACTTCTTTAAGTGGCCGTCATGGCCATGAAAGAAAAGTTAGTATTTAGAAACTGTATTAGTGCAAAAATGTCAGTTTCCAGGTTAATATTCGCAGTGGAATGAGTCAGAAGTCGGAGGCACAGCTCAGGGTTGCATTGTATGCAGAGTTCCTGAGAAGATATGGCTGCAGGTGTGGTGAGTGAGGGCAGCTGCCTTGGGCCAATGTTCTCTGGGACCTTGAATGGCTGGGAAGCTGGTAGTATTGAAGGAGGCACCACATGGTTAAGATCACTGACCTCACTTTGCCACCAAGCAAAGTGAAAAGAGTGTTTGTGCCCTCATGCCACTATCAGATTATGCTTTATATCCCGATTTCTTCAGTGAGGCTTCATTTGATTTTTTTTAACTGACTTTTAAAAATCTTTATGTTGTGTTGGATATAAACACTCTCTTCCGTTTTTTTTGATGTTTGTCTACATTCAGGTGCTCTCAGGACTATAGCTTGAGCTTGCACTCAGAGGCAATCATTTGGCACTTCTTCCTGGAGTTATTCTAGAGAAATTCTGTTTAATGTGCACAATAACAAATGTATATGGATATTTATTGCAACTATTTGTAGAGGTTAAAAATTGGAAAATGTTTAAATAGCTATGCAGCAATTAAAGAGACTAAAGGAGAGATATATGTTCTGATGTGGAAAAATCTCCAAGGTATATTACTTAGTGAAAACAGGTTAAAAGCAATATGTATAAGATAGAACTACTTATTAAACATAAAGCAAATAGTACTATCTATTTTTTATGGGAAGACGTATGTGTGTAGACATATGATACAAATGCTTTAAAAAGTAAGGAAGGATTCATATTTGGTAACAGTGATTCATATGCTCACTTTGGGGCAGCAGGAGGAGGAAGCAGCAATTGGGGGGCTGTTCCCTGTAATGTTTTATGCATTTACAGGAAAAATAGAGAATTTATCTGGTATATGTCACTGATGTAACTAAAAATCTATGACAAAAGGCCTAGCCCAACTTGTCCATTTTAGAGATGAGGAGAGTGATGCTTGCTTGCCAAGGACCTCAGACCTGGTAAACTCAGACTCCAATGCACTTGGTTGCTTTTTCCAGGGCGGCTGCTTTCTTCATCAACCTTTGATCCCATCAGGCATTTTAGATGAAGATACAGCAGCCAGAGACATGCAGGGGTCCTCCCTTACTTACAGCTTTTCTTTCTGTGTTTTCAGTTACCCAGGGTCAGTTGCAGTCGGAGAATATTAAATGGAAAATTCCAGAAATATACAATTTATAAGTTTTAAATTACATGCCACCCTGGGTCATGCAGGGCATTGTGTCATCTTACATCATCAAAAGAAGGAGGTGATATAATCTAATAATATACTTTTAGAGAGAGAGACCATATTCACATCACTTTATTTACTTATATTATTATTTTTTTGTCCTCATCCAAGGATTTTTTTCCATTGATTTTTTTTTTTTAGAGAGAGTGGAAGAGGGAAAGACAGAGAGAAATATCGATGTGAGAGAAACACATCGATTGGTTGCCTCCTGCATGTGCCCTGACCAGGGCCCGGGCCAGGGAGGAGCCTGCAACCGAGGTATATGCCCTTGACCAGAATAGAACCCCGGGAACCTTTGGTCTGCAGGCTGATGCTCTAGCCACTGAGCCAAACAGCTAGGGCGCACACCACTTTTATTAAAGTATATTGTTATAATTGTTCTGTTGTATTATTAGGTAACTAGAGGCCAGGTGCATGACAGGTCCCTCAGCCTGGCCTGTGCCTTTTTGCAGTCCAGGAGCCCTTGGGGGATGTCCGACTGATGGCTTAGTCAGACATCCTTAGGGCTGCCGTGGAGGCAGGCCACTGCGCTCCCCAGCCATCAGCCCGACTTGTGGCTGAGTGGCGCTCCCCCTGTGGGAGCACACTGACCACCAAGGGGCAGCTCCTGCATTGAGCGTCTGCCCCCTGGTGGTCAGTGCACATCATAGCAGCCAGTCTTTCCGCTGTTCCAGGTATCCACTGGGGGTCTTGGAATGTATCCCCTTCAGATAAGGGGGACTATTGTATATATACTCAGCACCAGGAGGCAGTGGCTGCTAAGGAAAGGCCAGCTCAGGCTGGGTGGGTTACTTTAGGTAGTAGCTTGATTAAACATGCACTTGTTAATGTCTAACAGAAATCATGGCCCCAGATCCACTAAAGTGAGGAAGAGAAAGATAGCTTCTAGAATGCCCATTAATTTACAATGAGAAGTATTACCACATGGGCTGTTGTGTTTGTGTCATCCCGACCACAGCATTCTCTCCAAGCCAACAAGCTACAGGGGAAGCCAAATGATAATTAAAATTCACTTTGTACTTACCATGAGCAATCACTATGCCAAATTATTGAGAGTGTTATGCTCAGCACATTTTGAGGGCAGAATCAGGAAGCACTTGGTGAGTGTGGAATCAGAAGGAGAGGATTTACATTAATCACATATTTCATGGCATCTGGTTAAGTTAATCAGCTGCTCCAGCTCATAATACGGATCAACGTGCTCATGGGACTGTAATATTTAAGTCCCACTGGCTCAGGCTCCAAGGGCCTGGCTGTTAGTGCTTCACAAACTCCCTTTTTTCTGTGTTTTGATGGCTGATCGGGCCTCTTCCATAGGTCTTGTCTTAGATATGTTAATATGTTCAATCACATACCATTTTGCTGGTCTGGGATTTGATTTGGTTCTGATCCCTTTTGTGCTGCTCTTACAATCCAATGTTTGCTGCCAACTCAGAGTCTCTGCACTTGGGATGCGCTTCCCCTTCTCTGACATCCTCCACCTCAGTGGTTCCCTTGTCATTCAGATCGCAGCAGCTTCAATGTCAGTTTATTAGAAAGGCCTCCCCAGAGCACCCCACGTAAAGAAGCCACTCAGTCATTCTCCAAACGCCACTCTATTTTAATTCGTGCACACGGCTTATTAGCTTATTAGTGTCAGCTATTTACTGTTTACATATTTGTGTTTTAAATTTTGGTTGTCTCTCCCTTTAGGATAGAACTTTATGAAAGTAGAGGCCTTGTCCATCTCTCTGCTGCTCTATGCCTAGCATTTAGAACAGGGTCTGGCACTTGGCAGTTTCTCATGAATTCTTGCTTGCTAATGAATGAATGAATGATCGAATGAATGAATGAGTGATCTATCAAGAGGCCAATAGTGCTTTTGTAATTTACAAGTTCTTGGAAACATCCTATTGCAGCCCCGCAAATAATTACAAAGATATCTTCTTAGACATGAACTTGGCCAAGACTCTAAAGTCTTGGTCAATTCTTAATGGGTGGCAGGCTCATGCAGTAAGGGAAGATGGCGTGTGTGTGTGTGTGTGTGTGTGTGTGTGTGTGTGTGTGTGTGTTCAGAGATGTCACCCAGGTGGTTGTTCTCCTGCTGTAAGGGCTGATTCAGCAATGGAAGCAGATGCCTCTGAGTACCCAAGTGTTGCCCAAACAGCAGATTCCAGTGAGGATTCTTAAAAAAAAAAAAAAAGAAGTATCTTGCTTGACATTATGGTACCATAACCTTAAATTAGGAAAAAATATTATCTTATAAACCAAGGGGAAGGGCAGACAAGGTCAGGCCAGTGAAAAGCTGAGACTTCAATATTCCCAAGGCATTTGCATGTCATCAGATTTCAGAGCCTTTCTTTAGATTCAGAAAAAGCCACTACTCCCTTCATCCTAGGGCACTCACCTCTCATTGGGTAGGGGCAAATCTTGAAAGAAATAAAACAGACCCCTGTCTAATTGTAAATGAGATTGCATTTTCCAATGTGCCATCCAGGAGAGGGATTGCTGATAAAGAAACATTTATAAGGTAGGAGATGATTACAAACATTGATTTATTTTATCTCCCATCTGGTCTTTTGCAATAAGATCCGGGTTTTAAAAAGTCCTAGTGATATAATTTGCCTCCAGGAAATAAGAATATGAACAGGAATGATAAAAGCATGCAATTGATAGGAGGCAATCTTTTCTCAGTGGTATTAAATTTATTTTTTTGTATTGATTTTTGAAACGGAAGATTGTGGTATATAGTATGGAATCATTCTTAATTTTAAAGCCATTAAGTTTGTGACTATCTGTGAGATAAGTAAAATTAAATTCTAATGGGAGATTTTAATATATATTGACATTACTTGGTTCCATGCAATTCAGGGTGGGTGGGACAAAAGTAGGTTTACAGTTCTGACTATGTGAAACAAAGAGTTTATTCTTCTATTATTAGTTATTAATTCTTGTATTATTTTCCATACAAACAACTTTAAATCTACTTTTGCCCCACCCTCTATTTAATCTCCTTTCAGGAATGATGTGCAACAAAGGTCTTAAAAATTAGGTCTTGTTTATATTATAATAGTGTGGTATATCTTCAGTTAAGATGATGTAAGTAGTATAAAAATATAGTTTCTATCATAACAATTATCTGGTAAGAAAAGATACATTTAAAAATATGTTATGCATGTGATCTTTTACAAAATAATTATGAATGATAAAAATTTAATATGCATTTAATTTCCTATGATAGAATTAGTGGAATAGTACATTTTTAGATCTATTAGTCCTTTTGTTTTCACTACCTTCTATAAAGGATTTGTAATTCATGAGTAAAAATTAACTGCTAGCTTAAACTTGAGGAATTTTAGAACAAAAACTAATTATTATATTTTATGCTCTTTCTGCCAGTGTTCAGGGAAAATCATTGTGGCCATCTATTTGGATGCTAAATGATATTTGCATTTTTGAATTTTCATAAAGAACTCTTTCATTTATTTTCTATTTTTAAGAAGTCAATTTTTCTAATAACTCATCTGCACGAAAAAAAAGGAAATGCTATGCTTCTGTGAGAATGAAGTCATTAAACAGAACTTTCGTCTAAAGATCTTTCTAAGAAATAAGTTCCTTCTGAAATTCACATTTTATCCATTTCTCTTCTCCCTCCTTACGTAGATTGGTAGAAATCCAAAATGAAACTAATAGTTATATAATTTAATCTTTAGAAAACAATTAACTAGAGATACACAAAATATTACTTCATTAGGCTAGAGGTAGGAAAGAAGATATTCAATTAAAACATAAGTTCCTTTATCCCATTTTCTTTATTGTTGAGTGAAGAGGAGATAGTTGGCTGCTCTTTTCAATTTCTGGGATTGATGAGATATTAAGTAAGAGTCCATATTAGAAAAGAAACTTTATTTTCATTTATGTGATACCTACTGTAGTTATATGACATTTACTATAATTTAGTCTTACTGGGAGTTTATAAGATTTGAAATCTAAGGGCTTTGCATAATCTCCTTCCAAATGTTTTAATTGACATTCTGCTATAATGAACCCCACAGACCATTACCTGGCTAATTGCTTGAGTTACAGTGCTGATACAATGCCATTCTTTGTCCTTGGTCTTTTGGGGTATTAAATAGCAAGACTGTCCTGAAAAAGGAAGTGACTGCTGGTTTTCAAGTGAAGCATTAACCTCTTGATAGCTTTTTCAGGGACAGACTCCCTTCTGTTTCTTCTCTGGGTGGGTACCAAACCTGATGCTTATCAGGGACACCTGTTTTTCTGGGCTTTTCAGCTCTCTCTAGGAGAGCCCTTGATCTTTAAAGGGCCTTCCAGAGCCACTGCCTCCGGCAGAGCTTTCCATGACCTGATTCTAAAGTACTAGAATAGGCCCCGGGCATGGTGACAGAATGAGGATGTATCAACACTTAATTCTGGAATGCTATGATTAGCCAGGATTTGTTGGGAAAAGAGTGTTAACACTTCAGAATTAGAAAAGGGTTTATCACTGGCTCGGCTAGTCCCATTCACTGTTTTCCATAGAAGGACTGAGCCCTGGTGGTAAAATGACTCAGCCCAGGTCTTAGTGACACAGGCTCAGGCTCCCTTTCACGGAGTTAACAGAACCCAGACCCGTGATGAAGTCTTGGTGCTTAATGCCAAATTATGGACTTAGAGCAAAGCAGGGAAGTTCTAACATCCGCATATCATCACAACCCCCACAATGCACTGTGGCCTGTACCCTTCCATGTCTCCAACCATTTCTTGATGATGATACAGGTTGGTGACAATGGCCTTATGAATGGCGAGGAGTAATTAAGGGTTTTTCAAGAACTTTTTTTGGAACTGGAGAAAGAGTAAGAATCAACTCCAATACCTATAGGCCTAGATTGATTTCTTGGCAACTTCTGATTAAACTGTTTCTATGGGGCCTGCTCCAACCTTGATCTAAGATGAGAAACAGCTCTGAGAACCAGTTCAGATTCCAATGGGCAGGTTAGGGACTGATATCTTTGGGGGTAGATGAAATACCTACTGACATCCTCAGACTTGTGTTTTTCCTAAAGTTTGGTTCTAAGGCATTCAGAGCAGGGCAACAAGTTTGGAAGTCTGCATAGGAAACAAAGAGAAAAGGGAGATTTTAAACATTGAAGAATTGAAAGACAAATGGCAGCCCAGCCAGTGTGGCTCAGTGGTTGAGCATCGACCTGTGAACCAGAAGGTCACAATTCCATTCCCAGTCAGAGTACATGCCTGGGTTGCAGGCTTGATCCCCAGTGGGGGGTGTGCAGGAGGCAGCTGATCAATTGATCCATGGTTCTCTTTCATCATTGATGTTTCTATTTCTCTCTTCCTCCCTCTCCCTTCCTCTCTGAAATAAATCAATAAAAAAGACAAATGGCAGTTTGTTAATTAGAAAGACTTTTTAAAAAAATTTAAATTCTTTATTGTTTAAAGTATTACATATGTCTCCTTTTTAATTGGAAAGACTTTTAATAATAATTTAGTCTTACTAGATAGACTAAAAGATGTTTATAATAAAGCATTTATTTCTTGCCATGTCTTTAGTGGTTTTGATTCATAGTTGAGTTCCCTCCAGATGAGCATGTGAGTAAGCTGATAGAAGGGTCAGCTCAGGTCTTGCAGCATTGAGAAGCAAGCTATCGAAAGGTAAGCTGCTGGTAGTGAAAATTCCATCTTTCAAGTTCTCTGAGAAACACCTTTTGCTTCTAAGACAGACTCTTTTTCTTTCAAAAACCTCTGATTGGTTAGATTCTGTATCCTGGATCTTCCCTGGAACCTCCCTTGCAGGAACCTCTGGATAAACCTGATAGAACAGGAGTGAGCTCGCTTTCACTCCTTTTCCATAATAATTCCCTGCCAGGAACACTCCTCAGTACACATTCTGTTTGGTCGCCAAATAGGTGAAGCAGTTTGCTTAGGTTGGGTTATACTTATTTTAATGGGTGTATACATAACTTATATCAAGGAAGTAGAAAAGTCTCACTGAAATCTCTGAAAGTTTCTAACAGGAAACCCAGTTTGGCTCCATCTTAGATTTTTGTTAACACGCCCAATTTAACAAAACTCTATTATGGGCACATGTAAACTTTAAATTCAGTTTTTTCAGCAACAACTTTGATAGATTATTAACTTCTATCAGGACCAACTAATTAGCAAAATAAATGAACAAATCAATCATGTTGGGACCCCATTGCTTTCTCTCTCTCTCTTTTTTTAAATGAATGGACTTCATTTTTTAGGATAGTTTTAGGTGTACAGAAAAATTGAACAGAAAGCACAGAGAATTCACACATACCTCATCTCCCCAACCCCCCACACACAGTTCCCCACTGCATTTTTACAATTAGTGGGATATATCAAGGCTGCAAAATTGACAGCAGACTCATTGTCCAGCTGCATACCTGCACATTCATACAGTGGCTCTTCCCACCTCCTTTCTCTCTATCCCTAAAATCAGAAAACCCTACAGCAGCCATACTCAGAATCCCTGTCTGGGAAATAAGAAGAGATGAAACAGAGCGGTAATCATACTGTAGTAACAATTTTGTTCTTGTCTTTGCCTAATCCCATCCTTAACGGTTTCTTTTGGGTTTTGGTGATATTGAGCCAGAGTTTATTTTCATGCCTAAATTTTTTATATGTTTCTATTAATTTCAGAGAGGGGAAGGGAGAGGGAGAGAGAGATAGAAACATAAATGATGAGACAGAATCATCTATAAGCTGCCTCTTGCATGCTCCCTATTGGGGATAGAGCCCACAACCTGGGCATGTGCCCTGACTGGGAATCGAACTTCCTGGTTCACTGAGTCACAATGGCTGAGCTTCATGCCTAAATTTTTTGTTTATTGTTTAAAGTATTACATATAGTATTACATATGTTTCCTTTTCCCCTCATTGACCTCCCCTCAGCCACCCCCACTCCCCAGGACATGCCCTCACCCCCTGTTGTCTGTGTCCATGGGTTTGCTTATATGCATGCATACAAGTCCTTTGGTTGATCTCTTACTATTCCCCAGTTCCCACCTTCCCCACCACCAGAAGTTTGACAGTCTGTTCGATGTTTCTCTGTCTTTTTATCTATTTTTGTTCATCAGTTTATGTTGTTCATTATATTCAACAAATGAGTGAGATCATGTGATATTTATCTTTCTCTGACTGGCTTGTTTCGCTTAGCATAATGCTCTCCAGGTCCATCCATGCTGCTGAGAAAGGTAAGAGTTCTTTCTTTCTTACAGCAGCATAGTATTCCATTGTGTAGATGTATCACAGCTTTTTAATCCACTCATCTGCTAATGGGTACTTAGGTTGTTTCCAAATCTTAGCTATTGTAAATTGTGCTGCTATGAACATAGGGGTACATATGTCCTTTCTGACAGGTGTTTCTGGTTTCTTGGGATATATTCCTGGAAGTGGGATTACTGGGTCAAATGGGAGTTCCATTTTTAATTTTTTGAGGAAACTCCATACTGTTCTCCACAGTGGCTGCACCAGTCTGCATTCCCACCAGCAGTGCATGAGGGTTCCTTTTTCTCCGCATCCTCTCTAGCACTTGTCGTTTGTTGGTTTGTTGATTTGTTGATGATAGCCATTCTGACAGGTGTGAGATGGTATCTCATTGCGGTTTTGATTTGCATCTCTCAGATTATTAGTGACTTAGAACATGTTTTCATATGCCTCTTGGCGTATGTCCACTTTCAAAAGGTGTCTATTTAAGTCCTTTGCCCATTTTTTGATTGGATTGTTTATTTTCTTTTTGTTAAGATGTATGAGTTCCCTATAAATTTTGGAGATTAGGCCCTTATCAGAGATAACATTGGCAAATATGTTCTCCCATGCAGTGGGCTTTCTTGATGGTTTCTTTTGCTGTGCAGAAGCTTTTTATTTTGATGTAGTCCTATTTGTTTATTTTCTCCTTAATTTCCATTGCCCTAGGAGTTGAATCGGTAAAGATATTGCTATGACATATGTCTGATATTTTGCTGCCTATGGATTCTTCTAAGATTTTTATGATTTCCCATCTTACGTTTAAGTCCTTTATCCATTTTGAGTTTATTTTTGTGTATGGTGTAAGTTGGTGGTCTAGTTTCATTTTTTTTTTTTGCATGTATCTGACCAATTTTCCCAGCACCATTTATTGAAGAGACTTGTCTTGACTCCATTTTATGCTCTTGCCTCCTTTGTCAAATACTAATTGAGCACAATGGCTTGGGTCAATTTGTGGGTTCTCTGTTCTGTTCCATTGGTCTATATGTCTGTTCTTGTGCCAGTATCAGGCAGTTTTGAGATCAGTGGCTTCGCAATATAGCTTGATATCTGGTATTGTGATTCCTCCAACTTTGTTCTTCTTTCTCAGGATTGCTGCAGCTATTTGGGGTCTTTTTTTATTCCATATGAATTTTTGGAGAGTTTGTTCTAGGTCTGTGAAATATGCCATTGGTATCTTAATGGGGAGTGCATTGAATCTATAGATTGCTTTGGGTGGTATGGACATTTTAATGATGTTGATTCTATCAATCCACGAACACGGTATATTCTTCCATTTGTTTATGTCTTCCTCTATCTCTATTTTCAATGACCTGTAGTTTCCTGAGTACAGGTCTTTTACCTCCTTAGTTAAGTTTATTCCTAGGTATCTTAATTTTTTTGGTGCGATGGTAAATGGGATTTTTTGTTGTTGTTGTTATTGTTTCTCTTTTTGTGAGTTCATTATTGGGTATAAAAAAGCCATAGATTTCTGGGTGTCAATTTTGTATCCTGCTACATTGCCGAATTCATTTATTAAATCTACTGGTAGTAGTTTTTTGATGGAGTCTTTAGGGTTTTCTATGTACAATATCATGTCATCTGCAAATAATTACAGTTTTACTTCTCATGCCTAAATTTAATGTACACTTTTACCTGTTTACTCATCCACTTTTTCACCAAGCAGTCACCTGAGTTATTATTTCATCCTGCCCTAGTGTGATTGCTCCCAGCTCCCCTGAGTGCAGTTTTTTCTCCACACCCAATTCAGGGCCTGGGCCTCACCTGCCACTTGAATCATTCTGCTTTCTGTCTGTCAGACTACCTTGATTTAAGATCGCCTGGGAGGAGAGGAGAAGTAACTGAAAAAGCGGTGGCATGCATAGAGGGAAAGAAAAGTACTGACAGTCCTCGGGTTACATTGGACTCGACATACGTTGTTTCGTGGTTACATCGCTATCTCCCATTTATAAAAAAAAAGAGTTCTGTCATTTCGAAGTATGTACGTATGTGCTTTATGTTTTTTATTATTTATTTACCACAAGTAAAGGTCAGGAATTGTAATCTTTCTTTTAATTTTTTTTACTGTTTCACTTCATTACTGCTGTGTATGTGCTTCATGTGAGTGATGTAGGTGCTTATATAGGTGGGTTCCGACTTATGGCGAAAATCGTGTTACGTTGCGCTGTAGGAACGGATCTCCGATGTAACCCAAGGACCTACTGTACCACATTTGTGGCCAGACTTTGTTTTTTATGGTGTTAGACTATTAATCAAAGCCAATTCCTTTTATCTAAAACTAGTGCCCTGGTGCATGGATTCGTGCACATAGAAAGGAAATTAATTATAAGGTGGCCGACAGGGTGGGACTGGGCGAGACAGACTGGACGCACCCTGTAGCCAACCTCCCGCAATCCCTCCCCTGCTGGCTGCACCTTGGGCGGGACCACAGCTTGAAGGGCATCTGCAGAGTGAACGAGGTCCCTCTGGCAGGTGGGGTCCCTCGGCCTGGCCTGTGGGGATTGGGTTGAAACTGTCTCTCTCACATCCCCTGAGGGGTCCTGGATTGCAAGAGGGCAGTTCTCAGGTGACGCACCCTGGAATTGGGCTCCCTCCTCTCTGGTTCAGGGGTGCGTCACCCAAGAACCGCCACTCCAAGTCACCACAGCTCAGCAGCTCCTGCGTTGAGCATCTGCCCCTGGTGGTCAGTGCGCATCATAGCGACCAGTTGGATGGTCAGACAGTTGCTTAGCCTTTTATATATACAGACTAGAGGCCCGGTGCACAAAATTCGTGCACAGGGGGTGTGTGTCCCTCAGCCCAGCCTGCACCCTTTCCAATCTGGGACCCCTTGAGGGATGTCCGACTGCCCGTGTAGGCCCGACCCTACACGGGCAGTTGGACATCTCTCTCACAATCCTAGGACTGCTGGCTCCCAACTGCTTGCCTGCCTGCCTTCCTGATTGCCCCTAACTGCTTCTGCCTGCCAGTCTGATCACCCCCTAGCCCAGCTGTGGGCAAACTATGGTCCGCGGGCCGGATCCGGCCCGTTCAGCTGTTCTATCCGGCCTGCGGAGCTGAAAGAGCGGAGGGTTCTCTTGCTCTCCCCTCTGCTCCTTTACTTTGAATTTATATTAGTTCACACAAACACTCCATCCATGCTTTTGTTCCGGCCCTCCGGTCCAGTTTAAGAACCCATTGTGGCCCTCGAGTCAAAAAGTTTGCCCACCCCTGCCCTAGCCACTCCCCTGCCAACCTGATTGATGCCTAACTGCTCCCCTGCCAGCCTGTTTGCCCCTAACTGCCCTCCCATGCAGGCCTGGTCACCCCTAACTGCCCTCCCCTGCAGGCCTGGTCCCCCCCAACTGCCCTTCCCTGCAGGCCCGGTTGCCCCCAACTGCCCTCCCTTGCAGGCCTGGTCCCTCCCAACTGCCCTCCCCTGCTGACCATCTTGTGGTGGCCATCTTGTGTCCACATGGGGGCAGCCATCTTTGACCACATGGGGGCAGCCATCTTGTGTGTTGGAGTGATGGTCAATTTGCATATCACTCTTTTATTAGATAGGATATGCTGAGACTATGTTTTTATTTTACTGTACACTTGTTAAATACAAGAAGCATTTAACTTGGGAGAATGTAATGTTATATTCATTGTGCTTAATAACATTATAATGGCTTCACTTATTGCGACACTGGGAGACTAGCCTCCTGCTGGATAATGGAAATGATGATGTTTTGGGTGCATCTGTCCACAAAGAGGGATGAGCAAAGCTTTACAGAGCTGATTACAATCACTCTGGAATTGCACTTAACAAATGAAGTGGGAAATGGAAATCTGTATTACAGAGTTTCTCCTCCTTTTGATGGTATTATACTTGTGAATGAACTGAAAAATCTGAGCTCTAGAAGGCTTGTCTGAGTTTGCTGGATGAAATAGGTCATGAGAAAACAGCTGATTAGAAATTCTAGCAATTCACCCTTGTGGTTACATCGCATTGAGAGCTCAATACCAGGCTCCTAAATAGGAAGAGGATTGTTTGGTGGATGCAGCTCTCCTGGAAAGAGAAGGAAGCAGTGGCAGCAAAACTGTCCCTCCCCATTGTTTTTTTTTTTTTTTTTTTTTCCTTTTCTTCCTGACATCCTGATATAACACGCTCTTGTTGTGGGCCCTCTTCCTTAGCGTAAACATGTCTGAAATGGATGTGATGTTAATAATCCCTCTTGGCTGCTCCTCCTAACTCTCAGCTCCTCTCTTGTTTACTTATTTAAATGGGAAAGTCATGGGGCGCTGCCAACATCCTCAGAGCAAGCCCTGAAGTCATTTCACTTCTTGATTGGGGCTCTGGTCTCTTATAACTCTTTACGTTCCATACCTCAATACAGGGGAAGCCCAGCAGACCAACCAGGTTCATCTCATCAAGCTGTTATATCAGCAGTTTGGCCTAAAGTCTCACTTTACTCCTAAAATCCACTCTGAGAAGCTAGAAATTAGTTACTTTGGTTGTAGGGAGACAAAATTTAAGAAGCACCATTTCTATGCAAATGTTTCTATGTCTAGGTTGACTTGCCTAGTGCCAAATTATCTCTGATTCATTGTGTAGTTTAAACTAAAATCTTGACCAATAACCAAACCTCACCCTGTATTTCTAAAGAAAAATAATTATTAATCACTAGTGTCCTGGTGCACAGATTTATGCACATTGAAAGGAATTGAGAAGAAATATTTTAATATTGTTACTCACGTCTTGCTAATGAAAAGAAAATAGGAGTTTACTGAGTCTCCTGTCTACCTACTCCAGGACTTCTGATGAGGCATGGGAAATGAGATGAAGCATTGGAAAACTCTTGACAAACATTTGGTTAAACTGTAAAATGTTTGCACCTGGTTATAAAGCAAGTCGGTTTCTGGGCTGAAGAAACTCCAAGGATGCTAGACTCTAGGGAGAGGAAGCTGGGTGTTGCTATGTGACGTCATTACCTGGCACCACAGGCACCGTTTCTGGGCTGGGCTGGGCTGTGGGCTGCATTTTGTGCCATGGGGTCTTAGCAGTGATTTGGTGGGGTGTTGCTCTGCGGTGGTGGCGGGACCTGTGTCCTACTTGGGGGAATCCGAGTGTTGGTTTGTTGGCACCAGGTCTGTGGTGCCGTTTATTTTTATTTTTATTATTTTTTTTTTTTTTTAAATTTCTTTATTGATTAAGGTATCACATATTTGTCCTCATCCCCCCATTCCCATCCCAAACCCCTCCCCACACATGCCCCCACCCCCCTCTTGTCCGTGACCACTGGTTAGGCTTATATGCATGCATACAAGTCCTTTGGTTGATCTCTCCCCCTTACCCCCACCCTCCCCTACCTTCCCTCTAAGGTTTGACAGTCTGATCTATGCTTCCCTGTCTCCGGGTCTGTTTTTGTTCATCAGTTTATGTTGTTCATTATTTCTCCCAGATGAGTGAGATCATGTGACACTAGAAATACACTTATAAGAACCGAAAATGAGAGAATTATTTTATTTTTTATTAAATTTAATTTCTTTATTGATTAAGGTGTTACATATATGTCCTTATTCCCCCATTCCTCCCCCCATCCCCGACCCACTCATGCCCTCATCCCCCTGTTGTCTGTTTCCATTAGGCTTATATGCATGCATACAAGTCTTTTGGTTGATCTCTCCCCCTTGCCCCCACCCTTCCCTACCTTCCCTCTGAGGTTTAATGGTCTGATCAATGTTTCTCTGTCTCTGGATCTATTTTTGTTCATCAGCTTATGTTGTTCATCATATTCCATAAATGAGTGAGATGATGTGATATTTATCTTTCTCTGACTGGCTTATTTCACTTAGCACAATGCTCTCCAGTTCCATCCATGCTGTTACAAATGGTAAGAACTCCTTTTTTTTTTTTTTTACCGCAGTGTAGTATTCCATTGTGTAGATGTACCACAGTTTTTTTAATCCCAGCAGACCAACCAGGTCTGCTGATGGACACTTAGGCTATTTCCAAATCTTAGCTATGGTGAATTGTGCTGCTATGAACATAGGGGTGCATATATCCTTTCTAATTGGTGTTTCTAGTTTCTTGGGATATATTCCTAGAAGTGGGATCACTGGGTCAAATGGGAGTCCCATTTTTAGTTTTTTGAGGAAACTCCATACTGTTCTCCACAGTGGCTGCACCAGTCTGCATTCCCACCAGCAGTGCAAGAGGGTTCTTTTTCTCCAGATCCTCTCCAGCACTTGTCATTTGTTGGTTTGTTGATTTGTTGATGATAGCCATTCTGACAGGTGTGAGATGGTATCTCATTGTGGTTTTGATTTGCATCTCTCGGATGATTAGTGACTTTTAGCATGTTTTCATATGCCTCTTGGCCTATCTTCTGTCTTCTTTCGAAAAGTATCTATTTAGGTCCCTTGCCCATTTTTGATTGGGTTGTTTATCTTTCTTTTGTTAAGTTGTATGAGTTCCCTGTAAATGTTGGAGATTAAGTGCTTATTGGTGATAACATTGGCAGATATGTTCTCCCAGGCAGTGGGCTTTCTTGTTGTTTTGTTGATGGTTTCTTTTGCTGTGGAAAAGCTTTTTATTTTGACGTAGTCCCATTTGTTTATTTTCTCTTTAGTTTCCATTGCCCTAGGAGCAGTATCAGCGAAGAAATTGCTTTGGCATATGTCTGAGATTTTGCTGCCTGTGGATTCCTCTAGTATTTTTATGGTTTTCTGTCTTATGTTTAAGTCCTTGATCCATTTTGAGTTTATTTTTGTGTATGGTGTAAGTTGGTGGTCTAGTTTCATTTTTTTGCATGTATCTGTCCAATTTTCCCAACACCATTTATTGAACAGACTGTCTTGACTCCATTTTATGTTCATGCCTCCTTTGTTGAATATTAATTGAGCATAGTTATTTGGGTCAATTTCGGGGTTCTCTATTCTATTCCATTGATCTATATGTCTGTTCTTGTGACAGTACCAGGCTGTTTTGAGAACAGTGGCTTTGTAATACAGCTTGATATTTGGTATTGAGATCCCACCTACTTTGTTCTTCTTTCTCAGGATTGCTGCGGCTATTCGGGGTCTTTTTTTATTCCAGATGAATTTTTGGAGAGTTCTTTCTAGGTCTGTGAATTATGCTGTTGGTGTTTCAATGGGGAGTGCATTGAATCTATAGATTGCTTTGGGTAGTATGGACATTTTAATGATGTTGATTCTACCAATCCATGAACACGGTATGTTCTTCCATCTGTTTATGTCTTCCTCTATCTCTTTTTTTCAGTGTCGTGTAGTTTTCTGCGTATAGGTCTTTTACCTCCGTAGTTAAGTTTATTCCTAGGTATTTTAATTTTTTTGGTGTGATGGTAAATGGGATTGCTTTTTTACTCTCTCTTTCTGTAAGTTCATTATTGGTGTATAGAAATGCCATAGATTTCTTGGCATTAATTTTGTATCCTGCTACATTGCCGAATTCATTTATTAAGTCTAATAATTTTTTGATGGAGTTTAGGGTTTTCTATGTACAGTGTCATGTCATCTGCAAATAAGGACAGTTTTACTTCTTTTCCAATTTGGATGCCTTTTATTTCTTCTTGTCTGATTGCAATGGCTAGTACTTCCAGTACTATGTTGAACAGGAGTGGTGAGAGTGTGCATCCCTGTCTTGTTCCTGTTCTTAGGGGAAATGGTTTTAGTTTTTGCCCATTGAGTATGATGTTGGCTGTGGGTTTGTCATATATGGCTTTTATTATGTTGAGGTATGATCCTTCTATTCCCACCTTGCTGAGAGTTTTTATCAAGAAAGGCTGTTGGATTTTGTCAAATGCTTTTTCTGCATCAATTGATATGACTATGTGATTTTTATCTCTCAATTTGTTTATGTGATGTATCACATTTATTGATTTGCGGATATTGTATGATCCTTGCATCCCTGGAATAAATCCTACTTGGTCATGGTGTATGATCTTTCTGATGTACTGCTGGATCCAATTTGCTAGTATTTTGTTGAGGATTTTGGCATCTTATGTTCATGAGGGATATTGGCCTGTAATTCTCTTTCATTGTGTTGTCTTTATCTGGTTTTGGTATTAGGGTGATGCTGGCTTCATAGAATGAGCTTGGAAGTGTTCCTTCCTCTTGAATATTTTGGAATAGTCTGAGGAGGATGGGTTTTAGTTCTTCCTTGAATGTTTGGTAAAACTCCCCTGTGAAGCTGTCTGGCCCTGGGCTTTTGTTTGCTGGAAGTTTTTTGATGACTGCTTCAATTTCTTCCATAGTTATTGGCCTATTGAGATTTTTAGAATCTGCCTGATAGAGTTTTGGAAGGTTATATTTTTCTAGGAATATGTCCATTTCCTCCAGGTTGTCTAGTTTGTTAGAATAGAGTTGTTCATAATAATTTTTAACAATCCTTTGTATTTCTGTGGGGTCTGTTGTTATTTCACCTCTTTCATTTCTGATTTTGTTTATTTGGGTCCTCTCTCTTTGCTTCTTGGTGAGCCTGGCTAGAGTAGTTCATCAATCTTGTTTATCCTTTCAAAGAACCAGCTCCTGGTTTCATTGATCTTTTGGCCTCTATGTCATTTATTTCTGCTCTGACCTTTATTATCTCCTTCCTTCTGCTCACTCTGGGTGCCATTTATTTTTAACTGGCTAGTACATGTCATGGCAGCTCCTGCATTGAGCGTCTGCCTCCTGGTGGTCAGTGTGTGTCATAGCTACCGGTTGGATGGATACTTAGCCTTTTATATATATAGGTAATGTTTTGTAATTTTCCCACACATAGACTCGTACTTTTTCTTCTAATTCTCATTTTCTCAAAATTGTATATTTTAAAACCACAATTCCAAGAAACCTCCGATAGTCAAAATATAAAGTTAAATCCTAATTTAACTAAGTTGAAGATGTAGGTAGAAATAAAGTACAGTCATGCTTATTTCCAGAATGGGTTAATCTTCTATTGTGTGAAATGATGTCAACAAGCTGTTGTAGGCCTCCTCTCTTACTGCCTGGATTCCAGCAGCTCCCCTTGCTCTTCTTGCTTATTGTTTGGTCCCACTGCAACCGTTTTCCATCTAATGCTCAGGGGTCTCTCCCCCTGCTTCAACTTTTAGTGACTTCTTACAACTTGTAGAATAAACCCCAGATCCTTGTGAGGGTCTACAGCACTCTACACTGTGTGTCCTGGGTGCCCATGCCAGTCCCTCTCTGTCTCACTCTGTGCATCCAGGACCTCCTCACCTTCCTTCTCTCTGTTGTGAAAAGGCACATCCAGTTCCTGCTGCGTGGAAAGCTCTTCCTAGACTGGCTGTTTGAATGTTGTTTCCTCAGGCTTTCCTTAGCCTCCTGTCTGAACAATCTTTCCTTGTCACTCTTTATCAAATCCCTATTTATTTCCTCCATTGCACTTATTACAGTCTAACATAGTGATTTTTTTATCATCTGATATTTGTTACTCCCACTGAAATGAGAGCAGATATCTTTTTCTATAACTCCTGCAAATAATACGATGTCTGACACAGAGTAGGTGTCTAATAAACATTTGTTGGCTGAAAGAAAGAAAGAAAAAAGAATTAATTTGAAACATGGGTATGAGCAAAGACTATAGCATGAAATACTGGTCATGATGAAATGTGAAAAATTAAAAGTAACTATTCACATAAGAAAGGAATGCTATACATGTAAAAGTTCATCTTGTAATTCTGTATAAGTAAGTCAGAGAGGAAGAATGCTGTACACAAGGTCAAAAAAGGTCCTCACTGTTGTAGCCCAACAACATATCCATGTACCTGAAGTAAGATTTTTATGTATAATTTAAAAAAATAGCCCAGCTGGAGTGGCTTTGTGGTTGAGCGTTGACCTATGAAACAGGAGGTCACAGTTTGATTCCTGGTCAGGGCACATGCCCAGGTTGTGGGCTCGATCCCCAGTGTGGGGCATGCAGGAGGAAGCTGATCAATGATTCTCTCTCATCATTGATGTTTCTATCTCTCTCTCCATCTCCCTTCCTCTCTGAAATCAATAAAAACATATTTAAAAACATTTTGTACAGGAATCAGCATTCAAGAATACACTGGAATATAACACTGGTATGTATGATATATTTGCAGGCTCAGAAAATTGGGGACATAATTGTATCCATCTAGTTTTAATTGATTAAGATGTTGTGGATGATTGAGAAGTAATTGGCTTAATAAAAATGGAAATGTAGGATTGGATGGATTTAAGACATGATAAGGCAGGCTGAAAGTTTATAATAAAAGTGGAAGTAAAAGTAAAGAAGAATATAATAGGATTCAGTCTGGGGCCATGGTAGGTGTGTCTTGCGTAAAGGGGTTTAACACAGGTAATTAGGTGCTTATACAGTAATTGAAGGGGGAAGAAGCACAGGCGGGGAGGCTTGCCACTGCTGTGAGGTTTGCCTCTGGCCTTCAGAGAATCAGGACTTTGCTATTGATGCCCAGGATAGGAACTGCAGGACACTCTTGCCAACGGTCACAACCCCCTACAGAACCAAGGTTGGCGATCATGTTGGTGTGCCAGAGGACACCTTGAAGCTTCAGTTCTGCCAAAGTCCATGCATTCTCTCTCGCTGTCAGCAGTGATGACTTCTGCTTTCCTTCTATCTTCCACACCCCATGCAGTGTCTCTCACTGGCAGGAACTAAACTGGAACCCAGATGGCAAGAGATTCTGGGAAAGTAGTTCTTAGGCTTTAAGACCCTGAGATATAGGGCAGTGCATAAAAAAAGGGTGGGAATGGCACCAATCTGGCACAATACGAGATTAGGAAATATTTGTCATTGCTTTAAAATACGATTTCTGGCTAGTTAATTTCATTTGATCTAATCCTCACTAAAAATAATAGCCAACAGTTACTAAGGACACCATGTTAAGAGCTTTTCATGCATTATCTCATTAAGTTTCACAACCTCACAAAATGAAGCTACTATTATTATCTCCATTTCAGAAATAAGAAACCGAGACTCACAGAGTTACAGTAACTTGCTCCAAATTAAACAACTAGTAAGTAGAAAATATGAACTTTTACTCAGGACTGATTGCCTACAAAGACAGAGGCCCGGTGCACAAATTCATGCACGGGTGGGGTCCCTCTGGGTGGCCTGCAGGGATCAGGCCGAAACCCGCAGTCCAATGCCACCTGCAGCTCCTACCTGCTGCTCCCACTCATCCCAGCCCCACTGTGCCTGCCTCGGGATCATGCCCAATCAGTCCTGATCAGGAGAGGCTCACGCTGCTGCAGCAGTGCTCGCTAGCCATGAGCCCTGCGTCTGGCACCCTCCCAGGGGAGTGGCCTGCAGGATCGGGCTGAAACTGGCTCTCTGACATCCCCCGAGGGGTCCCAGATTTCAAGAGGGCACAGGCCAGGCTGAGGGACCCCACTGATGCAGGATGCGGGAGGTTGGCCAGCCAGGGAGGGACTGCGGGAGGGCTCCAGGGCATGTCTGGCCCATCTCACTCAGTCCCAATCAGCCGGACCCAAGCAGCAAGCTACCCTACTAGTTGGAGCATCTGCCCCCTGGTGGTCAGTGAACGTCATAGTGAGCGGTTGAGCAGCCTTAGCATATCATTAGCATATTACGCTTTGATTGATTGTTTGGTTGTTCTGACGTTCAGTCTATTTGCATATTACCCTTTTATTAATAGGATGCTACTTGATAGTCAGTTATTAAATTTCTTTATAATCCATGGCCCTAGCCTCAACATAAAACTTGCCAGTCATCTTACAAATGTACAAATGTACATTATTAAGTTGGTGGAAATAACTCACTTCTATGGGGGGAAAAAACCCTAACAAATCTTAAAAAAAAAAAAAAGATTCTCCCAAATGGGACATTATATTAATGAGAGAAGAGACTACATTTAGAATGAAATTTTATGGTATGAGCTAATTTTTATATATTGATAAAAAGTCTCTGTTATAAAACCACATTACAGAATCTGAAGGTTAGAAGGGACATTCAAGGTTGAAGAATATTCAAGATCCTTTCTAATAGCATTCAACAAGGGGTGGTCCAGCTTCTGCTTCAGGACTTTCAATGGGTGGGACTTTTAGAACCATGGGGGTTGACTGACTGAGGTGGGTGGCCAGCAAGAGCTCACAGGATGTTTGCTGCTGAGTGAAGACAAGAAGGTGTAGCCTGGAGGCTGCTTAGTCAGTTTTGTCGCAATGTGGTAGATACAGTGTTAAGCTGGAGGCTGCAACCACTGCTATCAGTTAGCTTTTGCTGCCTAACCTCGAGTAACCCCATGGTTACAACTTCTAGCTTGAGTGTCTGTAGTAGATCCAAGAAGGCCAGAGATTGTCACACCTCCCCTTGAAAAGTGGAGTCTATGTGCTTTTCCTTGGAGTTAGGCTGGCCTCTATGATGTTGTGGCCAATAGAATTCAATAGAAGTGTTACTGTGCCAGTTCTCAGGTACAGCCTAAACAGATCGGCAGCTTCCATGTTCTTGCAACACTGTCTTTGGGAGTCCTGAGGCATGGTCGAGGAAATTTGACCATCTTGAGACTGGCGTGCTAGAGAGACTTTGTGATTGATGAGCCCAGGGTTTTCCATTTCTTTCAAGGCAGTGGATAGTTAAGCCTCTCAGACTAGCCCATGCACCAGCTGAATACTGCTGAGTGACCCTATTGATGCCTCATGGAGCAGAAAAATAACCTAACTGATCCAGGAGCAGACTCCTGACCCATGAAACCATGAGCTGTGATGAAATGGTTATTATTATGTTTTAAATTAAGTTTTTATTGATTTTTTAGAGAGAGAGGAATGGAGAGGGATAGAGAGAAACAACGATGAGAGAGAAACATCGATTGGCTGCCTCCTACTGGGGATTGAGCCCACAATCTGGGCATGTGCTCTGACCAGGAATCAAACTAGTGACCTCTTGGTTCATGGGTCGATGCTCAACCACTGAGCTACACCGCCTGGCAAATGGGTATTTTTAAGTCACTGAGTTTGTGGTACTTCATTACATAGCAATAGATAACTGGAAAGTGTCTGTGGGATAGGTGAGGGTTGTTTAGTCTAGATTGGCCCCAGCTGGTCTGACGTAGGCTTGTTCATGTGTTTGTGGATCAGTTGGGGACTTTCATCTAGATTGTGTTTAGCAGAATAGCTTACGTGGGACAGTTATGCTCCACGTGTCTCTTATCTTCCTTTGGACCGGTAAGCTTGGCCACACATGTCCTTCTCATGGCAGTGGCCAAAGTCCCAGAGAGAAAGTTAAGAGCTAGGCTTAGAAATGGCACCCTGTCATTTCCATCTCTTTCTATTGGCCAAAGTCACATAGCTGAACTCCAAGTTAAGAAATTGGAGTATAGACCTCATTTCTTTTGTGGGGGACTGTGCAAAATTCATCTATCAAAGAATGTGAGTACAGGTAGGAGTGGAAAATTGGAGACAATAATGTAATAATTTACTTCATTTTAGTTCAGTAAACCTTTATGTGTTTATGGGATATATTATTTTCAAATATTATGCTAGTAACATGGAACACCCCTCCCCCCCCCCCCCAAAAAAAAGAGATCTAACTTTCTGTTCTTTAAATGCTTACAGTATAGGCAACCCTCAGGATGACTAAAAGGGCTTACTGCATTTAGGTTGATTATGGACCTAAACTTCCTTTTAGTTCTTTACTTCTAACACCTCTGTTAAGATTTATACCTGCATTAAACTTCAGACTTAATATTGGAGTTATGTTTTATTGTTTTAGCGACTTAAAATTTGGTCAGAAGTCCTTACTTGCTTGAGCCATGGAATTTTTTCTATGTTTTTACACAAACATGAAATTTTTTTTCAATTAAAAATTAATGATATATATGCACTGTCAGTCAGGTTGCTGTCAAGATTTGCTCCAGTTTTTCAAAGGGCTTCATGCTTTCTTCATCTCCAAATTCTTGGGGAGCCCCTTCATGGTCTTAAAGTACTGACTACATTATCCTTTAAGATCTTTATTTAAACTGGGAAGCAGGAAGCCACAATGCAAGGAAAATGTGTAAGAGGACAAAGCACACCCCCAATAGTGATGCTGAACAGTTTCCTAATATTGGTTAGTTCTGTTTATTCCTTTCTGTAGCCCTCCACTCTCCTGTCGGATGTGCCACGTTCCCTCTGTAACTATGTCTGTATGTTCTACTGTCAAAATAAAGTCAGAACCAGACTTCTCATCTCTCCTCTTATTCATGTCTGCCATTTTTACACTCTTGCTTCCTATCTGTGGAAACCACTTTCTCCCATCAAAGGGTCTAGAGTTGAGCTCCATGACGTATCCAACTCAGTTCATTCTTCAGCATCTGCTATCACTCCTGAATCCCCAAGCAGCATGTGGGATGTGCTTGGGCTGACTTTAGAGTTAAAGGGACCTAGGTTTTAATCCAAGCTCCACTGCTTACTAACTCTGTGGTTTGTGCAAGCTACTTAATCCCTCCATGCCTCAGTTTTATAATCCATTATATGGGCAAAGTAAATCTTACTTTGCTTAGTTCATGTGTGATGTAATTGCATTGTAATGCTTGCACGATGCCTGCTGTGTTCTCTATGTTAGTTTCCTTTCTCTTCCTGTCCCAAAGTGTAACTCTTATTTGCCACCTTAGGACTGGTTTACCAAGAGGCTATCACAACGTATTTTTAGGATCAAAAATACTTTGCATGCATAGACTAATAACACAGATATGCTTTTGCATGACCTCATTTGTTTAAGAGAACAAAAGCAATGTCATAGAGCATTAAGACTCGGCGTTTTGTAAACTCGAATTCTTACAGCTAAGTGGTGAGGAGTTAAAAGTTACCAATATTTCACTTTGGGTAGTTTGCATATGGGATATTTGCTTTATTTTGATGGTTACTGCAGATAAGATCCTTAGAGATTGGGCCAGGTTATACTTTTCTTTATATTCTATGACCCAGCACAGGACCTGGCACTTCTTAGATGCTCAAATAAATGTTTGTTGAACAAATGAATGTTTCATTGAATACAATTGTGTGAGCTAATGAAAGTTAACTAGGTAATTATTTTATACTGAAACAGAATATTTCTGTTGTCTGGTTTTTGTTGGGCCTCAGTTTGGCTGGCTGATGCATAATAACCATGTTTCCTTGCCAGGGTGAGGACAGTGAGGGTGCCGGGTCTGTATTTGGAGGGATGCAATGTGATCATCTGCCCTTCATACTTCCTTCTTTGCTTTTTTTGTTTATCTTCTTTCCTACTAGCTTGTAAACTCCCTGACAGAGACCACATATAATTTCCCAGTGCTTGTGGCATTGTTAATATTCAGTAAAGATTGGTTGAAGAAAAGTTAGCATTTTGGGATTCTTTGTATGATTTTAGAAATGCCGTATTCTACCTTTGTTCTTTCTCATCTGTTCTGATTTATATGGGTCTTCTCCAGAGATCTTCCACTGATCCTACCCTTGGATTTATTGTTTTTTAATTTCACCCTTATAAATGCCACATGATTTATGGGAAAGGGTTGAGGCTTTGGAATCAAAAAGACCTGGATTTAAGTTCTGAATTTGTAACTTCCTGGTTGTGTGATCTTGAACAAGGTCTGTATCCTCTTGGTGCCACTTTCCTCCTCCGTGAAGGGGAATGACAATGTGTCATCTACCTGGCAGAGCTATGTTGAAAACTGATTGGACTGTACTCATAGTAGGGGCTCTATACAAGTAGTAGGTGTTATTATTATTTTTATTTCCATTCTCTTTACTTTTTTACTACTTATTCTAACTACTACTTCCTTTTCCAATTAAAAAAAACACATTCATTTTTTCACCCTGGACCTCTTATTAGCAGCCACTGGAATGTTGGGAGTTGCTGGGGAATGAAATACTATGAACTACCAAAATTTGACTTCCTTGGGAACCTTATATCACTTTGAGCAGTGATAAAAGCCCTAATAAGAATAACCACTGTTTGCCCCATTAAAATAATACGAAGACAAATGTGAGTTTTCAGGAAAAAAAGCTCCTCAAATTATAAAGCAAAGAATTGGAAAAAAAAATGACATGTGAAGAATCTAAGAACACAGTGCATATTTAAATTTATGATTTTTTTATTCACTCTCTTGCTCTCTCCATTTATTACAACGGAGTCTTAAATTTTTCTCTCACAACAGGGTCATTATCCCTATTAGATTTAAGGACTATTTCAATTGTATTTTTTCTTGAAATAAATGAGTTTGCTGGAATAAACTATTCAGCTCAATATTTTTCATCTTTCTCTAATACAAATGTATTTGATTTCTATAAATCTGAGTGAGGTCAGTCAGGAAATTACACATATTTGTTTTCCACAGGGTATCTGAGCTATTAAGTCATGTTACATTTGTTATAGATCATGTTTGCTATTTGGCAAGATCATTTGAATGACTAAGAACAATATTTTAGAACATGTAATACAAGGAAAACAACCAGAAAGGAGAATTGAAGCCAAATGTTTCTTACAAGAAATACTTGAAGTAAATAAAATATTCTGTTGTGATTCAACACACTTTTGCATATAAAACACATAAAAATATCATTCAATATTATACATACTACTCATTCTTGTGGTTCATATATGTATACAGAGTTCTCTCACATAAGTACACGTTTATATTACTTTTCATTAATTTATATTACTTCTCATGTAATATGTGTATACAGTATATTCTTATTCTTTCTTCCAGCCTCAGTTATGTGGATGCTGTCTTGGCTTTGTGCTATTTTAATTATTTTGGCTATTGCTGATATGGATGCAATAGCAAAGACCACGCCATATATCAAATTTACGAAGAAATCCGAAGGAAAAGAGATGCTGAAGGGTTTAAAGCTGTCCAGTGGCCTACCTCCAGGAGAAGAAGAAGAAACACCCTTCACAGAAGTGTCTGAAATGGCAGAACCAACCCCTGACCCCTCCGTCCAAGATTCTACCTTTGGCACTGCCACTCTCTTCCCCTTTGAAAACTTCACTCTGGACACGGCCGATTTCTTTTTGAATTGCTGTGATTGTTGTTCATCTGCACCTGGGCAGAAAGGAGAACCCGGAGAGACTGGAAATCCAGGTATTTGAAAATATATGAAAAATATATTTCTCTCGTGTACATCCTTAGAACTGAGAGGTGGATTGGAGGTGGAATTGCCCCAGGGATTTTCTCCATTGTCATGAAAATGGCGATAGGCCTAGGTGTAACTTGTGACAAATGAAAATGGGTCCTGTGTAGCCCAAAGTGGTAGCCACTACTCTTTTGCGTAGCTATTAATATTAAAATTAAAATTAAGAAGGCGGGGGTGGATGGGTGGGTGGGGAGTGATTAACAGGGAAACTTATATGCATATATGCATAGCCCATGGTCACAGACAATAGGGTGGTGAAGGCCTGGGAGGGGCAGGTGTGGGGTGGAGGGGATCAGTGGAAAAGAAACAAAAACAAAGGGGACATCTGTAATACTTTCAACAATAAAGATAAAATTTAAAAAATAAAATAAGATAAAAATTCAGTTCCTCAGACTATCCCATCACTGTAGAAACTTCTATTAGACAATGTTGGTTAGAGCAGAGATCAGGTCTACCAGCCCCAGCACAGGTGTGTAGCTCTTCAAGTTACACAGGCCCACTACCAGTACAATCTTTTCGTTAATGCCGATGTAAAAAGGAAAATGAAAATTCTGTTATCTCACAACATGGTGTGCTGCCTGATGGGATTTAGGAGTGCTATTTGTAGTTAGGATTAGAAATGGAATGCCTGTGAGGTGGAGAATAAAGCCAAGATTCAGCTTGCTTCTCATTGAAATTCTGAGTCAACACCGAATTCTTGCCCGGCAGTTTTCTCCATTGAACGTCATGATTACATATTTCAAAATTTCAGATGTCTTTCATATATACATTATGAATACGCTTTCAGTTTTATTGTCATGTATTTCAGCTTTTACATGTCATGTAGTGGAGAACTCAAGGTAAAAATGAGATCAACATGCCAATTGCAAATTCACTATTCCCTGAAAAAAAATTACATATAAATATTTGTTATATCTTGCTTGAAGAATTTAAAGTTATGAAATCGGGACTTACACATCCCGATTAGGCTTTTCATTCATTTCATCTGGTGTAGGAACCTTTCGGGAAATGTGCTCAATATTTATGTAGAGCTGAAATGAGAGGGTAAAGGAGCTGGGCAGTGGGCCGGGGCACCAAGAGTTCAGAGTTGCTAAAACATTATTGGAAACATACTGAGACAGAGAAAATTATATTTACCAGAATTTTCCTTAGTATCATATCTGGTTGGCAAGCTGCGTGGGAGTGAAAACCCCCAAGGGCATGGCCAAGTAAACACAGCTGATTGCTAAACAGTCTTCTACGCCGTGGGTCTGTAACATCATGGCTTGTGTTTACCCAGTGGTGGATTTAGCTGCTTTGTTCTCAGAGCTCAGCCCCTCCTGTAGACACATATGACAAATACTCCAAAGGTGTGCCAAGTCATTAGTTTGCCCAGGATGCTCATGTGTCTTCGTCTGACTTGTTGTGCATAGAGCAGAGAGCTTAGGAGCTCAGCATGTTGAGGCTATCATGAAGTAATGGGGAAACTTCATTACTGCTGTAAGTCTCAGATTCCAAAATAGTAAAATGAGATAAAGATAATCCCAACCACATAGAATCATCAAGACAACTGAATGAGTTTATACCAATGAGGACTCAGTGTGGTGCCTAGAATAGAATAAGTGCTCAATAAGTGTTTACCTTTTCAGTTAGCTGATCGAGGAGTCTTTTTCTACCTCATGAAATACTCCGAGCCTGATAAGTTCCTGTTTTTGAGATTACTAGAGAGATGTTTATTTTGCCTTTATCAATGTTTTAAAAAAACACAAATTTTTTAAAAAATTAGAAATCTAGTATAAGAGCACCATTAAAGAAACTTGAAAACAAAAATAAACCTACTCAAATTCTAATTTGTTCATTGGGTCTTAGCTTATGCCAGTGGTCGGCAAACTCATTAGTCAACAGAGCCAAATATCAACAGTACAACGATTGAAATTTCTTTTAAGAGCCAAATTTTTTAAACTTAAACTTCTTCTAATGCCACTTCTTCAAAATAGACTTGCCCAGGCTGTGGTATTTTGTGGAAGAGCCACACTCAAGGGGCCAAAGAGCCGCATGTGGCTCATGAGTCGCGGTTTGCCGACCACTGGCTTATGCTATCTTCTTAAGGATGTCTTCTCTGATTTTTTTATATCACTAACTACAGGGTAGCAATTTTTATTTATTTGTGTGGTTATTTGTTTAATGTTTATCTTTCATGGACTCTCAGCTCCATGAGGGTAGGGATTGCTGGAACATTTTAAAAGTCTTTGTATGAATCTTTAAAAAAATTATAGTTGTCATGTAATATTATATTATGAAGTTTCAACAGTGATTCAACATTTATACACCTTATGAAGTCTAGTAACCATCTGTCATTGTACATAGTTATGATATTATTGAGTATATATTTTAGCTGTACATCACATCCTCCTAATTTATGTTATAACTGGAAGTTTGTGCTTTTTAATCTCCTTCCCTTTTGCCCGTTTCTCCACCCCACCCCCTCTGGTAACCATCAGTTTGTTCTAGGGACTCCTGGAATGTTGAGGGCTGATTTTTACCCCTAACTGGGGTGCTTGGTTTACAGGAAGCCTTAGCAATAGTTCCTGAGTGAATGGGTAAGTGAATGAGCGGGAAAACCAAAAGTTCTAGGTATTGTGGTTTTACTCAAAATCTGAAAGTGTGGTCCATGTGAGGTCAAGAGTCAGGTAATCATTCTGTTCTTGTTGTTTGATATAGCACTATTTCCTGAATCATTAGATCTCTGCTGCATATCCAGTGACAAGTACTAATGTGCTCAATTTGTCTATTCAGGTAGTACAGAATTGTAAATGAGACACAAATATTGTCCTTAGGACTCTCTACTAGTTATTCTCATCCAGATTTTATCATTAGGACACTGATAGTCACTAGTCTTAATATAATGACTGATTTTTTCCCCGGAACTAATGAATTTTGAAAGAGAATTCTTTTTTTTTACCTTGATGATTTTAAATTCTTTTTTCCAGGTCCTAAGGGAAAGACTGGTGATATGGGGATCCCAGGGTCACCAGGAGTCATTGGACCGCAAGGTCCAAAAGGCCAGAAAGGAGAGAAGGGTAGGTAATTATATTCATTTCATGTCAAAACTCAAGGGATGTTCTGCATCATTTTTAGGACAGCAATTTGCTATGTAAATACCAGATTCTTGCAGGTGGGTCAAATTTGTTTAAGCATATTGTGAGTTATATTTGATACAAAAATGTCAACTTTATAAATAGCCAATTGAGAAATTTTAAACTTGCCTGGTAACATATCACATACATACACACACACACACACACACACACACACACACACACACACAATTTTCTATCTCTCATTGGCCTCCCAGCTGACCCAGTGACAGGGCATCATCTCTGGGGAAGGGTCCTTCCCGATATATTCTCATGTGAACTCTTTCTCAGGATGCAAATTAATTTCATACGAGATAGAACTAACTGGAGCAGGCAATCCTATTCCATTTAGGTGGATAGCCTGCCTGCTAAGGAGAATATGACCTATCCTTTGGCTCACACTGAAATCAGGGGCAGTGTCAATGGTAGGAAGAGAACTGAATTCAAATGGAAGAAATCAACCACATAACAGTGACCTCATAACTTGACCTCATCTGAAAATTGAGGGGAATAGACTAGATATCTATTTATACCATGTTTTACTTTCAAAATAGATTTGTAGTTAAGTGTGCTTTCATAAATCGTTTCCAGCTCAGAAATTCTGTAATTCCACAGATATTAGTAAAGAGGTTGTCCTTCCTGGGAAATCCTTGGGTCTGTAAGTGCGTCAGGTATTGAGGGAAGGTTACAGATTCACTGGGACATTTAGAAATTCCTCAGTGAATACCGCCAGCCTGTAGAAATACCATCTATCCATCAAGGTAAATGTTTTAGCCTCAGTGTCACATGTCATAAGACCTAATATCATCTATACATCACCCTCCACATGGCTCAGGAACTGCCTAACTCATTTCTAGTAGAACGTTCAGTGAAGTAATTACTCAGAAAAGAGGCTAAGGTAAGAGGGAGCTGCTTCACACTTGTCAGTTATGCGATTTCCATTCTCAGAAACATTTAATCCTTTTGTGGCTGAATTATGTTAGCAGGAAACCCTGTGAAATAAAGATGAGTTATGAACCTCCCCAGTGATTCATACATTTTGGAAGCTAGACTTCTGGAAGTAGAAGAAAAAAAACAGGGAGGTATCATAAGATAAGGTTCTTAAGAATATGCTTTGATGAAGGATCAAAAGTAGAAATTCATTCAGCCAGTTGATAGCATGGCAACTCCACTTCCCTTTTACTTCCAGACTTAGTCTAGACTCTTAGTTAAGGGCTAAAGTTGAAAAGAAATAAATAGCTCGAATGACTGCATTCTGGCTCATCACACCCTGATTGAGTAAAACCAGTGTAAGTGGTTAGAATCCCTACGTGAACCTGAGAACCAGAATAACTGTAATAAGGCTCAGTATATGAGTATTGACAAGGACTGAAAACAGAAGTGGCCTTTCACATCCATTCAGGGTTGGGTTCTCTCCAAATGCAGACACATGTTCCTGATGGCCTAAGGGTTAATTTCCATGCTTTAAGTTTTATGTGGAATGGTAATGGAGGAGCTGGCTGCTTAGAAAGCTCTACTGAATGGCTTATGGTGAGATTTCTGCAGTTGCTTTTGTGAAATTTGAGGGCGTCTCCTCTCATAACTTTTAATTTGACTTGGGATATTTTTTCCTGAGAAAAATGAAACAACAAATGTTAGTTTTATATAAATAATGTGATTGGTAAATCAATGCCAACCAATGTAATATGCATTCATGTTTGACTCTGTACACGTTTCTAAACTTTTTTGTACCTCAGTTTCTTCTGTGATAAAAATGGTGACAAAAATATCTGTCCTACAGTTTTTAAAGGGAGGTGCTATAAACTTTCTTAAATGAAAAGTGTCCTAATTGGTGAAATATGCTCTGTTATTTGTAAGTCCCCTGTTATATGAGAGGCTGTATTAATATCAAATAAAAATTAACATTAAATTTAAAAGGCTAGATTAAATTGTAAAATCATGTTAAGAGTTTGGAACATTACCCTGGTGCAAAGTAGATGATCAGTGAGAGTCAGCTGTCATTCTTACTATTATTGTTGCTCTTCTCATTTGCAATTAAAATAAGTCTAGTGTGGCAGCTCTAATAGGACTGGGCTTCAGCCAGGCCCAGGATAAAAGTCCATTTTGTGGTAATATGGCAAATATCTAAAAACCCAGATTCAATTTTTTTTCAAATTCAAGTTCTCACAGTTCTATAATTTGTCCAAAGAGTATAACGAAAAATTTTCTGAAAAAAATAAAAAAACGGCTTTTCTGATGCTCTATGTCAAGGACAGTATTTTTTTTTCCTGGACAGGTTTTGTTTTTTTAATATATATTCATATTATGGATTTCAGAGAGGAAGGGAGAGGGAGAGAGAGATAGAAACATCAATGATGAGAGAAAATCATTGATTGGCTGCCTCTGGTATGCCCCCTATTGGGGATTGTGCCTGAAACTCGGGCATGTGCCCTGGCAGGGAATCGAACTGTGACCTCCTGGTTCATAGGTCAATGTTCAACCATAAGCCATGCCCAGCTGGGATGAACGGGTTTTGCTATGATGAATTGTAGCCAAATGAAGAACGTTGTGCTCTGTGTTAAACTCTGCATGGTACACTTTCTCAGGCATTGTGGGGAATATGAAGACGAGGACATTTTAACTGTCATTCAAAATTCATAATAGGAAAGAAACAAACATGTACATCTGTAACAAAAGACTGCATGTTAAGAGTTTTGTGGAAGATTTGAAGAGCTGCGGGAACACTGATGGAAAAGCTGAGTTCTGTTTGGAGAGACTGGCACTACCCCCAAATCTGCTTTCAACGTTTTACCATCAATTGGAATAAAATATTGCTAATGATGCCCAATAACCTTTCCCCATATTGTTTTACTTTATTTATTTAGCATTTTTATTGAGTTTATTTGGATGACGTTGGTTAATACAATTATGTGGGTTCAGTGTACAATTCTATAATACATCATCTGTACATTGTATTGTGTGTTCACTGCCCCACCCATATTGTTTTACTTTTACAAATTTTGGTAAAGGAAACATCGGAATGTGAGATGGCTGTGAAGTGGATGTTAGTTTTATCAGAACTAATATAATTGGAAGAAAGTTAATCTTGGCATCATTTTAGGACTTAAGGGAGAACGTGGGGACCAGGGAATAAGCGGCGTTCCGGGATACCCAGGAAAACCTGGAGAACCAGGTAGAGTATAAACATTCCTGTTGTAGAGTATAAACTATATCATGTGCGAAGTATAGTGCTTGATTTTCTTCCTGTTTGTATTCCAAGTTATCAGGAGGTAAGAGGAGAATATGAATTGCTATGCCTCTTCTAATAATTCAGTGTATTGGTCCGTTGGACTGTGAGTATTGAGCTAGGAATTTGGAGACTAGACAAAGGCTTCTGAGCTCTGTTCCTCTTTCTAGCTGTCTTTGGGAAAAGATTCCTGCATCTTTCTGGGTTTTAGTTTCTTTGCCTGAAAGGTTTGGGTTTGGATGGAGAATATGGCGATGTAAGAGAATACTTAGATTGGGCCAAAATGCAAACTATAATGAGAAAAATGAGCAACTATATTTTTACTACTCTTTATTATCTTAATAGTAAAAAATAAATAAATAGAACTAGATACATGAGGTCAAAATACAAGCTATTACTTCTCGGTAGCACGAACTCTTCCCCTTATAAGACAGGTGCTGATGTGAGTGGCTCCATGCAAGGTGTCCTCCCACAACCATTACTGAGGCAAGAGCCAGGTTTCTAGCCTGGCTGGCATGGCTCAGTGGTTGAGCATCAACCTATGAACCAGGAGGTCATGGTTCGATTCCTGGTCAGGGCACCTGCCCGGTTGCAGGCTCAACGTGTGGGGTGTGGCAGGAGGCAGCCAATCAATGATTCTCTCTCATCACTGATATTTCTATCTCTCGCTCCCTCTCCCTTCTTCTCTGAAATCAATAAAGAAAAAATATATATATATTTAAAAAGAGCCAGGTTTCCAGTCCCAGGTAGTAGGATTTGTTTCTATTTTTAAAAAAATATATTTTATTGATTTTTTACAGAGAGGAAGGGAGAGGGATAGAGAGTTAGAAACATCGATGAGAGAGAGACATCGATCAGCTGCCTCCTGCACACCCCCTACTGTGGATGTGCCCGCAACCAAGGTACATGCCTTGACCGGAATCGAACCCGGGACCCTTCAGTCCGCAGGCCGACGCTCTATCCACTGATCCAAACCAGTTAGGGCGGATTTGTTTCTATTTTGTGAGCCCTGTGATAATAGCATATTGTTCATAGCATATGTGGTCTGTAAACATTATTTTAATTTTTCATTTCAGGTGGACTTGGTCCTAAAGGGGCCAAAGGAGACACTGGACTGGCGGGAGTGAAAGGACAAAAAGGCTCCAAGGGGGACACGTCTATCAATGCTACCAAAGGAGATAAAGGAGACCGAGGGGCTGTGGGCTCTCCAGGCTTGAATGGAGAGCCTGGGGCCAAGGGAGAGAAAGGAGACCGGGGGGAGAAGGGCTACTGTGGAAACTCTGGGGAGAGGGGGGGGAAGGGGGAAAAAGGTGAGGTGGGGCTGAAAGGAGAAAAAGGTAGCAAAGGCGATATTGGGATGGAAGGCAGAAGTGGCCCAGAGGGCCTACCTGGAGCCCGAGGTGACCCAGGGGCTAAAGGAGAAAAGGGAGCTGTAGGTCCTCCTGGTCTGGTGGGGCCTGCGGGGCCAAAGGGTGAGCTTGGGAGCAAAGGGGTCCGAGGATCTATTGGGAAGAAGGGCTCTCGGGGCCTCAAAGGCTCCAAGGGGGAGATGACCAGAGTCCCACGGTCGGCTTTCAGTGCTGCTTTATCAAAGCCTTTCCCTCCTCCCAATGTCCCTATCAAATTTGACAAGGTTTTCTATAATGACCAAGGGAATTACAGCCCTGTCACCGGGAAATTTAACTGTAGTATTCCTGGGGCATATGTGTTTTCCTACCACGTCACGGTGAGTGGCCGGCCTGCTCGGATCAGCCTGGTAGCCTGGAATAAGAAGCAGTTCAAGTCCAGAGAAACGCTCTATGGTCATGAAATAGACCAGGCCTCTCTCCTCATCATCCTGAGATTAAGTGCAGGGGACCAAGTCTGGCTGGAAGTTTCCAAAGATTGGAATGGAGTGTATGTCAGCGCTGAGGATGACAGCATTTTTACTGGGTTCCTTTTGTACCCAGAGGAAACACCTGGAATTTCACCATAAACGTGTGTCTTAACACTGTAGTTTAGAGTGAGTGAAATAAGTCAGGTAACAGAGAATAGTGCTATTGAAAAAAATAACTTTCATTATTTTTTCATGACTATAAAAATAATACAGAAAAAATGATGTCACTTAGTGTCAATTGCTATTGCTATTTTAAGGCATCATGTTTAAAAAAAATAATTATCTATCTGTATTTGTGAGCATATGTCTGTTCACTTAGTAGACAGTTTTTTCATTTGATTATAATGGCATTTCTCAAGCCATTTAAGTAATTGATATTTGTATACAAAAATATAAATGTGATTTGTAATTAATAAATTGTAAATATCTTCTATATCTCATGTCAATGTGTGTAACTACTTTCTGTATGAATGTGAGGCACATAGCTGATAAATCATGATGGGCAGGTATCACTCAAAAGTTTCCAATTCTGTTAGGGGGGTTGCCTTCCAACCAAATGAAACTCTTCCCATACTAGATTAATTCTGGGAGAATACACAGAAAGAATGTTAATGACTAGCTAAAATATCTTTAAAATTAACCAGTGTGTAAAGATTTGCTCATAAAACACCTGTATTATATGGACTTATGTATTGGGTAAAACATAAAAAGAAAGTTAATAAAGATATTGCTAAATTCAATCATAACAAAGACCTAGCTATTCATCAAATTATTGTGCTTAGAAGAACTGAATGTCCCCCAAAGACTCAAGAGTAAAAGTAGATCATTACTGAGCCCTTTCTTCATTGAAGAACATTCCATTTGGATAAATTCTTTGGATTCATGATCATCATCTCCATAATTAATTCCTGTTACTCAGTGATAACACTGTTGGAACAGGTGGGTATTTGGGAATTTACTTGCAATGAGAATATTTAATAACTGTGAATATAGAATGATTCAACAGCCTCATATTTGAAGAAGTGAGTTTATTGAATCTAAATGGGAGTTGGTTGAAAGGCGTGTAGTTAGGCAGATTTGCTCATCTTGGTGAGTCAACTCAGGAAGTGGGTGATGGGGAACTGGGGAACTGTCTGGTTTTGTTGTGCCAGACAGACAGACTTTGACAAGCATCATTCACTTTTCAACTTCTCTCTCTATATGAGAGTCTCAAATATGTGTTTAGAGAAAAGCCACTTCTGGAAGTTGTTATTATGAGTTACTGGGAAAAAAGTTGGTTCTGCATCAAACAAATGTTGGAAATGCTATCTCCTGTATCTCCCTCTTGGAAATTCATAAAGCAAGTTAGTGTACCCTGACATTCCCACAGAAAAGAAATATAATTTTTTATCCAGGAATCCCATTTTTACTTTGAGTATAGGACTCATCAAATAACATGCTGTGGAACAGCCTCGGGTAGGATGCCCATTTTAGAAACATTGTGTTAGTTTCTTATCCCAGGACTACCTAGCAGGCAGGGGTAAGTTCACTCTTGACATTTTCCCTTCTTTCAGCAGTTTTTCTCTATTTAGACTGTAATAATGCTTAGTGGAGGCTTTTCTGTATTTGTCAGAGGGAGAATAAGATAAGCCACATGATTAAATCAGTGATGTTTGCATTTAGAAATTTTCCTTTTCCATTTTGAGGTTTGGGTATCAAAGACATTCAGAAACTTCAAGTTTTTTTTTCTCTCTAAGTGTGTGTGTGTGTATGTGTGTGTGAATATATATATATATATATATATATATATATATATATATATATATATATATTGTTTCTCTCTCTCTCTCTATATATATATTTTTTCTTATGCCTTTTCCATTATTGGATTGAAGGGACTTGGGGAGGCCAAGAGCCAACAAACTTAGGAAGATGGAAGAGAAAACCACATTATGATGTAAAAGGCAGTTGGACAGAGGACCAGTAAGGGAGCAGCAATTTATATGGAAGATTTATGACACCACGTGTGTTTGTAGTAAACATTTATAGGAAGCCTGAAGTTAAGGGCTTAGAGTTAGGATCCAGGATTGGTGGCTAATTATGAACTTAAAAAAAAATTAATAAATCTTTATTGTTCAGATTATTACAATTGTTTCTCCTTTTTCCACCCACAGCTCCCCTCCACCCAGTTCCCACCCCACCCTCTGCCCTTACCTCCCCCACACTGTCCTCATCCATAGGTGTATGATTTTTGTCCAGTCTCTTCCAGTACCCCCCACACCCCTTTCCCCCTGAGAATTATCAACCCATTCCCATTCTATGCCCCTGATTCTATTATATTCACCATTTTATTCTGTTCATCAGATTTTTTATTCTCTTGATTTTTAGATTCACTTGTTGATAGATATGTATTTGTTGTTCATAATTTTTATCTTTATTTTTTTCTTCTTCTTCCTCTTCTTAAAGAATACCTTTCAGCATTTCATATAATACTGGTTTGGTGGTGATGAACTCCTTTAGCTTTTTTCTTATCTGAGCAGCTCTTTATCTGACCTTCCATTCTGAATGATAACTTTACTGGGTAGAGTAATCTTGGTTGTAGGTTCTTGCTATTCATCACTTTGAATATTTCTTGCCACTCCCGTCTGGCCTGCATAGTTTCTGTTGAGAAATCAGCTGACAATCGTATGGGTGCTCCCTTGTAGGTAATTAACTGTTTTTCTCTTGCTGCTTTTAATATTCTCTCTTTGTCTTTTGCCCTTGGCATTTTAATTATGATGTGTCTTGGTGTGGTCCTCTTTGGATTCCTTTTGTTTGGGGTTCTGTGTGCTTCCTGGACTTGTAAGTCTATTTCTTCCACCAGGTGGGGAAAGTTTTCGGTCATTATTTCTTCAAATAGGTTTTCATTATCTTGCTCTCTCTCTTCTTCTGGTACCCCCATAATTCTGATGTTGGTACACTTGAAGTTGTCCCAGAGGCTTCTTACACTATATTCAAATTTTTGGATTCTATTTTCTTTTTGCTTTCCTGGTTGAGTGTTTTTTGCTTCTTTGTATTTCAAATCTTTGACTTGATTCTTGCGTTCCTCTAGCCTACTATTGGGTCTCTGTATAATATTTTTTTATTTCAGTCAGTGTATGTTTAATTTCTAGTTGGTCCTTTTTCATATCTTTGAGGGTCTCGTTAAATTTATCGGCCTTTTCTAGGAAATTCCTGAAAATCCTTATAACTGTGGTTTTGAACTCTATATCCAGTCGTTTGTTTTCCTCCATTTCTTTAGTTTGTGATCTGTTTCTTTGTCTCTGCATTTTTGCTGCTTCCCTGAGTGGTAGGGTGGCTTTGTGTGCTAGGTGTCCTATATGGCCCAGTGGCTCAGCCTCCCCAGTTACCTGAGGTGGACACTCTTGGTGCACCCCTTTGTGGACTGTGTGTACAGCCTTGTTGTAGTTAAGTCTTGATTGTTGTTCGTGTCACTGGGAGGAATTGACCTCTAGGCCAATTGGCTGTGAGGACCCACTGTGTCTATAATGGAAGAACTGCTGTGCTGGAGACACGCTTATGGGGCAGGACTTGTTTCAGTGGGGCTTTGGTGCTCACTGAGTCTGCCTCTTGAATGTGTCACTTATGGATGTGAGTAGTTGAAATCTGGTGTCGTCTCACACTGACCACTAGATACACTAGCTTCTGGATCTCCAACGGGGTGCAGGTCGGCTACTGTCTGAGGCCCCCCAGCAGGAGCTACAGTGAGAACTACAGTTTTCTCCTCTTTGCTTGGGGTTTGGAGGTTTTGGAGCTGTCTGACAAGAGCTGCAGTTTGTTAGGTTAAGCTGCGATAGGGCAGGCCATTTATATGCAAAAGCCGCTGTGTGGAGCTTGGGTGGGTTTGTAGATTGTGTGGGGCGGGGTCTCAGGGAGTCACTAGGCTAGGGCGTGGCAAACAGCGATGGCTGCCAGTCAGCCGTCTCTGTGTTTCCGCATTTTCAAGTCCCTGTGTCCCACACCCCAGCACAGTAAACAATGATTGCTGGGCGCACCTCTGCAAGAAAGTCACCCTCATTTTCCGACCCGATGGCAGACAGTCCAGCTTCTCCCCGTAGGAGTTTGGGTCCCCAGTGTCTCCCCAGAAACTGGAGTTCGGAGTAATCGGGAACTTGTCTCCCTTTGGGTTGAAAAACGCAGTGCTCCCAGTTGCCCGCCACCAGCCCGATTCGCGCTCCTCTGTACCTCAGCTTTTCAGTGCTTGTGCACGTCTCAATGATCTTTTCTCTTTCCTTCTAGTTGTAGAACTTCCACTCAGCCAGCGTTCTCGTGGTTCTGGGTGATAGATGTTTTGTCTTTTAGTAGTAGTTTTGAAATTGTTGTGCGAGGCAGCAGTTTAGGTGTTTACTTATGCCGCCATCTTGGTTTCTCCTCCTCCTTATGAACTTTTTAAGGGTATCTACACTAAGGAAGTTCATAGCCTTTAAAGTGGCTTTGGGGGGTGGCTTCTTGGTTCTTTATGCCACTTTTTTGTTATGAGAGAGAAGTAGCACAACAATGCTCCATTTTTCAATTATATCATGTCTCCCTTATCATTGAAAGCACAAAATTAAGGAGTGACTCTCTCTCATTTTCAGGATTTGAATACAGCCCCTACCTACCCCTACCCTAATGTCTGTCAAATATACAGACCTCTCCCCTGAATGCCCTAGGTATTAAACTGATTGAGTTAAACTGACAACTCAAACTTAAAATGAAAAACCAAGCTTTTGAAATTTTCCCCAAGATGCTCCTCCCAGATCCTGCCCCAACTCACAGAATGACCACCACTTCTGGGGTTGCTCAGATCAGAAACCTGTCTTTGATTTTTCCATTTCATACTTAAATCCAACCTGTCAGGAAATTCTTTTGATTCATTCTCCAGAAGTTATCTAAAATTTGATGACTTCACACATGTCTGCTTCCATCATCACAGTTAAGACAACATTATTTATTACCTGAATTATTTATTGCAGTAATGTCCAAACTGGATCCACCTAAGTAAGATACAAAGGGCCTAGGTTAAAATACAAATGGGATCCAACATTACATATATTTAAATTTTTTAAATTTATGAATCAAGCTAACAAATAGTTATTTAAAATATTTTCTATTCTCCTACATTAATGTATACTTTCATATTGAAAAAGTAAAAATAATCTACCTTTTGTATGACTGACAGTAAACAAAATATCAAAGATGACTGAATTGCTATTGTGCATGTCTGAGAGTTCTATTAATAGACAGGTGGTGTTTGGATGAGTAATAAAAGAAAGATATTCATGAATTATTAGATATTTATCCTATAGATGTTATTTTTAAAAGTTAATTTCAGAAAAATACTATATATTTTCATAATTAAAATTTCTACATAGTGTATATTCTATTGACAGTATTTTTTCAAATTAGACCACATTTGTTGAATCATTGTATTTGAACATTGTGTTTTAAAATTTAATTTCAATTTGGAGAAATTGCTCTGCTGAATTAGCAATCAAGTTTGGAAATGAATCATGAATTTTACATATCATGTTCAAATATTGTCATTGGGGTTGCATAGGATATATTATCACTATTGTAAACAATATTGCAAAATATTTAAATTTCATTATACAAACTATAATCACATATATTGTCATTTTCATCACCTCTTAAAACAACATTCTAAAATCTAGATCAATTAGGATAAATACAAATTTATCCTTCATAAATACAAATTTAGAGAGATATAAATTGTTTAATATGTTTAGCCATTAAGTCTGTAACTATTGCCAACACTGGGCAATTCATGAGTATCTCAAGAATGATGAAGTAGAACATAATGAAAAGCATGAAAATGAATGCTCAGCACAACTGAGATATAATACTTCGTTATCTATGGCATTTATGCTCTCCAAGGGGAGGTAGATAAGTTCCGTTGTACTTCTCTTAGTTAAGCACATCCATTGTTCAAATCCTCCCCACACACCAGAGCAGTGTCTATCTGCCAGTTTGCAGCAGCGCAGCCCACTGGTTGTGATGGCATTTGGAGGCAATCACTTTCTGTTTGATACACACAGGGCAGCAGGCCTGGAGAAGAGCTTCCCCGGGGCCTGAAAGATGCTAGTCATCGGAGTACCTGGTTAGACTGCAGGCTGTGCTGTAGCAGAATTGAGCCCAATTTCTAATAAAGGTGCCCTGGGTGTCATCATAATTTACATGTTGTCTGTTTTTTGCAGGACTTCCTAAAGCATGGGGCGCAGGACAGGGAACCCTCTTGCTTGGGTCTAACGGCAGTATCACCTGTTTCTGCCCTGACCCCTTCAATCAAAGCAATTCTGTTAAAAGGAAGTTGGATTATCTTACTCCTCTGCTCAAAGCCTCTTGAAGCCCCCATCTCACCCAGAATAGAAGCCGAATCCTTACTATGATGAGAGAGGCCTCGTGTGACCTGGCCCCTGCTTCCCTTCCCACTTCATCTCCTGCTATCTCCTCCATGCTTGCCCTGGGCATTGCCCTCAATGCTGTTCCTCAAACTCACTGGGCATGTTTCCACTCAAGGCTTTGTATGTGCCATTCTATCTAAATGGCTGTTACCAAGGTAACTTCATGACTGACCCATTTCTCTCTCCCAAGCCTTTATTTAAACATCACCTTTTCAGTAAGGTGTTCTTTGACCACTCAGTTTTAATTGCAGTCCCCATGCCCAACCCTCTTCCCTGCTTATTTTTCTCCATAGCACTCACCACCATATAAAGTATTGTAGCTCACGTACTGATCTTCTTTGTTTTCTGTTTTCCCATTGGAAGGTAAGTTCCATGGATTTTTGTCCATTTATTGCTCTATCCCTAGCTAGCACCAGGACATTCAATATGTGTTCAGTGTGTAACGATTGATAGGGTCCAAACTGATGAAGTAGTTGTGGATCTCTTCATAAGGTAGTGCTCACAGACTATCTTTGCTTTTGGTTTTTATCTTAAAAAAAAAAAAAGTCAACCAACAAGTCTGTTGCAATGTAAATAAAACAGTAATCTATACTTCACAATTAAGAATCTGGCTTCTATGGGGTTGCAGTAAGAAACAGTTACGGGAGGGGGCCAAAGTGTCAGGAACTGAGCTTTGTGTGTTCAATGAGCCTTAAATGATATGTACCAAGTGAGACCACAGAGCATGGAACAGTTAGACAATGTGCCAAAGACACCAGTGTGACAGGTGTGGAGCCATGAAATCCACCCTTAACCAGCAGAGCAGGGCAGAGTTTACTAAAAAGCTTGGCTGGTGAAAACTGGTGTAATGGGAAAAGAGCAGTAGTAGCCTAGTTTCTCAAGGCTATCACCCCAAGTGGGAAAGGGAATGAGAAGAACAAGAATCCACTGACAGCTTAGCAGGGGGTGCAAGGCTGGACTGGGCCTCATGTAAAACTGCTGGTGAAACCAGTTCAGTGCTGAGAACGAGACTGTATTTGGACACTCTGATCAGTCTAGTGTACAATCCATGTGAATTCAGTGGAAAAATTTAAAGGAGTGCTTAATTGTTTTAGGAACTAAAATGAAAGCATGTTTATTGTTATTTGAATTATGAGAATCATACTGCATCTAATGGAGCTGGCATGAGAGATTTGCATATTCTGAAGAGGGAAGTTCATGGAAGTGTCTCTCTTGTCCTGAGCTTGTGGAATGAGCAGAGGAGGCAGAAGCCTCATTCTCTTACTCTCTGTGCAGTCATTCATTTACTTAGGGTTACTGAGTGTTAGGCACTGTTCTTGGTACTGAAGATAAATCAGTGAGCACAACAGGGAGGAAAACCTCTCTTCGTAGAGCTTATGAAGAGAATGAATAAACATTCTGTAGGATATTAGTTATAGAGTATGTCAGGAGGTGATAAATGCTATGGAGGAAAATAAAGCAGGAAGGGGGATTAGGAGGATCAGGGTAGGTGGGGGAGGAGTGAGAGGGATTTAATATACAGGTCAGAAAAGGCCTCACTAAGAATGTAATATTTCAGCCACAATGTGAAGAAGGCAAGAGAGCAAGTCCTCTCTGAGAAAGCTGGGGAAACACAAGAACAGTATCCCTAATGTTGGAGCTCGCCTGGTAGAAAAGTCTGTGGCCTATAGGAAGTGGGGTGAGGTCAGAGAGGTAGTGTGGTGACAGGGTGTGTGGGATTTGTAGGCTATTGTAAAGACTTAGGTTTTTACTCTGAATTTGGTAGATGCAGAGATCATCTTCAAGGAAAAACCAGATACTCCTCTGAGGACACAGTGCTCAGCAGACAGCCTCTGGCTTTCAGCTCCTTCAGGGTCTGCCCAGCTTCAGGGCTGTCTCTTTTGAGGTGATGCCCTTCCCACGGCAGCCCAAATTTGGTCACCGAGAAAGGCAGGTTGGATAAAGGCCAGGCCATCTTAGCCCTTGCTGGTCACCTGGATGGGCCACGCTCTCTACAGAACTTCTGCCATTTGGCCAATGCTTTGCTAGGATTTCACTGTAGTTCAACTCTTCCCTGCCCAGTTCTGTTTCCTTCCCCTTTCTTCCACAGCAGTTGATTCCTCATTAACATTTTGCATCTCAAAGTCTCTTTGCACATCTGCTCTGGAGATCCAACTGATGACCTTGAGATGTAAACTGTGAAGGTGGTAGAGGGTACAATTTTGTGGACCACTTGTTCACTGCACATTCACCCCTACACACACACACACACACACACACACACACACACACACACACACCTCTCCTTTGCTGTGGGTCAGGGCTGAAAGAACTAATTAGTTAATTAATTAACATTTTCAGAACACTTTGGGCCTGATATTTAGATCCAAAGAACCTCTGCTGTCTGACTGTAGTGGTTAAGTACAGACTCAGGAACCAAAAGCACTGGGTTAGAATTTCATTTCCTAGCCAAGTGACCTTTAGTAAGACACTTACTCTATCTGTTCCTCAGTTTCCTCATCTATAAAATGTGAATTTGGTCTTATGAATGAGTTTATACTTGCAAAAACTCTTAGAACTGTGTCTGGTATGTAGTAAGTGCTAAACAGATGTTTGTCAAATAAGAAAGCCAACTTTATTTGAGTCAAATATGAGAGACTGCATGTTGTATATGAGTCAGACCCCTTTTTGGAGTATTAGCTTTTCTGCTGATAGGCTTATGAGTGGGGAGGTGAAATCAGGATTGGTTTGGGTCCAGTGTAGTATCAGTGGTGAGTGTGTTGGTTAAATTGGAGTCATGCATTTGATTGAAGTCTTTCTATAGAATATCTGGTATTTAAAAGTACAAAAATAGTGTTTTATAAAGGATACATGAATTAAAGTGTTACTCCTTTGAAATGAGATTGAGGTTCCCCCCTTCCTCTAAATCACTATTAATAGAGTTAATATATCAAAGTGCAGGTCTTCATCTTCCTATTTAGGCACCAGGACCATTGGATTGACATGCTGACCATGAGCTTCCTATACACCTGAATAAGGCACTGAAAGAGAGCCTAATGAAAGATGGATGTTTTGCTGATCTGAAAGGTAATGGCAGTGACAAATGAGACCTCCCAGTGGACCATAGTGAGGGGTGGTGGCAGGAAATTGCATCGGCTCAATGATTAAGGCAACATCAGCAGTCAGAAGACAGCAGTGGGGCAGGTGGCCTTGGTCTCGCTGCTGCCTCATTTGCTGCGCCTCACAGGGTGATGTGTCTGAAATGTGTCTGCAGGGCCCACAAACCTGCTTCCCCCCTTTTTTTTCCTGAGGATAAATGAGCTACAAAAATTTTAGAACATCCAGATTATTAAATGTCAGAACTATTGCCAAAGCAGCACACCCACTCTCCTTGGATGTTGAATGCAAGTTAAAATTGCCTCTGGCAAAAGGTTTTGTGAAGGTCTTATTCATTCCTTTTAATTCAAGAAAAATTAATGAGCACCTACTATGTACCAGACACTGGGCTCGATGCCAGGAACATGAAGATAAATGAGATAATTTCTTGTCTTCAAGGGAGTCACAGTCGAATGGAAGACGTGACTAAGCGAAGACAATAGTTGTTTCATCTTTTCTGCTTCAAGGATGGTCAGAGACCTAAATGCCATGGCTATTATAGAGGACATTGAGAAAACACTTCATCCAGCAAGTTAGTTGATTGATGTTCTTGTTTACCCCACAGAGTACTAGGTTGGCAATTGATTTAGGAAGGTTCAGCCTCAGTGGGAGAAAAATGTAAACAAAATATTCAAGAACAACATTTTCATGATTGGGTGTTACCATATGGCACCTTAAATCTTGTTTTGAAGACCTTGGATTGATAAGCAGGAGAGGATTAAAGAACTTTCCTCCAGAAATCAGAAGTTGACCTGGCAAAGTCAAGGACCAAAGGAGACAGACAGAGGCTTTCACCTGAGCCTGTTAAGGATCTCAGTGATCACTTCATCAGCTTCTCTTGAAAGATGAGGGTCCAAGGCCTGGATTCTGCTACTCAAAAGGTTGACCCAAGGACTCACAGATTGTGACATTCACATTCCAGTCAACGGCTTTTGGTTTAAAACAGAAAAAAAAATTGGGATATGACATACCTATAGAAATGTGCACACATGTTGAAGGTACAGCTTGGTGATTTTAAACAGATGGCTACACCCATGACACCAGCATCCTGCCAGGTTGGTGAAAATGTCCACAACCTGGCAGGGTTTCCTTGTGCCCAGGTCCAGTCAAATCACTCCACCCTACAAACATAACCACTACTCTAATTTCTATTACCACAGATTAATTTAGCATGTTGCTGAACTTCATATAAATGAAATTATACAGTTTGTAGACTTTTATGTCTGGCTTTCTCCCCACCCCGCGCATCCCCCCAACAGTCTGTCTGGGAGATCATCATGCTGGTGTGTGTATCAGTAGTGCTTAAAATGTTGGACATCTTTTCATATGATGATTGACCATTTGTAATCCTCTTTTGTGAAGTGCTTGTCCAATTGTTTTGCCAAGTTTTAGTTTATTTGTCTTTTTCTTATTGATGAATAGAAGTTCTTTATTTTTTTTTTTATTATTTATTTATTTTTTTAAAATATATTTTATTGATATTTTACAGAGAGGAAGGGAGAGGGATAGAGAGTTAGAAACATTGATGAGAGAGAAACATCGATCAGCTGCCTCCTGCACACCTCCCACTGGGGATGTGCCCGCAACCAAGGTACATGCCCTTGACCGGAATCGAACCCGGGACCCTTCAGTCCGCAGGCCGACGCTCTATCCACTGAGCCAAACCGGTTTCGGCAGATGAATAGGAGTTCTTTAGATTGTCTTCTTGCAAAACTCCCGAATTTTAACCCCCTTCTCTTTTTCTACAAGTGGGCCAATTTGTTTCCCGAGGCTCCTCCTCCCTTTCATTCATTCCTCTCTTTGGTTTCTAAAATTCTCAAACACAGGCTCCCCTGATGGTTCTCTATGTTTGCAGGACTAAATTGCTTCCAAAAAGCAAATTCATGCTTAGATGTAAGTGACTAAAATACTTTGTTGTTACTTTAACCCCTAGGTATTTATCTTTTAAAAGGAAATGAAGCCAACCAACAGAATATCTGATGGTGGAATTTCAGAAACAAGAAAGTTGATGGGGATTTTTTTTTGAGGTAGAATGTCCAATGAAAGACACTTTTTGATATCTCTGAAATCCATCAGTGCTGTCATTTTCTCTGAATTTGGGCCAATTAGCTTTAAGGAATGTTTGACAAAGGGAAACATTTATTTATCAACAAATGATTGCCTCAGTAAAAAAAATACTTGGGTTACTGGTTTCAGGACTATTTTCAAAGATTGACCATCAATGACTTCCACCAGCCTGGAAACGGTCTGGTGCAATGTCCCAGGGAGGCCGTTGTCTTAGAAACCATTGTCAATATTGCGATAATGATTTTCCAGGAGATTACAAAATGTGCTTATGAAGTTAGTGAGTGATGCTAGATTGGGAAGTGGAGTCTAATACCTGATAGGCAGGAGAATGATTTAAGATAACCTTAAAAATGAGGGTAAAAAAACAGCAAAAATAAAGAAGAAATATCAATGAAGGCAATTTATGTGATGAGGGACCAACAACAACAACAAAACATTTAAAAAGAGGTGTGTACAGCTGGCTAGATCCAAGCAGTCTCTGTTCATCCTCAAGAATACATGTGTCTGAGATGTCCTACCTAAGCACATGGACCATTTAATCTCTCACTATAAAACCAGTTCTCGCTGAAACCGGTTTGGCTCAGTGGATAGAGCGTCAGCCTGCTGACTGAAAGGTCCCAGGTTGGATTCCAGTCAAGGGCATGTACCTTGGTTGCAGGCACGTCCCCAGTGGGGGGTGTGCAGGAGGCAGCTGATCGATGTTTCTCTCTCATCAATGTTTCTAACTCTCTATCCCTCTCCCTTCCTCTCTGTAAAAAATCAATAAAATATATTTAAAACAAAAAACAAACAAAAAAAACCAGTTCTCAGCTGTGTGTTAAACACAGAATGGGGGCACAGATTTGAGACTTCTCATCTGTTTCTGCCATAAATATTTCACTTGTCAAATATTTATTGGTCACTAACTGTCAGGTGCTGTGATAGCTAATCGTCATACAACTTTATAAATTCTTTAATTAAAGTATTTATTAATTATATAAAAGAGAGGTTGAAAGCAGTTCTGGGAGGACTAGGGGAGATTTTGCATTAATTTATTTACCCACACAATAAATATTTAGTGAGTGTCTGTCTCATACTAGGCTTCATGCTAGATGCTGAGGATACAGCTTGGAACAAGATGAGTCTTTGCCATCATGGAGCTGGCAGTTTAGTGAGAAATGTAGTGAGCTGGCACGGCCATGGCATACTCAGCCCCAGGGCGCCTTATGTGCCGCACCAGCTCAGTCAGGTTCGGTGAGCCTGAGAGGGGGCAGTGAAGGATTGAGAAAAGACAGATAAGATAATGAAAGCTGGGTTCTCGGTGGGACGCTGTCCTCTCTTATGGTAGCTAGCGACAGCACCATGGACTACAAGCCATGTCTTTATTTTATAGCCATATTCCTCGAGGCAAAGTAAGGGCGTGACAAGATGTTTACTACATTCTCGTGGGTTTCAATCCTACTCAATTACATGCACCTGAACTCTATCAAGCCCACATCACTCAGGCAGGTGGGGCCACGTGTTCGGACCATAGGTTCAAGCTTACTGTTGGCTATAATTGTGCTGGAAGGGCTCTGCCTTCCAAACTTGGACTTGCACGTGACTTTGCCATGAGAGGACTGTGCCCTCTCATTAGTCCGAGGCTTGAACCTGTCCAATCACTGTAGCCCCTCTCCACAAGAAAGACAGAGGAGTTGACATTAAACTGTGTCATGAAGTACTTCTCTGGTGAAAAAGGGAGGAAGGCCATTCCTGCTAGAGGCACCTATACATAGCATCACAGAGTTTGGAAAGAAGTAGATGAATTTGGAAAACTGCAAGTGATGGGATGTAGTTGAAATCATGTGGAATGCATTTAATGAGAATCCAGTGGAGTAGGTTCTTCCAAAAATGTTGCAGCTGAATTCTACCATAAGTTGGAATTGATTTGTGTGTCTGTCTATTTATCATCCTATCGATGTAAGATCCTTTCTGTGGATGGTACTAATAAACACTGGGGGAATTCCTATAGACGTGAATGTGGCAGGGTCCCTATTTTAACCTTAAAGTTTCTTATAATAGAATATAGGAACATCATATCTAAATGATATGTAGGTAAAGGAAGCTGAGAGGTGGATTAAAATGAAAGGAGCTAGTTTCCAGGTTCAATTTGACTCCATTCTATAATAATCAAGATAGAATTAAAAAATGTTTTATTGATTTTTTTAGAGAAAGAGGAAGGGAGAGTGATCTGCTGCATTCTGCATACCCCCTCCTGGGGGCCAATATGCCCTAATTGGGGAATCTAACCTGTGACCTGTTGGGCCTGGGTTGACCCTCAACTGCTGAGCCTTACCACCTGGTCTAAATTTTTTATAGGGATTTCCTATCCTTTACCATCAACTGTTCAAAGAGTTGTGTAGCTGTTTTGGGCTATTTGCTCTACTGAGAAGTGTCAGAGCAGACACAAGATAAACCTATTAAAGTGTCAAGAAGAAAACAGCCCTAAGGGTTACCAACTGACCATTTCCTGGTCAAATAACTTCTAAGTATCAGATTCAAAAGGGCCAATTTAAGGTTACATTTATTATATCCTCTTAAATACCTTTCAGAAGCATTGGGTATCTACATCTCAGCTTTTTCTGCAGTAACAAACAATTCTGAAATCTCAGTGGCTTACAACGTTTACTTCTCACTCTTGTGTTTAGTGTGATTGTAGCTTTGCTCAGCTCTGCTTGGGTCTACGGGAGTGGGCTCCAGGCTGTGGACTGGATTCAAGTCTGTTTCAAGTGCGAGGAGAAGCTACTATCTAAGGATAGTTTTCTTCAAGGGGAAGGACTAAAGCTCAACAAATGACAGAAACTTTCAATGCCTTTAAAAGTTTCTGCTTAGACATGAAATATCATTGCTGACATGTACACATAAGGAACTGTTTGATATTGAAATTGGGACTCAAAAGAACTGTTGGCCCAGAAAGAAACTCACTACAGACTGATTCATTTGCCTCTCAGCATAACCATTATTGCTTGTTTCATTTTCGGTTCTTATAAGTGTATTTCTAGTATCACATGATCTCACTCATCTAGGGGAAATAATGAACAACATAAACTGATGAACAGGGACACACCCGGAGACAGGGAAGCATTGATCAGACTGTCGAGCGTCGGAGGGAGGGTAGGGGAGGGTGAGGGTAGGGGGGAGACATCAACCAAAGGACTTGTATGCATGCATATAAGCCTAACCAGTGGTCATGGACAACAGGGGGGTGGGGGCATGCGTGGGGAGGGGTTTGGGATGGGAATGGGGGGATGAGGACAAATATGTGATACCTTAATCAATAAAGAAATTTTAAAAAAAAGAAAAGAAAAAAAATCATAGTTACTCAAACTCCATTTGCAAAGAGTCATATGACCAAACCCATAATTGAGAAGTATACTTTTTCCATGGGACAAGGGTGAGAGAAGGTAGCGTGAATGTTTACTGATCACAATCTTCCATAATGTATATATTTATGTACTTGTTTTATAAGATAACTTCTACAGATAAACTGAAATCTCAGAAGTGTCATGATCAGCTATTAGAAACAACTACATTTCAGGGGAAATGTTCTAAGATTTTCTTTCATGCTATACTAGAAGAGTTGATATTAGAAATGGATACACAGTAATGATCTGAAATAATTGGGGTGAGATTGCTATGGGAAAAATTAAAATTCAGACTATAATAATTTGGAGGTATCCATTTGTGAGAAATGTCTGCAGTTATTCATTAATATAGTACTTACATGGCAATACTAGTCAGTCAGGCAAGATTTGAGTGACTCGTGGGTCTTTAAACTTGGAAACATGTTTTTTAGTGGGGAGGTTGGGATAGAATGGGGGCAATGGTGAATGTTTTATAGCATAGATTAAGCTACATATAATTGCTATGGTACTGATACAGTCTTTACATTTTATTTGGTTGAAGAGTGTGCCTTAAAACTGATTTTCCTTTGCAAAGGCAGGCGGTTTGTTGCCATGATTTCTGCTCTAACAAGTGCCAGAAGTAGTTATTTTCCCAGTGTGTGGGGAAAGTATAAATCAGGCCTTGTGGTGGGACTGTAAATGTGGCTCTGTCTGAGGAATAAACTCATGAGTTCAATTTGGTTATAGACTTATGGGTTGAAACTCAGATCAGCTTAAATGCAGTGTATTTTGTGTAGTTATTCATTTATTTAATTTATTTTTTTAAAATATTTTTATTTATTTCAGAGAGGAAGGGAGAGGGAGAGAGAGATAGAAACTTCAATGATGAGAGAGTGTCATTGATGGGCTGCCTCCTGCACACCCCCTACTGGGGATTGAGCCTGCAACCCTGGCATGTACCCTTGACCAGAATCAAACCTGGGACCTTTCAATCTGCAGGCTGATGCTCTCTATCAATGGAGCCAAACCAGCTAGGGCTTTTGTGGTTATTTAAATGGTGTAAGATATTACATAGCATGATGAAAATGTATTTTCCATTTCTTCTTGTGCTTTGACATTGTATTAGGTATTGTTTTAGTGTGCAATGATGATGACTTTAGATTATTATTCACACTTCAGCTTCAGTGAACACTGCTTAACAACAGAGCCATTGAGCAATTTTAATTTTAATAGACTTAGAGATTACAATGAACCTCTCTAGTTAAGAAGTATCACTTTGTACCATGCTTAGGACCCACAATTCAGCACAAGGCAGCCCATCCCGACATGCGCATCAAATTAGTTCTGTTTTTAAATACAGATGATATAAAACATTCTTACAGAAAACTAATTATCAGTGTTCTTAGAGCCATAAGAATTTGTTGAGTGGGTAGAATATAAACCAGTAAAGAACTTTGATCTTATATATAAAGAAATAAATTAAAGCCCTCATTAAATTATTATGAAGTGATTGAAGTGAAGTTGCTTCTTTCTTTCCCTCCACTTTTGTTTGTTTTTTGGCAGTTGTAGTAGTCAGGGTCTTTTCAGCTGCAAGTAATGTCAAGCCTAATCCAACCAATAAAGAATCTAATTGTTACACTGAACAAGGGTCAAGAGTTAGTATGGGCCCTAGTCATGAGGAGACGAGGATGCTTGTTCTATTTCTCCAGTATTCTCTTGGTTCTTCCCTCTTTGCATTATTTTTATTCTCAGACTGGCTTCCTCATTGTATTAACATGGTTGGCAGCAACAGCCAAGGAAACATGCTTCCTTGATCATGTCCAGAAGAAAATATCTGTCCCCCCATATGTCAGACACTTTAGTTATTACCCAATATCTATTCTTCCTTGTTTCATACTTGATGGTTAATTTATGGAAGAGATTAGAATTTGAATCAGTAGACTGGGTAAAGCAGATCATCCTCACCAGTGCAGGTGTGCATCATTCAGTCTATTACAGCCTGAAAATAACAATAAGGAGGACGGAAGGTGAAGTTACTCTCTGCCTGAGCTAGGATGCCCTCCAATATCAATGTTCCTGGTTCTTGGGCCTTCAAACTTGTACCAGGACTTGCACAGTTGCACCCTTCTCCTCCACCCCTTTCTCAGGCTTTTGTACTCATAATGGGACTTACATCCTTGGCTTCCTGGGCTCCCAGGACCCTGAACTTGGACTGAACCAAACCATTGGCTTTCCCTGTTCTCCTGACAGCTTGCAGATGTCAGATCATGGAACTTCATGGTCATGATCACGTGAGTCAGTTCCTATAATAAATCTCCATGGAAATACATATCGGAATGCTCAGATTTCCATATGAGAGTTTGTTGTGAGCTTAGTCCTTGAGATGGAAGTCTGGTATGAATAGGAGCAGAGCAATAAGATAGAAGGAAATGGGACATTGGTCTGCTCTGGGAGGAGAGTTACCTTACTAGCTTAAATTTTATATTAAAGGATAATAAACTATTGGTTTTACTTCAAGTCTTTGTAAATTTTCTGAACTGATGTCCTTGCTAGTAGAAGAGTGGGATAAGTCTGCTTTTTGCATCACTTTAGGTCATGTGCTCATCCCTGGGCCAGAAATGGTCTCCAAGGGAAACTATGGTGTGTTGGGTATTAATTGGCTTAAACCTAGGTTGCTGAACCAATAACTGGGAAAAGGGATGGAATTACAGTGATTGGTTAAGATGATCCAGGGCCCACTCCTGGACCAGGAACCTATTGGTATCAGTAGAGGTTTTTATCAGTAGAGGCATATGTTAGGGGTTCTATTAGGAGGAAGTGAGGAATGGTTGATACAACAATGTCCATTAGAAGTGTTATCTCTCCTTATTGGCATACCTAACAGATTGTGGTCTGAGAAAAAAGAAAACTTGACTAATTTAACCTACTCTTATTTAAATCTGGGCCATTTTGCTTCCTAGATTGCCTGGGCTGGAGAGTATAGACTAAATGATAGATGTCATTTCAGATTACAGTGTTCGGTTTTGATTTACTCACATGTATAAATGAGTGCGTTGTTTGCACGTGGGTGTTGAGGAGCGATCCATGTTGCTGTGGGTAGGGTGGGCAAGGTTCCCCCTCACCTAGAAGTTGTCATCTGAGAAAAGCTCGCTTAGTTTGTTAGCTGAGGATCAGCTAGAATTGTTCCCACCAGGATTCAGGAATATAAAAGAAATCATTGCCTGGTGTAGTACCACCTATACTGCTGAAAACCATCTGGAGCTAATCTCTGGATGTTGCATGCCCCTGACCAAGACTCAACATTTGATTAACTTATGAAAGACAGGACTGAGAACTTAAGTAGATTACTGATTGCACAGGTAGTCTCTGAAAAAGAATACACAGGATACAGGCTAGGAACTTTGCATTAAATTGGTTGCATAAGTAGATGCTGAGAAAGCCATTAATTGCACAGAAGTGAAGACATCAGGTGCTAAGATCCAACTATTAGCTTAAAAATCCTGCCTTTTCCACTAGTTGTGTAAATTTGGGCAATTGCTTTATCTATGTCTGTCTCAGTTTCCTCACTGTTAAAGGAAATGACAGCACCTACCTTGTGGGAGATTTAAGTAAGAATAAGGCATACAGTACAGCGTCTATTAATTACATAGGAAAGCTAAGAACATTCATCTTTGAGGTCTCTGAGCAGCTAAAATTGCAATGGCTCTGTATGTAGGAGGGATTAGAGGGCAGAGACTGGAGGGATCGCTAATGAGCCAGCTGATTTCAGTTCAGTGTAAGAAAACACTCCCTACGAATTACACCTGTCTTCAAATTTAATTAGATACTTCTGGTGAGTTGTTTTACTGGAGGTTTCCAAACACAGGCAGTGTGTGTGTGTGTGTGTGTGTGTGTGTGTGCGTGTGTGAGTGTGCGAGTGTGTGAGTGTGAGTGTGAGTGTGTGTGTGTGTGTGTATGTGCAGTTGTTGATCACATATGTGATAGAGAGTTTCGCACACAGGATGCATGGTTGCACTAGGTCAGTGGTCGGCAAACTTATTAGTCAACAGAGTCAAATATCAACAGTACAACGATTGAAATTTCTTTTGAGAGCCGAAAACCGACTTCTGCGCATGGGCCACGAAGTTTCAATCGCACTGTACGTGCGTGCCCGCACGTGGTATTTTGTGGAAGAGTCACACTGAAGGGGCCAAAGAGCCGCATGTGGCTCACGAGCCGCAGTTTGCTGACCACTGCACTAGGTAACTGCTTGGATTGCGCTTACTCCTGAGCTGCTTTAACTATGTCTTAATTTTGAGCGTGTCCACTTAAATATGGCCTTCATTTAGATTTTGATCTATCAATAAGCCATTGTAAGTAACTCTTTACCTGGTGAGATGCTAAGGCCTGTCACAATGTGTAATTCCTTGGGCAACCCGGCAGTGAAAACTACTGACTCAAAGGCAAAGAAAGCATAATCACCCTGAAGCTGTTATTGGAGCATTCATTGAAAAGAACCTTACTATGACAGTAAAAAACAAATAAAAATTGATGAGGCCAAGTGAAAGGTAAACACAGTCCTCTGAGGAGAATTTAAAAATTTCATGCATTTACCTTTATTCACTGCAAAAAACAAGGCAATCGCAAGACTTTTGACTTTTTAATTATACAGTTACCACATTATATTTTAACTTTAAGGTTTTAAAGAGTCTTTGATGAAATTGTTTTAATTGAGGCCAACTCAATTTTTGGTTATTATTTATAATTAGGTGAAATTTTCCCTTGTTGTGATTTCGCTAAAGCCTTTCAAACAGCCATAAGAAAAGTTAGCACTATATGCAATGAAAATTTACTTATATAACTCTACTAGTATTTTCTCATCTAATAAACAGAGCAATAAGAAAATAAAGGGGAGAAATGGTGCCTTGCATTGCACACAGTATCTTATTTAACTTTTAAGTAACCTGGTGAGATAGACATTTAATATATTTTAAATGTATGTAGGAGGGATTAGAGGGCAGAGACTGGAGGGATAAGACCTTTCAGGAACATTAAATATCTTATCCATAGTCACTAAGCCAATACACACTGGAGCCAGGATTTTGACTTAGAGTTGCTTAAATTCAAATAAAATCCACCTCTGTTACGCTAAGGTGGAGACCTTTCCCACCTCAAACTCACATGCTTTCGCCAACTAGGAAGGGACATAAATGAGTGACTCTGGAGGGTATGGGAAGGGATGGAAGCCATATAGAGACTGAAGTGGAGGGTGCCTGTTTTTCCCAAAGGCACTCACATTAATTTTTACAGATATTCATGTTGGCAGCTAAACAAACTCATCTCCTATCCTTATCAGGCAAGTATGCCAAGAGTTGGCAACCTCTGAAATGCTATTACATTTTCATGCTGCAGATTAAACAAATGATTTGAGAGGCAAGATCACAGTACAATTTTGTTTTAGTCTCCCCTGATCTCTCTGAAATTTTATTTAGTGCAAAAGGCTTTTCCACTAAAAAATGTGGGCTGATTCAGTAGACTTTTCTTTTTTTCTTCTTAATATATTTTTATTGATTTCAGAGAGGAAGGGAGAAGGAGAGAGATGGAAACATCAATGAGAGAAAATCACTGATTGGCTGCCTCCTGCAGCTCCCTACTGTGGATGGAGCCTGCAACCCAGGCATGTGCCCTTGACCAGAATCAAACCTGGGACGCTTCAAACTGCAGGCTGATGCTCTGTCCACTGAGCCAAACTGACTAGGGCAATCAGCGGACTTTCCTTAAAAGACATGCCCACATGGATTTAAATCACAAACATCCTCAGTTCCAAAACTAGAGTCTTCAGTCCTTTGCTGTAGTCAAGATTGCATAACTGATTTGTCACCCATTTTCTCGTTCTCCTCAGCTGGTCCCTTGAAGTGGGAGGGTGTGTCATTGTCCTTTTTTCTTTCTTCTTTATTTATTCTCTTAACTCACCATTTCCTATTATTCCTGGCAGGGAAAAAAGGAGAGAAGAGAGAGAGGAGAAATGTAGGAAAAAAGACTATAGCTTTTCCCTGAAATGGTACTTTTGTGAGCTGGAGGAGGTGGCTACTTAAGGTTCACTCCCTTAGGGTTCTTTTATAGCTCCCACCACAAATCCAGCACCAGGGATTTCCCACCTGCATTGCTTTGGGCAGAGAAGCGGGGATGCAAATCAGTGTCAGTTGGATGTTTGAACCTCTGGCTGTAAGCCCAGGATTTCTGAACTCCACCTCAGCTTTTGGTTGCTGAGTCTTTCCCCACCCGCTGGACAACACTGGCTCTTACTTGTGTGAGCAACTCAGGTACATGGCAACACTTCTGCTTTCTTCTGGTAATTTCTGGGAGTACAGGTCAGTTACAAAGAGCAGCAGCTCTTGTCAGTAATCCCCCTCTGCAGTAGTTAGTCACTCTTCTGCCCCTCCGGGGTCCCCAGGTTAGAAGGCAGCTCCCAGGGCACCCTGACTCCTAGAGGAGTTCATAAACCATACATACCAGGCTCTCTGAGGGTCCCATGGAAACCCCTCCACCCCTGCTCTCCAGGCTTGAGGTGAGGGAGTAGTTAGGAGAGGGCCAGTTGGGGCTGAGACTCTGGTTTTGTCCCAAGGAATCCTTTGACAAAAATCTTTGATCTGACCCTCTTTTCAAACTTCTTAATCTGGCCGATGGGTCTAAGAGCCAGGGTACTAGTTTTCATCATTTTCTCTAAATTCTACATGGGGAGCTGATATCTATTACATTTTGACTAAGGTGGAAGGTCAATTTGGTAGCACTCAGCTGTCCCTGTAGGTGGGGCTGATGCAGCACTGCACAGGACAGAAGTAGTTTGTCTGGTTTAGGACTCGTCAGTCCAACTTTACCTTCGAAAACAGGATCTCAAAGAGGACCCTTGGATGGGCTTTGTGTGATCTCTTAGCCTTGAGGGATGTGCACAATTTAAATGTCTATGCATGAATGTACATATTTTAGCTCCAGTTTAATGATCCCAAACGGGTTAGGAAGCTCCGGAAAAATGTTGCTGGGTTTGTTCATACAAAGGACTTTTTCTGAAAAGACAGCCATACATGAGTACAAAAGTAACCATACTGCTTACTCAAGTTATACTTTAACTTGGTGAAGTCAAGGAAACTGTAGATGATAATAACTTTGGACCCCATTCCATCCTTTTCTTGAAACTTGAGACTTTTAATTCTCTGGTAGTCAACATTAAATGAGTTTAAAATCACTTATATCAGCTTCTTTCAGGATACAAAAAAAAAGGGGGGGGCAAGATGATAGCAGTTGGGGAAGGGGAATTAAATCATAGTTTTTACCAAAACACCATTATCTCTTTTATGTATATTTCTGGTTAGATCTATTTTTTTTCTTTGTTATTTTATTCCCAAAAGGCTACTAAAGAATTGAAAACTACAGAATCTTTTAATGCAGTTTTGGGTAGAAACTATTAAGACAGCAGAAACAGAATTAGAAAAAAACCCACATTGTGTAATGGAGCAGTTAAGATGTTCTAATTAAAGTTATAATTGTAAATTGAGTGCATGATGATAACTTAAAATTTTTTCTCATCTGGGCATTTATGGTCCATATTTAAATTCTTTATACCTCATACTTAAATGTGCATGTCTTACTGAATTTATGCTGAACCCTAAATAAATGAACATGGAGTTTTAAAAATGAAATTTTCAGAAATACCAATAATCATGATAATAATGAAGGCAATATTTTAATGTAGGTTTTTCTCTGCGGTCACTTTAAGTGCTTTTCAAAATTCTTCTCAAACACAAGTTCTCCTTTGAGACAGTTAATAATAAGTTGCAACACAATGCAGGAATCACTCCGGTTCCCCAAACTCTGCCTCCTTTCACAGACCTTTTACTATTTCTTTCAAACCCTTTTTGCCAGCACCCCACCCCCACCCCCACCCACCTCTCCCTCTTCACTCTTAGTAAAGAAATTTGCTTCATTGGGGCTTAAGAAAATAGAGACCTTGAAGTAGCAGCTTTATCACCTTTCTTCTCTTCTACAGTGGAAAGCACATAAAACAGCCCCACCCTTTGCCACTGTTTGAGAGAGAAAGGAGGCCTCTATCAGCTCAGCCAGCACTGGTGCTGCCCTCTTTGTGCTCCAGCCCCTCCTCTCTCTCCTCATTGACTTTGAACATCAGTTTTCCTGTCTCTCGTTTCTTCTAATGCTCCCTTGTCCCCAGTGGTTGCACGTGAGCCTACAAACATGTTTTTGTATTCTTCATACCACCAAGGACTGATGAGTCGTCGGAAGTTTTCTTGTCCACTTCTACACTATTCTTGTCATTCATTTGCTCTATTCTTTCCATTCACATGTACTCCTCTGCCTTGGCATGCCACCCACCCACAAACATGGCGCTGGACAGACCATTGTAAAGGGAAGTAAAACAATCAAACAAAATAAAGACAATGTATGGCATTGGCATCTTCCAAGCCTGTCTCTGGATGTGTCATTGTTTCCGACTTTATCCTCACAGAGTAATGCAATTGTGTGTCCTGCCTCTTTTCACTGAACATAAGGGCTGGTATATTGTAGATGTGCAAGGAATATTCAATGGATTAATACATACGTAACAAAATTTTTTTTTGCATTAGTGATTTATTGCCACATACGTAGTGTGGAACACCCATAGAACCTCTGTGACATGCAAAAGGGAACACACATTTACTTCACAAGTCTATAAAATTCAGCTGGTCTGGGGTGGGCTCATCAGGGCCCACCAGGGCTTCCTCATGTGGCAACTGTGGGCCAGCTAGGCAGCTCTGCTGATCTTGGCTGGGCTCCCTCATATGTTTGAGAGTTGCCTGACTGTCGGAGAGTTTAGGATGGCCTTAGTTCATACAACAGAGAGACTTGGTTCCATTCCACATGTCCAGTCTCCAACAGGCTCGCTTGGCATTGTTCTTTTCAAAACTCCTTGTGCTATGCTGGCTAAAATCCCATTGTCCAAGGCTAGTCCTATGGCTGGACACAGAATCAAGGGGCAGAGATACCCTGTTTCCCCGAAAATAAGACAGTGTTATATATTAATTTTTGCCCCCAAAGACACGCTAGGTCTTATTTTCAGGGGATGTCTTATTTTTCCATGAAGAAGAATATGGTACACATTTATTGTTAAATGAAAATAAAGGAAATTTATTACCTGTATACGGTACGGTAGTACGGTAGTTGTCAACACAAACCAGACAAACTGTGAATCCTACAGTATCAAGAATTTACTCATTTATTCAATGACAATCATGTCATCATCTTCTGGAACATCATCATAACAATCCAATTTCTGAATTTCCTGGTGAGTTTCTTGTGACTCCATTTCTTTCAGAATCAGTGGACCAAATCTCTCATGTTTAGCAATAGCACTGTCTTTAAATGAGTACTTCTTGTCAAGGTAGCCTGCTCGCAGTGCATTTGCAATGCAACTGTCAGTGATTTTCTCCCATGAATTCTTCACCCAAGTCACAACTTCTTGCAGTTTAGGTTTCACAAAGTTTCGACGCTGATTTCTCTCCATTCTATTTTCAATGTACTCATTAATTTCCATGCGCAAATTGTCTTTGAATGGCTTGTTTATTGCAATATCAAGAGTCTGGAGATAGGCAGTCATTCCTGCGGGAATCATTATCTGATCTATTTTTCTTTTGTGAAGAAATGTCTTCATGTCTTTAGCGCAGTGAGTGCTGGCTGCATCCCAGACTAGCAGACCTCTTTGGCTCCCTCGCATAACAAGCGGCAGCAATTAAATCGACCCACTTCCTTATAACTGCTTGTGTGGCCCAGGCTTTTTCAGTTTCAAGAATAAAAACGCCCAAAACAGGTTCAATCTTTTCCTTCTTGCCCTTAGAAATGATTAAAGGTGGGATTTTAGTGCCATCCAGACAAATTGCCAAAATACAGAAACACGTGCACTTTTGTAAGCAGTGGAGGGAATGTATGCTAAGGAGGCACCCCACTGTTCAATTGTTGTTTGAGATGATTGGCCCATAAGCACTGCAGTTTCATCCATAGCAATCATGTTGGAAAGATTGTATTTAGAGAAGTCAGCATCATCAATAAAGGACTTGAATGCAAGTGCTTGCTTAATAACTTGAGTATCTTCCAAACTAAACAATGTTGTAGATCTTCTTAAAGACAGTTCACTTCGCTGAAGGAAATTATCCAGCCAGTGTTGTGATGCTTTGAAGTCTTCAGGGGCTATGTCAAACTGTGGTGCCATTGCAAGGGCAAATTCTTGAATCTGAGCCCTATTCACAACCAAAGACTTTGCTCTCCTGTCAACAACCCATTCACAGATCAGGTCTTCCAGCTCGGAAAATAATGGTTGCCGACCTGATCCACACTTGCGCTTTTTAGCATTTCCCTTGTCCACTTGTTCAATGAGGTTACCATACTCTGCTCGCCATTTTCGGACCAATCGGATACTCAACATCTTCTCTTTGCAGAAAGCAGTAAGATTTTGGCCCCAAGAGTCTTCCACAATTCCTTTCTTGTACTCCATGGAGGAGCTTTTTCTTTTTGCGCTCATTTCTAGGGGTAAAAAAAAAAGGAATTGGGGTATCAAGGTGGGGGGAGGGGGATCACTCAAAATGACACAGGGGGGATCAGAGGGGGGAATCAAAATGGCACAGGAGAATCAGAGGGGGATTACCATTTTAGTAACCCCTTTTGATCCTCCTGTGTCATTTTGATTGTCCCCTCTGATCCTCCTGTGTCATTTTGATTGTCCCCTCTGATCCTCCTGTGTCATTTTGATTGCCCCCTCTGATCCTCCTGTGTCATTTTAAGTGATCCCCCTCCCCCCACCCCTGTGCCACTGAACACCTTCACCAGACATCCCCCCTACCCCTTTATCAGACATTTACCCGCTGGGGCCTGCCTGGGGACTGTCACTGGGCTTGCTGGGGCCTGGATCTGGGCTGGAGCAGGGTCTGCCACTGACTGAGAACCTTCAGTCATCATGAAGGCGGCCGCGAATATCAGGTAGTGTCTCCAGAGACAGACCAGCACTCACCACCTTCGCTGCGTCCCATCCGCTCTAATCCTCCTGTTCTTCTATATGCATCTGCGAAAGTCTCCTCCTCTCTCCTGCCCCGCGCTCACCGCTCACTCCGACCTCCGCTCCGCCTATACACAGCAGTGACATCAGGACTCCGCGTAACGTCACTGGTTGCTAGATGCCAGTTGGGTGGCCCTAGCGACCAGTTTACGGTAAATTAATTTTCATTCTGAGACAGAGCCTGGGGGCCTTATTTTCGGGGGATGCCTTATATTTCACTCAGAAGGAAACCAGTAAGTAGGTCTTATTTTTGGAGGATGTTTTATTTTCGGGGAAACACGGGTAGTGACCAGCCTCTTTGTTGAGAGTAACTGCAAAGTCTTGTGGCAAAGGGTGTGAGTGTAAGAAAAGGAAAAAAAAATATTTGGGTCACTAATACAATTAATCCACCACACACATGATCTTGACATTGATAATTTAAAGTTCATTTGTTTGCATCACTATTCCTAAACTTCTCCTAAAAATCAGTTGCTTTCCTTTTTTTTTTACTCTTACAGAAAAATTTTGTAATAAATAGTTCAAAAGCATATTACATTTTTCTCCTGTTGAATTCACTCCTTTGTGTATCACTAAGTAGATCAAACAAACCAGGGTTGGCTTTTCCTACACGGCAAGGAGGTTACGTGATGGTCATTGGCATTTATTTGGTGGTTCACTGATTTTAAGGCCATTGTCTCTACAATATTTTTGGTCTTTCATGTTCAGAGGGTGACTGCGATAGCTTCAACTACTACTTTAGAGCAGGAAGAAAGAAAAATGAAAAATATACTCAGTAGCCTTACTATTATTCTCCTTGGCTAGTACTGTGACATGTGGCCAGTTAGAAGATGGCACAGAAGAAAGGGTTGGTGTTGGGTCCGTGACTCCACAGTATCTGCCACATCTATTCTGTCCCAGGAGTGGGATGATTAGGCCAAGGTGCCATGAATTTTGTTTTTCTACTCACAGTGCCATTAACAGCAAACCTTTAATATATTCTGACCACAGCTTTGCTAGCATTCTTTGAACACTAACTAATAAGGTTGAACATTTTCTATGTGCTGTTTAATAAATGTTCCTGAAATTTTTCTATTCACAAATGTTTTCTTTTAAAAATGTTCTTATACTTTCAAAAGTATTCTTTAAAAATGTATGGTATTAATTTTCCTTGTTACATCTGTTGCCTGTTCCCCTTTTTCGTCTTAGTTTTGGAAGCTCCCATTTTAGAAATGTTTAAAGATTTTTATAAAGTTACCTTGTGTGGCTAATATTCCATAGATATTTGATTTCTATAGGACTATTGCTAGTCTGTAAGACATCTTAAGATAGGGAAAAGTCTTTCTGCTGTAAGACATTTTATTTCCATCTGTTAGAAAATTATCAAGTCATAATGATTTTGTTAGAGCAACCCACTTGAATACAATCTTTTAAAAATGTTTCCTAATAAATCCACAACTCTACCATTTCTGTATGTGAATGGCGCCTCCATGGACGTTGTGGTCTCTGTAGCTATGTGCTTAAATCCCTCCACTGAGCATGCATACTTAGTTTCTAAAAAGTCAGATAAGATTCATGCAAATGGCTAAGTTGCACAAAAGGAAGATCATTAAGAATTGGGTTCTTCGGGAGCCTAAAAATAAGGCATAATTGGCTTTGGAATCAATTAAAGTCATTAAAAAGGTGTCTGTTCAAAGATTTCCTACTTTGAATTAATTAAAGATGAATTTAAGATTATATTGCAGTTACTAACAGTAATAACAGCATATGGGCTTATCCAACTGAAGTTTAACAGGGAAGTCAATGATGTATGCTATGGATTCCTGTGTTTTAATTCAAAAGTCTTTTTTTCTTTTCAAATAGAGTAAAGCTTATTTAAAAATGTATTTGTAAATTGTGACTGTTTGTGAGTTAGCCTAGTGAATGTGGAAGGAAACTGTATGCTAAGCTTTTATGGTTAATTATTTTGTTAATTAGTTGTGTGATTTTAGGAAATTGCTATTTCTATGAGCCTCAACATGATTTGGTGAAGAAAGCTTGATATAAAGGACAAAAGCTTTCATTCGAATATCAACTATAAACTGAGTCTTCTAAAAAGTTATTTATTTAGCTGAAAAGTAAAGGACACAATACCTAGTGTCTCTTTTCCCTCTGGTTTGTTTTAGAGTCAGACTTTTTCCTGTCACCTCTTAGCTATCTCAATGGAGTGGTGGCTGTGATTATGTCAAAAAGATCTCAATTGAGGCAGTTTGGCTTAGAAGCATGAATACCTGTGACTGGATCTATATTGAGAATCCATTTGAAAAAATATTTAGCTTTATTTAAAAAAAAACCCACCTAAACTTGTTTAGTCAGAGATTTTAATTCTACTTTGATTTCTCCAGGGGCAATCTCCATTTGTGAGTCACTTAAGATGATAACAAATACATTTTTGGAAAGATTTCTTCAATTTCTGCAGAAACCATTTTAATAATCCTTTCTGCTGTGATGGGCTGGGGTACCTAGGACAGCTTTGGAGTTTATCTTTTCCATCCTTTCTCAGCCAGCCCTACACACGGCTCCACGCTGCCCCAGCATTCCGTGCTCCACAGCAGACAGACACTGGCAGGCTCGAAAATGGGGAAAGGGTGCTGGACGTCACCACTGGGAAGAAGAGGGCCAGACTATAACAGGATCCCGACAAGTAACGTACAGAATCCAGCTTCTGAAGGCTCTGTGATCACTGCAAACATATCAGTTGCTTTTAGTTGCTATAATATATGAAACTTAAATGTAATTCTATTTTGAGCAGTAATAGTCATCACTGTGGAGATAAACTCTAAGCTGATACTCTGCTTAAAACAAGAGGATCTGATTCATCATCTACCGTGTTTCCCCGAAAATAAAACATCCTCCAAAAATAAGACCTACTTACAGGTTTCCTTCTGAGTGAAATATAAGGCATCCCCCCGAAAATAAGGCCCCCAGGCTCTGTCTCAGAATGAAAATTAATTTACCGTAAACTGGTCGCTAGGGCCGCCCCGACTGGCGTCTAGCAACCAGTGACGTTACTCGGAGTCCTGACGTCACTGCTGTGTGGAGGTGGAGCGGAGGTCGGAGTGAGCGGTGAGCGCGGGGCGGGAGAGAGGAGGAGACTTTCGCAGATGTGTGTAGAAGAACAGGAGGATTAGAGCGGATGGGACGCAGCGAAGGTGGTGAGTGCTGGTCTGTCTCTGGAGACACTACCTGATATTCGCGGCCGCCTTCATGATGACTGAAGGTTCTCAGTCAGTGGCAGACCCTGCTCCAGCCCAGATCCAGGCCCCAGCAAGCCCAGTGACAGTCCCCAGGCAGGCCCCAGGGGGTAAATGTCTGATAAAGGGGTAGGGGGGATGTCTGGTGAAGGTGTTCAGTGTCACAGGGGTGGGGGGAGGGGGATCACTTAAAATGACACAGGAGGATCAAAAGGGGTTACTAAAATGGTAATCCCCCTCTGATTCTCCTGTGCCATTTTGATTCCCCCCTCTGATCCCCCCTGTGTCATTTTGAGTGATCCCCCTCCCCCCACCTTGATACCCCAATTCCTTTTTTTTTTACCCCTAGAAATGAGCGCAAAAAGAAAAAGCTCCTCCATGGAGTACAAGAAAGGAATTGTGGAAGACTCTTGGGGCCAAAATCTTACTGCTTTCTGCAAAGAGAAGATGTTGAGTATCCGATTGGTCCGAAAATGGCGAGCAGAGTATGGTAACCTCATTGAACAAGTGGACAAGGGAAATGCTAAAAAGCGCAAGTGTGGATCAGGTCGGCAACCATTATTTTCCGAGCTGGAAGACCTGATCTGTGAATGGGTTGTTGACAGGAGAGCAAAGTCTTTGGTTGTGAATAGGGCTCAGATTCAAGAATTTGCCCTTGCAATGGCACCACAGTTTGACATAGCCCCTGAAGACTTCAAAGCATCACAACACTGGCTGGATAATTTCCTTCAGCGAAGTGAACTGTCTTTAAGAAGATCTACAACATTGTTTAGTTTGGAAGATACTCAAGTTATTAAGCAAGCACTTGCATTCAAGTCCTTTATTGATGATGCTGACTTCTCTAAATACAATCTTTCCAACATGATTGCTATGGATGAAACTGCAGTGCTTATGGGCCAATCATCTCAAACAACAATTGAACAGTGGGGTGCCTCCTTAGCATACATTCCCTCCACTGCTTACAAAAGTGCACGTGTTTCTGTATTTTGGCAATTTGTCTGGATGGCACTAAAATCCCACCTTTAATCATTTCTAAGGGCAAGAAGGAAAAGATTGAACCTGTTTTGGGCGTTTTTATTCTTGAAACTGAAAAAGCCTGGGCCACACAAGCAGTTATAAGGAAGTGGGTCGATTTAATGCTGCCGCTTGTTATGCGAGGGAGCCAAAGAGGTCTGCTAGTCTGGGATGCAGCCAGCACTCACCGTGCTAAAGACATGAAGACATTTCTTCACGAAAGAAAAATAGATCAGATAATGATTCCCGCAGGAATGATGGCCTATCTCCAGACTCTTGATATTGCAATAAACAAACCATTCAAAGACAATTTGCACATGGAAATTAATGACTACATTGAAAATAGAATGGAGAGAAACCAGCATGGAAACTTTGTGAAACCTAAACTGCAAGAAGTTGTGACTTGGGTGAAGAATTCATGGGAGAAAATCACTGACAGTTGCATTGCAAATGCACTGCGAGCAGGCTACCTTGACAAGAAGTACTCATTTAAAGACAGTGCTATTGCTAAACATGAGAGATTTGGTCCACTGATTCTGAAAGAAATGGAGTCACAAGAAATTCACCAGGAAATTCAGGAATTGGATTGTTATGATGATGTTCCAGAAGATGATGACATGATTGTCATTGAATAAATGAGTAAATTCTTGATACTGTAGGATTCACAGTTTGTCTGGTTTGTGTTGACAACTACTGTACTACCGTACCGTATACAGGTAATAAATTTCCTTTATTTTCATTTAACAATAAATGTGTACCGTATTCTTCTTCATGGAAAAATAAGACATCCCCTGAAAATAAGACCTAGCGTGTCTTTGGGAGCAAAAATTAATATAAGACACTGTCTTATTTTCGGGGAAACAGGGTAGTTCCTCACCACAGTGAGACAGTATAATATTTTAACTTTAGGGTAGTGTTTTTACAGTTTCATTGGTTTAATGTATTACTTATAATCTTAGTTACAATTCCATTCTTCTCTCTCTAACTATCCATCAACTTCTATGTGTACAGCTAAAGAGAGTAGAAGTCAACTTTTTTGAAATTAAACCGAAATCTTTCAAATTGATTGCATACACCCTAGTCCCATGGCAGGACTTTAATGTAACTAAATATTAGGTAAACAGGATACTACATAAGAAAACTGGATTTTGTTATGAGTGAGACAGGGCCAATAATAATGATTAAAAAAACCTACTTGTTTCTATTTTTAGATGGGTTGGGATTTAAATGAGAATTACCAAATTTTATTGTGTCTTTGGAGTACTATTCTGACATTTATAGTGATCTCCATAAACTTTCATTGCCCTATAACAATTTATTAAGCTATTGGGTCTTCATAAATATGCAAACTAGCTTAATAAGATTGTCTGCCATGATTGCTCATCAATTTGGTATTAAAAGGGCACCAACTCAGCCAATAAAAATTTCTGGTGGTGGAACAGTCTGTAGCATTCCTAGTCTCAAAGCCTATTTCCCTTAAAGGGGGCCATAAAGTGTTAAAATAATAGAATCTCATCATTTGTACGAGTGGAATGACTATTTTGTTTATTAAGCTTGATATCTTTTGTATAGCTACATTTCATTTCACAAACCTTTAAACAGTCTTAATAGATGTAAGTTTGCCTCCAAAAATTTTATTTCATTACACAGGCATTTCTTGTTTGGGAAATAAATTGTTGGCAAATTAAATGGACAAAAATTATTCTTAGAATGGATCAGGAAAATGTTTATTAAAGAAACTCTAGAATGAAGTATTTATTTAGAACTGGGTCTAATTTTCTATATAGAGAAATTTTATATTAATATTAAAAAACAAAGGTGTTTCATTAATTTATTTAACTTTTAATTTGAAATAATTATAGATTCATAGGAGGTTATAAAGAAATTTACAGGGAAGTCCCATGCATTTCTTCCTAAACCAATGCCAATATCCCATACAACCACAAACAATATCCAACCAAAAATATGACATGTTCACAATCCATTGAGATTATTTAGATTTTATCAGTAACAACAGATACTATCTATGTGTGTGTGTGTCTATGTAACTCTACGCAATTTTGTCACATGTGTAACCATCACCACAATCAAGTTTCTTAATTGTACATTCATCATAAGACTCCTTTGTGTTCCCTCTTTATAGCACACTCATCTTCTCCCCTATTCCTATCCCTTGGCAACCAGTAATCTAGTCTTCATTTCTGTAATTATGTCATTTAATGATTGATACAGAGATGGAATCTTGCAACATGAATCCTTTTGAGATTTACCTTTTTCACTGAGCATAAATTTTTAGGTATATTCAAGTTATCACATATAATAATTCATTGTTTTTTATTGCTGAATAGTGATCCATGGTATAGAATGTATCAAAGTTTGTTGAACTTTTCATCCTTTGAAAACATCTGGGTAGTTCCCATTTTGGGGCTAATATGAATGAATTTGCTACATTTGTATATAAGTTCCTCTATGAAAATAAGTATTTATTTCTCTGGGATAAATGATCAAGAGTATTCTTGCTGGATCATGTACCAGTAATAAGTACATTTTTAGTTTTGAAAGGAACTGCCACGCTATTTGTCAGAGAGAGTGTTGTACCATTTTACATTCTCACCAGCAATGTATGGGTGATTGCTTCTCTGCCTCCTTGCCAACACTTGGTGTTGCCACTATATTTTTATGTTAGCTATTTTCATAGGTCTGTAATGATATCTCATTGTGGTATCAATTTGCATTTCCTTACTGGGTAATAATGTTTTCTTAATTATAAAACAGGAATAATAATATCCACATTGGAAGGTGAAATGAGAATTAAGTTGTAAACTAGCATCGGGATGCTGAACATTACTATTATTGTTGTTGCTTTTGTTATTACTGAATAAGTCTAGTTTACTAAACAGAGTGCTTCATCTTAGTTTTTTTTTTCTTTTTAAATTAAACTGATTGTGCCCACATTGGTTAATAAAATTATATAGGTTTCAAGGATACAATTCTATAATACATCACCTGTATATTGTATTGTACATTCACCCCCAAGGGAAGTCTCCTTCCATCACCATTTATCCCCTCTTTACCCTCATCAAAGAGTAAGATGTAAAAATGTAGCCTCTACTAACCGTTCTTGCCCTTGTATTTTATTTTCTCACCCAGTATTTAATAACCTGCATATCTTAAGAATGGTTTTCATCTTTGATAGTTTTATTAATAAATTTATAAATTTCTAATAAATTTATAAATTTCTAAACATTTTTTAAACAAAACTATTTTATTTTTAACCTTAAGACAGTCCTAGGAGTTATATTTGGTTCCCCTGTCATTGTGCAAATGAGGACATCAACCTGCAGGTAGGACAGCATCTTGGTGTGGGATGGAGCCAGGCCAGGGTGGCCCTGAGTTGGGTGGTGTCCCCTGTCTCTCTCGTCTCAGCACATGCAGTTTCATGGATGCCATTTTCCAGAGAAGTAACTGTATCTTCTTGATCTTATTAAGTTTTTATTTTGGTTTTACTTGTAGTAATTGTTAGAACAATTTCTAATGGGACTATCTTTGCAGGAATTATTCAGCAAATTACTCTTAGGGGATTTTTTGACCATATCATAATGTCATATGAAGTGACAACAATTACCACTGTCAGAATATATCCCCAAATCCATACATTTTATTTTTCTTGGCCACGTAATATATTTGTGTTATATTCATAATATGCCCACCTAAATATCTTGTTGAGAAAAACATAAGGGACAACTTAAAGGTGTTTTAAATTCTCAGCTCTTGATATAAAATGAAAGCACAATTAGAAGAACCCAAACCCACCAAAAACCACCACCACCACAAGCAGATGCCAACTCTTCAGAATGTGTGTGTGTGCACGTGTGAATGTATGTGTATTCTTGGGGGAGATGGCAGAGTCTAAGTTTGGTAGGCATTCTTTTCACATCTTCTTGGGACTAAAATCTGACACTTCATAATTTTTTAATTTTCTGGAGCCCTCGGTCCTCTGGTTTCCACATCTCTACCTGCTCCCATAGGTTTAGCACAAACTCCATTAACCTAACTTCCCAGATGAAAACGTTTTGTGGTGTTTTTTTTTTTTTGGGCAGGGAGTTGGGGGAGGGGCCAGGTTGCTGTGGTAACTCAAGGAAATGTGCTAGAGCTGTCAGGAGTGTAAGAAGTCAGCCGTGTCCTCTGGGACAGGCACTGCATTTCCAGGTGGTCTCACTAGAATATTATGACCAGTGGTACCACCCTCTATACTCCAAGGCTCTCGCTCGTCTTTGCCAACGTTTTAAATCTCATTTATTCTCTTTCGTTTGTGGGCACAGGAGCATGTACTAGTAATCCAGTAATGCAGTCCATTGGCAATGAAGGCTTTAACACGGGAAGGGAGGCTTCTTCGTTCCTCACGTGGCCACAGAGAGTAGCTCGGTGACAAGTCCTCATCTTGCAGATGCAGCTGTCCTTCACCAGTGGCAAGTGAGAATATAAAGCATGAGCACAAGTCAATCACATCTAAAGGGAAAAGTAACTAGAGGACTAGGTTAAGTGAATTAGGGTGACACAACACTAAGGGTAAAACTTTTCCTAATCACACTTGTTCATTCCTTTTGTGTTTTCACATCCTTTTATTCCTAGCCTTTCTCAGGGAGTTGTTCTCTCTGTAAATTTCCTCCGGGGTTGTGGTGGGAGGGAGAAAGAAAAGAAAAAAAATGCACTTATTTCTGTCAACTGGAAAATAAATGAAAAAGCAGTTGGGCATTTCTAACATTTATTGGTGAAAAATTTTTCTTAGTATCATAAGAACTAATTTTGGCCTACTTATCCACAACATACATTGTGTCATCAACTTATTTTATTAGTTTGCCATCAACTTCCTTTCTCCTAGTGGTTATGAATTATAAGCAGAGATGTAGAGCCATTCTAAATAATCCAATCCTTATTCCCACTGGGGACTTTGAGGAGGTGACTATGAGCTGGTGGTTATAAAATCCAATTTTTCTTTTATCCCAAGGGAAAAACAATTGGTGATTGATTGCCTCAGCTGAAGACAGGCAAGTCTTGAGAAAATGTTTCATTAGTACTTTTAAAAGCTACTGTAAGGGCTGTGGTGGTGTGGCTTGGTCATTAAGAGCATCAGCTTGCACATTGAAGGGTCGAGGGTACAATTCCCAGTCAGGGGCACATACCTGGGTTACATGTTTGATTCCAAGCCCAAACTGGGGCCCATGTGGGAGGCAACCAATTGATGTGTGTCTCTCTCACATTGATGTTTCTCTCTCTCTCTGACCCCCCCCTTCCACTCTATCTAAAAAAAATCAATGGAAAAAATATGCTTCAGTGAGGAATAATGAAAACAACAACAAAAATACTACTATAAGAATGTGACTACCATTTTTACTGACAAAAATTGAAAAACACAAAACACTGAAGTAAAGGGCAGCCATTCACACTAACTTCTTTTCATTTATAAATTGAGCTAAGAATATCTGCTCCACCAGTTATTTATGACTTTTTTTTTTAAAAAAAGGATCATAAGAAAAAAATTACATGAAAGCAATTTCCAGAGTAATTATAATGTGCCCTGCTTGTGTAAAATAGTATAATAATGTCATTGAAAGAAAAACAGTGACTTTACTTTTACTCCTACCATTGCTGAAAGGTTTATTTTGGAAAATATTCATTTCTCTAATAAATGCTAGGGAAAGACTGAATAAAATACATTCCAATACTGAATGTGTTCATATGTGGAAAAAAATTCATTAACCAGGGAGTCAGTCTTTTCTACTTCAAAACTCAATGAAAATGCTTATTTTTTAGGTGTTTTTTTTTGTGAAAATATAATCAGTCAAGATTTCTTTATGTTCTTTCTTTTTAAAATGTTACTTTATTAAAGTAACTTCAAAAATGTTACTCTATTAAAATAACAAGAAATCTGAGATAAAAACTGCTCATTGAAACCTAATCATCATTTTTTTGTGACTAATTTATTTTTTAATCATTGATCATATTCATTAAAAAATGTCACGTAAAAAATAAATTAAAATGTCTCAATGCAATAATGATAGAACTTCGCAGTCTATGTTCTACTTAATATACATTGTAACATTTTTTCCATTTTATTAATCTTTTTATTATTTACATATTTTCCCTCTTCCTTTTCTCAAGGGAACCATTGTTAGAAGCCTGGTACACATGATTCTATCCCTTCTCCACCAGGAGCCTCTTTGAAATCAGCAGGTACAGATATAACCTATGCTTTCTCAATAGCTTCATGTTCTTCCATAATAAGGGATTTATTCTATTGTATCCCTACTCTTTCTCCAGTTTTGGTGTGTTTTTTTTTCCACTTCAACAATACTGCAATAAATATCTTGGTAATCATTTGTTCAATAGATATTTATTCAGTATCTACTCTGTGTCAGGCACTGTTCTCTTAGGAAACACGTGCAGACATAACAAAATCCAGCAGAAGACACCCAGCAAACCATATACACAGTGAAGATGGCGCCAGAGGGTGTGTTAGAAAGTGATCAGTATTATGTTTAAAAAAAAAAAAAAGCAGAGCAGGGAAAGGGGCTGGGAGTTCCAGGGGTTGGGGTGAGTTGAGTTGCAGTTTTAATGTGAGTGGTTAAGACAGGCCTCCTTGATTAGGAGAAATTTGACCAAAATTAGAAGAAGAGAAAAATAGGGGAGAAGAGAATTCTGGGCAGAGGGAACAGCCAGTACAAAACCTCCAAGGTGGGAGCGGGCCTGGAGTGTTTGGGGCAGCCAGGCAGCCCGTGTGGCTGGAGTGGACTGCATGGTGATATGGTCAGAGAAACAATAGGCGTGCGATTGGGTAGGGCCCCGCTGGCTATTGTAGAGTCTTTAACTATTTTGAGTGAATGGGTTTGTGCAGGAGAATGAAATGATTTTTTTCATTCAACAGTGTTTTGAAGAATTAGTCATATAAAGGTTTTCCTTTTAATTGCTGTAAGATATTTTATCATATGATATATTACATTTGATTCCTCTATAGCTCTATTAATGGCTACTTAGGTGGTTTATCATTTTTGGCCACTATAAATCTTATTGTAATAAGGAATGGTACATGCCTCCTTGTACATATGTCAGAATTATTCTAGGATATATTCTCTGAAGTGCAAATGGTAGGTCATTTGGGGTCTAGTTTAAGGACCACTTCTCTGAACAAATTTGTATTAAGGTATTCCCCTTTTTTTTCTTAATAGGCTTAGTGTTTTATTTTTTTATTCCTCTATTCAATTTATTCAGAATTTATCTTTAGGTTACGGTGTATGGTAGGAATCTAACTTTAATTTATTTTTTATGGAGAACTGATCGCCTTGGTATCATTTCTGATGTGTGTGTCTGTGTAAATGTAGCAGGCACAATAATGATCCCCCAAAGACATCGGGTCCTAATCTCTGAAACCTGTGAATATGTTGTCTTACATGGCAAAAGGGGCTTTGTAGATATGATTAAGTTAAGGCTCGATATGGGGGTATATTCCAGATTACCCAGATGGGCCTAATGTAACCACATGGGTTTTTATAAGTGGGAGTCAGGAGGATCAGAGTCAGGAAAGATGTGATAACGGAAACAGAGGTGTGATTGATGGCAGAGACAGGCCACGACCCAAGCAATGAGGGTAACCGTAGACAAGGCAAGGAAATAGCCGCTGGAAGTTGGAAAGGAGCCTCCAGAAGAAATGGAGGCCTGCTGACATCTTGATTTTAGAACTTCTGACTTATATTTGTGTTCTGATAAGTTTGTGTTGTTCTCAGCCACTAAGATTTTGATAATTAGTAACAGCAATAGGAAATTAATACTATATATACCAATATATCTATACCTCTATCTATATACTAATACCATACATACACATACACACATACTTATATTTACTCACTGTGCTTTTATTTTTTATAGAGGGGAGATTTCTGGAACAAAGGAGGTGTATATTTGTAATTTTAATTAATAATTTCAAATCACTTTCCTAGATTGGTAATTTATACTTCTCCTGAGATGTCTTACATCAGCACTACATATTATTTTCTTTTAAAATATATTTTTTTAATGCTAACCTGAGAACATGCTTAGAGAGAGTAAGAGGGGAGAGAGAGAGAGAGAGAGAGAGAGAGAGAGAGAGAGAGAGAGAGAAACATCCATTGGCTGCCTTCCGTATGTGCCCCAACCTGGGATTGAATCTGAACCTGGGCATGTGCTCTGACGGGGAACTGAACCAGCAACCTTTTATACACAGGACGATGCTCCAGCCAACTGAGCCACTCTGGCTGGGCTATATTATTTTCTTAAATTTATTGGTTTTAATAGGTGAAAATTAGCATTTCCTTGATGAATAGTGGAACTGAGCATCTTTTCACATGTTTGTGGGTTATTTGAATTTCCTCTATTTGACTATTCATAACTTTTTCCTATTTTTATAAAAAGAAATTATCTTTTTGTTATGAATTGGTAGACACTCTATACTTTATACTTCATCTGTAACTTATTTTATGGATTGCAAATATTTTTCTCTCTTTATTTCTCCTTTTATACTATTTTTGGTGTTTTTTTCCCCTTGAAAATTATTTTAGTTTTTATATAATCAGAATATCTATCTTTTTCTTTATGACTGCTTGTTTTCTCTCTTATTTTTTATTTTGACATAGAAAAGAGACTCATTTACCTTAAGGATCATCCTTAGTTAAACAAAGTATGAGACAAAGAATTTTAGGAGGCCCCACACTTTACATAGTGAAGTCACCCTAGAGCTGTGAAGAAGCTGATGGAAGAGCATTGAAGGCAGAGGGAACAACATGTGCAGAGGTCTTAGGAACTTACCACGTTTCAGGGAAGGAGAGTGAAGGGTCTTAGGGCTTTGACATGTGGGGAGAATGTGGCCATCAAAGGGTACTCTACAAGGAGGTTTGTGAGAGAACAGTTTCATAACAATATTTGAGAACAAAAATCCTTCAACGTTAGTGGTCATTTGAGTCACTGAAAGGGCTTTTAAAGACATTACTGAGTCCTATCCCCAGGGTTTCTGATTCAGTAGGTCTGGATGGGACCTGAGAGAAAAAAAAGTAATGGCAACATTGCTATTAGAAAAGTTTTGTATTAATCTGAAGAGCAAAGCTCCTGTCATTATTTTCAGTCACTCTCTAAATCCTATCAGGTTCTGTAGTTGTGGGAGAGCATATCCGAGGTTGAATTTAAAATGTTGTTCTCACCAGCATCTGAGATCCATGTTAAAGTGCTCTAGGAAACCTAGACTAACTAGGTTTACAGTAGTGAGTATGGGAAACACAGTTTATTTGTGGATTATTATTAATTAACTAGAGGCCCGGTGCACGAAATTCATGCATGGGGGTGTGTATGTGTCCCTCAACCCAGCCTGCACCCTCTCCAATCTGGGACCCATCGAGGGATGTCTGACTGCCCATTTAGGCCCGATCCCCCAACTGCCCTCCCCTGCTGGCCTGGTCACCCCTAACTGCCCTCCCCTGCAGGCCTGGTTGCCCCCAATTACCCTCCTCTGCTGGCCTGGTCACCCCTAACTGCCCTCCCTTGGGGGCCTGGTCCCTCCCAACTGCCCTCCCCTGCTGGCCATCTTGTGGCGGCCATCTTGTGTCCATAGGGGGGGTGGCCATATTTGACCACATGGGGGCGGCCATCTTATGTGTTGGAGTGACAGTCAATTTGCATATTACCTCTTTATTATATAGGATTATTGTATTATTTTCCATATAAACAACTATAAACCTACTTTTGCCCACCCCTAAATAAATGGAATAGTGTGGGGAGCCGGCACGGCCGTGGCATACTCAGCCCCAGGCATACTCAGCCAGCTCAGCCAGGTTCAGTGAACCCGAGTGGGGGCGGTGAAGGATTAGAAAAGACAGAAAAGAGAATGAAAGCTGGGACTCTCTGGGATGCTGCTTCCCTGATAGAGGGACAGCGCCATGGACTACAAGCCGTGTCTTTATTTTATAGCCAGATGCCATGAGGCAAAGTAAGGGCGTGGTCAAGATGTTTACAACATTCTCATGGGTTTCGATCCTACTCAATTACATGCACCTGATCAAGCTTTGTTTACTTGCAGCCTATATCGCTTAGGCATGTGGGGCCACGTGTTCAGACCATAGGTTCAAGCTTACATCTATAGCTGTTGGCTATAATTGTGCTGAAAGGGCTTTGCCATCCAAGCTGGGACTTGCACGTGGCCACGAGAGGATTGTGTCCTCTCATCAGTCCAAGGCTTGAACCTGTCCAAACACTGTAGCCGCGCCCCACAGTATAGTCTGTTTTTTATGGCTTTATTGGTCAAAATAGTCAGATGCTATTCAGATTAGCTAGACACACACAACATAATTTGAATGTTTCAAGTCTAACAATTTATACAATTTTTTTTTTTCGCTAGACCAGCTTGGTTTCTTCGATTTGACACACTTTATTGAGGTATAATTAACATGTAAAGTACTGTACATATTTAATAAATACAACTTGGTGCATTGAAGGAAACTAGTAAAATCAGTTAAGGCAATGAAATGGGCTTGCTTTGAATATAATTTGGGATTACCTCATCTATTGAGATGCTTGACTATAAAGTGTGGAAGAATCTAAATAACTCTGAATAACTCTTAGGACTTTCTTTTGGGATCAATTGTTCTACCATAAAAGAAAGTGACATATAATATCAATTTAAATATTGACACTCAGTGATCACTTACAGGCCAGTTACTATTTGAAGTACTTTGCATAAAAAATCCATTAAAGCCTGCAATAGCTTTATAAAGTAGATAGTATTATTATCTTTATAAACAAGAAGCCTGAAGCACAGAGAAGTTAAGTAACTTTCTGAAGATCACACAGCTCTGTAGTGGTAGAGCCGATATTTGTAGGTAGGAAGACTGGCTATAAGTTTTGTGCTCTTAACCACTGCATTATACTTTGTTAATTTATTTTTCTGTCTCCTTGACAACTCTAATGGATCAGTTTCAATTTCTTTACCATTAGGAATGAAAAAGCTTTGGGTCAGCAGTTTTCAGGCAGTTTCTCTATTCAGCCATAGAAAGTAATTTGAAGTTGTTTCTGTGGTAATAGATGTGAGAATTGGGCTAGGTTTTGCCTTGCATGAGCTACGTGTGTAATTAAGGAATCTTTTGGACATAGGGGTTGTACAAGTAAGTAGAAGTCAGATTGTCACTGCCAGTACTGCAATGAAAAGGTAATTAGCTCCATTATGATTAATTTTGCTACTTTTATTTGGCTAAAAGAATGAGAGATTTTTAACATCATTTTAATTGATCTAGTTTCTGGTAGAAAAAAATAAGAGTGATAATGATCTGAGCCATTATTACATCACATTGTAGTATTATCTATCTATAATAATAAAAGCATAATATGCTAATTAGACTGGACAGCCTAATGACCTTCTGGACGTCATTCCAGATGTTCTTTGGACAAAGTCATGGTGGCGGGGCCTGAGGTAGAGGCGGTTAGGGGTGATCAGGCAGGCAGGCAAGCAGTTAGGAGCATCAGGCATCAGGCAGAGTGCTTAGGGGTGATCAGGCAGGCAGGCAGAGTGGTTAAGGGTGATCAAGCAGGCAGGCAAGCAGTTAGGGACATCAGGCAGGTAGGCAGATTGGTTAGGGGCAATCAGGCAGGCAGGCAAGTGGTTAGGGGTGATGAGGCAGGCAGGCAGAGTGGTTAGGGGTGATCAGGCAGGCAGGCAGGCCAGCAGTTAAGAGCCAGCAGTCCCAGATTGTGAGAGGGATGTCTGACTGCCGGTTTAGGCCCGATCTCACAGGAGATGTCAGAGTGCCGGTTTCAGCCCAATCTCACAGGTCAGGGATCCCTGCGGGATTGTGTCTAAACCAGAGTTGGACATCCCCCGAGGGGTCCCGGATTGCGAGAGAGTGCAGGCCAGGCTGAGCCTCCCCCCCATGAACGAATTTCATGCATCAGGCCTCTAATATATATATAGAAGCCAAGCGACGGGAATGGCGGAATGACCGGAACAACTGGAATGACTGGTCGCTATGATGTGCACTGTGCAGCCAATAGGCCCGATGGGGGCCCCAATCAGCCCCTCCAACCCCGATCGGGGGCAGGGCCAGTCAGCCAACCTCCTGCGGCCCCTTCCCCCTGGTTGGCCTGGCCCTGATCAGCCCTCCCATCCTGACTGGGGGTGGGGCCAGCCAGCCAACCTCCCACATTCCCTCTTCCCGCACCAGCCAGGCCCTGATTGGCCCCCATTGGGGCAGGCTGGCCGGACCTTACCCGTGCATGAATTTGTGCACCGGGCCTCTAGTAGATTTATATTTGTATTTATATTTCTGATACATGATGCTGGATAAGACCATTAGAGCTGTTTAAGATAATACAGTGGTGTATCCTTATGTACATGTTATAAGCAACTTAACTTTCTTTGGTTCTTGCTTCTCCAGATCACTTTCTTTCTTTTTCTTGTTTCAATATGAGTTTGGGTAAGGCAACATGCTCAAGAGGCTTTTCCATCCTAACAGAGCAATGGGACAGATGACTCATCACATACATCACATACATGTGCTTTGAGGCAAATATGGGCCAGCTCTAGTTCTTTTTTTTTTTTAAAAAAAAACACTTTATTGAGGTATAATTAACATGTAAAGTACTGTACATATTTAATATATACAACTTGGTGCATTGAAGGAAACATACAAACCCTTAAAAACATCACCACCATCAATGTAGACATGGACACGATCATTCCCTCCTGAAGTTCCTTCTACCATCTGTATTATTATTATCATCATTATTATTTTGTGGGTGTAAGGGGGTAAGAACACTTAACATAATATCTATCCTCTTAGCAAATTTTAAGTATACAATGCAGTATTGTTAGCTAGAGACTCTGTGCCACCTAGTAGGTCTCCAAAACTTATTTGATCTGGATAACTCAAACTTTGTATCCTCTAAGGACCCCCTGTTTATTCCCCCTCCCTGCTGCCCTGCTAACCACCTTCTAATCTCTGCTTCTGTAAGTTTGATTATTTTAGATTCCACATGTAAGTGAGAGCATATACTGGTAGTCTCTGTCTTTTTGTGTCCATTGTAGACTAGTTCTAGTTCTATCTCCTCCTATGCATGGGCTATTTCTTTTATTTATATACATTTTTTTATGTTCTCTTTTTTTTAGCTTAAGATTTTTCTAGTTTAAAATAATTTCAAACTTATAGAAAAACAGCAAAAATCAAGGAATTTTGTTTTTTTGCTTACACCTGTTCAGTGTAAATTGCTGACATGATGTTTTACCATCCTAAAATACTCCCGTTTTTATTTTCTACAAAAAGGACATTCTTCTACATAACCATGGTACAATCATTAAAATCAGGAACTTCAACATTGGTATATTATCCCCACCTAATTCTCTGAAACCCTTTAAGTTTTACCGATTGTCCTCATAGTGTCTTTCACCACTAAAGGATTTAGACCAGAATCATGCATTGCATTTAATCGTCATGTCCTGTAGTCTACTTTCATCCTAATCCTCAGTCTGTCCTTGACCTTCATGCTTCAAGGCAGGTTGTTTTGTAGGATATTCCCCATTTGGATTTGTCTGATCTTTACGAAAAAATCAGTTTCTCTATTTTTTGGTAGGAAATTCACAGACATGATTCTGTGTTTTGTTTTTTTCCATTGCATCTTGTCAAGTATTACACAATTTCTATTTATTCTTTTACTGGTGATGTTAACTTGAATCTGTTTGTTTAGGTGGTATTTGTCAAGTTTATCCACTGAGGAATTGTTCTTTATTTTTCTTTGTAATTATGTATTTTGTGGGGAGGTATTTTAAGACCTTGAAAATAGCCTACTCATTATTCAATATCACTCACTAGTTTAGCATACATTGATGTTTAATTAATTAATAGTTACATTGATTATTAATTACTATGACAGTTGCCAAAGGATGATTTTACAAATTCCATTATTTTTCTACATTTATTAGTTGATATTCTATTGCAAGAAAAAGCTTCCCCTTCTCTCCATGTATATCAACATAGACTCAGGGATTCCTATGTTATTTAATGTGTTGTAATATGCACTATCATTATTTATTTTGATTCTCAAACTGAACCAGCTTTGGTCAGTGGGACTCCTTCAAGTTGACTGCTCTCTTCCATTGACAAGTCTCTGTCATTTTTTCAGTCCTTCTTTACTTTTTGGTACAGTGGCCCTAGATTACTTTGTACTTTTCTACTCTGGATATTTCTCCCCTTTTGGAGCATGGCATGTACAAGCCCAGGTCTGGCAGTCGGTGTTAGGGTATCTGCTTTCGGGGTGACTCATTACATAGAGCTATGAACTATGTATTTTTATGTCTGCGTGTGGGAATACACACACACACACACACACACACACACACACACACACATTTATTTCTATAGCTATCAATAAAATGAAAACCATGAGTTATACTAATACTTCCAATTCTCAAACCTAACATTACAAGGTTGATTCTAGTTTTTGTCTTTGTTTTGTAATTCTCTTCTCCAACAGTGAAAAAAGTATGTTCTACTATTTGTAATAAATATTTTAATATGCTCTTATATATAACTAGAGGTCCAGTGCATGAAATTCGTGCACAGAGGGAGGGTCCCTCAGCTCAGCCTGCATCCTCTCCAATCTGGGACCCCTCGAGGGATGTCCGACTGGCAGTCGGACATCTCTCTCACAATCCAGGACTGCTGGCTCCCAACTGCTCACCTGCCTGCCTTCCTGATTGCTCCTAACCGCTTCTGCCTGCCAGTCTGATCACCCCCTAACCACTCCCCTGCCAGCCTGATTGATGCCTAACTGCTCCCCTGCCAGCCTGTTTGCCCCCAACTTCCCTCCTCTGCTAGCCTGGTCATGCCTAACTGCCCTCCCCTGCAGGCTTGATCGCCCCCAACTGCCCTCCCTTGCAGGCCTGGTCCCTCCCAACTGCCCTCCCTTGCTGGCCATCTTGTGTCCACATGGGGGCAGGATCTTTGACCACATGGGGGTAGCCATCTTGTGTGTTGGAGTGATGGTCAATCTGCATATTACTCTTTTATTAGATAGGATCATTGCTCCCACTCCCCACCCCTGGCCCCAAACCAATGTACTTCCAGCCCCACTCATGCTCTAAACCTCTCAGTGGGCTGCTGCCATCACCTAAGCACTCGCCCACCCTAAGTTCATGCCACGTGGTTGTGCACCTCACTGCTCAGGCTCTGACACTGAGTAGGGCTGTGCCTCCTCTCCCTCCCATCATCACATCTTGCTCTCTCCTACTGAATTTTTTGGTTTGAATTATCCAAGAAGGAAGGAAATTCATTACATTCTTTTCATATTTTATTTGTTCCTTACGATACCAGAGTTATAACCACCTCTTAGCGATAAGGACGTGCAGAGATTACATGTTTGCGCAGAGTCATAAGACCTGTGACCAGTGGGAACTCAAGCTAAACTTAGGGTGTTCTGACATGAGCTCCACTGCCTTTTACATTAGGACCAGCTGCAATATCCAAACAGGGTTCTTCAGTTTTATCATTAGTGATTCCCATCCAGTAGCTCAGCAGCAACTCCCAATGCTGCTTGAGGAGGGTATCCACCTCCCAGGATGATGTCAGGAGCAGTTACCTGCATGCCCTTTTAAGTTTCGAGGAAATAGCCAGGAGTGGAGTTCAAAACATTCAACAGCTGGTCAGGCACAATGACTGACAAATAGGAATGGATGCGGTTTATAGTGTTAGAGCAAGAATCCTGTAGCCCCCTTCTGTGCTGGGTTTTATTCCTTCGCAGGTTCAGGGGTTGTGCTGGAGAGGCTGGGCCAACAGGGCAGCACCAACAGTACTGTGGCCTTGGACAGCCACCATTTACTCACCAGTATGGAGCGGTTACGATATTTTAACAATCAATATAGCCTGTCCAGTGCTTGCTGGGTGGAAGTCAGGCCTCCCGTTGCTAAGGGAGACATCACCACGAGTTGTTCACTTGGAAAGGTTCTGAGAGGAAGCAAATGGAAAAACACACCCAGATACATTCATGGTAAAACCAATAAACTTAATGTTAGAATGGGAGTGTTTGAGACGTTAACTCCTTGTTTCTTCCTATCTGATCAGGAGACAACCAAGTGTTTTTGTTAGGAATGTTATAGCAGAATCAGAGAAATCCCAGGCTGTGAAGGGCCCGAGATGTGGGCAGTACCCAGAACAGAGTTTTCTTCTTTCTACGCCCTGATGAAGTTTTCCTGAATTGGAGGGAAGGTGAGAGAATTGGAAGGAAAGAAATATGTTCTAGAAAGATGAGCCCTGTGCCCTTTGCTGTCCCTCCACAGACCAAGGGGAGAGCAGAGGACAGGCATTCAGATGCGACTGGGGGACCTGAGAGGACAGGGGATTTGCTCCTGCTTACCTAGAGGGACCCCTGTTTTCCCTCATTCCTCAACAATAGCAGAATAGTAGAATGATCCCCCTGTTCCTAAAAAAAAATGCCCAGGAGGGCCAAAAAGCTTCGTTCTGCCTGTAACAGCAGAATCTTCATGCCCCAGAGGGATCATGAGAATGATAAGGATCCATGCTTTAAAGAGCAAGGCACAACTCAACAATTACCACCACGTCACCCATGACGTGGATGATGATACCTTAGGGTACGCCAACACATATAGATGGTGACTCAGACGCAATGGCTATCCCAATGCCTTGTTGCAAGTAATGTAAACAATTTGATAATTATATGCCATCACAGGGGAAATGGGGATCATCCCTGAAATGCCCTCTCCCTTCTACTAGGGGTGTGGGGGTTTTCATCTAAATTAAGTTCAGTAATAGAAGAATAAAGTTACAGCTCAGTTGGTGGTCTGCTATTCTTTCCCTCTATCCCTGGTACTGGTCAGTATGGATACACCAGGATTTTATACTTTTCTGTCAATGATGGCACCAAGTGAACTGCCCCATGTATGAAGGAGACAATTATGACTCGGCAGAGGAACAGCTCAAAGACATTCCATGCAGGCAGGAACTTTTGAACTCCACTATTTTGCAAGTGACAGTGACTTGGGGGAATATAATTATCCAGGGCACTGCTCCCCACATAGAGCATCTGTTTCTCCGTCAGCTCCTGCTGCTTGAACACACTTTGGCAGCAGGCTTGACTGAGGCACAAAGGAGTCAAGTGGCTTGCCCGGGCCACGCAGAGAGGAGTCCACCTTGGGATATGGGAGCATTAGGACATTCAATTATCTGCTGTAAACACCGGGCCTTCCTGCCTCCTGAATGCAGCTGCAGTCTCGCGCTGAAAAATTCGCCTCCTTTCACAGAGAAGGCGTAATTAAGGACACAGCTGCAAATTGGCTCTTCTCAACAATTTTCCCTGCTGTCCCATAAAATGTGAAAAATACAGGCCAGTACATTGATTAGACAGACTCTTAGGGCTGAGCTGTGTGTAATCTATCCACTTCTGGCACTTTGAAATCAGTTTGCGCTCTTCCCCTGGAATTTAAAGGAAGGAAGAGAAAATAACAGTAACCTGGGTATTTCTTGATTAGACATTTCATGGACACAGAGCGGAAGGGTATAATCAGCTCACATCCTCGTGTGAGTATGTGAGTGTGTGAGTACACACACACACACCCTACACAGACAATTCTTGAGGATGACGCAGAATGTCTATTTCTTGGCCAATGTTGATTTATCTCTTCTCTGAATTTTTTGAGTGAAGAAACGTTGAAGCATCTAGTCATTTATTTGGGCTCTGCCTATCTGTGAGATGAGGGAAAGGAAATGTAGGTGGATACACCATACTTCCCAAGGGTCTATTCTTTTATTTCAGTGGTAATAATCGTGTAGTGCGTGCAATATGTACGTTGTGTACATCGGAATCAGATGTCCTGGGTTCAATTTCTAGATCCAGCACTTAAGCGCTGAGACCTTAAGCAATTAATTTAACCCCTAGGAGCCTCCGTTTCTCCATGAGTGAAGTTGCAGTGATTATTCTTGTCTTACAGAATTGTCGTGAACATCAAATGCAGTCACACATTCATGTTGTCTAGTATCTTGCTTGGCCTGTAGCATGTGCTCAATAAATTGCATGGTTCTCTAAGTCTTCACTGACGCAAGATAACACAAAACAAACCTGTTAAAGCAAAAGAGGCTGATCCAGCTTTATTTTCATTGAATTATCATGATATTTATACAAAATAAATTTGGATTAGAATGAAGTCGGTACACTCAAGGAAATTTGGAGATATTGTTTTGATGTAAATTATCTGAGCAACCTGTATTTAGAGGGAAACAAAAAAACCCCAGCCAACAATGAAACCTCTTGTAATCTAATTCTAAAAGAAAAAGAGAGAAACAGTACTGCACAGGCTCCTCAAGCAAGCGCCCCTGGAGGACAGGGTACCCAGAAGGCACCCCAAAGACACAGGCTCCATTTCCCTGGGTCTTTCTTCGCTTCACTCTGGTTCTCTCCAAATAATGAGTTCCAGAGAGCTCTTGGCAGTTTCCCAGCCAGCTCCCAACTGTATTTCCCCACTGGATTCTCTATTTAGCTGCAGACAACGCACAGCTGCCTACTGTGCAGATGCACCCTGAGAAATGGCTGGGCCCCCACAGAATCTGTGGCTCCAGCTTGTGGGATGAAACAATTGCCAGAGACGGGATGCCTGGTCTTTACACGCTCCCTCCCCGAAGCAGAGGAAAAATGGCAAATGTACAACAGCAACTTGCCGTGGAGGGAATCCACTCGGTTCCTGCTGGGCTGCTGCCCTGCTTTTGCTCCTTGGGCGAATCCAGCAGCAGGAAAAACCAAGGCCCAGCCATTCGCCGGGGCACAATGACTGCACCCGTATCCTCCCTGCAGATATATAAAGGCAGACTCTCAGCCACAGAGGACACCTGCAGTCAGAAAGCAGAGCATTCCAGGAGACGCCTTTTCAGCTCTTCTGAACCCTTTCAACCACCCCCTCCCATCCTGCCTGCCACATTTGAACATCAAGGAACAAGCTGGGGAAATAAAAGGACATGCACATCAATAGCACTCTTTGTAGTGTAACACAGATGTGTATATCTCTTTACTGGTACTTATTCTCATGAAGAAAATTAAATCCATCTTAAGTGTTCACCTGTATATAGAAGAGGAGGGCTTTTACATTGTGAATGAGCACAGATTCCCTATGGTAAGAAAAGGTGGCTGGATTTGCCATGTGGGGGCTGGTGGGGGTGGGCATGCCGCTCCACAGTGTAAGTCCCCACAAATGCCATTCAGAGCCACTGTATTTATATCAGAGACAGACGAGCACAGGATACCTGGATGGCGGGGGTGGCATTGTTTAACCTTTGTTCTTCACATCCCTCAGGAGAGCAAGCAACACCTCTATTTTCAATGTTTCTCCGGAATGACTTCCCGCCTGGTGGATTGACAGGTACTCTGATTATCTGCCTGAGGAAAATGAAGGGATAAACAGCTGAGAGATGAAGATTGACTTGAAAGGACGGCACCAAGGCGTGTATGTTACACTTGGATAAAGAAGAGCATAAAAAAGAGGACATGCAGAGAAATGTCAGATTAGCACCTAAGTATATTTTGAAGAAAAACACAGCATTTTGCCAAACTGGCCTTTCCTTGAATAGTAATGATTTCAGATTGTCACTGTCACAAGCCTAGTGATTTATTTGGGGAAGATAAATGCCTTTCTGTTTTTACCATCTAGAACAGGGTTCTGTAATGGAGCTCTTGAGGCATCTCATTCAATAATCTGGGGTAAAGGTCAGGAATCTTTATTTTGGAACTGTCTCCTGTTCGGTGAACTGATGGGAGTCAGGGTAGGGAACAACAGGAATACTGGAGGTGAATGGCATGTTCATCTCCTGGCCCTTTATCCCAGACCCAGACTTTCGGTTTTGTTGGAGAAATCATGACTGATTTCCCCCATCCCATTCTCTGTGTTTAAGTTACCCTTTGTACACTTTTTAAAAAATATGTTTTTATTGATTTAGAGAGAGAGGAAGGGAAAGGGAGAGAGAAGAAGACAAACATCAATTGGTTGCCTCTTGTACCCACCCCGAGGACCAAAGAATGTCCCCTGACCGGGAATGGAACTGGCAAGCTTCTGGTGCATAGGACGATGCTCAACCAACTAAGCCACATCGGCCAGGGCCTTCCCACACTTCTTGATCCATTTAGAAATCTTTTCTTTCTACATTGGATTCCCTCCTGCTCTAAGTTGTCTTGCCCATATCATCCATCTTCTCACCCTTAACCCAACTCTGCATGATCTTTAGGGCAGACACCATCCAGCTGAATATTCAACTGACTCATGGTAAACCTAGAGACAGAGAAGGTTGTGTCAGAAACAGGAGATTACTTCCCGCCCAACCTTTTAGTTTCAACAGATTCCTTATAATCGTGGGAGGTTGACGTGTGTTTTCCATGAAGAGAACAGTATTAGGGGTATTTTCTAATGTAAGTGAGGGTTTTGGAAAAGAACATGGGAAGAGAGACGAGAAAAGGAATACCGGAAACCAAAAGCACAGCCAGAGCAGGTGAACAACGGCGATGTAAAACCATGCTTCTCTGTTCCGTTTTAATCTCGCAGAGTTCAGGGATCTGCTGAGTCGAGGGAGAATTCTCTGTCAAAGCCAGTTCTGCAAGCGATTGGTGAAGCCTTTGGAAACATCCCTATGTGATCTCCTCACTGAATTAGAAAACAGCTCTGAGCAAAGGCCATGTTTACGACCTTTCGGCCATGTGAGCTCTGCTTTGCCCACATATCTCAAGACCGAGGCATGGTGGGGAAATGTGCTCGAGTCCTGGATAGATGAGGACATTGGGTTTTTGTCTCTGTATCCTTGGCCTTGATTTGCTCTGCTCTGATCCCCATGCTCCCATTGCCGCTGAGGCCGGGCATGGTTTTGCCGGTAAGAGGGTGCACAGTTTTATATGTGTCTGTGTACACATTGTCCCACTTCCCTCTCTCTCTCTTATTTTTTTGAAACTTAATACCCTGAAAGCAGAGCATTCCAGGAGGTGCCTTTTCAGCTCTTCTGAACCCTTTCAACAACCCCCTCCCGTAATGATTGGATATGAAAAATGTTCTGGACAGGCTTTGCTTCATAGTCTTCCACCCAGCTGTGTTTCTCCTAGTGCCATGGACTCGGGCGCTCCTAGTGAGGCCAGGAAAAGACGGATTATTCTGTGAGAGTGGAGAAAGCACGGAGCTGCTGGACCGGGGGTTCCCAGGCCCTTGGTCCCCGACCTTAATGAATCCATTCAGCCCTTCGCTAGCCCTGCTCACATTCACAGCCTGCCCGGGTTCATGGGTAGATGTGTTTTCATTGCCGTTCTCTGCCCTCTCCATCCCCTCCACAGGAACACTGCATTCTTGTCATTTTGTTCCACTTGGAAGACTTAGAATATCCAGATAACACAAGTGATGAGCATCAAGCCTCAGAAGAACTGGGAATCCAAAGGGAAGAATTTTTAAAGGTCTCAATGGCTATTGTCTTTTGTGCTCAAGAGAGTGCTAACAAACACACTCACTCTTTGCTGTGTTTGCGTGTCCGAGGGGAGGAGGGTGATGGGCACACCCCACCCAGTGCAGGGCCCCCAGTGAGGCCGCGGTTCTGCATGGAGCCCGGCCGTGTCTCCCTTTTGCCTTGTGAACACAACACAACTGGCCAAGCTGCCTTTCCTCGGAGAGCCTCCTCCCCGCCTCCCTTGAGTGCTTCTCACAGACTGTTCTACCCTGTGTTATGGATGTTGTGCCTCAGGGGACCTTGAAGCATGTTTTCTGCCTTCCCCACCTGTGATCGTTCCACTCACCTTGCCTGACTCAGCTTCCGGCCTCCCTGCTGGCCCCCTGCTTCACACGTGCCAAATCCACAGGCTGGCATGCATGGTGCCCAGCCTGGCTGTGCTCCAGCGAGTTTTGGAGGGATCCCTTGAGGAGGGGAAACACACTCTGGTGATCCAACCCGGACATGCTATCTAACCTCACAGAAGATGGCCTGACAGCATGTGGAGAAACTGCAGCACTACTGAGTTCTCCCCAACCTCTTAAGGGGCCATGGACATGCTTGGAGCTGTGGGGCCCGGATGACATTTCCACAGGGAATGAGGAATGATCTGGGCATCAGCATCAGGTTTCCCTCAGGGAAAGCCCCAGATTTCAGTGATGCCAGTGTCCCCCGCATCCTACCTCCTGCTTTCACCAAAGGGGACATTGGAGAGAGTTGACTGCAGCAGCTCTGATGGCTGGCAGAAGCCTGTGCTGCCCCGGGCCATGCGCTGTGTGGCTGCAGGACCAGCCCAGCAGTATTATGGTGCTGCTGTGTGCAGCCCAGGCACCTTGATGTGGCTCCAGAGGACATGAGGCACCATCAGCAAGACCTCTGCTTTGTGCTGTCAGTCCACGCTCTCTGGAGTGTGGCCAAGGTCCATTGAGGCAGGCTGTGGTGGGGTAACACCCAGCACACCACTGATTTGTTAGGAAACACCTTCCATGTGTAATGGTAGAAAATCACCTCAATGTCCTTAAGACAGCCAGGCAGCCTGCTGTGTGGGCTGTGCTCCGCAGGCGAACACAGAATTGTCAGCGGATTCTTCCCGGGGCTGTCACCGGTGGAGATGTATGCTGAACATTAGGTCCTCCCTCGTTAGGAATGCTGACTACGGATGCAGGCACTGGGCTCCTTTTCATTTTGCAGATGGAGCCGGTTTGAAGACTGGAATTAAAACACGAGTGGCTTCTCAGATTGCAGCGATGAATGTGGCAGGGAGCCTAGAACCCCCATCTCGTTGTCATGTCCGTTCCCTTTTTCTTTCTCTCTCCCTCTTCCTTTTCTCTGGTTTGCTTTTCAAATTGCTATTTGTATGGCTCACTTCGGTCAAATTGATCTATGCAATATTTTTCTATAAGCATGTAGAGTCACTTGGGAAGAAAGCATAAATCTGAGCGATGCCAGTACTACCCACAGGACTTCCTGCTACAATGCAAATGTGCTGCACCTGCTCTGTTCAAGTTAGTGGCCACTACCAACACGTGGCTCCTGAGCCTTTGACATATGGCTACTATGATCAAGAAGCGGCATTTTAAATCTTATTGAATTTTAATTAATCTTAATTTAAATAGCCACTTCTGGCAATCGGTGGCTGTATTAGATAGTGCAGCTTTGTAGACCAGTCCATGCATTTTCCATTTTCCAGGTGGGAATGTGAGACCCAGGGAGGGACTGACACTTGTCCAAGGGCATGTTGTTGACTCAAGCCGTCTGAAAGACTAGTCAGCACCTTTTGCAGAATAAAACAGTAATCATTTGATATCTCAGTAGAATGTTTTTAAACTCTTTGCACTTTAAAAAATAAAATAAATAGGCTAATACTAAAATACATTTTGTGCAAGGTTAACCCTTTGCATAATTGCCTTATATCAGTGGTCGGCAAACTGCGGCTCGTGAGTTTGCCGACCACTGGACTAGACTAAATGTTACCGTGTAGTTGGAAGCTGTGAGGATTAGGCAATTGTGGCATATTGTGTGCAAAGAGGTAAAGGGTAGTATATGACAGTGGTGGGCAAACTCATTAGTCAACAGAGCGGCCCGCGGTTTGCCGACCACTGCCTTATACAAAAAGAGGGGTACACCAAGGGGGAAATTGGGCTGGAAAAGGCTGACCTGTTATTCCACAAAAGGCCCTACAGTGGCGCTGTTGTATAACTCCTGAGGCGTACAGAACCCCAAATAAAAAAGCCCAAACCAACGAAAAATCCACTTTGTTCTTCCTATTCCTGCTCTGTCCACCCAAACTGTTTATTCTTTTATGTTTAAATCTTTGAATATTTTACTTCCCAGTAGAAAGAGAAATAAAATTCTCTCTGAGCCTACAAAAATAGAAATTCCTTACGCAGAGGAGAAAGTCTGAAGTTTGCTTCTTGTTTTTAAAGTGCATTGAGAATACTAGGAGGACTCACTCTTACAGAAAGGTTAAGCATATCTTTATCATTTTTTCCAATAGATAAGGTTACGGTGGCATAAAGACATAACTCATCAATCCTCAGGGCTCCTCCTTTGATGGCACATTTTAAAATGACATCTCAGATCTCTTCAGTTGTGAGTCTTGGAAATTGAGAATGTCATTTCTGGGAAAGATAGGGCAACGTGTATTGCAGACGGTGACAGGATAAGTACATTTGGCAGGTAACGTGCAAGGTTTCAGTCTAAGGTTTCTAAAGATATAGCTAAAGGGCACATTAAGAATTTTCTATGAAAGCCACCCAGCTGAGGCCCCCAGATTCTGTGCCTCCCATCCTACTAATGTTGCTCTCTCTCCTGGAGAGAACACTTCATGTAGACATTCAATAACGCCGTGTGCCTGGTAATTCCCTTAAAAGTTAATGAACATGTTAGAATTAATTTTAATAAATGCTGATTAATTGCAGTTTGTCGTGTGTTTTGAAGAACAAAGGCATCCCGCAGTATTTGGCAGCTTTTCCTCGGTTGCTTTGAAGATGCCGCAGCAGGTGGCAGTGTGGCTCTGCAGATGCCACCGGGCAAAACTGCAGCAGAACCAGCGTGAAAACTGCCCCCAGACTCTCAGTCGGGCTCCACAGCAAGAACTGCCCCAGAAAAATGAGAGCCTGGACAGAGACAGGAGGCAGGGTCCAAGGAAAGTTCAGAAGAATCCTCAAGACTCCCCTGAATTCAAACTGTGGGAATCACTTGAGCCTTCTGTAATTTTACTCAAGCAAGTTTCATGGAGTTCCTGAGAGATTCAGAACCACGTATATGAATGAACATGATCACTGCCTTCAAAATATTTCAACTAATGGCTTACCAGGTGTGTGTGTGTGTGTGTGTGTGTGTGTGTGTGTGTGTGTGTGGGCATATGGTATGCATATGTATGTGTGTGCCTGTGGTGTGTATGTATGTATTGTGTGTGTTTGTGAAAGGTGAGGAGAATGGAGGGAGAAAATATGTGTAGATAATGCTGTAATACATTGCATATACAAAAGATCTATCATCTAGCTAGCTAGCTAGCTGGCTGTCTATCATCCATCTGCACTGTGCATGCTACTTATAGCTATTGTAGCAGGCCAGTAATTGCTGCTACAATGGTAAAAATCTCTGTTTGCAGGTCCACAGAGAGGAAACATAACTGAACACTTTTCTTGTCTAGAGAATGAGGAGACAGAAATAATGACCTTCCAAGGTCACTCTCAGCTCTGACATTCCAGAAGTTTGTGAATGTTTCCATATACCCTGGCATTTTCTTCACCTTCAGAGTTTACAAAAACCGATAATTGTCCTTCAACACATGCTGGGATGAGGGAAGTCATGGAACTGGATAACTCTCAATGTCATATCTTTTTTGGCCTTTGGGTGCTCTTCAGCAGGACTCCTGTCCAAAAGGCATGCGATAGAGACCAAGGCAATTAGGGAGATTGACTTGGCACGCATGATTCCATTCTTTGTTTCCTAAGTGAGAGATGGAGGAGCCCATTAGGGTTTGAGATAACCAAATTTGATTTTCCCCAAATTAGGACATTAAATTTTCGAGTGGTTTTGGTGTTGTTATATTTAATTTAAACCTTCTTATTAAAAAAATGTGTCACAGAAAAAGAATTTTCAAAATTATATTACAATTGGTTGTTCTTTTTAAAGGTCTTTTTTAACATTAGTTTATGATTTAAAAAGAAAAGAAAAACAGTAACTTTTCAAATTAATTTTATGGTGTTACTTTCCGAGCCTCTTTGTATATTCTATACTCTGTCGCATCAATCTGTGTATTATTTTTAGGTTGCTTCATTTCATAACTATTGCTCTTATGTCATTTTCAGACATCAAAATGCCACAGGATAATAACCTTAAACAAAAATAGCATGGCTAAAACAGCTCTGATATTTTTTGGAAATTGATTCCCTAATTGGATTAGAATTCCCTTTTGACAGAATTTCAACAAGGTAAAGGGGCCAGGCCATGATTCACAGCTGGCTGGCACTCATCCCAATGACCACGAATGATGCTCATTCATTCAACACACACCGATTAAAGATCCACTGTGGGCCTGGGTCTGTGGGCTGCTGGCCTTGTGCACACAGCTGCCTTGCTGATGTCGGGTTACAGGGTGATTAAGCAGGAAAGGCAGCACGAATTTTGGAGTCTGTTCCAATCTGCCCTCACGTCTGCCTCAGAGGAGAAGAGCCTCTGGGAATTAGTGAGGAGAGATGAAATGGCAGGTGACTGAGAAGGGAGGCTGAGGCTCTCCTCTCCTTGTGCCTGGAAACCATGTATATCTCCAAGGTGACAGGTCTGGACTGTATGGGAAGCTATTGGCCCAGCCTCAAAGACCTTGTAGATGTTCCATGAAGCCAGAGCTTTCCAGGGGAGAGATCAATTGCTGATACTGGCAGATACCTTCTGAATTTGTAGCTTAATGGGAAATACGTCTTAAGAGATTTTGAGAGATTTTGGGGAGCCTTGTGGGTCTTTCACAGAAATTTTCAGGACAGATATTCATATAGAAATGACCATGAGATGTCTATTTCAAAAAAGATGAACTGGTTGATTTTATTTTCTTTTAATTAAGTTTTGTAGACTTTGGTGAATAGACTCCTTGCTGGTGGGACCAGCCAAGTATCCCGTATGGTGCATATGTCCTCCTATGCCTTCCAGTTCATCAAACTCCCACCCAGCCCCCTGGGAGTTAGCTGGGTATTTTGCACCTTGGAAATAAAAATATGATCAAACATTTACCCTAAGTTCTTTTAGATGTCTTTCTTCATTTTATCCCCACAACAGCATTCTGAAAGTACATCTTACACTAGTGACATTATGTTGAGGATCAGAGAAGTTTCATTTCAGAAGCAGGATTTAAATCCACTTCTGTGAGATTCTAAGTGCATGTTGTTGTAGTCACCAGATGCAACTGTGCCCACAGGGACCTCAGATACATGGGTAAGAGGTTGGCTGACCTACTCTCTATAGCATGTATGGCAGCCTTGGCATTGTTTTTATGGATAAAACAGCTCAGAGATGCCAAACTGGGCAGAAGACCAATAGCTGGCATCCATATCCACCTTCAATTACTATAAATTATAACTCTGCTAATTTCTTGATGAGGCACAGTACTGTGGATTTAAGATTTTTGAGAAGCGGCAGCATCTGATGTCTCATTTGTTTAAAACCTGGTTATCTTGGGTTTTCTTAATGTTGCAATAATTTCCTTGCTCCTTGCCTGACAAGTGGGTGTTGGAGCACTGGCATGTGGCTAACTGGTGAAGACAAAGAGAGAACTTTGAGTGAGGCCCCTACTCAAAGCAGAAGCATGATAGACAGATAAACAGATGGCCTTTAGCCTGACTAAGCTTCCCCACATATGCAGACCTAAAGAGGTTTCCAGGGTGTTCATTCTTTAATTTAAAAATGAAACTTTAGCCTTATTGGTGTGGCTCCGTGGATTAAGCACCGTCCCATGCACCAAGAGGTCACTGGTTTGAGTCCAGTCACAGCACATACCCAGGCTGTGGGTTCAATCTCAGTAGGGGGCATGCAGGAGGCAGCTGATCAATGATTCCCTCTCTTCAATGTTTCTCTCTCTCTCTCTCTCTCTCTCTCTCTCTCTCTCTCTCTCTCTCTCTCTCCTTTCTCTCTCTCTCCCTTCTTCTCTCTCTAAAATAAATAAAACATACTAAAAAATGCAAGTATAAAGTAAAATTTTAAATATAAATTGCTTTTTAAAAGAGGGCAAAAAATATGATAGACTGACTCTTGGTGATATAGGGTAAATAAAAGAGTCAGAGCCTACTTTGTAACTAGAAATAGCAATTAAATAAAGCTGGACTTTGTAAGACTTGAAGTGAAATAAAATGAAATTGTTCCCAATGGGTCTGCTCACTTCTGTTTTTTATCTGATAACCATGAAATAATTGAGCAAGAATAGTAAAATTGTATTCTAAAAATGGCTCATTAATTTAGACATGGCTTCTAATGTTCTATCTATCCAAATGTGTTCATGACATGCCTCAAATCATGACCTCATAGTTGGCAAGAAAAGTACATTAGTGGCACCTGCTAAAAAGTTTTATGAAGACCTGGCTGGGTGGCTCAGTTGGTTGGAGCGCCATCCCATACAACAAAAGGGGTTGTTTCTGGGTTGGGTCGAGTATGGGAGGCAACTGATCAATGTTTTTCTCTTACATTGATGTTTCTCCCTCTCTCTCCCCCTTTCTCCCTCTCTAAAATCAATAAAAAACATATCCTCAGGTGAGGATTAAAACAAACAAACAAAAAGCAAACAAAAATGTGAAGTGGCTCCACTACACATTAGTGACATACAAACTATGTTACATTGTCTTGAATACTAACCTCACAAATACATATTTCTGTATTTCCCAGGCATGTACAATGGTAATGAATACCTCTAAGAGGGGAAAAGCATGTGACCAATATCTTTTCAATGTCTAAAACTATGTAAATAATCTCTAGACCAAAGTTGTTGCCAGAATATTTTGCTGTAAAAATATTTCTATCTAAATAACAATTGAGTTTTGGTGGCTCTTTTTCTACCTAATACCTTTGACCTTTTTTTGTTGTTGTTGTTGTTTCTGAAATAAGTCCAGAGATTAGCGTTACACTTGGAAGGTACAAATTTATGTTAGCTCTTTCATAAAACTACAAACTCTTAGGCTGGCTCCGAAAGCTGGTCTCCTGAGGCTTCTGCTATGTCTCAGAGTTGGATTGCTGAAATAACACTCGTGATAGTCATAGCTTTGTGTTTAAACAAAAGGGGAGCTAACTTGAAAGTGAAGCTCCATAATGACTAGGAGTAGTGGCTTCATTATAGTTTCTTATTGTTATATATAAAGGATGAAAAGAATCTATTAGTTTTATTTTTCCCCTTCCTTTATAAATCACACATTTATTAGTCCAAGTAAGTGTCAGGTATTTATAAAATGCTTTCACGTACATTGTAATCTTTATTTTACTATTCTAGATGTTCATAAAAATAATAGTGAACACCAATGACCCCCAAAAGCATATAGCTAAAAAATAATATTTACCTTAATTTTTATTTTAAGTTGTATTTGCTTCTTAATTGTTTACTTGCATCATGGCTAAATTTCACATCTGAAGGACCGCTGGATTGCATATTTGAACATGCCAGTGGTAAGTCTTAAAGTTGACAATTTAACGATTGATATAAAAATGAATAGGATTTCCTCAAGAAGAGGATTAGGATTTTAACTGAGGGAAATTGGTATTTTCTCAGTCTGTGCTTGCACTGATGAAGCTTAGAAAGCAATTCTAGGCTCCTGAATATATTTCTACATAATTCTTGCTCTGAGAACTGTGAAGACTTACTTGCTCTGAGGATTGGGTCCAAATGGGTAGGACAGGTGCTGCTTTGATAAGTACCTTCAAGATGGTGGGAGGGTAACTGTGAAAAGAGCCTGGTGGACTGTGGGGTAGTGATAGAGACCACAAAAAAGGCCAGAGAGAAGGTGGTGATGCCAGTTGGATAGACTTTGCAATATTCCAGACTAATGCCTTTCCTTTCTCGGAAGGATTTGTATTTTTATATGTAAAATTAAGAACAGGAGAAAATATAATGTCAAGCTTTTTTTTTTTTCCTGAAACTATGAAGGGAATCTTTCTAAATATGAAAATCTTGATAAGGCATACTTTTGCAACCGATAATAACCCAATGAAGGAAAGACCTTTGATTGCTGGCAGCCCTGATATTTTGGCTTAATTATGCTAAATATTCAGATGGGGATATTTATCATGGAGAAATGAATGCTTTTGTAGGTGGTGTTTTCTTGAGTTCATAAACAAAATCTATAAACTGTAACTGTTTTCAAAGTGAATGTTGGATTCTTGAGGGATTTTTGAAAGCAGGCAATGTGCCTATGACCAGGCTGACTTCTAATAAAGGGATCAATGCTGCTTCTAGTACCATGGAGCCATCTCTGATGGCCTTTAACTCGTGAGACAAAAGCTGATTTGGTGTAGTTTTTTAGTAGAGAGGAGGAAAAATGAGCGACCTTGTAACTCTCTATACCTTGTCATAATGAGAGCTTCCCACTGGAGAGGCAATGGTGATTTAATGTGAGTGGCTAAGAATCACATGAATAAAACATTTGGGATCATCTGCTCTAAGTTAATCGTAAGAGCAAGTCTAGTTTATTTCCATAAGAAATATTTTTACATATTTTTCTCTTCCTAAAATTCATGCTAAGGTATAGAATGAAAGGGATCTGCTAGTATGTGGGCAGACACAAGGATACACAAGGAGAGGACACTATAACAGACAATTATAGAGAATAAACAGCTTAAAAATTCCATGCATAAAACAAAAAAGCCGCCCCCCCCAGCAAAACTGTCTTGAAAAAATATCTGTCACATTTAAGCAACCATAACTATCATCTATAGATTATTATATTTTTAGAAACATATTCCTACTGGAAAACAATTTAATTTTTTGATACATCCACTTGGTGTCTAATAAATATAACCCATTGTTATTATCAGACATATTTTTAATTGAGTAGAAGGTGGTACTAAATCTGAAATTTTAATTTTGGCCTGAGCTAAGTCAAGTTTTCTCAACAGAAGATTCTGGGGGCAGTGTAATTAATAAAAACCAATAAATAAAAAGATGATATAGATTAATCAGATCTGGAGAAGCGGTAGAAAGTATTCAGAATGATTGTAGTCCATAGCTAGTAGGAAAATTAAAAATGGAAATACGATGCCAGAAAGGGAATATAAAGGAGAGAACCTTGTGACCTCATCTATATTTTAATATTTTTAACTTATAATGAAAAAAATTAGGGAGGGGCTATATTTTTTGTAGGTATAATCTGTGGCTTATACAAAGGAAGTTTCTGGGTTTTGATTTGTGTAAGAGATATAATTATGTGTCGGCGTGAAGGGGAAAAGAATATAAAGTCTCTTTTCCCTGTGCAAGTTGAGCAAGCTTTCCCAGGCCTTTTGTAGTGGACACTATGAATTTCCAGCTCTCTATGCCTATAAAGCTTTAACTTACTGTAATTCTGCTTAGATTAATTTAAAAAGGTTGACTGATTTCTTTGGACCTGTAGAGAAGTAGCAAATTTGCTTTGGTTTGGATTTTGCATTCATTTCTTAAAAATCCCATCCATCTCATTAGACTTCCCTGGGACTAAACTTGATAAAATATATGCTGTGTTTATATAATTTCAATAAAGAAAAATATTTGTGGGCTGGCTTTAAATTAAGTAATGCAAAGCACGAATGGGACATTAATGAGGTTATTTAGCATTTTTAGGAATAATGTATTATCGGGATGATTATTTATGGTTGGATTTATTCATGAGGTAAAAGAAACTGGGTAACTATTTCAGTGGAGGTTATAACTGGCTTTAATTTTAAAGTTTAAAGGCAAAAGTAGGTATAGCAATGATCTATGTTGAAGGTAAATTTGTGGTAGAAATAAAATTGTTTGTTTGGAGCAATGATGTCATTGTGTAGGGGTACAGTTTAACTTTTTCCTCCACATCTTCTTTTTGTGTTAAATAGGTATAAAAATGAGGGTGCTAATACTTGCATTTTAGATTTTAGATCGTTATTGGACTTAAAAAAAAAAGAGACTATTATTAGTGTTTCCTTCGGTTCTTCTGCAGCAAAACCAGACTTTAAATTGATAGTATATTTAGAAGTCTTTTTTTAACCTTATATTCTTAGGATTCAATTTCTAAAGTTTTAGAAATATAACTTTGATCTAGGAAGATGTTAAATGTTAAAATTAACAAAATTTTGGTAAAACATTAAAAATGAGTTTTGTAAGCACATGATCTGTATAATGTCTCAAATCCTGAAAAGAATATTGGGCCTATATTTTTTTCTTAGAAGAATATAAAGAATTTAAAATTCTTGATAAATCTTAGTCTTCTATTGATAAGAACCGAAGAGAAACTACAATTGTATAAACGGTTGAGTAAGCTTCATCAAAGTGGTTTTAACGGGGTTGGCCATGGCTGATAGAGTTGGCAGACGCCTGGCCTCCCCACTAATAGCCTGCCCAAATCACTGATATTCATGATTTCATTGTGTCTAGAAGCTCTTTGGGCAGATATCACCAGGAGGAAGAGTAATTAACAGTGGAATGTGCATCAGAGGGTAGAGGAAAGAGAGTTAGGGGAACTAGAGTGACCTGAGTTAAGACTCAGAGGACACAGACATAGGGAATTAACATGGCACCAGTCATCGATGACCTCATTTCAATGTTGTGCAGGTTAAGCCTGCGTTTTAAAGTTCCTGGCAAAAGAAAGAATAAAAAGCAGTTGGTAGCTGTCTGTTGGCCAGACTAGATGGGGGACTCCTTGAGGGCAGCGACTGTGACTGTGCTGTTTATTGCTCTGTCGCCAGCAGTGCCCACACAGAGCTGTGTGAATCAATGTTGAATGAAGGAGAGCATTATTAGAGAAAGGAAGCAACAAGCACGTTTAACACATCGACTTTGCTCTTTGAGTACATCCTGGGGGAAAAATAGAACTATAGTTAGTGATTTGGGATTTAAATCCTACTGGTAGTGAAATCAGACTAATAAAATATATATATTTTTCAGATCATTTTACTTTTATTATCTCAGCTTCAGAGCTTTTTTTTTTTTTTTAAAAAAAAAACAATTCTTAAGTTTTATTTATTTATTTATTTTACAGTATGCAAAATAAACCTATTATCAGTTTGTAGATACAAAATAATTAGCCAACTGAAGGACTTGTATGCATGCATATAAGCATAACCAATGGATAAAAGACACTGGGGGGGGGGAGGGCAGGTAAAGGCATGTACTGGGGGGAAGGGGAGGCTGGGGGAGGTCAATGGGGGAAAAAAAAGAGACATATGTACTACTATTTGTAATACTTCAAACAATTAAAAAAAATAAAAAAACAAAAAAACCCAAAAAAACAAAATAATTAGCCATTTACATGCAATAAACATTAATATTTCAAGAAAAATAATTTTAAATATAATAATATTACATGCAATAAACATTAATATTTCCAGAAAAAATATTTTAAATATAATAATTTTACCCAAACTGTACTAACATAGCATAATATCACAAAAGTTGTAGGAAATATTAAAGATCTGCAAATAACAGGATTACTTCTATTATATTCTAAATTTTTTTTTCCCGCTGGCTCTATTTTCGTTCATCAGTGTATGTTGTTCATTATTTTCCACAAATGAGTGAGATCATGTGATACTTATCTTTCGCCAACTGGCTTATTTCACGTAGCATAATGCTCTCCAGGTCCATCCATGCTGTTGCAAATGGTAAGAGTTCCTTCTTTTTTATAGCAGCGTAGTATTCCATTGTGTAGATGTACCCTATTAAAATATTTAAAAAGCCCAGCAACTTGCTGCTGTAATTATTCTGGCCCAGAGCCCAGTTAGGTCTTTAGCACTGCCCAACTCCTAGTGTGATCTGCAGACCAGCACTGGTGTTCACCTGGTGAGGGTTTAGGAACCTTTATAGCAGTTTGAACAGCTGTATGTAGCTTGAATCTAATAGTGAAAAATATTGAGGCTTGTACTTTATACGTGTCTCTTTTTACTTATTTTCCAATAAGTAATTTGTATTAAAATTTGCAATTATATTAGTCCATGATGGATTGAAAAAGAAAAACAACAAAATTATTCATTCATCATTACAGAAACTCTACTTTAGAGAACTCAAGCTCTGAAAATGTATGCTATTTCCTTACACGATTCACAATTTAAAGTTTAAAAAAACACTAAACTTTAAAACAATTTTTTTTTTTTTGAAATTACACAGAACTTACATTCTTCCTAGATAGATTCTAGATTCTCTCTGTGTCTCTCTGGGCCCCAAGGACATGCTTCTCAGCATCCTGGCTAATCTTACCATACAAGGAGATTAGAATAGATAGGAACTGTAGATAGTGACTTGCAAATTTTTGACAGACTGTAGTATCTTGTTTAGCCACTGGAGCAGGTCAGGAACAAGCTAATCCACTGGGTGCCTGGTCTCTCCTTCTGCAGGAATCCCTATTCAGAGCATATTGGGGTTATTTCTTGATAATGAATCCCTCTTTCTAACATGGTTAAGATGAGACTCTAACATGAGAAAGGAGCAGGCAAGTGCAAGAAAATATACATTAACATACAGTTATCAGCTTTTTGTATTTTTCGGCTGGGGCCGAACAGTCTGCACTAGAGAGTTTCTTTGGATTGCTCTGTCAGACGGGATAAATCTTTTTGCTTACAGAATGAGCGGTGGGCTTAAATGAACACCAGCAGTTTCAGAGCTGCTGCACCCAATTCCACACTTCTGAGTCTGTTAGAGCTCCCATTGATTTTAATGATGCAGCTCCAAGATGCAGGCTGTCACACCTAGATGAGAGCTGGCCTCATAAAATGTGCCTGAAGCTGGTGGATTTTATTGGTAGGTATGGTAACACCAATCACCTTGGGGAAGATATACTTGTAATTGGCTTAATTCTTGCTGGTTGTGATTAATCATCACTCCTGAAATAAGATGATTCAGTGTAGTATGCCCAGTAATTCTGTAATCACATGGAAGGCTAGCTAGCTAGAGAACAAAAGTAGGTTTGAGTTCTTTATTCTATCTTTTTTTTCAAAAAGCAGTAAACTATGCAACTGTATGTAAGCATTTAAGGGTGTTAAATACAGCATTTTGAGCTCATTATGTAATTTGCTCACACTAACACTGGACATTGGTTTTGGAGTACTTCCTGTACAGCGATGTGGGAGATTCGTGATGGCTCCACCTCCTATGAGAGCCATGCTCTGTCCTCCATTGGCATCTCAGGGTTCTCACTTGGAAATAAGGTAATTGAACCTAAACATCTTAAAGGTGTTCTTTAGTTTTCAGCTTATGAAAATCCTGTTTGAATTATTATTGAATACCCATCTACACCAATAAAAGAGAAAGATGCAAATTGGCCGTACCTCTGCGATGCCCACCAGCCAATCAGGAGTGAGTATTCAAATTAACCCAAGAAAGATGGTGGGCTAATTTGCATACACAGGTGCCAAGTGGCCGGGAGTGGGGTAGTGCCAAGTGGCCTGGGTCCTGGGGATGGGCGCCAAGCCCATAGCCTCCTGGGACTATCGCCACCCCGCAGGTGAGGGCAGCAGCGCCAAGCCATGCCTGCAGGCTCCTGCGATAATCGCTGGCCCCGGGAGGTGAGGGCGGCCATGCCAAGCCATGCCCGCAGGCTCCTGGGATGATCGCTGGCCCCAGGAGGTGAGGGCAGCTGCACAGCTTGACAGCAGATAGCAGGGCCTGCTTGGCCGTCGCCATGGCGACCCATGAGCAGGCAAGCGGGCCTGCAGGCAGCACCCAGCAGGGCCTGCTTGGCCGTCGCCATGATGTGGAGCAGACAGGCCCCGCAGAGAGCAGAGAACCATGGGGAGTGGGCCTAAGCCATCAGTAGGACATTCCCTGAGGGCCCCTGTATTGGAGAGGGTGCAGGTCAGGCTGAGGGACCTCTCCCCCCTTACTCCCTCCCACCCCCGTGCATGAATTTTGTGAACCAGGCCTCTAGTTAGATAATAAACAATGTGCTAGATGCTGTGGAGAATATACAAGAGAGGAAAATATATTTTGATGCTTACATACTGACTAATTTGCCATTTGAATAGTTGTCTCAAAATAAAAATGAAGTATTTTGTGATTTTTGAGCAAAAGCATGGCTGTCTCAGAGACCCCTGATATTTTATCTGTTCTCAAGTGCTACAGAATTCCTGAGTGTCTAGAATGAGGTGAGGGATGGGTTACTATAGTGTTGCTAAAAGTTAATGGTTAAAAAATCAAACACTCTTCCAGAAAAGATATATAGGTAGTTTCATATCACCATAATTCAAAATGATACGAAAGGATGTATAAGAAATATTAGTAACTAAAGGAATCCGATGGTAAGAATTTTTCACCTTCTAGATAGTTCTATCAGTCAGCATTGGCTAGATTTGCTAAGATAACAGACAACCCCTGAATTTTAGAGGCTTAGCACAGCATGATTTGTTACTTAGGATGGAGTTCTATGCAAGTCTGGAAGACTGTTTTGGGCATTTGTTCTTTAAGCTGCAATCAGTGAGCCCACATCCTGTAGAAACACTGTCTGGTAGAAACACTGTCTGGAAGATTTGACTTCCTTAGCTGGTGTGTCAGGGGAAGAGACAGCAGGCAGAGTTTCATGCCAGCTCTTAAGTGCTTCTATCTGGAGATGACAGAAGTCATTTCTACTCACATTTATTGACCAAAGCAAGTCATCTGTCTGTAGCTAATGAAGAGTACTCCTCCCCTGTACTTGGAAGGAGAGGAAAACTAGAAATATTGGTGAACAAATGTACTATTTACCACAATTATCAAGTATTTTTTAAAAATGGATAGAGTTGTGAGAAATTGGGCCCTTTCTATACCGATGGTGTATATGAATTGATTCAGTTTTATAAGTGGTCATTTAAAGAATTAATGAAATATGTGATTGCTTTGATAGAGCAATTTTAGCTATGACTCCAACCAGCCTTTACTGAACTCTTACTATGCACCAGGTACTGTATTGAGACATTTGCATACTTTATTGCAAAGTTTAGTGCTTACTTTTGGAGTTTATCCTCAGGAAATAAGTATACGTAGGTATAAAAATTTCCCATGGAAACTTTTTTTTTTTAAAAAAGAAGAAACAACCTACATTAAAATAAAAGAAAAACAACCTACATACTCACCTTGAAGTGACTAATTAGCATATTTATCCAATGGACTACTACCATAACATTCCCCTAAGATTTTGTTCATGATGTATTATCAAGTGAAAAAAAGTTACAAGAAAGCATGTGTAATATTGTCACATAAAAATATATATTGCCATATATATATATATATATATGTATGTATATATATATATATATATATATATATATATGTATATATATATATAAGTTTGGAAATATAAACACTCAATTTTTAAAAATGTAGTTCATTTAGTGTCATAAGATTACAGAATCTCTTGCAATGAGTGTTTCCTTTAAAATAAAAATAAAGCAAATTTTATTTTAAAATAAGTTTTAATCATTTGTAATTGATTGCTTATACTTACAAAAGGCAGAATCAAAATATTATCCTATACAATAAAAGGCTAATATGCAAATTGACCAAGCGGCAGAATGACAGGTCTATGACACACACTGACGACCAGGGGGCAGACACTCAACGCAGGAACTGCCCCCTAGTGGTCAGTGCACTCCCACCAAAGGGGGAGCACCGCTGAGCCAGAAGCTCAGCTCATGGCAGCTCTATGGATGTCCAACTGCGAGCTTAGGCCCACTCCCCAGATCTAAGCCATCAGTCAGACATCCCCAGAGCACTCCTGGACTCTGCGAGGGCAGGCTGGGCTGAAGAACCCCCTCCACCCCAGCACTGCTGAGCCAGAAGCCCGGCTCCACAGCAGCCCTACGGATGTCCAACTGCTGGCTTGGCCAGATCTCCAGGCCTAAGCTGTTAGTCAGACATCCCCTGAGGCCTCCCAGACTGTGAGAGGCGGGTGCAGGCCAGGCTGAGGGGGAGCCCACCCCAGTGCATGAGTTTCATGCACCGGGCCTCTAGTGCACCTATAAAATATATATAAGAGGAACTTTGATTTAAAAAAATAATCTTACAAGGTGAAAGGTTCTTGTATGTTTTAATTAGAAAAGAGTATAAGGTAGAACAGTATATTCCCAATGTGCATGGTACAAAGGGAAATTGCTGAGGAGGTCAGGAGAAGTGAGAATGAATGTTGCATTGAATTATTGAGAAACACATAATGGAAGGAAAACACACTTAGTTTGGGCTTTGATGGCTGTGGTTGAAAAGCTGAGGTGAAACAGAAGTCATGCAAAAAGGACTATATTAAGGTAGGAATTGATAAGGTGTTTAAGGCCAAATCTAGCTAATTTCAAAGGTATCATGAGGAGTTAGAGAGTAGCTTTTTTCTCAATATCTAGAATGTACCACATATTCTATCATATATATATCCTATCTAATAAAAGAGAAACATACAAATTGGCCATACCTCTGCTACGCCCACAAGCCACGCCCACCAGCCAATCAGGAGCAAGTATACAAATTAACCCAACAAATATGGTGGCAGCCACAGAGCTGGAGCCAGCTGGAGGCTTGGGTTGACCCTGGTGATCGAGGAAGCCAAGCTTCTGCCCCCCCCCCCCCCCGACCTCGCCCTGGCCTGCCCTGGCCTCCACTCAAGGCTATAAAGTTTCAATTATAGAGGATAAATAAATCCCAGATACCAGGGCCTCTGCTTGGGTCACCAGGGGGTGTGGCCAGCCTGCAAACCACCACAGACCCCTCGCCCAGGCCGCCCCACCCCCCAAGGGAACCCCTACCCTGATCCAGGACACCCTTCAGGGCAAACCAGCCAGCCCCCACCCTTGCACCAGGCCTCTATCCTATCTAATAAAAGAGTAATATGCAAATTGGCCATCACTCCAACACACAAGATGGCTGCCCCCATGTGGTCAAAGATGGCTGCCCCCATGTGGACACAAGATGGCCACCACAAGATGGCCAGCAGGGGAGGGCAGTTGGGAGGGACCAGGCCTGCAAGGGAGGGCAGTTGTGGGCCGTCAGGTCAGGAGGGGAGAGCAGTTGGGGGGGGGGACCAGGCCTGCAAGGGAGGGCAGTTGTGGGCGATCAAGCCTGCAGGGGAGGGCAGTTAGGGGTGACCAGGCTGGCAGAGGAGGGAAGTAGGGGGCAATCAGGCCTGCAGGGAAGGGCAGTTAGGGGTGACCCAGGCCTGCAGGGGAGGGCAGTTAGAGGTGACCAGGCCTGCAGGGGAGGGCAATTAGGGGTTACCAGGCTGGCAGGGGAGGGCAGTTAGGGGCAATCAGGCTGGCAGGGGAGCAGTTAGGTGTCGATCAGGTTGGCAGGGGAGTGGTTAGGGGGTGATCAGGCTGGCAGGCAGAAGTGGTTAGGGGCAATCAGGAAGGTAGGCAGGCAAGCAGCTGGGAGCCAGCAGTCCTGGATTGTGAGAGGGATGTCCGACTGCCCGTTTAGGCCCGATCCCGATAGGGGTCCCAGATTGGAGAGGGTGCAGGCTGGGCTGAGGGACAACCCCCTCCTCCGCCGTGCATGAATTTCGTGCACTGGGCCTCTAGTATATAGATATAGATATAGATATATATGAAAACATTTCCTTGAAAAAGAAAACTTTAAGACTGATTTTGGTTTATTAAGAAAATATCAGAAAGATTTTGTTTTTTTTTTTGCCTGGCTTAGCCATTCTCCTCCGAAAAAATTTAGTTGATGACCCTGTTTATGTATTTAAACAAGCTTTCTGTTTTCTCCCTTTCCAATGCATGTTTCAAATAATCAAATTTAGAATTCTGTTTTCTATTTCAAACCTAATATATTGTTTCTTGGAGAATATAGGTCAATTTAATTATTAACATGTAAATTTCTTTCCACTTGGATTTAGACAAACTTCTGGCACTCAAATGAAGGAATTTATGTTCCTTATTGATTACACAAAGAAACCACTTTTCTATTAAGCTATGTTATATAGGGTACTGGACTCCACCACAGACTTTATTATTTGTTTAGTTACAGACCTTTCAACAGAGAGTTGAAATCCTGTCTAGGTCCCAAGAGGAGGATTTCTTGTATCTTCTAATGTCAATTCAAAGAAGCACATCTACACTAATAAAACGGAAATATTCTAATTAGACTGAACATCTTCCCAATGACCTTCTGGACATCCTTCTGGACAAAGCCATGGTGGTGGGGCCGAGGCAGAGGTGGTTAGGGGTGATCAGGCTGTCAGGGAAGAGCAGTTAGGAGGATCAGGCCGACAGGGGAGAGCAATTAGGTGGATCAGGCCAGCAGGGGAGAGCAGTTAGAAGGATCAGGCTGGCAGGCAAGTGAGCGGTTAGGAGCCAGCGGTCCTGGATTGGAGAGGGTGCAGGCCTAGCTGAGGGACACCCCCCCCCCATGCATGAATTTCATGCACTGGGCCTCTAAGATATATATATATATATAGCTAATATGCTAAGTGTCCGTCTGGGTAATGACATTACATAGCAATGCCTAGCTTCCTCTCCCTAGTGACAACTAGCCTCCTTGCAGTTTCTTCAGCCCAGGAACATTACTTGCTTTATAACCAGGTGCAAATATTTCACAGTCTAAACAAATGTCTGTGAAGTGTTTTCCTGTGCCTCATCTCATTTGATCCTCACAGAAGTCCTGGATTAGGTAGATAGGAGACTCGGTGGAATCCTATTTTCTTTTCATTAGCCAGAAAATGGAGATTTAGAAAGTTTAGAAACTTGACCCGACTGAAAAGAAGTAAGAAATCGTGGACCTTGAAAATGACTTCAGGTTTTTTCATTGTGCAGAATATAGTCAAACACTGCTACAGTTAAATATTGTACCCTTTGTTCTCCCTGCGTCATCTACAATAATAATCTGCTTCCTGTTGATATTTACTGCTGTGTTGCTGACAATTACCTGAAAGAGAAGTTGGGGTGCTTCACTGGGCTGGAAAAAGTTTAGCTACAGCAGAAAGCAGGTCTAATTAAGCAAGCTTATTCTATATATATAAAGCTCTCGCTGGTGCCAGTCGCACGTGTGTGTTTCCATCTGTCATCGTCAATTGTGAATTTGGTTGACACTTTTATTATAGAGAAAGGGCGAATAGCAATATTAAAATATTTCTTCTAATTAATTCCCTTTCAATGTGCACAAATTCATGCACTGAGCCACTAGTTTGTACTATAAAATCTACCAAAATGCAGCGGGTCAGAGCATTCTTTGCTGAGGATTTCTTAAAATAGTAAGATACATTTAAATAGATTTCTGGTTGCAAACCAATGTTCTCTAGTCTTGCCTTATGTTTTAAACCAAATATATCTGAAGTAATTTAGTTTCAACCCCAGCTTTCCTGTACCTGCAGCAGTCAAACAGTAAACATTTGCACATTCCTTCAGTATTTTCTCTACTTAGGATCCAGTACATGGCAGAATTAATTCAACAAGTATACCCAAGTCCCATTCTTAATAGAAAAAAACCATGCCCCTATATATCAAGAAAGCTGCATAAACTTAAAATGTTGATCAGGGCAATAAACAGCTTTGTTGTGGTGATTTCACTTGTAAAGATATTGCTGCAATTATTTGAATATATAACTTTCCTTTTTTTTCCTCCCCTAAAGGAAAAATGAAAACAGTCCAAGCAAATGAAGAAATACTAGGTTGAATGTGATTTCCCTATTCTGACTTTAAGTGTTGTCAAGGAAAATCAAATGATGCTGATTGTAGCTCCAAGTTCCTATTGTGCTGCAGTGCTAAACAGTAAAAATGAAATATACTTTTATAACCCAGTAGTGCAACAGAGCTGCAGTTGGCTCTACCACATGCAAAGAAGCCTTGTTTTGGCTGCATTTTGCTGGGAATACTTTCTCTATTTATAAGCTGTCCAGTGCAGCCTTCTGGGAATGCCTGCTCTGCATGGTCATGCTTCTGTCAAAGGATCTAAGAAAAGTTTTAAAAGGAAATAAACCTCTGGTTTAGAACACACTGATCAATATGTAATGATATGACTGGATCAATGACTTCTAATTTTCTTGGTTTGTAAAATGTCATCCTTACAAAATGAATGTATTGGCAGGTTAAAAAAAAGTTTCTAGGTAGAACAAATGCCTAAATTCAATAGTTTTTTTTAATGTTTTATTCATGAGTATTACATTTTATTTCAGATAAAGTTTATGGTCAATAGCATCCTTGGCCTGTCAAGATTAACGCTGTCCACACTTTTCTTTCCCAACAAGTTCAGATCCCTCTTTCTCTCAGCGAGGAGTTTTCATTGACACCATATAAGATCACCCTGGGAGAAAAGATTTATGAAATAGCAAGTATCATAACTTCTGAGGGAGCAACATCTTTTGTTTAGTCATTAAAAAGAAAAACAAGTCTTACATTTATAGAGGTCAAACATAAATCCAACTTTTTATCTGTAACATCTAGAAAACAGATTATCTCTAAAATGCCTATAATCTCATCAGCTGGGTCGTGTGTGTGTGTGTGTGTGTGTGTGTGTGTGTGTGTGTGTGTGTGTGATTTGATTGGTGATTCTCACATTTTAAGCATATCATTTTGTAATCCCATGTCTCACTTTTTGACCTTTATATTCTGGGATTTAATCTCTTCATCACTTTTAAAGCCATTCTATTTAGACATCTGCTCCCATCTATCTGTGCAACTTGCTCTGGAAAATGGCACCACTGACAGCAGACTTGCTCAGTTCACTGGTTTCTTCTTCTTATCTGTGTCACATTTTTTTTGAAGGGCTCCTCTTCCTCTGTCTACCCCATAGTGTGCTGGTGTCCCCTAGGGCTCTGTCCTTGCTTCCCCTTTTAATTTCATACCCTCATCCTCTCCTGTGATTACCTCCACAACCCAGGTGTCCATTGCTCTCCAGTACAAACTTCAGATGCAACTTTCTTTCCATTGACTATTATCACTTATGCTCCTCAGATAATTCCTACTCTTCATGTTTAAATTCCCCTTCTCTCAGCTTTATTTTCTCTTGACCCTCCTGGTTCTACAGTTAAAATACTGGGAATCATTTTTGCTCCTTTATCCCACCCATCTCATTCCCTCTGTTCAGCAAGTCATCAAATATTGAGAGAGAACTACTGTCCCACCACCCATGTCTGCTTCTTCTCCTTCCTCCAAAGCCATTGCCTCAACTCAGTCCTAGGGCATGTCAGCTTGAGTATTCCTGGCTCCCACTACTCTGTCCCTCCTTTTCACTAATGATAGTGATCATCTCTCTGTTTGCCAAACACCTACTTGAATTTCAAGACTTAGATGAAAGGTCAACCCTATGAAAATTTTTCTTTCATCTTTTCAATATAAAACTGAACACTCCTTTTTGATTCTCTACTATACTCTCTTTTTCAGGACACCTACAATTATACTGTACTTATATGTCTTTCTGCATTTGTCTATAACCCCCTTATTTGTATATTTCTTGTGCCTGGAACATAGGATATGTAATAAGGAGTAAGTGAATGAGTGATTAATAATATTTAATATTTTTATTTATGTATTTAAAATATTTTTAATTTACTGATTACAAATAATTCTGTAAATTGTATCATGAATCTTTAGTTCAATTTTGCATTCTTTCCTATGGATGGAAGAATCCCATGAAGTGGAATTACTGGGACAAAGAGTATAAATACTTTGAAGATTCTTGATACACAGTGCCCAAATATGTATCAGAATATTTGATGTTTTAACAATTCAATCCAAATTTAAACAAATATTTATTTTTAAGCAATAGCTCAGTGAAATCATAGATTATTTCTAACTTCCTATTGGGGAATCAATTTTGGGTTTTGCAATAGTTAGTTTCTATTTGCAAAATGACATAGCACCATGCCAAAGATAGTAATATTAAGTTGCCCTCTATCTCCCAAATGCCATGGAAGTATGGAAGCTAGTATTCAAATTTAAACAAATATTAAGCCAAAGAGGCAATGTTTAAGAGCTTAAGATTTTTTCTTTATTAGACTTTTGTCACAGTCTAATAAATTCCTAGTGGACTTTGATTATGAAGACACAGTGCAAAGCCTACCTTTTTAACCTTCCTCTCTGAATACACTATTGATTCAACTTAAACTGTTTTTTAAAAAATTCAATATGCACATCTGGGGAGTTTGCTCCCCCTGTGCTTTATAGGAAGGCTGGGAGGATTAATACTTTTATAGAGCAGTATGTGCTTCTTGGATGAAAGGTTTCATATAAAACACAACTCTAGTAATTGTTATTTAAAAGCAAACTTTCTTTGGGGAAAATAAAAAGGCTCCCACAGTAACTTTTGATTAAAAGTTATATACTCCAGTACTTTTATCCAAAGGCTATCTCCAAAGAAGTCTTGAAAATTATACACTTTGTCATCTGCTGAAATGCAGCATAAAGGAAAAGTGATAGACTCATTCTGTCCTACAACTTTAAGCTAGTATAGCCTTGCATTGGCCTCAGCTCATCTTAGGAATCCTAAGTTTATTGTTCTGTTTTATTTATGTTTTGAATAATTTATTGATTGATTTTTTTTAAGTCCTCGCCTGAGAATATGTTGTGTTTTTTGTTTTTTTTTTCCATTGATTCTAGAGAGAGAGGAAGGGGGAGGGAGAGAGAGAAACATGGATATGAGAGAGAAACATCAATCGATCAGTTGCCTTCCTTTTGTGCCCTGACTGGGGATAAAACTCACAGCCTGAGTATAGCCCTGGCCAGGAATCAAACCTGAGACCCTTCAGTGTATGGGGCAACACTCTAACCACTGAGCAATACCACCAGGGCTCTTGATTGATTTTAACTGTTTAACCGGAACTGAATATATGCGAATAATTTCCTGGAAAACCTCTCTCTGCCTTTCTCTCTCTTTTCAAAATAGATCCCATGTGATCAGGAGTGCATGGGGTTTGGTAGCTATGGCAACCACATCATAAACCTTGATGGATGGCAAGTGCTTTAAGCACTTCAACTATTAGAACCTTATGGGCACTTGATGTGTTCAGCCAAGAATGACACTTGCCCACAGGGATCATAAAACAAAAAGAACCTTTCCTCTTGGTTTGGCAGTGAGTAGATAACAGACTCGGATTAACAAGGACGCAATGAAACTGGATGAGGATTACTCTGATAAATGCTGCTAAGAAAGAGAAACCTTGGGCTAAAGCAGAGTGCATAGTTTAAATGGCAAAGCAGTGCAATCATTCTCCAGACTGTAAGTGCACCTGATAACAAATACTGTGTTTGTATGTTATTATCTGATCGTCCTGACGTCCTGAGTTGTGTGTGGGTCAAAAATCAAATTTTAGGGTTTAATTCTAAGCCCAGAACTTTTGAAAATTGTGACCTATTAATCTGAAAGATGGGAAAGATAACACACATATTGGGCTTTTGATGTCTTGAGGTAGGTAGCTTGTTAGATGACAGAATAGAGATTCAAAACCACTCAGATGCACTAAAGGTGTATAACCCATGAAAATGGGGGTCAGAATCAGGCAGAATGATTGAAAGGAGATAAGCACAGTGGTCACACTGCAGGAGAAAGATGTTGAATATGCAAAGAAGACTAAAAGTAACCAGGGATTCATGACAGAAAGTAGTGTATTTGGGAGAATAGATTATTGGGCGCTATAATAAATCAAGAAATTAAGACACTGGTAGGTTTGGATTGAATGAAAAATATACTACATGAGGTAGTTCCAGAGGATTACAAAGTCAAATGGTATATGAAAAAAGGCAAAATTTGCAGTGGCCTTCAAAAGCATGCTCCCATCATCCAGAGCTCCTGGTCAGCTACTCTCTGGATTCAGAGAAACAAACTACAACTTGACTAGAGGAGGTTTGGAAAAGCCATAGTGATATGTGCAGGCATTGGATTCTGTTACTAATTAGAAATGTTTTATGAGGGGAGATTTTAAAATCATCCTCCTTAAGGGTCTTTAAAACCAGGGTGGAGATTTTGTTGTGTGATTAAAGAGAGGTAGAGTAATGACCTAGGCTGCAATGGTTCTGTGCTCCTAAAATTCTCTTTAATAGCCTTTAAAACATGTTTCCATTTTGATTGAAAAAAAAATGCTAACAGTCTCAGTTTTGTGGGATTGTTCTGTAAAATTCCATGGTGTGTAAATCCACTTGGTCTAATCTATCATTTACTCATAAATTCTGTTTTATGAGATTTCCATGGACCCAGGCTTGTGACAAAGTTTTCTCTGTGGATGTCCTTAGTTAACTTGAGTTTATAATTTTTCCTTTTACTTCTCTCCTTCCAGCCTTTTCCATATTTAGTTGAGGCATTTTGATAAGAACTACATCAAATTTTCAAGCTGTCAATATATTAATGATTATAACAGTTTTTATGACAGTTTAAAAATTATAGAAGAGATAAAAGTTGTGCAGAACCAATATAGTATTTGATTAAACTTAGATAATAGTTTTCTTGATCAATAGTTTGTTACATGCAATTATTTGGGACATTTGGTCTTAACCTGGGTTGTGTTGTCTTATGCAACATAAGGCACTCAGGGTAATTGAATATAAACACAATAATGTATCAGTAGGCAATGAGAAAACCTTAATGGAACTAGAGGGTAATATATATAGCTGAGCCTTATTGAAGGACTAGAATCAGGAACCAGAAATATGTTAGGCATCAAGAAATCCCCCACGCCCCCTTTTCTGTATGTACCTAGTGTTAAATGTAGAACCCTTTCTACATGACCAAGTTTATTGATATAAGACCTTGAGCTCCAATGTTTAGTTGTTGTGAAAGATAGTCTAATAAGGTCATGTGTAGCAGTATGGACCCTTAAGTTAGCTTTACATCCAGGAGTCCTGGCATATAGTAGTGGCTTCTCCAAGTGTGGCCCTCAGACAAGCAACATCAACATCGCCTGGGAATTTGTTAGAAGTGCAAATTCTTGCACCACACCACAGATCTTATGACGAATTCTGCCTGAGGGGCTCAGATATCTGAGTTTTAACAAGCTCTTCAGGTAATTTGGGGCACACTAAAGTTTGGAAACTTCTGTAGAGCAACCAGCTTATCTGGTTTTCTCTCCTGGTCAGAGCATTCAAGTCCAGGATCTCTAAAACCCTTCAGTGAAGGACAAATCAGGACAGTTGGCCACCCTATTCCAGGAGTAGGTGCTGAGAGGCAGGGAGTGGAAGCCATGGGGCCTGGAAGGTTCTTTTAAAAGCAGGTGTAATAGTGGTCAAAAATAATTATAAATGGGTATTTTTGAAGAAAAACACCCACATTTTAATTGCATTTGAACAACTCTCCTAATTTAACTGAAAAATATTAGACCAGTTATTAAAACAACTATCTCTAAGCTATCCTGACATCCCTGATATATTCTCTTAGCTTTTCTTTTTCCTGTTTTAAAAACACGATGAGCACTCCAAAGGCAGCTTTTGTATTGAAATTTCTTAGAGAATGTTAAGCTTCCAGGGTTGCCTTTGTGTTTGCTCACTCCAAGAGTTAAATGGGAAATGGTGTGAATTAACCACAATAACAGTGATGAATAGACAGGAGCCACTGCTTCTCTTGTTTCAAAAACACAAGGTCAAAGTAATATATTTAGAAATACATTTTAATTTGTGAGAATCACGAGTTTACCTTACAGAGCTCCAGCCCGTCAGGGAAGTACTTTGTTGCCATGGATAGTCAAACAAATTCCATCATTGAGCTCACTCAGGGGAAGGGTACCTTTCATTGTTTGTTCTTTCCAGAAGTCTGAGACTCAAGGGAGTTATCATTCTACATTAAATCAAAAACCTCTAAACACCTCATCGTAATGAAAAAATCTTTTACAATGGACAGTTTGAAGGATGTAAAAGTTATTCTCTGTCACTGAGATTTTATGGGGAAAGCTGGTTCTAAGCACTGCCTTTCTCAGCTTCCCCATAAATCAACTCGATTGGAAACATTAGAAAGTGTCAGTGTGGCATAGAAATTATCCCCATAGAAAATTATGACTTTCTTTTCTTTTTTGCTTTTCTATTGCTTCAAGAACATTGTACAATATTGCCAGTGCCTCCCTCCCCCGAACCCTATAGCAGATGTGAACAGAATCATATATTGGAAAAAATGATAGCTGTGCGCTCATAAGGAAGTCTTACTGAACAAAATGCATTAACACTTCCTAGCTGCATTGGGATTTATAGTAAATCACCAGGAATCATTCTGTGAGATTTGAAAGAGGCTTAGAATCTCTTGATTTAAAAGACTTAAAGGAGAGAAGCTCTGGGGATTTATAGAGTTTTCAAATTTGCTAATACTGGAAATGTTATTATTCTAGAAAGTCTTTATTAAGCAAAATAAATAACACCTTTTATCTTTCCAGAGGGAAACTTTAACTTGTAGGAGGAAAGTACTATGGAAGGTATAAATGTTGCTGTAACATTCCATTGAATTGAAGAAGCTGGCTAATGGCATGCTAAAGTTTAATTCTTTTAAGAGGCCCATTACTGCGGGCTCATTTATTCTTGACTGCTTTAGGAATAATTCTAGATTAAACAAAGACTGGTAGGTAAGCCTCGATCAATTTATGGAATAATTATTCCACAAGCAGCTTGCAGTGAAATATTAAAATGTTGTTTTGGGCATTTCTGAACCTCGGGATAGTTAAATTAAGCTAGTCCTATATTTCTAAAGTGCTTTAATTATGCACTTGATTTGAAACAAAGACCTGAGAGGAACTTTCTACCTCATCATTGAATTATTGAGTTATAAGAGAATTTAGAGCAAGAGGTCCTTCTTTTTCCTAATTTCACACATGAGAAAGCTGGCACCATGACTTGACCAAGGTTATAAGGTGCAAGGTGCTTATTTCAGGGAGAAAACGCTGATGGTTAAATTTGATCTAACTGAAAATAATCTATGTGCATGTTGCCCAAATTTCAGCCTATTGTTTGGAAGAGGAAAGTTTAGTTTGGGAAAGAGTGACTTTAGAATTAATGGTTTAATGTGTATAGATTCAATAGTTTCATATCAAATATGTGCAAAATAGAACTGTTTTTCTCCCCTAGTAACTTATTTTGCCCTTTTAGTCTTCATTTCTGCTCACCAGCAGAAAACTGACATTTTTTATTTCTGCATATTCTAGTCATTTCTGATTTAAAATTTATCTGTCCCAGCACTGACTTAGGTCCATCAGATTCAATTATGGTTTTATAGTCCAGTTGGGTGTAGCTGACTTAGTCACTGTTGGGTTTCCAACACTGCTCCGTTGAAAGTTCTCTCCTCTCTCTCTGAGTCTCCCTCTCTCCTTCCTCACACCCTCACAGGTTGATGATGTATGTAGCAGTGTAGGGTCAGGCAGGGTGTGCTTGTCCCAGTCTTGGCTTGGTTTTTGGTACAGACCATCTCTTAGCCTTAGTTATTGTTCCTTATGCTTCTAGGAAATCCATGCCACAGCCAATGCTTGTGTGATTCTTTCACTTTATTGTGGGGCTGAGTACCTCCATTTTCATGCTCCCATTACCATTTAAAGAGGATTCTCTGGCCACAGGCATCTGCTGGATCCTATCCATATCTGGAGGGAAGGGAAGAGAGACCAGGCCCAGACAGTTTTTTTCCTCCCCTCTTTCTGCTTAGTTGTGTCACACTGGCATTCTTTCTGGTTCTCCTTTCTTCATGCCCATCACCCAGGGCACATCTATGGGTTCTATCCCTCAGCCAACTCCTATGGGAACAAGGAGGCCACTAGAATGTGCAAATGTTCAGTCTCCAGGTCTCCCAAATTTCATGGCTAGGCTGTTTGAATGACACCCTCTACTGGGTGAAGATAAACATCTGCCTTCTTCAAAGTCTCTGGGCTCAAACATCCATGTATCTCTTGAGTTGGCAAAGAGCAAAGGGTTAGTACTGACTAATTCACATCTTTGATGGATTTAAGACCTAACACCCAGGGGCGAAATCCTATCTGAATTTAGATATTTTGAAATACATGTCTTTATTTTTTTTATAGACAGCAGTTTCTGTGGTAATCTTTGCCCTTTTGGTTTAGCCACCAGAGGAGGGGAGAAATCAGCAGGGAGCCCTGGAAGAATAAAAAAGAAGGTTCTTATTGATATTTTATACTCTTATTTTCTTGTGGCTTTGGATAATCTAGTACATATCAGCAGAGAAACAGTAACCATTTTATACAATTGTAAAGCTTTTATGGCTGGCATGCTCAACACCATTCATAGATTAAGCAGTTTGAAAGACAATGGAGAGAGCATAGGATTTTTCATTTTATTTCACAGAACAGCTTTAAAAGATGAATAATAGATAAGTTTAAATATTAAGGAAGCATTTTTAAAACTACATTAAAAGTGGATCATGTCCCACAGAAAAGATGGCAGACTGGGTTGACCAGCACAATGCCTTTTATAAGTACACACTTACCATTGGCCAAGCACTGTTCTAAGTATTTTGTGCATGTTAAAGAATTTATTCCTCGCAACTCTTTGAAGTTTATGCATGAGGGTATTCAGGCCCAATGGGCTTAGTAGCTTGCCCAAGTATATCAGCTAGTAAGTGGCTGAGCTGGGATTATAAACCCGGTATCTATGCTTCTCACCACTCTACCGTACTATTGGTTTCTCAACAATGTCATTAAGTCTAGCAATCAAGATTACTTACACCAACCTGGGAGTTAGGACTGAAGAAGGCAGCATGTTACCTGTAGTGCAGCCATCTTTGCTGGGTCTGACTTTGCTCCCATTTCAGAAGCGTGGTGAGGCTCACCCTCTGTTCCCTGGGCCTATTTAACAATACAATTTTGGGACCCATCCAAAGTTAAGTAAGCAGGTTGAGTTGGAGTTCTGGGATATGCATACTTTTGACTATGCCCATATGGTTTTGTTGTTATGCAGGTTTCTTTTTAGATGTTGTTCTTTCTCCAAGTGCTAAACTCTAGTTCTGATCCTTAGGTGATGTTTTTCCATGCATTTTAGGCAGAGGAATCAGTAGTGCAAAGAGTCTAGGTCGATTGGAATAAGATTTGCATGTTTTTATTTTATTTTATTGATTTTTTTACAGAGAGGAAGGGAGAGGGATAGAGAGTTAGAAACATCGATGAGAGAGAAACATCAATCAGTTGCCTTCTGCATACTTCCCACTGGGGATGTGCCCGCAACCAAGGTACACGCCCTTGACCAGAATCAAACCTGGGACCCTTCAGTCCACAGGCTGACGCTCTATCCACTGAGCCAAACCGGTTAGGGCAATATTTGCATGTTTAAAGATCAGGAAAAGGCCAGAGTGGCTGCAGCTTGGTGAGACATGGGAGAGGAATAGAAAATGTGGTCACAGGAGTGAGATCACATAGGGCCTGATAGGCTCTGGGGTGGGTTTGCATTTAATTCCACGTAAAATGGGACATCCTGAAGACTTAGAAGCAGTGACTGACATGGTCAAATGCAACATCTTAACCATCAAATGAAATTTAAGCATGGTTTGCAGAGTGAACATTTCACCAGGCTCTCCATCTGAGAGGAAATAGGCATACAGGCTGCTTTTCCAAAGATATTTAAGTTTCTTTAGACATTTCTTTCCACAGAGTTATTTTTATCTCACATTTTATACATGCTATTATAGGCCACCCTACTGAAAAATTGAGACAGATATTTCTTAAAGTTTTTAGCTTGTTTTTTAACATAATTAAAAAAAATGTTTTGGAATCCGTATTCTGGAATTTACTGTATTCGTTTTCTGTTTATGCTGTAACAAGTTACCACAAACATAGTGGTTTAAAGTATCACAGCTTTATTTTCTTGCAGTTCTGTAGGTCCCAAGTCTGACATAGGCCTCACTGGACTGAGATGAAGCTATCAGCAGGCCTACATCCTTTATGGAGGGGGAGGGGGCTTTAGGAGAAATTCATTTCCTTGCCTTTTCTAGCTTCCAGAGTCCACCTACATTCTTTGGCTCCTGGCTCCTCCCTTCCTCAACCTTCAACAGCAGCAACGTTCACCTCTCTCACCATCTTCTGGGGTTACATCCCTCTGACCCAGCTGATCAAGTCTCTGCTTGTAAGAACCCATATGATTGGCAACACTCAGATAAGCCAGGGGGAAAAAACAACTCTTTCTCAAGGTCCTTAATTGAACCACATCGGCTAAATCCCCCTTGTCGTGAAAAGTAGCATTCACTGGTTTTGAAGATTAGGCTGTGGACATTTTTGGGTGCAGCATTATTCTGCTTAGTACAGTGTGCTTCCTTTAGAAGGAAATTGTCTTCGGATTCAAATTTTCATAGAAAGTGCCATGCAACATAGAAATCAGGAGCTGGTGGGACTCTGGCATTCTGGATGGTGATTTTTCAATGAGGTTTTCTTCTTTTTCTCTATGAAATCAACAAAATATTTTATCATTTTCTGAAACTCTTACCAGCCCCATTATGCCTTAAATGTGTACAGACGCTTCTATATTGCACATAAATTGTTTTCCTTTCAATTGTTTCCTCTCCCCAAGTATTCTTCCCTCTTATTTGTGCGTTATCTTTATGTCAAAGCAATTCTCAACTTGACATTTTCTTCCCAAGGTTTTAGCCTCCCAATCGCACAGGCTTTTTATTGCTTCACAGGAGGAACTCATCACAAAGTGGGTTTTATTTGCTACCTGATTACTTTCTGATACCAGCATCATCTTAACCTCTAAAAGGTACAGATGTTTCATATGGTATTTATGAGAAAGAGGTTGTAGAAAAAGACAATTAAAATTCTGCTGGTGTTCTTGGTTAAGTGTCAGCTTTAAAATGGATAGATGAATGTTTATCTGATTTAAACATACACATAATACATATGTACGTATTTTATGAACTTTTACTGTAATCTCTTCCCCTGGCAGCTGACTGCCTGTGAAATAGACTTCCAGGTGCTTAGAGTTCTCCTGGAAATGTAAATACAGGTAGAAAGGGTGTGAAATGTATAGTCACCAATGAACTGTAAATCCTATTGTTGTTATCTATTTTTAAAGAATGAACTAATTCTCACTTCCTATTAACTCTTTCACACAGATATTTGGATTTAGAGTTGCAGCTCTTTATATCATCACTTTAAAAAAATACATATTTTTTATTGATTTCAGAGAGAAAGGGAGAGGGAGAGAAAGAGAGAGGGAGAGAGAGAAACATCAATGATGAGAGAGAATCATTGATTGGCTGCCTCCTGCATACCCCACTCTGGGGATTGAGCCCACAGCCCAGGCATGTGCCCAGATCAGGAATTGAACCCTGACCTCCTGGTTCATAGGTCAACGCTCAACCACTGAGCCATGCCAGCCGGGTTATATCAAGTCTTAAACTTGAAAAGTGCAGGACAGCACATTTATATGTCTATTCCACTAAGCAGGAAAGACAAAAAGAGAACTTCTCCCAGGTTTTATAATTTCATTTACTCTGTCCCTACATTTTTGTTAAATGTTATGGCTATTCTTTGACAGGTCTCTAATTTTTCAAATAGAATGACTGTTAATGAGAGGATTTTAATTTCCAGCACTTGGCTTTTTTTCCTTCTTCTTAAATATGCAGCTTAAATTGTGAAAATGCCAGGAGGATCATCAGCTCCTCAAAATTCAAATATCAACCAAAGTCTCCTTAACTCCTGTGATATTTCAGTTTTGCTCAAATCCTTACTTTTATATGTCACATTTGGGGAAGTCTGCCCTTTCCTACTCTTCAGCTCGAGGGTTAGGAGAGTCTAGTATCTGGATCATTCTGGAGATATTTTTTCTCTCAGTTTTTCTGCCTTTGTTTCCAAAGTTTGAATTATGGTTAAGTTCCTTTGTAGATCAGTAATGTTTTCTGAATTTCCCAGGAGGCAGGTTATGTGTTGGGGACAGTTGATAAATGAATGCAAAGATGGGCATTACCTTGTGTGGGGCACTGGGGAAGCCAGGTTATAGGAGTGGCATTTAGAAAATCTGTTTTCTTAATCTTTGGATTAAAACAAACGAATCTTTTGGAAAGCATATTTCAATATAAACTAACCTAATTTAGGAAAATATCCAAGACTGTAAAATAGTTACTGGGTAAATTTGAAATGATGTTACTGTTCAGTTTGTAAAAATATTCAGGTCGACTTATACCAATTTGAAAATATTATATTTGCAGACAAATGGCACAAATATATCACAGGCCTAAAAATTGGTTTATAAAACAATCTAAACATTGCATGCAGAGTCAAGATATTTTAAGGATGTGCTTGAGGGAGTGCAAACCTTCATTTCATGGGAAAATAAAGAACTCAGTGCTGAGGAAATTGATGTTATGCTAGAAAGTTCCCTATCTAAAATATGTATACAAGCTGTGAAGGGAAAAAGAGAGCCATCTTTCTCATGCAGGACTTCCAAGTGCTGAAAACAAAAGTCTAGACTGCAATGGCTGTGGCTCAATATTTTAATTTTTCCATTAACAACCTTGAGATAGTTAAATTTTAAATATTTGAGCATCGATTGGATGCTCTGGCCCAGAGACACTTTGCTCATTTATGTATCTGCCTAGCCCCTGTTGGTGTTTGAGATCCTCACCATGGACATGGGACCGGATCACAAAGGGTCATGTATAAACAGGCTAGTAAATATAAGTTTTTTTTCCCTGTAGAAAGTGGTTTTTGAGAAAAGGAGTGACATAACCAGAACAAGGCTTCAGAAAGATCTAACTGAGAGCTGTAGTTTAATGGATTGGAAGAGTGAAATTAGAGGTACAGAGAACAAGTGGGAGGCTACAAGATAAATCAGGTGAGAAATAATAAGAGTGAAACTAGGACAGTGGCCAGTTAGAAAAATTATGACAGTAAAATTTTGTGACTGTTCAGGTCTGAGAGGTTTAGAGAGGGAAGAATTCAAGTGTTTTATTTGTCTAACTCTCTGTCTTCTACATAGTACCTACGAGGTATTAATTTGTACTAGAAATATCAGATAAAACAACCCTGTGAAACTTTTGGTTTTATCTTACCTAATAATAGACAAACATTTAAATTGACCGTACCTCTGCTACGCCCACAGCCAATCATAGTGAGTATGCAAATTAGAAGGCCAAAGATGGCGGCTGCCCAGCTGCTACAGGACCAGAGTGCCACAGTGAAGACAAGACTGCAGACTCCAGAGTCTGCAGCAAAGATGAAGATGACAGACTCCAGCTGGAGTCTGCAGCGAAGAAGAACCGGCTGGAGTCTGCAGCGAAGCAGCGAAGACGAAGATGGCAGACTCCGGCCTGAGTTTGCAGCAAAGACAAAGAAGGCAGACTCTGGCCTGAGCAAAGGCCTGGGTCCCGGGTGCCGGAGGAAAACTGGTGCTGGAAGTCAAGGGAAGGAAGGCCTATTGCACGAATCTCTTTGTGCAACTGGCCTCTAGTTTATTATAAGAAGGCTAAGTATATTGTTCAAATATTACATAGAATCTCATCAGGAGGACCCACAAAAGAAATATGACTCTGGTCTCAGTACTAGGACCACAAAGGCTCATACTGAATACTTATATGGTTTTTCTTCGCATGAGTACTGTGAGTGATATAGCTACCCATATCCACTCCTTTTCTTTGGCTGATCTAAAATGCTCAGAGCCACACGTGTGACCACATTAATGTCACTACATGCAGTATTTTTTGTACTAACATTAATTTTTACTCTGAAGGCTTTAAGTTTCTTTCTCGTTGTTTTATTGTGTTTATTTCTAATTTTAAAAGTATTTATGTAATTTCATGGTATTTTAAAAGTTACCTTACATCCTTTAAAAGAACAATCTAGAGCATAAAGGATATGTTATAGTAATATGAATTAACTTCATGTTTAAATGAAGCCTGACTTTCCCCTTTTATGGCTTTTAAAAGATCAAATGGAAAGGTAACTGAATCTGATAAAAAGTAAAATAAAGGAAATTTTTAATGAAGATTTTCAAGGCCTGAAAATCCAGGAAAAATTCACGATTCATAGACAAACCATAAATAGAAAAATATTAAAGATATGATATAAAGTTAGTATATGGTTAGAAGAAGAAATCTCACTCCATTATATAAGACTTTTAAAAATATACATTCTAGCATTAAGATGATATTCACTCTAAAGTGTATATAATTTTATCCTGGGGTTATGCTTTTAAAAGTTTTTCAGGCGTGGGGAAAAAGTTTTTGTGCTTCAAAAGTGGATTAAGAAATATAGCCCATTGAATTAAAACATTTTACTAATAAATGGATATTAGGATGGTACTCTTATTCCTTGAATTGTTTGGCTTGGATTTTGGAATAATGTTACTTCAACACCCCTTGCACATTTTGAAACTACTGAAATGAACAAATGATGCTCCCTAGCCTTAGGATGGAAAGGAACTGAGCCCTAGACTATGAAATCATTTATAGCAAAACATTAAGCAGACTGAAATAATTCAATATTCATTTTTGGTTTATATAAGAGAATTAACTGCACTTGCAAGGACTGGGGAAAGTGTGTCATTGCCTATTTTCTATTTTATTTGAAATTAATACTTCTGATATCATTCAGTTTAGAGAAAAAGGCATTAGATTGGGAGTCAGGTTTAATCCAGATCAACCTCCAATTGGCTCAATGACGTTTTAGGCAAATTGGTTAATCTATCTGCAATTCAGTTACTTCATTTCTAAAATAGCACAGGTGTCTTTGAAGAAGATGATCTCTTCCAATTTGAACATTATATGATTTTCATCTCTATTGTCCATAGTTGGCTAAGAGTTTCATATGCAAGTCCGCTCTGTGCATGAAGAGGTTTTTTTCTGTTTGATGGTTTCATCTTATAAGAGTTTCCTTTTGGTTTTGCATTTGTCTCTGCAGTGTGCCAGCCTATTTAAATTTGACTCTATCATTGACAGCTTCATAAAGTGAATGGAAATAGATCTCACTGAGGAGAAGAAAGATTGATTAAAGAGAATGATGAATAAGGGTGAAGAAAAATAAGACAAATGTGAAGAAGCTGAGAAAATAGTTAATCAAGAGAAGGAGAGGGTTGAGAACCATAGGGTTGAAAACCCCTTTGATTTAGAAACTATTTTTATATTTTATCACTTTGTTTAGAATTAACTGTTTATATAAATTCCCTCAGACCATTTCTATGTTTTAAGGACCACAAATTAAAGTTATTTGGCTCATCTTAGTCTCCTTTTTTTTCTCCTGCCTTTAATTGACATCTGAAAACAAATTTGTCTCCTCTCAATTCAATCAATCTGTTTGTATTCAGATCTATTCCTATTAAAATTTTAGAGCCTATTTGTTTTGAAGAACCTCTTAGCTTCTGGCACACATCCTCTCTTATTTCTCATTAGACTTTCCTGACAATTCTTTTCCATCTTCTATGCTGACTCCTTCTCATCTTTGGACCTGAACAAGGTATATCTCTCCATTAATTATGTCTTCTTTAATTTCTCTCAGTATTGTTTTATAATTTTCAGTGTAAAGGTGTTACATATCTCTTGACAGGCTTATCTCAATGCTATTTAAGTGATACTGTTTTAAAATTCTAATTTCTAATTGCTTGCTGCTGAGCCACTGAGCTATCTTGCCAGCACCATTCCTGGTCACGCAAAACAGAACCCAACTAGCAGTAGGGAGATAAGAACTCTACACAAGACCCTTTTGTGCAGTATTTCAGGTGCCTACCACACAGGAAATCCTGTAGAAAATCATTTTCTAGATGCTGCTGTTACCTGTAATTTATAGTGTATCATACATAGGATAGGTATGAACTATATATATAAACTAGAGGCCTGGTACATGAAATCCGTTCTCTGATTGGTAGGTTAGCTTGCTGCTGGGGTCCGGCCGATAGGGACTGAGCCGGGGGAGTGGGCCTAAGCCATCAGTCAGAAATCCTTAGTGCTGCCGTGGAGGCGGGAGAGGCTCCCGCCACCGCTGCTGCACTTGCCAGCCACGAGCCCAGCTTCTGGCTGAGCGCCACTCCCCCTGTGGGAGCGCACTGACCACCAGGGGGCAGCTCCTGCATTGAGCGTCTGCCCCCTGGTGGTCAGTGCGCATCATAGCAACCGGTCATTCCGCTGTCGGGCCAAAACCGGCTCTCCGACATTCCCCGAGGGGTCCTGGATTGCAAGAAGGCACAGGTAGGCTGAGGTACCCCACTGGTGCATGATCGGGCCCAGAGAGGGATGCGGGAGGTTGGCCACTTGACTTCATAATGATGCTTTCAAACAGTGAGATAAGTAAAAACACCAACTTCCACATAGCCTTACATGCAAAGGGTTTTAACCACGGAGGAGAGAGGGAGACAGCCTAAAGGTGAATCATTATTAAGATGGGGTTTTCCCCCTTGGTGTCTAATGAAGCAAAGGAGAATGTGGGAACAGCATTTTCCTGTTTCTCCCTGCCAAAAAGGGGAAGAGATGAGGTGGTAAGGATGGTGGACAGCTGAGAGCAGGATTCAGCCAGGCTCATACAATAACCTTTTGATATATTTTTTTTTTTCAAAAAGAAGACTCCCTCAGCAAGATGTTAGGATAACGAGTCTTCATTCCCAGTTTCTCACATTAGCTGATCCTCATGGTAAGATCAGAAATAATCCAGAGTGTGGGAAAGTGACAGTTAAAACCCCACCTGGAGCAAATTAAAAACAACAACATACAAAACGTATAAAAAAGTATGTTTAGTGGGAGGTCTTTCATACACATCCTTATCAGATTGAGAAAGTTTCCTTTTATTTCTAGTATGCGTAGGGTTATGAGGAATGAATGTTGGATTTTGCAAAATGCTTTCTCTGTGTCTATTAGAATTATAATATGTTTTTTTCTTTTTGGTTCTTTATTTTATTTATTTTTTCATTTTAATTTCTTTATTGATTGAGGTATTACATATTTGTCCTCATCCCCCCATTGGTTCTTTAATACATGGTTAGGCAAAAGTAGGTTTATAGTTGTGAGTTCATGAAATACAATTTATTTTTATATTATCATTTATTAATTAGTGTATTATTTTCATATGAACAATCGTAAACCTACTTTTGCCCTACCCTGTATAATGAATTATATTAATTGATTTTAAATGTCAAACCAACCATGTATTCTTGGGCTAAACTTTATTTGGTTATGATTAATTATCCTTTTTGTATATTATTGATTTCAATTTTTAAACCTTTATTTAGAATTTTTGTATCTATTTTCATGAGGAATATTGGTCTGTAGTTTTCTTGTAATTTCTCTTAGGTTTTAGGATCAGGGTAATGCTGGCCTCCTAGAATGAAATGAACAGTATCACCTCTTCAATTTTGTAGAAAATTTTATACAGAATTGTTATTTTGTTCTTAAACATTTTTTAAATATGTCTTCCAGTTCATTATTTCAGCAGTAAAGCAATATAGATCTGGACTTATCTTTATAAGAAAATTTTTTATTAGAAATTAAATTTCCTCGATAGATTTGGGGCTGATATCTAGTTCTTGGTGATCTTTGATATCACTCAAGGGACTTTTCCATTTCATATAAATGTTTGGATTTACTGGCATAAAGTTATTCATAATATTCCATTGTTATTCTTTTAATATCAGTCTAATTTATAGTGATGTCATTTCTCTCATCTCTGCTATTGGCCATTTGTGATTTATCTCTTTTTTTCCTGATCAGTCTTGTTAGAGGTTTAAAAATATTATTGATCTTGAAGTGCATTTCCTATAGGTAGTGTATTTTGGGTTTTATCTTATGTAACCAATATGATAATCTCAGACATTTAACTGGTGATATTTATAATTAACATGAATATTGATGTGGTAGACTTGAGTCTATCATATGATTTCTTTCTATTGTCTCATTTATTCTTTGTTACCTTTTTCCTCTTTTTATTACTTCTTTTGAATTGAATATTTTTCTATTTTACTCCCTTTTCTGGCTTATTAGTTATAACTTATTTATAAGTTTTTGTTATTTTAATGCTTGCATTAGGGTTTATAGTATATCACAGTCTACTGTCAAGTGATAATATGTTACCCTAGGTATAGTATATCTTTACAATAGTATACTTTTATTTCTCCCCTTCTGACCCTCATGCTATTATTGTAGCATATTTTAATGATATATTTATTATAAATTCCACCATACATTGTTATTATTTTTGTTTAAATATTTAATTATCTTTAAAACAGAATTAAATAATAAGATTAAGTACTGTATATTTACCATATAGTTAACACTTCCTGTGTTCTTTATTCTTTTGCATAGATCCAGATTTTCATCTAGTATCATTTCCCTCTACCTGAAGGAATTCCTTAAATGTTTTTTGAAATGTAATGTAATGTTGATTAATGAGTAGTTTCATTTCTTATATGTCTGAAAACATCGTTATTTTGCCTTCATTTTGAGAGATAGTTTTTCTGGGCATAAAATTAGTGTTCTAGCATCCAGTGTTGTATATCAAGAAATCTGATTTCATTTTTGTTATAGAATTTAACAAAAACTATTTAAGCTTTAAGATTCATGTCTTTATCTCTGATGAGTAGAAATTTCAGAGTAATGGACATTGCTGTCTATCTTCTTGTGGGACGAATTTCTTGGCCTTTTCACCTAGAGACTAGTAACTTTAGTTTTATATCTTATATTTCGTCAGCAATGTTTACTCTTCTAATATCACTTTTCCCATTTCCTACAAATGTTAATTCAATGTTATCATCATTGATTCACTCTCTATGAGTTATCATTCCCTTTCTTTAAAAAAATAGAACATATGTGTGGGGTGGGTGTGTGTATATAATTTATTTTGTTTTCTGGGCTATTTAATTTGGGGGCAATTTTCTAAAATTTGTATTTTTTTGCTTATGGATGTGTGTTTGCTCTCATATTTTCAATGTTCAAGATTACTTTCTGATTTTTTAAACATTTATCTTTATCTTTATTATTATTATTATTATTATTATTAGTGTGTGTGTGTGTGTGTTCAATGGCATGTTTATTAAACAAATGTTCATGACAGATTTTCACAACAGCAGCCAATGTAATTTCACTACATCGAATCTCCCTTACTAAGAAAAAAATGACAATCACAACATGGTTGATGGATTTGAATTGTTTTTTCATGTTTTCTGGGCCAGGGGAGGGGAGGCAAAACCAGTCTCCTCAGTTGTTTTCCTGTGTTTTCTCTTCAGGCTCATCTTGTTTCATTTTCTTCACCTCCTCTCTGGCTAGGTGTCCCCAGAACATTGCTTGAATTTTGACAGCAGCATGCTCCTCTTTTTCCTTATCTTCATCTGAAGATTCTAAAGCTGTGACTGGTGTCTCTACTTTCTCAGATGTCTGAGACTTTTCTTTCTCAGGTGGTTCTTGTTCATTGAATGCATGGTTGTTATAGAAGCGGTCATCCACCTTACTTCCCCATTCTGCTGGATTGAAGTTGGTTTTCTCTCTCTTCTCTAGAAGATTCTCAAAATATGCTGCTGCAAAAGATGGTATATTGTCCAGTTGCTGCCTCAGAATCTCATGTGTCAGCCCTTCAAGAGGTACAATAGTCAGTTCCTTCCAAGATGTCAATTTCATTCTCCAACTCCCACTACCAAATCCTTGTGGAATTTGGTAGTGGGAGTTGGAGAATGAAATTGACATCTTGGAAGGAACTAACTATTGTACCTCTTGGTTCTCCTAGAGCTGGTGTATCTTTATTATTGAAAGTATTACAGATAGTCCCCTTTGTCCCCCTTGATCCCCTCCACCACTACCTGCCCACTCCTGACCTTCACCGCACTATTGTCTGTGTCCATGGGTTATGCATATACACATATACATTCTTTGGTTAATCTTTCCCACTCCTCACCCTCAACCCCTGTCCTCTGAGATTCGTCAGTCTGTTCCATGCTTCTATGTCTTTGGATCTATTTTGTTTATCAGTTTATTTTGTTCATTAGATTCCACATATGAGTGAGATCATGTGATACTTGTCTTTTTCTGACTGGTTTATTTCGCTTAGCATAATGCTCTCCAGGTCCCTCCATGCTGTCTCAAAGGGTAAGAGATCCTTCTTTTTTACAGCTGGATAGTATTCCATTATGTAAATGTACTGTATTTTTTTTTTTTTTTATCCACTCATCTACTGATAGGCACTTGGGATGTTTTCAGATCTTAGCTATTGGAAATAGCACTGCTATGAATATAGGGGTGCATATATCCGTTCTGATTGGTGTTTCTCGTTTCTTTGGATGTATTCCTACAAGTGAGATCACTGGGTCAAATGGCAGTTCCATTTTTAGTTTATTGAGGAAACGCCATACTGTCTTCCACAGTGGCTGTACCAGTCTGCATTCCCACCAGTAGTGCATGAGGGTTCCTTTTTCTCCACATCCTCACCTGCACTTGTTTGTTGATTTGTTGATGATAGCCATTCTGACAGGTGTGAGATGGTACTTGATTTTTGTTTTAATTTGCATCTCTCAGATGATTAGTAACTTTGAGCATTTTTTTTTTCATGTCTCTTGGCCTTCTGTATGTCTACTTTGGAGAAGTATCTATTTAGGTCCTTTGCCCATTTTTAAATTGGATTGTTTGTCTTTCTTAAGTTAAAATGTATTAATTCTTCATATATTTTGGAAATTAACCCCTTATCAAATGCATCATTGGCAAATATGTTCTTCCATACAGTAGGCTCCCTTTTCATTTTGTTGATGGCTTCTTTTGCTGTACAGAAGCTTTTTATAAAAATGAAAAACTCTTTTTTCATTTTTTGAAAGATCCTTTTCTTATTTTTCTACTTCAATATACTCTATTAGTTTTTTTATGTTTAGAACTTTAATTCTGTCATTATCTGTTTTGTGTGCATGAAAGCTTTTTTATTGTTGCACATCCCTTTCATTTTGGTGTATTTTCTCAATTATTAGTGATCTTTTCTTGGCTAGTCATTCATATGTAAGAGTGAGACACTACAGAATAGAGTGTTATCTCTTGAATATTTGAAGAGTATGCCTTTGTGGCAGGATGCTTGCCAGAGAACTAATTTATTTTATTGGGGGCTCCTAATTGTCAATGTGGAAAAATATGCTAATATATTTTCTCCAAGGCCATTTCTTGTATCTAGGAAAAAATCTTTAATTTTCTTCATGGGAGCAATAGCCTGGAGGCAGGATTTGTGGGGTCTGGGGAATCCCATGATTCATTTGCAAATTTCTATTCAATCTCCAGTTTCATCTTGCCCTTTACTGTACCTGATGTCCTTGAGCATCAAATTCCTTCCTTTTTATTTCTCCTATGAATAAAGCTGCAAGTCACCCTGGGGATCTTATCCGCATCATGTGATGGAGAGGGACAATGGATGTCTGTCTGCTCCATATACAGTTGTCAACCAGTCCTGTGTTTTAGCTCTCTCTGCTCCTCTGTGCTACCCAGAGTCACAGCACTACTCTCTCAGGAGCAAATTGGCTTGCTTCTTAGGGGTATCTCCTGTAGGTGCTATAGTTTGTAGAGTTTTCTACTGTACTGAATCAGTTACTACTGCTCTTCCATTCCATTGAAAATTCTGCTCTACTTTGGTCTTCACTTCTGCTCTCATTGTCCACATGGGTTCATACACTTTTTTATTTTAAAAAACCATGTTCAAACCTTCACTGGCAATTTAATTGCTATTTAAAAGACTGTACCAAAGTCGAGTTAAGTTTAAATTATCCTAAAGAGTTCTGGCTACATTGAAAAGGAATTCAGTCAGAGAAGGGGCAATAAGAGAGCTTTTGTTCAGCACTTACCACATTTTAGATTTTGTGCAATGTTCTTAAAATGTCCTTGTATGTTAGGTAGCTTTATCCCCATTTAAAAGTGACGAAAAAAAGTCTTATTAAGTTAACAAACTTTCTCCAGGCCATAAAAAGAAGAACCCAACATTATATGCAATACAATTTTATACATTTTTCTACATCTGTGGTTCTCAACTCCTAGGGTGACCAGTTAGGGACAGTACTGGTTATAGCACAAAAAGTCACACATGCCTGGAACCTCTCATTCCAAGGCAAATTAGGATGGTTTTGGCTGCGCATTAAAATCACAAGAGTGGGGGCCCTATCTGGTTTGGCTCAGTGGATACAGTGTCAGCCTGTGGACTGAAGGGTCCCAGGTTGGATTCCAGTCAAGGGCACATGCCCGGGTTGTAGGCTTGATCCCCAGTAGGGGGTGTGCAGGAGGCAGCTGATCAATGATTCTCTCTCATCATTGATGTTTCTATCTCTACCTCTCACTTCCTCTCTGAAAATCAATAAAAATATATTTAAAAAATAAAATAAAATCATAAGAGGGGGTTTTAAAAAATACAAATTCCAGGGTTCCACCTCCTTAAGAATCTAATTTAATACATCTGCACTTGGTATCAGTATTTTTAAAAAGTCAGAATTATTTATTTTTTTTTGGCATTTTACAAATACTGTCATTTAAAAATAATTGTCTTTATATAATTGATTAAAATAATATAAAATATAATGCAAAGTTTGATAAATTGACCAAAAGTACAAATATTTTGGGAATGCATTTTTTTCACAAGATGAGTGGGTCTTTAAAAAATTTTGTTCAATTGGTTGCCTATGTTTTTTTTTTTTTTTTTCATCCTGAAAGCCTTTTATTTTATTTTTTTTAAATAAATCTTTATTCAGATTATTACAATTGTTTCTCCTTTTTCTACCCATAGCTCCCCTCCACCTGGTTCCCACTCCACCTTCTGCCCTTACCTCCCCCACACTGTCCTCATCCATGGGTGTATGATTTTTGTCCAGTCTCTTCCTGAACCCCCCCATACCCCTTTCCCCCTGAGAATTATCAGTCCACTCCCTTTCTATGCCCCTGATTCTATTATATTCACCAGATTATTCTATTCCTCAGGTTTTTAATTCACTTGATTTTTAGGTTTACTTATTGATAGATATGTATTTGTTGTTCATAATTTTTATCTTTACTTTTTTCTTCTTCCTCTTCTTTAAGAATACCTTTCGGCATTTCATATAATACTGGTTTGGTGGTGATGAACTCTTTTAGCTTTTTCTTATCTGTGAAGCTCTTTATCTGCCCTTCAATTCTGAATGATAGCTTTGCTGGGTAGAGTAATCTTGGTTGTAGGTTCTTGCTATTCATCACATTGAAAATTTCTTGCCACTCCCGTCTGGCCTGCATAGTTTCTGTTGAGAAATCAGCTGACTATCGTATGGGTGCTCCTTGTAGGTAATTAACTGTTTTTCTCTTGCTGCTTTTAATATTCTCTCTTTGTCTTTTGCTCTTGGCATTTTAATTATGATGTGTCTTGGCGTGGACTTCTTTGGATTCCTTTTGTTTGGGGTTCTGTGCACTTCCTGGACTTGTAAGTCTATTTCTTTCACCAAGTGGGGAAATTTTTCGGTCATTATTTCTTCAAATAGGTTTTCAGTATCTTGCTCTCTCTCTTCTTCTGGCACCCCCATAATTCTGATGTTGGTACGCTTGAAGTTGTCCCAGAGTCTTCTTACACTATCTTCAACTTTTTGGATTTTTTTTTTTCTTTTTGCTTTTTCGGTTGAGTGTTTTTTTTGCTTCTTTGTATTTCAATTCTTTGACTTGATTCTTGTGTTCCTCTAGTCTGTTGTTGGATCTCTGTATAATATTTTTTATTTCAGTCAGTGTATGTTTAATTTCTAGTTGGTCCTTTTTCATATCTTCGAGGGTCTCATTATATTTATCGGCCTTTTCTAGGATATTCTTGAAAAGCCTTATAACCGTGGTTTTGAATTCTATATCCAGTCGTTTGTTTTCCTCCATTTCTTTCGTTTGTGATCTGTTTCTTTGACGCCGCATTTTCACTGCTTCCCTGAGTTGGTAGGGTAGATTTGTGTGCTAGGTTTCCTATATGGCCCAGTGGGTCGGCCTCCCCAGTTAACCTGAGGTGGACACTCTTGGTGCACCCCTTTGTGGACTGTGTGTACAGCCTTGTTGTAGTTAAGTCTTGATTGTTGGTGGTATCACTGGGAGGAATTGACCTCCAGGCCAGTTGGCTGTAAGGATCAGCTGTGTCTATGCTGGGAGAAGTTCAGTGCTGGAGACAGCCTTATAGGATTAGACTTGCCAAATTGCAATAGCCTCTGTGCTCAGCTTGGATGGGGTGGAGTCTCAGGGCGGAGCAGACAGTCTTGGCTTCCTGTCAGCCTTGCCCTTGCGCGCGTGCGCGCCTGCAGACCTCTGCCTTCCCCGGCTCCCGAGTCTCCGCCCGAGAGTCCAAATTCCCCCCCGTAAGAGCGCGGGTCCCCAGGGGCTCGCCTGGAACTGGGGTTCAGTGCAGTCAGAATTGGGGTTCAATGCAGTCAGGAGCTTCGGACTCCCTTCTGCTAGAGAAAGCCTGTGGCAACCTCCGCAGCCTTTGTGCACACTGGCGTGCGCGCCTCCAGAACCCTGCCTGCCGGGGCTCCCTTGGGTCTCCCCTGGGTCTCCGAGTCTCTGGGTGCCTTTCTCTCTACCTGACAGTCCACACTCCCCCTGTATGAGCCCGGGTCCACGGGGTTTCGCCTGGGACTGGGGTTCAGTGCAGTCAGAACTGGGGTTCAGTGCAGTCAGGGGCTTCCTTCCCCCTTCCGCTAGAGAGAGTCAGCCAGGCTCTCAGCCCCCCTTCCTCTCTGCGCGCACAAAGACCCTTTGCCGTACCTCCAATTCTCTGTGAGCTTTTCTCTTTCCTTCTAGTTGTAGAATTTTCACTCAGCCAGCTTTCCTGTGGTTCTGGATGGTGTCCGTTCTGTCTTTTAGTTGTAGTTTTGAAATTGTGCGAGGCAGCAGTTTAGGTGCTTACCTATGCCGCCATCTTGGTTTCTCCCCAGAATTATTTGATTCTAATGTTCATAACCATACCATAATGCCACCCAAGAATCAATAGCCCAGATCCCATCATCTATTAATCCTTAACAGGCGTGTAAACCACCAAGTCCAAGGTTTATTTGTATACACAGAATACCAAAGGAGTAGCTTCTATACTGGGGTTGTTGGCCAAGTGGCCTGCTGCCTGTTTTTGTAAATAAAGTTTTATTGGAATACAACCATGCCCGTGGTTTTGTCTGTGGCTGCTTTCTTGCTATCGGTATAGCTGCAGAATCGAGACTATTGGATCCTCAGATCTTAAAATATTTAGACACTGACCTTTTACATGGAGAGTTGGCTAACTCCTCCTGCTCCCAAGCCTAACACGAGTCAAAAACAAAATGAAGCCCCAAAGCCTCCCTACATTAGAAGTGCCCTTGGTGTTCAGCAAAAGAATTCTTTCTTGACTCAAGCTAAAGTCCTAAGGCCTCTAGGTGGGAAGGGAGTTGTGATGTAGCCTGTGCCTTTCATATTTTAATGTGCACACATTTAACATGGGATCTGGTTAAAATGTAGATTCTTTTTCATGAGTGTAGGGTGGGGCCAAAATCCTGCATTCCTAAGAAGCTTGCCTGTGGTGCTAATGTGCCAGATCCAGGGCCCACAGTTGCAGTAGTAGGTATATAGACCACTGGTTGCTTATAACCTAAAGCCATACCGGCAGCTGACTAATGCCTATTAACCATGTCTGTGGGCCAGGTAAGTCAAAGAGGGAAGAACACAGTAAGGGAAAGGAACAGGTCTTTAATGTCACTTTAGAACAGTGGTTCTCAAAGTGTGTACCAGGGGCATTAACAATAATATCAGGAGGCAGTGTCTTAGGTGATTAGCTAACTCCCAGGCTGGACTGGGAAATGGTGGGGATGCACAGGCTGCTGTTCCAAAGGTGATATGTCAAATAATGAAAAATGTTCTTATCTGTCAGAGTGTCACTCCCATGCTCTGTAGAAGGGCAACAGGGTCAGTAGTGTCATGCAGACCTCAGGTACCACACATACCTGACTAAATCACAGGAAGTACAACCATACCCAGAGTAAGACAATAATTGTTATTAAAAAGAAAAAAGAAAAAAGAAAAAAGAAAAAAGAAAAAAGAAAGGAAAGGAGTGAGTGAGGTTCTTAATTTTGCACTTTAATACATTTTTTTCGTTGATTTTGCTTTAAGTTGACTTTATCTTGTATGTTTTTATTTTAAAAATTCAATTATAAAATATGTTTATAGTAGAATAATTAGAACTAAAAATATTAAATTAAAATTATCTATAGTCATACAAAATGCCAAAATAATGTATGAACATGTCTATTTTCCCAAGCCTTCACCCAAACTGGTTATTGCTTGTTTTGAAAACAAAGCAGTAGATGAAAAATGGTATCTCATGATTTTAACTGACATTTTTATAGCATGGGAATCTGTATATATAATAGAGGAATATGCAGATTAGCCAGGATGCCATAACGTCATGACTGAACAGCAGGGACCTGAGGCTGCATGGTGCCTGGCCGGGGCGAGGGACCTCAGGCCGCACCTCTGCCCCACGGGGCTTGACGGGGGACCTCAGGCCATGCCTCCTGCTCCGGTGCTGAGCCGGGGGAACTGAGGCTGCACTCCCTACCCGACGGGGCTTGATGGGGGACCTGATACTGTAACCCCCACCCGGCGCCAGACTGGAGGGCCTGAGGCCGCACTCCCCCACCTGGAGGGGATTGACGGGGGTGGGGCCGGCTGGGTCTGGGTCTCCTGCATTTTTGAAACACATGCGGGTGGTGGGTGAGGACTTGACTGTGGGTCCCGTGGCGCACCCAGACTCTGACAGGAGGGAGATTTTCATATACATTTTACTAATTTTCTTTTATCTCTGACACTTCTATTATAGAGAATGGGCAAATAGCAATATTAAAATATTTCCTCTAATTAATTCCCTTTTAATGTATATGAATTTCATGCACTGGGTCACTAATGTTGTTTATAAAAGTACTGTGCACACATTTTTAAAAAAATCAAACAATTCTGAAGTATATGATAAAAATTTAAAGTTTTAAAAATTTTTTGACAATTTGGTGTAGACAGACTGGTGGGTGTATGAACACATACTGATTTATGTAACTCGACGCATTATTCTTTAGCCTGCTTTGTTCAAGCCAATAACTTTTTGACTAGATAGACCTGTATTTGATAACTGTATCAGTCAGTGGTTGTGTAAACTTAGAAAAGTTATATAAATTCTCTCATTCTCTGTAAGATGCACCAATCATATAAATGTGTTTGTTATATATTTAATATAAATTTATATATATGTATGTTTGTTATATATAATATAAATATATAATATATATATATCCCATGCCCTCAGCTTACTTTTGCCTTTGTAGTGGGTTTTTTTTTGACATGAATTCTTACTAACTTTTATGTGATCAAGTCATTTGAACTATATTTAAGTATTTTCTTTAAGGTTTGGTGTTCTGTTTCCTATGCATTTTTACTATAGCAGATGCATTGTTAAGATTTGTTCTGATGTTTAGATAAAGAGCTTTTTTTTTTTTTTTTTTACTTTTGGAAGAATTAAACTTGCTGTAATTTTAAGTTCACCCTGAGGAGGAGACTTGGTTTTCTTCCCTTTGTTACCAGAAGGATTTATAGTGCAATACAGTTGACATGTTTTCAAATTATAGATCCAAGGTCCTGCTAGAGGTCCGGGTTGGGTTTCTTGACAGATGTAACTTGGCAAATCTCACAGAAACTAACAAGCAACTGGTGTGTTTTTCAATTCAAGACATATCCTGGCCTGATTCTGTGCACACTCACTCCAGAAATGTTTAGACAGCTCTTTCCTGTAAGAAAATGAAGGTTTGTCCCCAGCCTTGATGATCTGGCTGCCTCCTGGTGAAATACTCTGGTAATACTAAATGGAACTGTGATGCCCAAATGGTGGCATCAAAGAAAGATGCTTTGATCTTCAGCACCAATTTCAGGCCAAGAGATTAAAAGTGAAATATGTTGCAGAAGGTCTGATTCAGAGAGAAATGGCATCTATGTACCATAGCTTTTCTGTCATCTTTCATTCACCAAGGGAAGATGCTGCAAATGAAAGTGTTCAGATCCACTGTAATGAGAGACCATTTCTTAGAAACTGTGTTTTGAACAGTTGAACTTGCTTTAACCTTGGTGGTTTCTTGCTAACACTTTGTCCATTAAGGTGTCATTTGACATGATGTCTTTTTCATTATTTGAAGTTATCTTAACACCATCTACTAAATTATCTATAAAGATAACATATTTTCCTGAATTCCTATTAAAATTTTAGCACCTGATGTTTGCCATTTCACCTTTTCACCAACATGGGCATTATTAACTTTCTGTTAAGTTTCAAGTGTTTTCATGTGACCTACAGATGCCTTGGATGTTGATAACTTTGTTGAAATGCACACTGCAAACTTGCAAGGAAAGCAAATCAAAGCAAACACTATTTCTTTTGTCAACTGAGATGCACAAAAATCCTTGACAGTGGTTTCGGTGTACAAGGAAACAGGAATCACTGAAATCAAGACTAAGCAAAACTTAATAATAAGCAAGAACACTGAGTTTAGTGCTAATAAAACAATTCTCACTTGAGGTACGTGCAGCTGGCAAGTTATTAAAGCCAAACCATTACTTTTTATTATCTACTCAAAACTTTTATTATCTGTTCAATAGACTGCATTAGAGTTTGCAGAAAGAGTGGATCTATTTTATAGTTTCATAAATTCTTCTGGTTTTATTTGTCAATATTTACTATTTGGAAATGCAATATTTTTATTAGCCTAGAACTATTAGCTTTCAACGGGGTCCTTAAATTATTATCTGTGTTGCAATTAAAAATTCAACAGTTTATTATTCCTGTCTACTCTCTCTATTAAGTTTGCATTTAAATACATGACACTGACAGATTCCTTAAAGAAAAAAATAAACCTTCACTCACACCATATCTAATGGATATGGTTTTGTGTTTGGTATTTTGTCTTTTGGGGTCATTTATTTATGCTTGTGAAATCTTAACCAACACCATCTCTTAGGCATTTCCTAACAAGGACTTGTCTAGGAGAAAAAAAGTTCATCTATACAGTGACCACAATGAGCTAGATCTGGGGTCAGTCAACTATGGCCTGAAGACCAAATCTGCTGTGTGTTCTTGTCACATTGTATTGGGACACAGCACCCTCATCGGTTACATGTTGTTTGTGCTTGCATTTGTTCTGCTTTGGAAGAGTGGACAGAGTTGTAACAGAGAACTATGGCCACAAAGCCAAAAATATTTACTATCCCAACCTACAAAGTTTGCCAGTCCCTTAGTTTGATTACTTTATTGGAGGATAATTCACTTGGACACCAAAGATTACACTTTTGCTGAGCTAAATTCTGTTAACTTTGAAAATTTTATATTTATTTCTCTATTTTTGAATAGCTGATACACGTATAGGGTGTAAAACTCGATAGGTACAGGGAGTATACAGCGAAAAGTCAGCCTCTCTTTATCATTTGACTTCCAGTTTCCCTTACGAAAGACCACCATTATGACCTGCTTCTTGCTGTGTTTTTCCATAAAATATTCTATGTCCATATAATTTTATATGGTTCAAATCATACTTTTTGAACAGATAACAGCATACACATAATTTTATGCCTTTTTATTTAAAAATATTTACTATATATCTTGGAGATTGTTCCACAATCATACATATAGAGCTGCCTTTTGCTTTTAATAATTAATAATATTTCATTATAATGTTTAATTATAATTTATTTGGAACCTTATTAATGGACATCTTATTTATGGATGTTTTTGTTGTTATAAAACTGTGCAATTTTTTTTTGGTGTGTATATAGGTTTTATGCACAAATGCGAATATCTCTCTAGGATAACTTCCTGAAAGAACATCCTGCACTTGGAGAAGATGTGTGCATTAACGTTTTTTATGAATGTTGCCAGATTGCCCTCTACAGAGCAGGTACCAGTTTACACCTCTGCCTTGCAAGGTATAGAACCCCCGTAACCACATCCATATGCCAACTCAGAGTGCTCTCAAACCTTTTGATACTTTCTTTTTGGCAGAGAAAAAATGAATTTCATTATGGTTTTAATTTACATTTATGTTGTAATGAGTGGGGTTTAGTCCATTTTAGTATCAGTCATGTATTTCCTTTTCTGTGAATAGTTTATGCTGCCTAATTTATTTTTATTTAAAATTTTTTTCTTTTCTTGTTACCAGCCATCTCTTCCCTCCCCCCTCCCCTCCCCTTCCCTCCCCTTCTCTCCCCTCCCCTCCCCTCTTCTCTCCTCTCCTCTCCTTTCTAGTTGTAATAAGCAAATATACACTTTGTTAGAATTTGCCCTCATTTCTTGTCACCTTAAGGTAAATGCTCCTGAGCTTCAGAAGTGAGGAATGTTATCTCTTATGTCCTGTCATAATTTTATCTTCTGTGAAACACATAACCTTCCTTTTAGAAACCTACAACTTAATATATCCCTATCCACAGTCATTATGAAAGAGAGGATAGCTTTCAGTATATGGCAGGAAATTTAAATCTATTTTGATCATGGAAATATTGTTTTAAACAAAAATCTTATGCCGATCTCTAAATATATAAAACAAATTTGTTGCAAAAATGGATTTCAGAAGACACCACTTAGGATCTTATCAAGTTAAATGTTATAAACTCTTCATCACCTCGAAAGAGCTCAAGTGAACCCTGGTAGTAGGATTAGGGCTCAGCTGCCAGAACCAGCATTGAGGAGGTTCTCCTATATAAGGACCTTATGGCAGTATCGTCTTAGCATTCTGTACGTTAGGTCTGACCATTCAGTTATTTACCTGTACATCTGCAACTAATTCGTATTGGAGGATTTGCTTTGGAAGTTCTTTGCTTCAGATTAGATACTATATTTACAGTGGGTCTAATGGAATAGGCTGGCTTATTTCCCGGCTCATATGTTTCAAGATGAGTATGGTATTTCTTTCTGGAGTGCCAATTTTTCTTGAAAAAACCCATTAAATTTATTAATCATAAAATTACATATTTAGTAAATTTAATTAATATTAAATTATGTGTATGTGCATATATATTTGTGTGTGCACGTGTGCATATGTGTGTGTGTGTATGTATGTGTATAAAGAAATAATGGAAAGCAATTGTGGGAATGTTAACAAGTAATGTATCTAGGTAATGCATTCCTAAATGGAGCAATATCATCTCTAAGGAGTGGAGATTGGTTCTTAGGAGGACAAAAAAGTACTCCTTTTATCTATAAGTATGCATACAGCACATAAACAGATTTATAGCATATACATCTGTGGTATAAAGCTTTCTTTGTGTAGGAGTTGGCAATTATGTACCTAAGGTCTTCTTAGGAGTGTGCTATTGAAAAAAAAAAAAAAAGGAATAAAAAGGCTGTTTTAAATGAAGGGCATATTCATGTGGGTCATATTATTCCTGCAGCTTTTCTGAAGGTTTGAAATGGGAGGCCCTGATCATGATGAAACTTTGTTTCCATTCTGCTTCTTCACTGCATAGTGCTGGGCAGGACCAGATCTGGGTACATGCGCAAACATTTAAAAATTGTTTTTATTGTAAGCAAAAGAAAAGAAAATCTCCTTATTGGCCAGTCTGGTTGTTAGTTGCTTTGATGGCCAAGAGAGAAGGAAGAGGACACAAGAGCGAGTGTGAGTAACTGGAGGCTGGGCTGCCTGAGCCCGGCCATCTGGTGCCCGTGCCAGCTAGAGCCCACATTCCGGCTGCTGCAGTCCAGGAGGAGAGAGTGGGAGTTCCCTGAAAGTGTACAGAAGCTGGTCATGATTTTTCTGAAATAGAAGTTGTCCTTCTTTTGAACCAGGTATTTTAAGCTTTGATTATGCACTAAAAAATAAATTCCTACAGGCTAGTTCAACTTCTTCTTCTTCTTCTTTTTATTTCTGGGCCTGCCAGGCCCAGTGCCGTGTCCAATAAAATTCTCGGATGTGATTGCTGCAATTGTACCCAAACATTTTGCCTTCGGATGTACTGCTATGAAGGTCCTCTTCTTCCTGGCTGATATAATTATATCCCAAATCTTTACCGCTGGATGTGTATGCAGTGGTTTAAAGTCATTCTTCACTTACCTTCTTAAAGTATAATTATTTAAATTCAATCTTCAACTAGTGACAAAGAAATACTTTTAAATGTAGGTTAAAGCCATTAAAAATAAATTAGATAATGGGAGAAAATTCACAGCAAAATTCAGCAAGGGTGAAAGAGAGCTTACACTGTTTGTAAAACTCATCTCATAAGGAGCTTGAGAATATTTAATATGTTAGCACCAGGCCAACCGTGACCACTGACTACAAGTAGCAGATTAAAAAAAATGTACAATATATTTAAAAATTTAAATGTGGGATTATTATAATAGAAACACAGGTGAACCTACGTTGCACATACATACATATATATATATATATATATATATATATATATATATATATATATATATATATAATAGCCTGGCCTGTGTTGCTCAGTGGTTGAGCTTTCACCCATGAACCAGGAGGTCAGAGTTCAATTCCATGGTCAGGCCACATGCCTGGGTCTTGGGCTCGATCCCCAGTAGGGGGTGTGCAGGAAGCAACCGATCAATGATTCTCATCATTGATGTTTCTATCTCTCTCTCCCTCTCCCTTCCTCTCTGAAAACAATAAAATTAAGAGAAAACGGTTAGAAACCCTCTGTAGTGGCAAATATGTTTATCAGTCTTGCAGTAACATTTACAAGTCATAAAAATTTAGGAGACTATTCTAAAAGGAGAAACATCTTGGCTAGAAGGAATATAACAAAAAGTTTAAAAAGTAAAATGAAGGTATTTAAAAATTGTTAGAGTCCGTTTTAGTTTCACCTTGAGAGGTTACCCTCCTGTGATAGGAATCGCTGTGCGATAGAAATGGCTGAATCTATTTTGGATCAAAACCAGGCAGCCAAGCTAACAAAAAATATTCCCTATGAAGCACTGCCTATTCTAATGTCTTCAAAGGGCACACTTCCAGCACTGACTGAAAGACTGAGGTTCACTTGGTTGGATAAAACATAGATAATAATAGTTTGACTTATTTTTAAAATTTGGCTGTTTGCTATATTTATAACAATGCCTGTGAAGAGAGATTATTTTATAAAGTGCTTCATGGATAAATACATTTTTAGTGAGGGGATTTTTAAAAATATATTTTATTGATTTTTTTACAGAGAGGAAGGGAGCGGAATAGAGAGTTAGAAACATTGATGAGAGAGAAACATTGATTCGCTGCCTCCTGCACACCCCCTTCTGGGGATGTGCCCTCAACCAAGGTACATCCCCTTGACCAGAATCGAACCTGGGACCACAGGCCGACGCTCTCTACTGAGACAAACCGGTTAGGGCAGTGAGGGGATTTTTTAATTAAACTGTCCAGATGTGCACAGATGTACTACATCTATATAAGGAAACAATGTTGTAGGAAGCCTCAGTCCACCATAGGCCACCTTACCATTCCTACCCTACCTCAAACAGCCTGCCTCGCGATCTTTTCATTGTAAACCAGTTTGAAGGCAAGGTGAGAGGACAATAAAGTATATATTAGATCTGATCAAATAATCAAATTGATATCCCTTCCCCTAGGAAACTGACCTTTAGATCATTTTGCAACAGACATTCCCATTTGCTTATACCACATTCCATTTGCTAAGACCATTATCTTTCCCCTCCAGATTTGCCCAGGATCTGGACCGGCCCAGAGAATTCCTTGCCGAAAAAGCCCACCTCGAGTCCTTTAAAACCTCTGACTCCCAGGTCCCTGGCTGCTGGTGCCATTTTGGGGCTGAGCCCACCTGGTATCCAGATGACTTTTGGCCTTGTGCACACCTCCTTTGGTGACCCTAACAGTTTACATTTTGGGAAAATTGTTATTTGCGTGCTTAACTTGGTGATAGCTTTATAATCAAAGAAGTAATGTGGAAGGCTTGCTCTCCCATACTGTGGAAAGAACTTGTCAATATTTAAGGTTCATTTTTTTCTTCCAGTAAAAAAGAGAGACATTAAGACAAAGTCTAAAGGACGAATAGCTAAAATGAGTCAATATACTATTTACTTAATTTAATGTGGCTGAATACACTCAACCAACAATTGTAAAGAGCTGTTTTGCTGCAATAATAAAAGGAATTTGAGAGTTAGACACAGGCAGTTAATTATCAGAACTATGAGTTATTTGAGATCCTAGAGATATAGTGAAAATTAATGGAGTTAATGAATATAAAATAAGATGCCCAGTACAGAGTAGGCATTCAGAAAAGATAAGTGGTTCATTTTATTCATGTTAAAAGTGAAGCATTAGTGATGTTAAAAATGTAATTATTCATCTTCAGTAGAAATACATTGCATGAATATTTTTTTCTGAGATAAAAGAACATCCAGTGGACCTGGAGCTCAGTGTCAAGGCCAGGGTGGAGATCTATATTTGGGGATATTTGGCCTATAGATGGTATACAAAGCTACAAAACTGGATAGAATAATTTCCAGAGAAAGCATGGATAGGGCATGTTTAGGCATTCTGACCATTTTCTGACCAGAAAGAGGTAATGTTTGGGTTTAGGATTTGAGCTGAGACAATCATGAGAAGTCCATTATTGGGGCGTTGCCTTCCCCTGGTCGCTGGGTTGCCTCCTGCTCCCGAGGGCTCCTGGACTGTGAGAGGGGCAGGCTGGGCTGAAGGACCCCCCCATCCAGTGCATGAATTTTCATGCACCGGGCCTCTAGTTATTTCATAAAGCAAAATAGTGCTAAGGTTAATAAGTGCTTCATATATTGCTGTCAACAGTTTATTGAAATTTTTCTTTTTGGTTTCTCTCCAGCGATTTGTTTTAATGGTTATCATCTAGTAGAAAGTTGTAGTCACAAGGTTAAGGGGTCACAGGTGCTTTTGATGTTCCCAAAATGGCCATGGCTTTAAAAGTTTGAGAATCATTACCCTTGAATACAGCTAGACATGAGCTTTATTCTCTCAGTACACAGAGGGAAAATGTCTAATAGGAAACAAAATATAATTTTTCTGTTAACACTCTTTTAAACTGGAATAAAATGTGTTACCTAAGGAATTATTTTATCACCTAATGGACTTCTCTAGCAATTAATAGGTTATTAGTAAGTAGCCCAAACCCTTTTTATATAAAATTATGAAATCCCTTGTGATTCATTGAAGGCACTGGGCTGCCAGACTGCTCATCACTGCGGCTCTCATCTATGATGTTCCTCGTATTGTAGGGTCCCCTGGGAAAACCTTTTATAATGTCATCCTCAAGGTAAATGTTACCTTGTCACAAAAATTTCTAACTTCTTTTGACTTCATGATCTCTCTTTTTTTAAAATATTTTTATTGATTTCAGAGAGGAAGGAAGAGAGAGAAAGATAGAAACATCATTGATGAGAATCATTGATCAACTGCCTCCTACATGCCCCCTACTGGGGATGGAGCCTGCAATGTGGGCATGTGCCCTGACCAGGAATTGAACTGTGACCTCCTGGTTCATAGGTTGAAGCTCAACCACTTAGCTATGCTGGCTGGGTGTTGACTTCCCAATCTCTTAAAGAGAGTTGAAGTTTATAGGTTTTGTGTTAAAAGGATGCAGATGTAAATTTGCTCTGTTTGAATGAAAGGACTTTGGTTGGTTTTGGAGGAGTATGTAGATTACAGATGCATGGCCCATGACTCTCTGGTCTCTTAAAACTACCTTTGTTTGGACAGCCTAGTATGAAAGATGTTGGACAAGTTTTGAAGGATTCACACAGGGCTCTGGTCAAAACAGATGTGTAAGGACTGGTGCAAAAAATGGGTTCAGAAATTGTTGATTTTGTGGTGTAAAGATGTGAAATAATCAGTCCTTCTCCATTCTGAGTTCCTAAACTGTAGGAAAGGATCTGAATGGCAGAAACTGGATTTCAGAGTACCTGATGAACCCAAGGCTGAATTGGGCTGCCCATTCCTACCCCTTGGCTAAATATTTCACCTAGTCCCAGACCTTTTGCACACCACCCTCAGGTCTTCCCTGGCAGTGGTGGTGGGGGGGAAGGGGTGGGTGGACTCTATATCTCAGTATGTCTGCATCTCTGTTGACCACAGGATTGGTGGAAAACAGGAGGAAGAAAAAATATTTTTTTATAGCAGAGAGAGAGAGAGAGAGAGAGAGAGAGAGAGAGAGAGAGAGAGAGAATGAACTTCAGAAGGCAGAGCTCTGTATAGCAGTAGCCAGGGAGCACCTAGTTTATGGATGGAGGCAGGAGCAAGGGAAGACAAAGTGATGGTTCAATGGTTCTCTCATGGACAATGTTAACTGGAAAAACGTTTGCAGTCGTTCTGTCTGACTTCCAGTAGCTGCCAAGATTATCTTGGAACAATGCTTGCTGGAATTAGTTTATGAGGATGCTTCCCAGCTGATGGTTCTCTATGATCTGGGGGATCAAGAAAATTTGCCCCAGTGCATTTTGACGGGTGAATTTGAGAATGGGGTACAGTAGAGCATGGGGTATAGTATGGGAGATGCAGTTTACCTAAAGTATATTGAGGAACATTAAAGGGATACAGAGGAGTGGGGACACAGAACAGAGGAGCAAAGGGCTCTTATGGTAAATTTCTGACTCCAATTGCCAACATGACTTCTATGTTTTATATAACTTTCCTTTCTGGATTATTGAATTGCAAGTGGAAGAATGAAACCTTTTAATTCTCCCTGAACATGATGGGGTAGAAGGTGTCATGTTGTTTAAGAGTTTATTGAGAATCTGGCAGGTAGTAATTTTGGAGCTTTGTCCAAATCTTTGCTCAGCAGAGGAGGCCCAGAGCTGAGCTGGCTGTTGGCACTAGAAAAGGCAAGCTACATTTCTCTGCATACTGAAGTGGAAAATGAGTTTGTTTCCTGGGTGGCATGTTGGCAGAAAACATAGGAACGTGACTGAATGGCATGGCAAAATGACCAAAGGATTTCAGAGCAGGGACATCCAATCAGTTTTGTTTGCCTTGATTGGGAGGGGGAATGGAGATGATCAGAACATGAGAAAATGTAAAGGAAATTCAAATGTCCTAAGAGGACTCCACCCCTCCCGAATGCCTCCTGTCTTCTTTACCCTTATGTAATGACTCTTACACAGTCACAGTGTTACACTTTACCTGAGCCCTGTGCTCCTGGAAAGCAGCCAAAGTTAAGAAATCCCCACTCTTTTGAGTTTCAGGAAATAGCTAACTCCAAAAGAAAAACTTGCCCTTCCATATTACAGGATAAGCCGGTCTGCATCCCACTTCATGACTCTCCTAAAGTCCATGGTCCACTCTTTGTTTACTTGCCTCTGTAAAACCCCAGACTCTCTTTCTGTCCCTTGAGATGCTTCCCATTAATGAATGTTTTCCCTATTGCAAAAGCTTGATGAAATCATAGCTTATACAAATATCATTTAGGGAAAGTTAAATAACTTTAAGGAATTATAAACCTACAAAAATTATAATTGTAACTAATTGTCCTAACTGTCCTGTGCATATTTGTCTTTCAAAATAAGCCATTTTGCCATGATGACTTGGATTGAACTGGCCCTTTGTGCAAATTCTCATTTGCTCTACCCAGATAGAGTCCTCTATGACCCTGTGGGCTCTCTCCTGACTGGCCACCTGAAGACGCCATCCACTGTCCAACTCCAGTTCTATGTTCTGGACCAGCCGTGGGCAAACTACGGCCCGCGGGCCGGATCCGGCCCGTTCGGCTGTTCTATCCGGCCCGCGGAGCCGAAAGAGCGGAGGGTTCTCTTGCTCTCCCCTCCGCTCCTTCACCAGCAGCAGTGTTAACATGGCAATGTCCGGAAACACGGCCGCAGCGCCTTCTTCTGAGTGGGCGGATTTATATCCGCCCATTCAGTAGAAGGAACAACCTCTCAATCTTCCAGAGGCTCCTTGTAATGCCCGTGGACGCGTCCCCCGACATCACCCTGGGAATGCGTAGACACGTTATCGTGGTGATGTAGGGAGACACGCCCCTGGAGAGCACAGTATCAGAGCATTAGCTAAAAAGGAGACCAACAACACTGTTCCCACTGAAGTTGATGTTTTAAAGACCAAAAACCTTTCAACCCAGTCTACATTGCCATCTACATCTACGTCCCGGGCATAATTTGGAAGTTGCACTAAAGAAAATGTTTAATTTACTGTTTACACATTTTGTTCTTTTCTATTTGTTTTAGTTTTAAATTATTTTATTATATTTAAGTTTAATTTGAAAGGCTTTTGTACCTTTCCTTTGTTAGGCAATTTTATTTTGCCTTTGCCATCTTCAATATAAGGTATGTTATTGTGCTATGATTCCTCCATTTTTTGAAGTTTCAAATTATAATAATTAGTGTTTACATTCTTCTTGTTAAAATGTTTGAAATGAATAAAACTATTGAAATAAAAAAAAAAGACCCTACCCTTTTATGTAATGATGTTTACTTTGAATTTATATTAGTTCACACAAACACTCCATCCATGCTTTTGTTCCAGCCCTCCGGTCCAGTTTAAGAACCCATTGTGGCCCTCGAGTCAAAAAGTTTGCCCACCCCTGTTCTGGACTATTGTCTACTGGTTGAATGATAAGGATTTGATTTTGATTCTTTTTGAGTACTCTTGATTTCTAGTGCTGTATTTTTTATTTTTGCTTGTATGGTTTGAACATTTGGTGATTGCGATAAACCATTAATAGTTTGAAGAGATCGTATTTCTCTTGGATAAAGAGAAAAGAGAATCTGGCTTGTCGATCTTTTCTGTTTGTCTCTTTATCAATTTTGAGGTCAAATCAATCAAGAATTTGTACCCATTGAGAATAGAACAGCTCTTCAGTTAGTCTTATATTTTTTTGTTTATGCTGGACCAATGGCTGAATTTTAGAATTGAAGCTGTAAGCCTTCTCTCTCTGTATTTATGTTTTTAGGTTTGTGATTTAGAAAGGCTTTTTACCTTTCATTATGTGTGGTAGTGTTTTTCTATCTCTGAGTGGTGTCACTAAACTGGATTATAAAATTTCTTAAGAGTTTTATTTTGTTGGCCTAGAGATAAAATAGTACTTACATAAACTGAATACTCCTAAAATTTCCAGAAATTGAGGAAATTGAACCTCAGGTATTTTCAATGTGAGAAAGAAGTGTTTTTATAGAAACAAACCCAGAAATGTTTTAAAAATTCAAGTTCACATAATTTTGATTAGTCTTTGGCAAACAAAATTAGTAATTTTGATTAAAAATAGATGTCTTCTTTCAGTTTTCAGCATTAAGCATGACAGAAATGTACATTTTTATTCTACTGAGTATATTCTTCCTAAATTTACATTAAGTCCACTGATATAATAAACTAGCATTCCTTCTACTTTTAAAAAAATATATTTTTATTGATTTCAGAGAGGAAGGAAGAGGGAGAGAGAGATAGAAACATCAATGATGAGAAAGAATCATTGATTGGTTGCCTCCTGCATGCCCCCTTTTGGGGATCGAGCCGAAAGCCGGGCATGTGCCCTTGACCAGAATTGAACCTGGGACCCTTTAGTCCACAGGCCAATGCTCTATCCACTGAGCCAAACCAGATAGGGCATCATTCCTTCTACTTAATGCCTATTATTAAAAATGTAAATTTGTATTGCCGAAACCGGTTTGGCTCAGTGGATAGAGCGTCGGCCTGCGGACTGAAGGGTCCTGGGTTCGATTCTGGTCAAGGGCATGTGCCTTGATTGCGGGCACATCCCCAGTGGGAGGTGTGCAGGAGGCAGCTGATCGATGTTTCTCTCTCATTGATGTTTCTAGCTCTCTATCCCTCTCCCTTCCTCTCTGTGAAATATCAATAAAATATATTTAAAAAAATGTAAATTTGTATTTAAGCAAATTGAGTTATTATTCTGATTAACTTATTTCAATAGTAAATATGTTTTACAATATATAACTTTCAAGATAGTTTCCAAGATACTTGGTAATTTAAAACCTTGGACTTAAACCAAGCTGAGTTAATTAATGAATATTCATTGGATACCTATCTTACATAAGATAGAATACTGAAACATTAATTACTAGGCATAATTTTAAGTTTATATTTTTTTGCCTCTCAATTTTTATGTGACAGAGTCTAAATCCATGTATTTGGGTCTGTCAAATATGTTAACTCTTGTCATTTTGAGAAGTTGTACTGTAAGGACTATAGAAAGCTGTGAGATGTTTATTCATCACCTCAGCGACTCTGCTATAAGATGCTCATGCGTGACAGTTCACATTATCTACCGCCTAGTTTTCTCTATTCAATAGAAGCTACTGAGGTAGGAAGTTATAATCAATATACATGAATGATACTGTACTGGGAGCAATAGTGGGAAAGAGGAACAACTTTGTATGGAAGATATATAGGACATTTTTTTTCATGAAAATAAGGAAGTGTTTTGTCTTAAAGTAACATAACTAGTTTTTCTAAAATGAGAAGTGGAAAGTGTAGGACAAAACTGAATGGATATAGGACATTGTAAAAGCTTCCCAGAAAGGGAATTTTGTTGTGATCAAAGCTGGTTAAGGTTTGTTGGATTTATGTACAAGATTTTCAAAAACAGCTTTAGTATCAAATATACTAATGCAAAACTAGAATTTGATTTTCTGTCAAAATGACAATATTTTCTTTAATTATTGGTTTGCTATTATTTGATATCTCAGATATCTTTAATTTTTTTGTATTTTTAATATTATTTTGTATTAGTTTCAGGTGTAGGTCTGCTCTTAATAATACATTGTAAATGGGTCTTTTTAACCTTCTATTTAGTTTATGTAGATAACAAAGATTTTCTAGTATGTCTTATAAGAATAATCTTCGATGGTTTGTGTTGCCTTTATTATATCCTTGATTATTTAAGAAAACAAAAACCTCTCATGTTAAAATTCTATACAATCATGTTACCTTTTATGTTTATTTTAAAACATTTTGTTGCCACTTTGAAGTGAGTTGCAAAGTATTGCCTTTCAGGCACCCATGATCCAATTCTTAAGTGTTCAAATCTTCTGACAATGTTTGTTTTTTTTTCCTTACCCAAATTGAGTGATATCGTTGCTGCTGAAACTGTCTGAGGTTTCCAAGACAGGCATCTGAAAAATCAAAAAGAATTTATTCTTTTACCTTGTGAAAAGAGTGGTGTTGAAACCCGTTAATTTTTTGGAATATGTTACTATCGATAAGTTGTATGGAAAGAAGCAGTATAAATCAGTAGTGACATTTAACCTTCCCGAGGTTGTATTTGTATGGGTGTTACTGAAACTAGTATTTTAGAAATTGTCTCTGTATGGGAAAATCCTAGAGATCTTTAACGCCCTTAGTGCCCATCAGATGTTCCTAATACAGTCCTGGTGCTGCTTTACCTGACATCAGACAATAGTGTAGCACATTTTCATGTAGTCATTTCAGTTACTTTAAAAATTATTTCACATCATAATTTCTGTTATTTTTAAAACATTAACTTGATTTCACCTTACTTTTGAATTTAAATCTAGCATCTCCTATGCCAGTGGTTTTCAATGGGATATTTATCTAAGGAGGTTTATTTATATACTAGTAGCCCTGCACACGAATCTGTGCACCAGTAGGTCACTGCCGCCCTCCTGTAGCTCTCCGCCCACTGCCCTGCCCTCCTGTAGTTCCCCCCCTCCCCTCCCTCATAGCTTGCTTCCCTGCCCCCTCCTGCAGCTCTCAGTTGACTGCTTGTAGCTCGCTGCCCCACCCTCCTGCAGATCCGTGATCCGGTCATTACGTTGTTGGTCATTATGCCTCACAGCGTAAAGGACAGTTAGCATATTCCTCTCTTACTATATAGGATAGATATTTAGGACCTACTCCATGCTTGATATATTCATAGTAAATTGTGTTTCAAGATCAGGATATGTTATATCTGAAGATTTCTGGGGGGTAAAGTTATGTTCATCTATTTTTATAAATTAGATGCAATATCTACTCTTTGAAAATGTGGTAATTGTTATATTAAAATCCTATCTAATAAAAGAGTAATATGCAAATTAACCATCACTCCGCTACACACAGCCATGCCCACAAAGCCACGCCCACCAGCCAATCAGGAGCGAATATGCAAATAAACCCAACCAAGATGGCTATGGCCACAGAGAGCAGGAGGGAGGCATGGGTTTCCCCGGCAATGGAGGAAGCCAAGCTTTCCGCCTGCCCTTGCTGGCCTACGCCTCCACTCAAGGCTACAAAGTTTCAATGATAGAAGATACATAAACCCAAACAGAAATGGCGGCAGCCACGGAGCTGGAAAGAGCAGGAGGCTAGGGTTGCCCCCGGCAATGGAGGAAGCCAAGCTTTCCGCACACCCTGGTGGGCCCAGGCCTCTATTTAAGGCTACAAAGTTTCAATTATAGAAGATACATAAATCCCAATAGAAATGGCTGCTGCCACAGAGCAAGCAGAAGGCTTGGCTCTGCTCCAGGCTACAAAGTTTCAATTGTAGAAGATAAATAAACTCCAGATACCAGGGCCTCCGCTTGGGTCGCCAGGGGGCATGGCCAGCCTGCAAACCACCACAGGCCCCTCGCCTAGGCTGCCCCACACCCCAAGGGAACCCCCACCCTGATCTGGGACACCCTTCAGGGCAAACCAGCTGGCCCCCACCCATGCGCCAGGCCTCTATCCTATCTAATAAAAGAGTAATATGCAGATTGACCATCACTCCAACACACAAGATGCCTGCCCCCATGTGGTCAAAGATCCTGCCCCCATGTGGACACAAGATGGTCACCACAAGATGGCCAGCAAGGGAGGGCAGTTGGGAGGAACCAGGCCTGCAAGGGAGGGCAGTTGTGGGTGATCAGGCCTGCAGGGGAGGGCAGTTGGGAGGGATCAGGCCTGCAAGGGAGGGCAGTTGGGGGCGATCAAGCCTGCAGGGGAGGGCAGTTAGGGGTGACCAAGCCAGCAAAGGAGGGAAGTTGGGGGCAACCAGGCCTGCAGGGAAAGGCAGTTGGGGGGGGGACCAGGCCAGCAGGGGAGAGTTGGGGGGGCCAGGACTGCAGGGGAGGGCAGTTAGGGGTGACCAGGCCTGCAGGGGAGGGCAGTTAGGGGAAAACAGGCTGGCAGGGGAGCAGTTAGGCATCAATCAGGCTGGCAGGGGAGTGGTTAGGGGGTGATCAGGCTGGCAGGCAGAAGCGGTTAGGGGCAATCAGGAAGGCAGGCAGGTGAGCAGTTGGGAGCCAGCATTCCTGGATTGTGAAAGGGATGTCCGACTGCCCGTTTAGACCCGATCCCGGTGGGATCGGGTCTAAAAGGGCAGTCGGACATCCCTTGAGGGGTTCCAGATTGGAGAGGGTGCAGGCTGGGCTGAGGGACACACACCCCCATGCACGAATTTCGTGCACCGGGCCTCTAGTTTTGTATAAAACTTTAGATAGACTTTTATCTAGGTTTGCATGCCATAGAAAGAACCAAATTTCTTATTAGTTGCGTTATTCTTGCAATGAAACCTTGTCAGATTTGTTTTGAAAAGTATCAGTAATATATTAACCATAGCTATTTTGAATGATTTAACTGCAGATATATATTTTTTTGTTTTACTTTAATACTATTCTCAATGCACTTGTGACTGGCTACAGGCCAGAGCATTTTATTTTCAATGAAGAGCTATTTGGAGACTTGTGGGTAAGGACTATATACTGTACTTTTAGGCACTTATGCAGGCTTCTCATGGCATCATCTAAACAGCTTGGAGACCAGTGGCTGAGTCAAGATTTACAGAATTCTAGCCAAGACACTGATGGATTTATGAGACTAGTCACTTAAGATCAAGCAGAATAAAAATTAATTACATGGGATTAAATAAACCAATTAAGGATGATTATGGATTTTGTTTGGAATATTGTGAATGTATGGATGTTCTCTTTTCTGAATATATAAAGAAATCCCCTTTTCTCCAAGTATTGAGTAGACTATGCTCTTGTAAACTGAAATGAAACATTTGTCAATGATGTCCTTTTCTTCCTGCCTGACAAGTGTTCTTATTTTCAAGCCAATATAATTATTTGCACAAGCTCAATAAGAATCCTTGTTATGAGGACATAATTGAAATCATTGATTGTTCCACCAAGGTCTTACCTGGAATATCCTCTTTGATAATCATGCTCAGTTAATCAGATAGGACCAGATACTTTTAAAGCACACAGCTTGACTTCATGGAGGCAATTCTTCCAAAGCCCTCTTGGAAAAACTGACCTGGACCTTGTTTATGCGGTTCCCAGCCTTATAGCTGGGAAAGGAAGTTATGTCCTGGTTGGCCCAGGGAGCACTCTGGGTTGTCTGTACCCGGCACATTCTAAAGAAAAGTTTGGTCCTTGCCCTGGTTCTTGGGCAGTAACCTTTAAGCTCTTGGAATATCCTGGGTGATAAAAGTATCTTTGTTTACCTGGGGGTCTCTAACTATACCACATAGTCTATGCTAACAGTGTGACTTACGGTGGGGACCTAGGGCCATGTGGTATGAACTTGACCTCTGGAGGGACAAAAGGCTAAGGTCAGTCACACAGGCAACCTTGCCTATGTGCATAATCCATGCTAAAACCCCTAGATACCAGGCTTGGGGAAGCTTCCTTGGTTGGTAATAATCTAAGTGTTGCCACCCATCATTTCTGGAAGAATTAGTTGCTGTTGGTTGGACTCCACGGGGAGAAGACAATGGGAAGCTTGCACCTGTGTCTCCTGGACCCCGACCTTTGTACCTCTTTCCTTTCCTATTTTTAGTCTGTTTCCTTTTACTGCAATAAACAATAATGGCTTTTCTGAATTCTATGAATCCTTTTACTGATTCATTAAATCTGAGTGTGATATAGGGGATCACCATACCACTCAGGAAAAGTGGATATTTTGGGAACCTTGAAGAGAGAGGAATTCTGTCAGATTTATAAATACTGCAGGTGAAATCCGGTGGAGAGACCTTGGCTTGGATGCCTAGCCTTAAGAGGCTTTTAAAATCCCAAACTGAGATTCTGTATGAAAATGTTCAGCCAAACAAATTTGGGAAAGCCTATATGGTCAATTACTATTCTTATTGTGCTTATATAAATAATAAGACTAAATCTGATAAGATTATTCTTATTTTGTGATTAAGAATGAAGTTTCTTTGTAGTTATTTTATATGAAAAGTTATTTTATTTCTATAGAGAGAAATTTTGTGTTTCAATGGAAAACTATGCATCATCGATAGTAGTGGTTCTCAACCTTTCTAATGCCGCGACCCTTTAATACAGTTCCTCATGTTGTGGTGACCCCCAACCATAAAATTATTTTCATTGCTACTTCATAACTGTAATTTTGCTACTGTTATGAATCATAATGTAAATATCTGTGTTTTCCGATGGTCTTAGGTGACCCTGCTAGCAGGTTGAGAACCGCTGCTGTAGAGCCTAAGACCATCGGAAAACACAGATATTTACATTACAATTCATAACAGTAGCAAAATTTCAGTTATGAAGTAGCAACGAAAATAATTTTATGGTTGGGGGTCACCACAACATGAGGAACTGTATTAAAGGGTCGCGGCATTAGAAAGGTTGAGGACCACTGCATATAGCATACATGTCTGTTCATTGTCTTTGAGCTATTTTACACTTCTTTTAAGTTGTGGGTCAATGATGGGCATGCAAAGTCTGACTTGTCTATAGAGCTTTAATTAATTTTATCTACACATATAGAAAAACCAGCACTGGTTTTTAAAGAACACTTGCCAAAACTGTCAATCACTGCTAAATTTTTAATTCTTCCAATTTCCTTTAAAGCTGGCTGCTATTGTCAAATTTTCCATTTTTTCTCCCTCCTACCTGGCTTAGCATCATTGATTACTAAAACATGACTGTATAGATCCATATTGGGACTCTAGGTTGTCTGGAAGCTGGTTCCTTTTCCCAGGATCTGAAGAAGCCCTATTCTTTGGGCCCTGCTCCATCCCTTCAGGAGTGTTATGATCTTCCCTGGGTTGTTCAGCTACAAATGATGTTCATCTTGATGAAAGAGGGGACTGGCAAAATTGAACTTCACCTGAGTCCTATGCTCCTGGGAATCGGCGATAGTTAAGAAACCCTCAACCCCTTTGTGTTCCTGTTAATCCTAACACAACAACCACCGTGTCCTTGTATTTTCAGAAATAACATCCACCTCCATCTTACCTCATGACTCTCAGGAGATTTGAAGATAATCCCCTTATCCACCTACCTCCACAAAACCATAAACTCCAGGTTCCCTTCCTTTTCTTTGAGACATTCATATATATTATTTCAGAGAGGAAGGGAGAGGCAGAGAGATAGAAACATCAATGTTGAGAGAGAATCATTGATTGGCCTCCTGCATGCCCCCTAGTGGGGATCGAGCCCACAACCCTGGCATACCCTTGACTGAATCAAAACCATGCCCCTTCAGTCTGCAGGCTGACACTCTATCTACTGAGCCAAACCAGCTAGGGCTAGACATTCTTTTTTGATGGATGTTTTCCCTATTGCAATAACTGGAATAAAATAATCTTGATTGCCCAGTGCATTTCCCCCCCATAATTACGGATTGCTATGTGTATGTGTGTGTGTGTGTGTGTGTGTGTGTGTACTGTAAATCAAGAAAAGAATTTGATTTCCACTTTTTTCTTAATTAAAGGGAAATAAAGAACAGTTTCAAGATGAAGAGAAATATTAAGTATCAGTGTAAAGAAGAAATCAGAGTGAAAGTGAACCATGGGCATTAAGCCCCCTAGAAATTCTCTGGAATCTCCGGGAGGGCTTCTCAACAGTGCCTCTCAGGCGTCAAAGCACGGACAGATCTCACAGGAGCAGGGGAAATGCAGATCTGGACTTAACAGCGGTGTGGTTTTGCCTTTTCTCATAGATGATGTAGTGTGGTTTTGCTTCTCCCCCCATCACCCTCCGCAGATGGTGTGGATGCTGTTGTTTACTAGCATAGTGTGCACTTGGATAGCAACGCTCGCAGCCGTGGGCAAACTACGGCCCGCGGGCCAGATCCGGCCGGTTTGGCTGTTCTATCCGGCCCATGGAGCCGAAAGAGCGGAGGGTTCTCTTGCTCTCCCCTCCACTCCTTTACTTTGAATTTATATTAGTTCACACAAACACTCCATCCATGCTTTTGTTCCGGTCCTCTGGTCCAGTTTAAGAACCCATTGTGGCCCTCAAGTCAAAAAGTTTGCCCACCCCTGCGTGGAATGGGCTTTGAGCTCATCTTTCCTAGAACTCACCAATGACCCCAGCTGACACTGGGTTATATAATGTAAGGATGCTAGTTTGTGTTTGGTCACTTGAACATTTTCAGAGCAACTTAGATCTATAGCATAGAGATGACTGTCCCGCTAGTCTTAGGAGGAAGAATAGCTGACTTGCAGCTTTGTTTCCAGGAGGTAAAATTAATAACCGCAACAAAAGGTGGTGACTCCTTTCAAGGCTATATCATAACAGGTAAAATCAGTCAGTAAGAGGACTGAGATCTCCGAGCAAGCGGTTTGATGCAGTATATCACATACATTTGCATCTTGTAAGCTATGTTATACGTAGTTTTAACAGCAGTAGCCTTTACAGAGTTAGTCACCTTTACAAGCAAGGTGATTAACACTCTGCCATTTTTAACCAGAGGCTAGTGTTGACCTTAGTTTTCCTGTTGCCTTAAAAACAAGATGAGGAATTAGTTTTCATAATATGAAACCATGAGCAATATTAATATTTAAACATTTTCTACACATGCAGACTTATTTTGCCTCTAAAAGTACGCTATCACCTTGACTTCTTCTATGTGTGTGCCTATCTAAATGCAGATTTTCTTTCAGTTAGACCCTGCCCCATTCAATTACACAGCCAGGCAGCAGATACTGTACTCATCTCCAGGATAAATTCCCATTAGAGACCATGAGATTGAATTTACAGTACAGCTTGAGCATTCCTACCACAGATTATACTTTTGAATTTTCAGCATGCTGTTTCACATGAGATCACTGAATTACAAATGCATTACAATGAAACCTGCTTCCTCTTGTGTTCCCACTGCGTTTGGGAACCTGGGAAATTCATACCAACCTGTGCACTGGTATTTACCTTGATGCAAAAACAGTTCCTGAGGTCTAGATTTGAAAGAGTTCAGAACGAGTTATATGCACAAACCTGGTTAACAGAAATGAGAATTTGGGCACATAACTCCTCCATCAAAATTGTTAAATTTTTGCTTAAGGGAATTCAACCATACGCCCATGACCTTCAAATCTAATAGAAAATGATGACTACTTTTCACCAAGAGGGTATTGAATTGCAGTGTGCTTCGAGGAGAGAGAAATATACTAGACATGCTTAAATAACTTTAATGGCCTAATGAGATGGAGAAGGTGAGTGCATTTAATTGTGCAGTGAGCAGCCACATTAGTAACCTTCATATGTAGGATGAGAAGGAGTGTGTGTGCATCCGTGTGTATGACACACAGGTGCCAAAAGGTCAGTTAAATTATATCTGGAATAATGGGGATAATAGGAGATGAATCTTAAAGTTCATCTCTGATCTTCAAAAAACAAAATAAAACACAAAAACCACAGGATCAGAAACAAAGATTCTATTTGCACATTTCTATTTATACTTTTAAAAGGAGGGATGCTTTGTTTGATTAAAACAAATCTTTATTTAGACTCATGTGTATATAGAATTCAAAGAATGCAAGTTCACCCTTTTGTTCCGGTGTTGGAGTCACATTATACAAGCTAAGCAATTATATAATAGTATAATTCTATGTAAAATTTCAATAGATCATCTATATTGGAGATTAGCAGAAACTAAAAGAACAAAGGAGAAAGATAACTATGGGGCATTTTGCTCTCTTATGATAATGTGGCAGTCATGTAGATTGATGCCGACAGCAAATCAATGTATATGGCACTTGTTATAGTTCTCCATCAGTTCTATTTCCTTTTACCCCCCATTTCAGAATTTCCTTTGTCCCCCAAACAAAATAATTTTTGTGCTCCACCAGTTTCTAGTTTCACTACAATATCTGAGAAATCCAAGGAACCCTGTAGAGTTCAATGTGCCTATCATTGAATATTTATGATATATAAGTTCATCTGGATCCCTGAAATTTTGTCGTATTGTGCTCTACTGTTATTCCAGACTTTTACAAACTCTCAAGTCCTCTATTCACCCTCAGCATCCTCTCTCTTAGGAGATGCACATCTAATTCATAGAAGAAATAGTGGCCAATTGGGTGTACTGCCTCAGCCTCCTGTGTCTGCTAAAGAGATGGTTTCCTATTCAAGGCTAATACTTTAACTTTTCTCTCTCTTGTATTTGTAATAAGACAATCATACCATCCTATATAATAAAAGGTTAATATGCAAATCGACCAGGAGAATGACTGGTCGCTATGACATGCACTGACCACCAGGGGACAGATGTTCAACGCAGGAGCTGCCCCCTGGTGGTCAGTGCACTCCCACTGGGGGAGTGCCACTTAGCCACAAGCTGGGCTCATGGCTGATGAGCGCAGCGGCCTGCCTCCGCAGCAGAGCTAAGGATGTCTGACTGCGGCTTATGCGGGGAGCAGGGTAAGCCATCAGTCGGACATCCCCTGAGGGCTCCTGGACTGCGAAAGGGCGCAGGCTGGGCTGAGGGACCACCCCCTAACCTCCCAGTGCATGAATATTGTGCACCGGGCCTCTAGTCCTCAAATAATAACAATTTTACCTTCCTTTTCAATATTTATGTCTCATATTTTTCCTGTCTTGTTTTGCAGTAACTATAATCTTCAGGCTAATGTTAAATAATGGTGTTTCCAAATTTAATGCAGCCTCTTTTAATATTTCACCATTAAATATGATGTTTTCTTTCAGTTAATTTCCTTCTACCTTATTTATATTTATTTGATTTTTCTTTTATCTGGCTTCTCTAATTGAATTCTGCTCTGTGCATTTTTTTAACCTTCCTTATTTTTTTATTAAATTCATGTTAGTCCTATTTTCTTTTGGATGTTATCTGAGCTACATCTCATAGGTTTTGATATGTAGTGCTTTCATTGTCATTCATTTAGAAAAGTTTGTAATTTGATTTAGAATGAGATTTATGATTTCTTAGTAGATAGATATTTGTGTGTGTAATGGGAGGGAATATTATAATTTGATCAGAATATATGGCCTTTTTGTAAGGGTTCAGAATGAGGCTCCCCAAGATATAACTCTGTGATATTTTTACTGAAGAATCAAACTCCTCCCTCACTTGTGGGAGAGGGGTTCTTACAATATCTTTAGAAAATGATTTTTTTTTTTTTTTAAGATTTGCTCTGAAGAATGAATGGTTTTTATTGGTGTGGAGTTACATTCCTCGGATTGTGAAGTCCCATGCTCCTTAACCCAGTCCTGAAAAAGGTGCAGCTGGGGTTCCAGTGGAGCCCCAGTTCAGCATTCAGTTAATTAAAGTCCATCAGTCCATCGTCTGGGTCCCTATGGTCATGAGCCACCTGGGTCAATGCAGGAGAGCATGCCCCCTGCGTCAAGCGTCCCAAGAGAGCTAGAGGGTAAAAACCAAGAGCCAAGAGAGTGAAAAAGATAGCGCAATCTTTTGTTCAGGAGTTTAAATATTCAGGTTTCCTGCCTTGCAGTAGCCACACCTATTCAGGCCAATTACCAGTTCCCAGGTATGAATGACAGATAGGTAAGCCCCTTCCCACGTCACTCAGACCTTACTAGACATGCTTCCTAACTGCCTTTGTTCAGTTCCTTCCCCCATCGATCAGCTGGGAACAGACTTGGAGAGTGTTAAATTGCAGCTTTCTAGCAAAAGCTGTATAAACAGTATGTCTATATTATCCAGTCTTCCCTTCATCTAGAGAAAAAACAAACCCACACAGAACTCTTCTGGGACTTTGGGATCCTCTTCTAGACATACAGTCCCTCCACTTTTAAGTGGCCAAGCTCTTGAAAGAGTGAACACTTGCTGGGTCTGATTACACAGTTCCATTCACTCTTTAGTGTATTACAATCTGTCTTTCATTTCCCACAGTCACCCCTCCCCCGTTCCCCCCCCCCCGCCCCCCGTTACTAGTAATTTTATGTTTTCTACATGCAGTGCACCCTTCTTAGCCCTCTGTCCCATCTTGGTCTCAATTTGCAGCCACATTTTAGAGAGTAAAACTTTATAATAGACTAGAGGCCTGGTGCACGAAATTCATGCGGGGGGTGGGGGGTGTCCCTCAGCCCAGCCTGAACCCTCTCCAATCTGGGACACCTCAAGGGATTTCTGACTGCCCATTTAGGCCTGATCCTACCAGGCAGTCCGACATCCCTCTCACAATCCAGGACTGCTGGCTCCCAACTGCTCACCTGCCTGCCTTCCTGATTGCCCCTAACTGCTTCTGCCTGCCAGCCTGATCACCCCCTAACCACTCCCCTGCCAGCCTGATTGATGCCTAACTGCTCCCCTGCCAGCCTCTTTGCCCCTAACTGCCCTCCCCCTGCAGGCCTGGGTCTCTCCCAACTGCCCTCCCCTGCTGGCCTGATTGCCCACAACTGCCCTTCCTTCCAGGCCTGGTCCCTCCCAACTGCCCTCCCCTGCTGGCTATCTTGTGGTGGCCATCTTGTGTCCACATGGGGGCAGCTATCTTGTGTGTTGGAGTGAAGTCAATTTGCATATTACTCTTTTATTAGATAGGATTTTCCACTCTAAGAATATCCTCTTTGATAAGTCTCATTTTAGAGAGCTTATTTAATTTTCATAAGCCTTAAAACCAGGGGTGGGCAAACTTTTTGACTCGAGGGCCACAATGGGTTCTTAAACTGGACCGGAGGGCCGGAACAAAAGCATGGATGGAGTGTTTGTGTGAACTAATATAAATTCAAAGTAAAGGAGCGGAGGAGAGAGCAAGAGAACCGGATAGAACAGCTGGATCCAGCCCGCGGGCCGTAGTTTGCCCACGGCTGCTTAAAACAATACTGAAGTGACAGAAAACAGAGAAATGATAACTGATATCTTTCAGTTGGAGAAATGAAGGAGTCTATCTATTGTCCTAGGTTTAACCTAAGTTACTGTAAAACCCTTGCTGCATGATTTCAGATCTTCATGAAATGAAATGAAGTAGCATTCTGGCTCCACTGCCAGGCATCTTCCTGCTCCGTGGACCTCTCCGTAGTGTCTGTAGGGAGCGGGGGGCTGAGGCGAGGCTAGAGCTCTGAATCAATCAGACAGGCCCTCAGCCATGCTTCCCCCTTCAGCACAGGCACATTCTTTGTTCAGAGTATCTTTGTTTCCATAGCTGCCCTGATAGTTCCATTTGCACTTGTAGGGAAGGAAATATTATCTTCCTTCTACCCCTCAGACTTCTTCTGGCTGGTCTAAAAATCAAATTGACATGAGACAGATTAACAGGAGAAAATAGCCAAACTTACTACGTGCGCATATGCGGATGTCCTGTAAGAATACAGGAAGGAAACACAAATAGGGTAGTTGATGCTTATGTGCCATCTAGAGCTAAAAAGAGAGGAGGGCAGGGTGGAACTTCAAAGGACAGGAAGACAATTCATAGGTGATGAAAAAGCAGGTGCTTGGTAAACAAATGTTGGCTAGACCATCTTTAACAATGGGACATACAAAGAGGACTTTGATCAGAGGATCCTTAGGAGGTGCCTCCCTGTCTATCCCACCCCGGTTTATATTAAACTAGTTATCTATGTTAGCTCTTTTCCTGGAGCAGGTCCATTATCTAAATTCTTTTAGGCAGGTAGGGGCAAGGTCAAAGGTTTTTCCTGAGTCTTTTGTTCCTTAAAAATAACCAGCTTATCCTTGCTGGTGTGGCTCAGTGGTTGAGCATCAAACTATGAAGCAGGATGTCATGGTTTGATTCCCAATCGGTGTATACACCCGGGTTGCAGGCTAGATCTCCTGTAAGGGGTATGCAGGAGGTAGGCGATCAATGATTCTCTCTCGTCATTGATGTTTCTGTTTCTCTGTCCTGCTCCCTTTCTCTCTGAAATCAATAAAAATATAGTTTAAAAAAAAAGAACCAGCTTAAAAATAATCTCAAAATAAGGAATATTTTGGGGTGGCAGAGCTGCTCCCCCTCACAGTGTTGTTGGAACTGTCCCTGGAGACCACCCCTTGAAGGTGCTCTTCTGAAGTCGAGTTTCTCAGAGCCAGGACTGTTAGGAGAGGATGTAGAGCAGAGAGAGGAGCCAGAAATAGGTGTGGAAGACACTGCAGGGCCCAGCCTCCAGCTCCAATTGATGCCTTGGGATTAGGCAGAGGAGGACCAGAAGGACACTGAAGGCAGTTAGGAAGTCTGGGTACAAATTTAGAAAACAGACTCATTTAGCTGAAACAGCTGGGGAAATCAGGCAGAAGAACAGGTAGCAGTCATAAAGAAATCTGTGATTCTTCATCGACTTTCTCATCTAGCCAGAAGCTTTTGAGGTGCTTTCTGCTAGGCAGAGAGAGGATTTTCCCACCCCCACCCCCTCGGTCCAATGTGCAGAGTGTAGAAGCAGGGAGGGGGACAGCAGAATCAGAAGGCAGAGCTGGTATGTCACAGTGTTTTCCGAGTTCGCTTTGAGAGGAGCTTGCCTAGTTTCTTCCTCTTTTCTCATGATCCTAGAAACTGCAGAGGTCACTTTCACATACATTCCTCTCCCCTTGAATGCAGAAGTGTTGATGGAACTTTTGAAGATGTTAATTTTAAGTGTTTCCCTTCCCCAGATAGCATAAACAACACGTGAGCTGGATTACCACCTGGAAGATGACATGTTTTTCCTCCATCGTACACTGAAGTCAACAGGATGCAGAAGAACCTGGTGTTCCTTGGTACTACTATTTTGCACATTAAAAATAATGGAGAAAAGCAAAGTTGGGGTCAAGTTCGGCTTCCATTCTTCAGTCCTTCTCTTTCTCAGGGTTGCTGTGTTACTCTTTCAGGGAAGACTTGAAAAGTATCTGCTGACATTTGGAAAAAATGAGATTCTCTGTTATAAATCATATAAGCACAGTGCTGCTTCTTTTTAAAATTTTATTTATTCTATTTAAAATTTAAAATATATTTTTATTGATTTCAGAGAGGAAGGGAGAGGAAGATAGAAACATCAATGATGAGAGATCATCATTGGCTGCCTGCTGCATGCCCCCCACTGGGGATTGAGCCTAAAACTTGGTCATGTGCCCTGACCAGGAATCGAACCGTGACCTCCTGGTTCATGGGTCCATGCTCAACCAGTGAGCCACACCAGCTGGGAATATTTTAAATTTTTATAGACTCTATTGGGGTAACATTGGTTAATAAAATTATATAGGTTTTGTTATCTTGTTAGCTAGTTATTAATAAGGAAGAAAGCAAAGGGAACCTGACATTGTTAAGCATGGTCAGCTGGGGAGCTACAGCCTCACACACACTGCAGGGGATCCCAGCATTGCCTGGGTGGCAAGGATCAACTCCCCTCCCTCCCTTCCCCTCTCTGATACCCATTGTCAGGGGAACAGGGGGAGGTTAGCACAACTCAATAGGATCAAAATAGCGAACATAGAGGCCTGTTAGTCTAACCTAGAATGGGATCCTTGGTCAGGGAGTGGGCCCCACAGAAGCCCGTGAAAGCTTGGGAAACTGATTGGTTATTTTGAAGAAACTCTTGATTTTTCTCAAACCCATGATAATATCAACCCAGCTTGACAAAGAAGCTCCCACTCCTGCTAGGTGACCTGCACTGGCCCCATTTGTTTGGGGGTTCTCTGCATAAGCAACCACATAGGTCTAGGCCACGTGGGGCTAAGCTTTAATATGAAACAAGAACTCTGGACATGGGCCTTTGTTTTAGACATGACAGACTTTTTCCATGGCAGGAAGGACTGAGATGGAACATTGAGGGGTAGCTTCTATTTCCACCTGAGCAGATCTTACACACTACAATCTCTTGTGTGTGGGTCCTTGAAATGCTTTTCCCACAATCCTGTGGAAGAACATGATTACCACCGGCAACAGTTTCAGGCATACAATTCTATAATACATCATCTGTGTTTACTACCTCAAATCAAGTCTCCTTCCATCACCATTTATCCCCCCTTGACCCTCTTCTACCTCCCCACCTCCCCCATTTCCTTCTGATAATCACCATACGGTTGTCTGTGTCTATGAGCTGTTTTTTTTTTTAACTTAATCCCTTTACCTTTTTCACCTAGCCCCCCAACCCCCCCGCCTCTGACAGCAGTCAGTCTGTTCTCTGCATCTATGAGTCTGTTTCTATTTTGTTTGTTAGTTTATTTTGTTCATTAGATTCCACACATAAGTGAAATCATATGGCACTTGTCTTTCTGACTGGCTTCTTTTATTTTTCTACCCAGAAAGTGAGAAAACAGAAATTTACCAGGTTAAAATGAGATTTAACAGACTCTTTGATAATTAACAGCTTAGTATTTAGATCATAATTCCTCACTTCTTTTCTTTCTGGGAAAATAATCGTCAGCCTTGAAGCTGAAACATGTTACAAAAGGGGAGGCTGAATTCGTGGGCTGGGAGTTGGAGGCTGCAGAGAAGGGTGCTGCTGAAATAGACGCGTGGACAAGTGTGTTTTTGTTGTAATCTTTGTAGGTTCCTCCTGCCCTTTTCCCATTTTCTTATCCCAACTTTTCACAGCTCAAGATGTTTTCAAGTGGCCATTTTACTTTTGAGCTCTGAGTAATTATAATTGGGCAGCGTGGCAATCAGATGAAGTGGCTGTGGAAATAGACACATTTTTTAGCTGAGCTTTGTAATGTTTCTACTTGCCATATTGCACACCTCCCTCTCAATGACTGATTCTTATTCTGATTTTTCCAGGATCTCTTTGCCTTTTTTTTTTTTTAACAAAAAAATGTAATATTCAATAGCAAAACAAGCATTTACTGCTTGTCTACTGTGTACCTGGCCTGCACATTAGCATTAAAACTATATGAAAGGCAAACATGGTCTCTTTTATCGGAGCTCAGCTCTTGGTCTCCAATGACAGAACCTCTGAGTTATCCTGTCCTAAGTGGCAGCCACTTGCTACATGTGGCTAGTGATTACGTGAAATGTGGCCAGTCTGAACTGAGGTCTGCTGTAAGTGTAAATTGTGCACTGGATTTCGAAGAATTAATATAAAAATTTAAAATATGTATTAATAATATTTACATTGATTACCTGTTCAAATACTATTTTGGATATATTGAATTAAACATAGTTGTAAAGTTCATTTCACCTATTTCTTCTTATCTTTTTAAGTGTGGCTCCAAGAAAATTTGAGATCTTATGGAGTGCTTGTATATGTGGCTCACATTATATTTCCATTGCATAGGGCTGTTCGATGGTGTTTGTTAAAATAGCATGTTCTTATATTCCATTCTCAGAGATCCTGATTTAGGACTAGAAAAATGCATTTTAAAACAAGCATCCTAGTTGTAGTCTAAAGCCCGAATTTTGAAAAAAAAAAAAACTAACGGGAGTGCAAGTTACTCCTAGAGAATTGAGTAATACATGAAGATCTTATCTTAGTCCACTCAGCCTACTGTAACAAAATACCACAGATGGGGTAGCTTATAAACAACTGAAATTTATTTCTTACTAGAGGCCTGGTGCACGAATTTGTGCACGGGTGGGGTCCCTCGGCCTGGCCTACGATTGAGGCTTATCGGGGGGCCACCCGGCCGGGGGGAGGGTGTGGGAGGCCGGCCTGCCAGGGTGGGGAAGGGGCCCAGGGAAGTTGGCCAGCCAGGGGGAGGGGCCATGGGAGGTTGGCCAGCTGGGGGGGGGGGGAGGGGCCGAGGGAGGTTGGCCGGCCACAGGAGGTTGGCTGTGGGAGTGCACTGACTACAAGCGGGTAGCTCCTGCATTGAGCGTCAGGCCCCTGGTGGTCAGTGTGCATCATACCGACTGGTCGACCAGTGATTCCAGTCGTTCAGTTATAATGGTATCTTAGGCTTTTATATGGTAGTATAGCGATAGTATGGAGGCTGGAATCTGAGATCAAGGAGCCAGCATGGCTAGGTGAGTGTCCTCTTCCAGGTTGTGGACTTGTTGTGCTCTCACTTGGCAGAGGGGCTAGGGAGCTCTTTGGAACCTCTTTTATAAAGATGCTAATCCCATTCATGGGCCCTCTGCCTTCATGATCTAATCACCTTCCAAAAGTCCCATCTCCTAATACCTTGGGCACTAACTCTTCAACATGTGAGTTTGGGGAGGCAAGACATAAACATTCAGACCATAGCAGTGATTAAATAAAGAATGATAAAGGCTATTACAGGAGAAAGTCTAGTATATTGAACAATGCTATATTGAGACATTTGAGTGAGGGGAGGGGAGTCAAAGCAGGCTTTCTAGAGAAATAACATGAGTTCCTGATGAGGAGTTAGTCAGGTGAAGTTGGGGGGTCTTAATTCCAAGAAGAAGGACCAGTGTAAAGGTCAGAGGTGAGAGGGAGGGAACTTGGTGCATTATAGGACCCACAATTTATAATATGGTTGAGAAGAGAGAATGGAGGTCGGAAATAATGAGAGATGATTCAAGAAAAATCATGTTAAGGTGTCTAGATTTTATCTTAAGATAATGGGGCAAAATGGAAGTGATTTTAAAGAAAGGAATGGAATTAGAAAATGGGTAGTGGGAATGTCTGTAGACCTGATGTATCAGTTACAAGGTTGTTACGGATACAAATGTGAGTATTTTCACTTGAAGTTAGTGGGGACTACACAGAGAAGGAGAAATTGAAAGAAATGAGAAATATTTAGGGGAAAAAAGCAATAGAATTTGAGATTGATAGGATGTGGGAGGATAAGGTATAGGGAAGATTCCAAGATTACTCTAAGATGTGAAAATGCTAAAAAGACAAAGACAAAAAAATACACAGTCAATTAAGGGAGTAGTTATTAAGATTAAAGCCTCCTTTAGAAAGATTTTTGTGAGAATGAAGGAAATAATATATGTGAAATTTAAGGGCTTATGGTAAAAATTTCTTTGAGGCCTTAATGTCAGATAAAGCTGTGCCTTTCCATCTTTTGTTTGTTTTTAATCAAGACTGAATCTTACAATTTTGTCTCCTCTTTGTTGTGCTGAGTTGGAAATGTCAACCCAAATTTGTGGTCCTGTGTAGGCCTATACATGGCAAAATGGTTCAAATACCTGCACTCCAGTTTTACTAAAGGAATTGCTATTTTTTTTTCCTCAAATATTTTTTACTTCTATGCTCTTAATTAATTCATTCTTTTGTGTTTTATGCAACATTAAGCAACCTCATTTTGCACGTATTTGTGTAAAGCAAGGTATATATCTCATCTAATAAAAGAGTAATATGCAAATTGACCATCACTCCAACACACAAGATGGCTGCCCCCATGTGGACACAAGATGGCTGCCACAAGATGGCCAGCAGGGGAGGGCAGTTGGGAGGGACCAGGCCTGCAAGGGAGAGCAGTTGGGGGCAATCAAGCCTGCAGGGGAAAGCAGTTAGGGGTGACCAGGCTGGCAGAGTAGGGAAGCTGGGGGTACCAGGCCTGCAGGAAAAGGCAGTTGGGGGGGACCCAGGCCTTCAGGGGAGAGCAGTTGGGAGGGACAAGGCCGGCAGGGAAGGGCAGTTAGGGGCAATCAGGCTGGCAGGGGAGTGGTCAGAGGGTGATCAGGCTGGCAGGCAGAAGCGGTTAGGGGAAATCAGGAAGGCGGGCAGGCAAGCAGTTGGGAACCAGCAGTCCTGGATTGTGAGAAGGATGTCTGACTGCCTGTTTAGGCCCGATCCTAAATGGGCAGTTGGACATCCCTTGAGGGGTCCCAGATTGGAAAGGGTGCAGGCTGGGCTGAGGGACACCCACTCCATGCACGAATTTCATGCACCGGGCCTCTAGTATATAAATACTAGAAGCCCAGTATACAAATTCTTGCACCTTGAAAGGAACTGTGGGCCATGAGGCTGCAGTGGGCACAGGGTTGGGTCTTGGCCCATCCTCCATGTCCCTGCCCGGCCGCTCCTGCCGCTGGCCCTGGTCCCCTGTCTGCCGGCAGCCCCTTTCCTGCTGCCTCCGCTCCCATGCACTGAGGTGCCGGCCCTACTCACACCTGCTATTAGTGTGGAGTGATTGGGGCAGGCACCAGCAATGAGTATGAGCAAGGCCAGCACCGTCAGCAGGTGCGAGTGGTGGCTGCTACCCCAATTGCCCCTCGGGAGCAGGGGGAGGTGGAAAAGCCCTCAGGGGTGATTTGGGCTAGCAGCTGCTGCTCACACCCACTGATGGCACTGAGCGATCGGGACTGGCACTGGGTGCCGGCAGCGGGTGTGAGTGGCAGCTCCAGCGCTGGCTGCAGGTGTGAGCAGGGCTGATGCTGGCAGTGGGATGCCAGCTCTGATTGCCCCTGAGGAGCAGGGGGAGGTGGAGAAGCGCTGAGGGGTGATTGGGGCCAGCAGCCGCCACTCACACCTGCTGATAACACTGAGTGATTGGGGCTGGCACCGGGTGCTGGCAGTGGGTGCGAGTGGGGCCGGCACCAGCAGCAGGTGCAAGCACCATGTGGGACCCTGGCTCATGGGAGCAAAGCATTTCCAGTAACCACCAGAGGCTTGCCCTGATGACAGCAACCAGCGCCCTGCTTTGGTTTGGCGTCCCCACTCACTTGCTCCATCATCCCCCGTGGCCGACACCCACCATGTTCTGTGTGCACCTCCTGGTGGTCAGTGCACATCATAGTGACCAGTTGTTTGGTTGTTCTGCCATTCGGTCTATTTGCATATTAGGGTTTTATATATATAGATGGAATAATTTAATTCTGGAAAAATGATGCTATATAAACCAAAGATGTAATTATAAAAAGAGTTGTTTTTTTAACTGTAAAAATTAAGAAACGCAATGATAAAATTCCTTGGAAACTACGGATTTTCCTTGCTTAGTCTATGATATTTATTGCTAAATTAATCACAAGAATTCCTATGCCTATTGCATGTAGAAGGTCCTGCTAGGCTAGAAGTAAAGGCTTTGTTACTGCTCTAGGTGGGAGTTTTTCTTTGTCTATTACTTGTCAGGCATGAGTTCATGAATGTACTTACTTTTTCTATAATGTGCATTCCCCAAGGAGGCTTTCCTTTACCGAACAACCACGTGGTATCTAGTTTTCAATAAAAATGCTATCAATCTCTTGTATTGATCTTTCTAAGTGGAATGATAAAGTTATGCATTGTTTTTTCATATCTTAGTAGTCACATGGGGAATTTATTTTATATAAAGTAATAGGACTTGGCATTTATATGATAATGTCTATTTATTGCATCTATTATCTTCTACTCCAGTGATTTACAGGGTGCTGGAGAAAATGTTCTGAGGCTTTTTTCCTGAGCTAGGAAAGAATAAATATCCCAAACCAAATTACAAGGTGTTTCCTTAACTTTTTTATTACAACATTTTGAAATTGGTATGGAGTATTGTTATAAAGAAGTCGAAATTTATTCTGCGCTTTTAACTTTTATTTTATTAGAAAAGTATAACCATTCATTATAAAGTAATGTGTGTGGGTTAAAACTCTAGGATCCTTTCTCTGGTTTCCAGAATAGCACACACTCCTGGCTTACTTCCATCTCCCTGACTTTTGCTCTAAGTTTATTTGTTAACTCCTTTTTCTTCCTCAGTTCTAAATTTGGCATTCTCAAAGGCCCGGCCCTTGGTCAATTATTTTTTTCCTTCTCTATCTACAGTATCTCCTTAGGTGATTAGTTCTCATTCTCTGGGTTTAAATATGTCTGTATGCAGATGGCTCCTAAATTTATATATACAGCACTACCCTTTTCTTGAGTGTCAGACTTGTATCTTCATTTGGATTTCCCACAGGCATCTTAAATGAACAAGTCCAAAAGAGAACTCTGATTTTTTTCTCTCCTAAACTTGTGTCTTTCCCATCTTTTCTATCTCAAAAGCAACCTCGTCTACCCAGTTGCTCAGACCAGACCTAAAGGGCATTTTTAATTCTCCTCTTCCTCCATGTTTAAGTGATGAAGATAGTGATAAGTGCATTTACTGAATGCTGTAGTATGTGGAGTGTGTGTCAGGCCCTCTTCTAAGGACTTAAATTCTATAAAATAGGCACAATTCTTATCTTCATCTTACAGATGAGAAAACCTAGATGCAAAGAAGTTGTGTAAACTTTCCCAGTAAGTGGTCAGCTGAGAGCCACTCCAGGAAAAAGGCCTGTTGATTCTATTTCCAGTCTCTGCAACATTTGTCCACTTGTCTCCATTTCACTGCTGATCATGTAGTCCAAGCCACAGCCCTCTCTCTGCTGGACTACCTCAGCATCTCTAACCAGCCTCTACTCTTGTTCTAATCCAAACCATTTTACAATATTCTATTCTTATGCAAGTCAATTTGAACACTTCGATGGCTTCCCATGGAACTCAAACAGAAATCTAAGCTCCTCGCAGGGCCTGCAAGATCCCACATGATTTGTTCTCCAACTTCTTCAACTTCATTTGAGCCATTTTTTTTTTCTTTTCGCTCACCCCCGACTCTACCCACTCAGGTTTTTTTTCATTTCTGAGAAAATAAAAGTTGTTCATACTTCAAAGCCTTTTTACATGCTATTCCCACTGCCTGAAAAATTTTTTCCTCAGATTGTTTAGTGTCTGGCTCTTTCCCATCATCCAGGTTTCATCTCCATTGTTATCTCCTGAGAATCAATGCCTCAGCCGTAACCCCTTCCTTCTACCAACTCATCTTTACTCTGCTCTATTTTCATTAGAGCACTTACTAGTATCTGATATTATCTTGTTGTCATTATTGACTACCTTGCCCTTGTTTCTAAGTAGACTATAAACACTGTGTTGGCAGGAACTCAGTCAATAGACTCACTGCGGTATTGTCATTTCTAGAATATTACCTGGCACAGAGTGCATATTGAGTAAATATTTATTGTTGAATATGTTTTCTTTTCTGAGAAGTTGTCCAATGACCAGTTACTGCAACTGTTGTTACTGTCGTGGCTTTGATATGTTTGCTATATCATCCCCAAAGAATTTGCAACTAAGATACAACAATTTATTAACCATTACATCAACTTTTCAAAGATACAGCTCACCAGGGCTGGGACTAGGACAAGGTGAGTAAGGCATTTACATGGGGCACCAAAACAACAAAACAAAAAACAAAACAAAACAAAAAAACAACAACACACCTCAATGATCAAGATAAATAATAGTTTAAGGCAATATTAACTCATAAAAAAATCAAATTGGCAAGCAATCACCCAAACAAACGGCTACCTGCTTTGCCAATAAAGTTTTAAGCTCACACTGGACTCAGATGTAAGGGTGCAGAGATGTTGCTTTGTTCTCCACTCTTTTCCCAGCACCTACTTAGAATGGTGCTAGAGACATAGTGGGCATTCAACAAATATCTTGTTAATTATTAATTAAGTTAATTTTATATCAAAAGAAAAAGCACACACAGGAATACCTACCATGGTAAAGGACTGAGTTTTTTTTATAATGAGCTCACATACAGTTTGAGATACGGCCCCTGCTCTCCAGATGGGTCTCAAGATCTCAAGGTGAATTTAAGATTATAACACGAATCAAAACAAACCTGATCGGTAGCTTTCTGTGGTATTTTGAAGGCTTTTTCTCTGTCTCCACGTCATTGATACTCTTTTGTCTCCTAAAGTCTATCTTCTTTTCATCTCTCTTTTCTGTTTGGTCTCCTTGCCATTTTCCCACTTCCCAGGGCTAGTGTCATATAATCAAAGGTGAGGAATGGGGAAGAGGGATCAGTAGCCAAAAGATTTCTTCTTCATGGAATTAATGCTTCAGAGGTGAAAATACTCAGCCTCGGGCCGTTAAAGAGGGCTTATTCCTCATTTCCTAGTTCTCAGCATCCAGGCCGGCACTTACTGCCACAGCTGAACTCTGCACACTACCTGTATTTAAACTTGGATCGTTCACTACAGCGGAGGTACAGGAAGACATAAGGGCGATGGCGACTTGTCACCTTTTACCCCTCTTCCCCCCCGCCCCCCACACACATTCAGAATGCTTTAAAAATATTACTATATCTGACTTTACTAGTATATACTTGGGGATGTACTTGGGGATCTTTTTGAATCATGTGAAGGCTAAACTTCTCTTGCCGTAGAAGATTGTTTCACTTTCAGTCCAGAATTTTATAGGCTGTTCATATTCTTTGTTTCCTACCATGACATTTTACAGCAGAGCATCATGTATTATTATCAACTCAAGGGTAAATGAACCCTAACCGTTTTCCCTGCTGGGATCCCTTCTTTTGTCACCTCCCTCTGAGAGGAAGAAGATGAAATAAATCAACATCAAAGTACCTAGTATCACTAGAAGAATGAAAAATCTGCCGGGGTTGATAGTGAGGCGAGGGGAGAATATACTCTCTGGGGAAAGTAAATGAACACATTTTTTTCCCCCAGAAAATAACTGGCAATGATTATAAAAAATCTTTAAATAATGCAAATTATATCTTATAATTATACTTTGGAGATTGAATACTATGAAAATAATAAAAAATGTGGAGAAATATATCTGTACAGAGATAGCTTTCATTGCACTATCTAGAATGGGAAAAAATTAGAAGCAATCTAGATATCCAACAAGAAATAAAGAATTAGTAAGACAAAATATGATAAAATCTGGAGGCTGACTATTAGGGTACACAGAAAAATACTTCGAAGATTTTTTTATTAAATCACATTGGAAAATGTTCTCTGAAAGAGTCAGGGTACAAAATTGTATGTAATAAAAGATTTTCAGTAAGTAAAAAAGGAATGACATAGACCAATGTCACCCAACGGGAGATCTGCCAAAGAAGTAATAGTAATTGCTTCTGGATGATGAATTCACAATGTTTTTATTAATAGTTTTCTGTATTTTCATGTTTTCTACAATAAATACAAGCTACTTGATAATGGGGAGAATCAGACTGTTTTTGTAAGTGTAGTGACTCCTCCTTTGATCTGGGCTTATTCCCTGGAGTTTGCTCCAGTTATGATTGCATCCAGAACCTTAAGAATTCTCAGCTGCCCAATAAGCCAGAGAACAGAATGATCAGGACACGTCATCCAGAAATTGGCTTGAGCTGCTGTACTCACCACATGGCCTCCTGTTCCTGAGCCACGGGACGGGTGATGAGCCCTGGAAGGGAGAGCAAGTTAGAGCTGGAATTAGCTGCATTCTGCTCTGCCTTACACAGACATGGCTTTCATTGATTTTTATGAGAGATGTGTGCACACAATGGAGAGAAAAATGTCAATGATTTGTTTTAATGTAGCTTGAGCAGTTAACTCTTTACTAACGTGACTCCTTCTATAACATGCAAATGTGCTTTTTTGTGTGTGTTTTTAGCCATGGAAAGGATTGGCTTAGATTCTCTGGTTCCATATTCTTATGAAACTCTGTATATAAATAGATAATACATGTGGTTATTTTCTCCTGTTAATGTATGGCATGTCAATTTTATTGTTAGGCCAACCAGAACTCTGAAGGTTATAAGGAAACTGTCCATGCCCCGCCCCTGCCCCGCCCCCCCCCCACCCCTCCCTGCAACCACCACACACACACAAAGGGACTTCTGTTGGATCCTTGAGTGATTAAAATGGGCTGACTTCAGTTGGACATGAAGAAAATAAATGAAAAATGATTTTTTTTGTTGTGTTAGGTGACTTATTTTTTGCTTTTTGCTTTTTGGTTATTGCAGCTCAATTTAGTCTATCTTGACTGGTATTGAAATTTGTTACCAGAATTGGGGTACTGCTGTAATAAAACTCTAAATTGTGTGGTGTTAGTTTAATGGTCAATTGATTGGTGATAAGGAGACAAAAGCTGAAACCCTGGTGAGTTGTCATATTCATGAAGGAAATATTTGGTAAAACTCTCACCCAGGAAGCAGATCATAGACTTAGTGATTATTGCGCTAGGGGAAGAGGTTAGATTCTAGAAAGTACAATGTGAGCTCTGTGTGTTAGTAGCTGTTAATTGCATTGGCAAGAAATATCAAGAATAATGATAATTTTGGTGTATGAGTTCAGGGACCAGTGCCACCCAGTGACATATCAGCAGTTGTATTCAGTGAAAGTGGCCAAAGGTTGGTCCCAGGAATAGTCTCACTCTATGGTTTGGAAGTTGCTTCTGGCTGCAGAGCCTTGAAGGCTGACTTTCTTGTCTCATGGGAGTTCTAGAAGTTACCTAATGTCATTCAGTGAATCTCATTTCTACTTAAACTTGCCTTGTGTGTTTTTTATTCATCATTGAGGATATTGATTAATACAAAAAGTATGCATACTTTTATATTCATGGAGACATTTTTATTAAGCACCTACTATGTGTCAGCTACTGGGCCAGATCCTGAAAATGCAACCAGGAACATGACTTTAAGAGGCTTAAACTCTTTAAGTTTTCAAGTTTGTTGTTTTGTCAATAAATATTTATGAGTTTATTGTAGGGGAGAAAAGCATTTTCTTTTTTCCTCTACCCATCTTAGGCTCTCCAGCTGGAGCTTAATAAATTAGAGTGCGAAAAGGCAGATGAACAAGAGAAAAACAAATAGAAGTTGATTAACATCCTGCATTGCACATACACAAGGGGAACTCAGTGCTGAGTAAACCTAAGGGGTGGTTAAAACTTGGGCTATAGAGCATCTTAACAAAAGAACAATACGTTTTTAGAGAAATGACAAGACAAAGGGAAAGGACCTCGAGTTGCTAGTGTAGCAAATTGTGGGAGGACAAATATGTGGGAGAACGAATGGAATATGGGGCTGGTGGGTAAGGTTTGTTATGTAGGTTCTTCTGGTGACATAAATGGGCTGATAAGGTTCTAGAGTTTTCCCCAGCAATTACCTTCTGTCCTCTAGGTAGAAAGACGAGGGATGGATACCTTTACAAATTTTATGTCCTGCTTTTAGACAAATAGATAAAGGGCAGAGAGCATTTTTTTATTGTTGTTGCTGTTGTTGTATTTGGTAGCTGCTTCTTTTTAATTGCCTTAAGCTCATAATAGTCCTTATGCCAAGTGATATATTTTGGGGTGGCATATTCTGCTACCTTTCATTATATTTAATGGATACTAATAATGTATACCACAAAGCTAGTCATTCTGAAATATTATATCTGAATTAAATGTGTGTATTTTATTTATAGAATATTTAATAATGGAAACAATTTTCATTTTAACTCAAAAACAGAAGCATAAATAAGCAAGAAAACATTTCTATCACTTAGAGCATTTTTTTAGAGTTTTTAATGCTAAGTCTGATTTACTTTTGTTATACTTATCAGATGATTTTATTTCTTTCTGGAACACTATTTCACTACTCAGCAGTAAAACAATGCCTTTTAAAGTCAGTACTAATTCTTGAGTCTGACACAAGATGCTTTATTTTGAGAAAAATATTATAAAAACAGAATAGAAATCTGCATCTTTTAAATATATCTCCTTTTAGTTGTTTGCTTCCTACTCTGTGAATTAAATTTAAGGACATGAAAACCTTAGACTTTCCACTGCTGCAAATTACATTTGAGAAAATAGAAATAACATTTCATTAGAAGCTATATTTGACAAATACCACATGCTGTCCTGGAGTTTTAACCGAAACTTTAATATTTTTTTTCTATAAACATGTAGATGCATTTAGGAAGTAATTAACAGGGAATCAGATACCTACATTAAATCTCTTGGATAAATGTGATTTCAAGTTATTGGGAGCTGAATTTTGATAATCCAGATTCATTAGTTTCTTGGTAAGGGATGTTTTTGCCTAAGAAACGCTACTGAATATGAGTATGGACTTTAGAATTAAACCTTCTATGTGAAGCTCCATTGGCACATGCCAAGTCATTCAGATATGATTTATATGGGGCTTCTAGTCACTGTTATCTTTGGAAGCTGCATTCCAAAAGGGGAGCCTGAAATAGAGCTGAAGATTTCCCCCTTAGGAGCATTGCAGAGCAGGGAGGAGGTGAGTAAGAAAATAAGAAACCAGGTCTGGGGTCATGGGACCGGCCCTGCTATTAAATGCCTTTCTTTATCTTATCTGTAAAATGAATGAATTGTATTATATGTTCTCCATGGTTCCCTTGAGCTCTAGTTCTATGACTATGAAACAAATAGGGAAGAAACAATAAAAGTAATTGATCTTCTTTAAGCTGTAAGTTGAAAAGGAAACCAAAAGGGTTGTGTATTGAAAAACTGTGACTTCATCATGAATGCTTCTTATTAGAATTATTTAGTGCTTGCACCACTGGTGTTGATTACATAAAAACAATCACCTTGGGTTGAATTAAGTCATTCTACAGCAAGAGAAAACCAGAAATACCCCACTCATATACATGGAAAGAAACAAAGGAAATAGGGCCAATGATACAAATGAATTCTCAATTCTAAGAGAGATTTTTCAATGAATCAGTTTTGTAATTAAAGCTGGCACTCTTTGACTGATTTCATATGAGTAGCTAAGTTTAGAATCTGCCTCATTGTCTGGAGTAAACAAATTAGGATTTAAAAAAAAATATATGCCTGTTTAGGAGTCTGATCATGATTTGAATTTGTGGAATTTTGTGACCGGAATAAAGAGTCGATGGTTATTGTACTCAGCGTGACTATAAACTAAACAGATTCTTCTTATAGATGACACAAGGAAGTGTTTAGAGTATTTGTCTTGATGTATACAACTTGATTGTATTTCTGCAAAGGAAAAGGCCTTATTTCCCTGCAAAACTTGTAATACTCTGAATAACCTCTAATATTGTCTTCCTTTCACCCTCTGTTGTTAGGCTGCTCCAGCTGAGGGCTCTCTAATCCTGGTACTTCTCTGTCACTAGGATACAACTTCTCCCTTAGGAATGATCTGCTATCCTTCTTACAAATTGTGCATCTGAACCCATATACAATAGGAAGCTTTTAATATGCAAAGTACTTGAAATGGAATAATCCCAGGTGAGTTGCCACCATGTCCCCTTACTGCAAGTGGAGGTCTTATTTTTAAGCTCTTTGAGTGTAGGCTCTTTTATAAGGTTCCCTGGGTATAGTGGATGCTTAATAAATAAGGATGAAGGTTTTAAAATCTCATATTACAATTGAGAAGTCAGAAGTGTTTTGGCTGATGCGGATTAACGAGTTATTTAGTGAGTCAACCTTTATCCGTAGGATCCCCACAGAGTATATCCAGTTCAACCTGAGGTGTAACATCAAGTAAGTAGATAAAATGAGTATATCCATCTAGCTCAAGATGGAAGAAATAGATCTTTCCAAAAACAGTAAAAATGTTCATAAATGAAGAGATTTAAGTTGTCGGTGGGAAGAAATAGAAAAATGTGCAATATTATGATACAACCTTAGAAGAGTTTATGGGTGGAAAGATGTATCTGGTATTCAAGGAGCTTATAGTATAAGGTCAAGGATGGAGTAAGGTGATGAAAAGAATGAGAATAAAATAAACAATGTCTTTATTTCAAGCTTGATTAAGTTATTTACCACCAAGATAATAGAATGCGATGTGCACTCTCAGGAGAAAGAGACTGTAGCTAGGAGAATTAGAGAAAACTTTGCAAAGAATTTACAAATACCCCTTTAACAAATGATACCTTTTTAGCAAACCAAAGTAGAGATAGAGATGACAGCATTCTAGTTGTAGGAATCAACTCTCATTCTTCAATAACAAATTGTTAAGTACTGCATACCTGACTTGGGTAGAAAATGGCATCCTAAAATGAATAAGCATGATTTCTGATTTCTAGAAACTTCTGATCCCACCAGACTTGTCTTATGTCTGTGTTTCAGGAGGCATCGTTTTTGTTATTGGGCATCTATGCTGTTACAGTGGTACCTAGAGTAATCTCAGTGAGGTGGCGGGGGCAGGGGGGATCCTTCCAATTCTCACCTACAAAGTTTTCATAAGATGGTTGGAAAATTCTCAGACTTTCCATCCAATTTATGTCCTGACTCACCAGTTTTCTTCAGAACCAATTACCCTGCACTAATGGAGATCTGTAATGGGAAGGAGGCGTTTGGAAGGTAGGTAGATAGTTTATGAAAGTGTGAGCCATGTACCTGTCCTTTCAGTTCTTATGTTTCTTTTTTCTCAATTTCCCCTTCTTTCTCCAGAGCCCTGTTTTCAGACCCTTGGAGCCTGGTACCCTGACATCTCATGGGGAATTTCACTTCTCACTGAAGGGGAAGGTTTTGTCTCTTTCTGAACATTCTAATAGCTTGTGAATGTAAGAGACTGATACTCCTGTTTTGATCAGGATGTCTTAGTCAGTGCAGGCTGCTGTAACAAAATACCATGGTCAGTGGCTTAAACAGCAAACATTTTTTTTTTCTTCAAATTTCTTGAGGCTAAGAAGTCCAAGATCAAGGCAGATGCGATAGATGATGAGGGCCTGCTTCCTGGCTTGTAGGTAGCACTTTCTTACATGACAGAGCTGAGAGTGGAAGAAAGCTCTTGTATCTCTTTGTAGGGGTACTAATCCCTTCTATGAGGGTTCTATCCTCAAGGTCTAATTACCTCCCAAAAGCTCTACCTTCTAATATGATCACATTAGGGGTTAGGAGTTCAACATGTGAATTTGGGGATGGAATGGGAGGAGGAAGACACAGGCAGTCCACAGCACTGAGTTTGATGATCCAAAGTTGGAGGAGGGGTATTAGCAGGCTGCAGTCCTGTGGGTAAAGGTGATGCCGTGACCTTAATTACATTCACTTTTCCTTCCAGCTACCTAAAAATAGAGCACATTTTTTCAGTTTGCACATCTATTTCCCGCCCCAAGAAAAACTGTTGTATTAGAATGTATGGAAAAGGTATTTCCCCATTGGCATGACGTTAGCCCCACCTTTTGTGGTAGCAACCCTGTTACTATTGTGATGGGAGCATTGGACTCCTAGGTCTTTTTCATGCTGCAAGAGTCACCATTCTAGCTCTAATTGCCTTGTTCTTAACAATTTTGGAAGGGTGGTGCCAACCCTACTTAAGTGCTTTCTGATTCCAAATCTCTCCTGATAGAAGAGATTTGTACCTGCGTGTAAATGTGTGTATGTGTATAGGGAGGTCAGTTTCTTTCTGAAAAGCTCTATATAGTAGAAGTGTTTAAAGGAAGCTTGTATGTCTTAGACAAGAAATGAGCTTGATTATTAAAAGACCAAAATAAATTTTCCATCAAGTAGATACCATTAAAAGACTGCAAAACATAAACTGCATAGTATATGCACAGATGGCACAGCATGGTATCAGGCTAAGACCCAAGGGATCAGTTAGCCATCACGTTTGAAATGAAGTTCAGCAGCTATCCAGGTTACAAATATATCTGATGCACAGAAGTGTGTAAAGGAATTTTTCTGAAAAAGGAATTTTAAATGGTGTACCCTATATATAGTTCAACACCATTTTACTCCCCTGGGAAAAATGACATTTGTTTTAGGGAGGTAGGTTTGAATAAATTTGCCTCTTTGTGCTGCTAATGAGTATGCAGAGTTTCAGCCAAGAAAAGCTAATTTCTCTCCTATAATTTTAGCTCTCTTGGAAAGTTTTGGGGTTTATACTTCAATTGCTCAGTAGCCTCCACTCCTCCTTTTGAGTGATGGTGAATAAACACTAACAGTTCTTTATTGGAGGCACAGTCCTGTTCTTTGTATCAGTGAATTTTATAGCAATAGGTGCTGGCTTTCTACCTTGGGTTTAGATGACAAGGTCTGCGTAACTCCAGTAAATCTCTTGGCTTCCAGGTCTACCCACAGAAGTGCCTCTACTCTTCCTGTGTATTTCCATTCCCCTGTCAAGGGATCCCCTCACTCTCCTATTGCCTTATCTGTGTCGTGGACCTCCAAGACCATTTACACATTTGATGATTAGCTAGAAGTGATTCAGCATCACACTCACAGTTAATATTTATTACAGCAGAACAGTAAGGATACCCAGCCAGATCAATAAGGCAAAAAACATATCAGGCAGAATCGGGAGAAATCCATGTGCAGGCTTCTTGTGTCCTTTCTCTCCTGTGGGGGTCACACACACACAGCATAAAACAACTCTCATTTCACTGAGCAACACAAATGCAAGTTAACCTTTTCCAAAATATTAGTTTTGAAGAGGTTCTTTGGTATTTAATTGATTTAACTAATTTATTTGTTTTATTAATTTGAGAGAGAGAGAGAGAGGAAGGGAGCAAGAGAAAAGAACATCAATCAGGTGCCAACCAGAGACAGAACCCATCACCTGGGTATGTGCCCTGACTAGCAATCAAACCCACCACCTTTTGGTGTAATGGACTATGCTCCAACCAACTGAGCCACACCAGCCAGGGCAATTCTTTGGTATTTCAGAAAGGTAAGTATCATAAAAAAAAAGCTTTTATGAAGTGGCCTTATTTTATTTTCCTCACAGCTATATGGGAGTAAGACTTATTACTTTTGTGATTTCTCATATGTCCTCAGCATAAAATCCCCAAGTGTCATGTGTGCAATGATGATTCTGAAACTGTCTTATCATTTATTCTTTACCGGCCATAGAGTTTTCCTTCATGATCTCTGCTTCTTGCCCCTCTAATGGGGTGTTGAATTTCCCTGGAGTAGGTGTGAAAGTTCAATTATCAAGGTGGTTATGATGTTCTTTGTAGGTTGTGGCTTACCTACCTGTTCAGATGTTTTCCTTTTGTCAGCATTTGATTGGATTCTTTCATCTGTGGATCCAGTGTCTATATTAAAGTCCATTTGCTTCTCTGTTCCTCAAGACTATTATGTGGAAAAAAGGCCTATGTCCTTCACTGCTGATTTTTTGGTCTTTAGGGGAGATAAGTCTCTAGCAATGCTGCATAATAAAGAGTGTTTAGAGTTGATTAACCTGTGCTGGGCCACTGCATAAAAGGCTGATCAGAAAAATGGTTCACTTAAGCTTGCCATGTAGGAATAAAGTTCAAGAAAAACTTTAAATACCCTAACAGATCACTTGGGTCATAATAGAAAGTCACTCTTTAATGTCATGTTACTCTGAGACAGGAAACTATGAAAGCATATATGCATGTACTTCAGAAAAGCCTTAGAATGTGGTGGACTGAAATAATTTTCCTTTCTGAGGCAGGGACTGCTGGAAGTTGAAGGTTGGGGCTTGCTCTGCCAATACTTTGTGACACATTTGGCAAGTCACTTCTTCTCTAGGGGTCTCATTGGTAAAATAAAATGTTAGATCAAAAGATTTTTTAAAAAAATATATTTTTATTGATTTCAGAGAGGAAGGAAGAGGGAGAGAGAGAGAGCTAGAACATCAATAATGAGAGAGAATCATTGATCGACTGCCTACTGCGTGGCCCACACTGGGGATCAAGCCCACAACCTGTGCATGCCCTTGACCAGAATCAAACCTGGGACCCTTCAGTCTGCAGGCTGATGCTCTATCCACTGAGCCAAACCAGCCAGGGCCAAAAGATTTTTAAGGTTCCTTTCATCATAACCCTTGAAGTGGGCTGATGGTTTCTCTATTATGATTTATGTTAATATTCCCTATTATTCCTGAATTTGATGATTATTATTTTTAAATGGCTCATTAAAAAAGTAAATTTTGATCCCTTTTTGTCTTAAAATTTATTAGAAATATTTAAATTTTCTTTGAGTAGACTCTGGTTTTAATGAACACCATAAAAATGTCTAGTTTGATATAACAAGAACATTCCACATCTCCATAGGTAGCCCAGAATAACAATATTGTATTGAATTACATTAAAATTTTTAAAAATAGTCTTTAAAATGAATGTTTTCACCAGGTCATATTTTCAGGAGTCAACTATTGCAAGATTTTTAGCAATATTCATTAAAAGCAATAACAATGGCATCTGATAAAGCCTGTTTATTGCCAATATAAAATATCAGTATTTTATAGACACCTCACGTCATTTCCCAATACCATGTAAATAAGTATTACTAATTTTTATTTTCAGAAACAGAAAGTTTAAATATTTTTTCAAAAATGTTTTTTTTTCCGCCTGACTGGTGTGGCTCAGTGGATTGAGCATTGTTCCCCTGGACCAAGAGGTTCAATGTTTCTCTCTCTCTCTCCCTCTCACTTCCTTTCTATCTAAAAATCAATAAAAACATATTTTAAAAAATGTTTTCACTACAAACTCAAGTTCAGTCCAATGCACATTCATTGTAGACGATGCCAGACAGTGTTTGGTGATGAGAGGCAGTAAAGGAAAATGAGATGATCTCAGGACACAAGGACATCTAATGTGGAAGAAGTGAGTGAATATAAAGAGTTGGTCCTGCTTCTGCCCTGGTCATTTTGTAGCATATGTTGTATTATATCTTTACTTTTTTTTATTATCCATCTCTCCCTAAGGAGACAGAGGGAACCTAGGTAGCAGGGATGGGGACCATGGGGATTGGGGGGGGGCGGGCAATAGAACTGGGGTACCCAACTAGGTGAAGTTACTAACCAACCCAACTGGGTGGGGAAAGAAGGGAGTGCTCCTGAGAAGTGAGCTTTAAAACGTATGGGTGTTACTAAGACAGGCAGCTTGCAAATAACCAATCACAAGGCAACGTGACATATACTAGTTGTATCACTTAATAATAGTGGATTTTGTAATCAAAGAAAACAGGACAATTTCAAGAGAAGCATCAAAAGTGTTTTATTCAAAGTAATGTCCATCACTAGCTACACATTTCCCCCATCTTTCAGGTAATTTGTGGATACCGTCCCAATAGAACTTTTCTTGTTTTGAGGCAAACCATTCAGAGACCCAATTTTCCACTTCTTCAAATGTTTTGAAGTGCTGTTCAGAAAGTGGGTGTGCCATTGATAAGAACAAGTGGTAATCTGAAGGAGCAAGGTCTGATGAATACAGCGGGTGTATTACTTCCCAGGCAAGATCTTTTAATGTGTCTTTAACTGGTTTTGAAGTGTGTGATGGGGTGTCAGCATGAAGCAAAATTACTTTGCTGTGTCTTCTGGAACATTCTGGTCGTTTCACTATCAAAGAATAGTTCAAATTGATTATTTATTGTCGGTAGCAATCAGTATTAATGGTTTCACCTGGTTTTAGAAGTTCATAATACACCACACCTTCCTGATCCCACCAAACGCAGAGCATTGTCTTCTTTCCAAAGCGATTTGGCCTTGCAGTCAATGTTGATGGTTGACTTGGATCAACCCATGATTTTGTGCCTTTGGGATTCTCAAAATAAATCCACTTTTCATTGCCAGTCACAATGAAATGCAAAAAAAGACTTTCATTCATGCTGTTGAAGCAACATTTTACTGATGACTTTTTGGTTTTCCACTTGTCTTTCGTTCATTTGATGTGGCACCCATTTTCCTTCCTTTAAAATCTTTCCCATTGCTTGTAAATTATCAGAAATTCTTTGCTGAGCAACATTTAATCTTTCTGCAAGTTGTTTTTGAGTTTGACACACATCTTCATACAATAATGCCTGTAATTGTTGGTCTTCAAACTTTTTTTGGTTGACCTGTACATCTTTGTCTTTCACATTGAAATCATCACTTTTAAAGCTTTTAAACCAGTGCTCACAAGTATCTTGAGATGGAGCATGTTCACCATAAGCTTCCTGAAGTATTCAGCACCACTTTTCTTCAAAATAAAGTAAGGAATTATAACTTCCCACAAATGGTCTTTTTTTTTGGCATGAAATTCAACATTTTTAAGTGTAAAAATATCTATGATGTTAACACCTTCAGCAAATTTGACTTAAGAAGTTTTGAAGCTTGTTGTCAATACAACAAAATAGCATACATATTAAATCGCATATATATTGACATATGTGTAACTCCATCTAGTAAAAAAAATCAGCATTATTAACCGGTACACCTAGTAAACTGATCCCAAGGGTGTTGCTAAGGCAAAATTCTTTGAAAGGACCATTCAGGAGCTAGCAAGGCTGTATCCACCCCCTAAATTAAAAAGCTAGCACTTCCTCTTGTTCTTGCTCACCTGTGAGCTAGATTCTTGGGTTGATGTCAGGAGACATGCTCCCCTGTTCACGTGGCTTATGACCATGGGCTAATAGACTTTACACATTGACTAATAGACTTCAATTTACTTGGATGCTGAGCTACACCCAGCTGCAACATGGAGCCCCAGCTGCACCTTTTCCAGGACTGGCTTCTTTCAATTAACTTCAATTTCCAGAGAGAACAAACTCAGATTCAAACCCCAATTTTGGTTTCATCCCCATTAGAATGTGAGCTTGATAAAAGCAGAAAACATATTTGTATGTTTGTTTGTTTACTCCTTTATATTGTAGATGAAAAAGAGGCCACGTACTAAACCTGACAAGCTCAGGGGAGGCCTGCATGTCAGTCTTACACACTCAGAGAACTCAAATAACCACAAAGGATGATCTGAAATTAAAACTCATTAACTTATAAAAACAAGTATGGCAGGTAGTCATATTCTAGGCTGGTGTCTTCTTTGACAAAGGTCAATCTTTATCATAACAGCCCATCTGTTTTCTTTTTGCATCTATGATAACATACCTTTGGAATGTCAGAGTAATTCCCTTTCTTCCAGACTCCTCAGAGCATAATCTCCCACCAGAGCTGGGGACCACAGCACCAATCATTGTTGTCTTGTTCTCCCGGATACCACCTCTATGTGCTGTTAACTGTTAATTATTCTATACTCACCAATGTAAAAGAAGTATTTGCCTTTCTGGTTTACTGTTTATCCAATCTCAGAGATTTCCCCATTTTGCTTTCTCCCACCTCCCTAATCTACCAATGAATTTCTCGTAACCGTCCTTAAGCCTCCTCCTAAAATAAAATAAACTGTAAAACTGCCATTCTCTGGAGCATTTCCTCAATTTGCTGAGGTTTTGCTTCCCTGAATTGTCATCAGTTTGGCTCAAATAAACTCATAAAAAGTCTCTACAGATTTGAACATTTCTTATGTTGACAATATCTAAAACCTTAAGCAATGTTAGTATTGATAAGAAAAATTTTCCTCTACCCTTCTAGGTTCTTTGGCTGGTCTAATAACTAAGTTGATATAAAACAGAGTAACAGGAGAAAACCAGATTTAATTTTGTACATAAAGGAGCCCCATAAAAATATGAGGCCCAAGGGCAAGTGGGCAGTTGAGGCTTATCTGCTGTTCTGAGCTAAGGAATGGGACAGGAGCCTGGGACATCAAGGGAAGGAGAGTAATTCACAGGACAATAAGAAGAGCAGATGTTTGGTAATTAGATGTTTGCTCTGCCATACAGATAGGCTATTCAGAAAAAATATATCTCTGATAATGGCTCTCTCTCCCTCTCTCTCTCTGAGCCAGGCTTTTAAGCTAAATTCTTTTAGGTAGTTAAGGCAGATGTAAAAGTTTTTCTTGAGTCTGCTGTGTCTTTATTGCCTTCATTTTCAAATAATCCATATGCCAATATGGCATGTTTTGGGGTCACGTATTCTGCACCCCTTCACTGGCTAATAGTAGGTTTCATCAAAGAAGATGTAAAGGAGAGTGGCATTTGAGGGACTCTGTGGCCTTTGAATTGACAGAAGGATAAGAAATCAACTGTCACTCTGAGTAACTCTGAGCAATCTGTGGTTGCTACCAACATTGGAAATAACTGAGAATAATCAGATTTGTAAAACACCTAACTATACTTTTTGTCATTTGGGTATGAGGTATCTTTCACATCACCGAGGGGGTGCTAGAATCACAGGCTATTGAAGCTGTATGAGATCATAAAGCGTATTTCATTATTTAATGCCTTCATTTTACAGATGAGGAAACTAAAGCCCAGCAAGGTAAATGTCCTCATCCACAGTGGCAGACACAGACATTTGGAACTTACGAGAAGATTAGGGGATATCGATGCAGATAAGGATCTTGAACCCTGACAAATGTTATAAAAACTGACATTTCTATTTTTCAGATATTACATGGCACTTAATGTTAGGGTTGCTGAAGGAGGAATGCATGGGCCAAAATGGGAAAGAATTATAAATTTATTAGGTCATCTTGATACCAGATGGGCTGAGCCCCAAAATGGCATTAGTCCCAAAGATGGGGAGTCAGAGGTTTTTAAGCAACTCCAGACAAGCTGTTTCTGGGAGGAGAATTCTCTATGCAGGTCTGGATCCTGGGAAGGTCTGGAAGGGAGAGATATTGGTCCTAGCAAGTGGAATGTGGTCTGAGCAAGTGGAATATGGTCTAAGCCAGTGGTCGGTAAACGGCGGCTCCTGAGCCACATGCGGCTCTTTGGCCCCTTGAGTGTGGCTCTTCCACAAAAATACCACGGCCTGGGCGAGTCTATTTTGAAGAAGTGGCATTAGAAGAAGTTCAAGTTTAAAAAATTTGGCTCTCAAAAGAAATTTCAATCATTGTACTGTTGATATTTGGCTCTGTTGACTAATGAGTTTGCCGACCACTGGTCTAAGCAAAAGGGGATGTCCATTGTGAAGTGGCCTAAAGGTCAGTTCCAGGGGAGGGGTATTGATTCAATTATTTGATCAAACCTAACATATAACAGACTGACTCAAAATACTTCCAGTACTTAGGGAGAAGAGAGGTGGTGGGGAAGAATTTGCCATATATATTTTAGCAAAAATAATAAAAGAAAATCCAACAATCCATGTGGGAACCCCTTTCACGTCCCGCGTGGTTCAGGGTTCCATTTCAGGGTTCAGGTTCTGGAGAAGGCCGCACACAAATGAAGAGAGAGACTTGGAAAAGTATTAATTTGGGAATATGGGGGGCCAGGCGGGAGCCCACCTCTAGTGGGAGGACTACCGCTAGGCTATGGCCTTGTTATCCCTTTTATTGAGGCTATGGGATACACCCATCACCCTTAAGCAGCTTTGGGAAACACCCATAGCCCTTAAGCAGGTAATAAGCGGATTATCATATCAGTAAGGATTTACATGATTACAAGATGGGGAAGTTGCCTCAATTACCATTGTCTCAATTAGATAGGGAGTGGTTGGCTCTGACCTTTCAGAGCTTCAAGGTTGACCAGCCTTCCAAGGTTCCTTGTCCACACCTTTCTAATTAGTGAGACAATGATCGGTTTCCGGCAAATCCAAACTCCAGAAAAGCATCCTTTTCTATATACCAGTAGTTGTAATTCTCCGCTTAAGTGAAATTCTAATGCAATGAAGCAGTTTTGATGTTCTGTATGATTCATTAAAACACAATTCTCCTACTTCTATGAATTCTTGTACTGTTGCCCAGAGCAAGCTAAATAATTTTTGGAAACATAATTCTCACTTGTATTTCTTAGAGGTACTCTGTTTTAAATAAGGCAAGCCATTAACCGGTTGAATGCAATTTTAAATACAATTCAATTCCAGTTCAACACAGTTGTTTACATGCTTTTGTTAGAACTCTATCTAGTCCCATGCTCTGCAATGAGAACAAAGAAATACTCTATTTAACTCTTCTTGCCTTCATTAAGCAAAATCTCTCATTGTAAGTATTGAATTATCTCCTTGAAAAATGGTTAAGATAGTAACAGCCAATAAGCAGCCCTGAAGGTACAAGGGGCATGTCAGAGCAAGAGGAGAAGGGATTGATGGTGGTTCATGAATCATGACTGTGGGAGGGGGCTTGAGTTTTGCTATTTGGCCACCAGATCTGCTCCAAAATTTCCAGCACTTTTTTTTTTTTCTGGGTATACACAGTACTTTTCCTCATTTGTTTAGAGAATCTCATTCACTGTAATTGTCAGAGCAGGTACTGTGCTTAGAAAACTAATTGAGCAGGGAAGATTGAGTATGCTTAGGGGCATGCTGGGATATCTGTGTCTCTGAGGGAAATCCCCCAAGGTTGGAAGTGTTGTATCTCCATTTTATAGATGAAAAACTCGAGAACTGGAAATTTGAGGTTATATGAAAGAATATTAAAATCTTTCTTGATTAATAACTATATATGTTTATATGTTTGAATACATGTTTTCATAATGAAAATAAAATCAGCTAGTTTTAAGCCTAAAGACAAAAAGGCTAGTTGTCCTGAAGTATATGTAAAAGAATTATAGTGAAAATTCAATTAGCCATGTTAGTTTCTAATTTGAAATTGAAAAAATTTATATCATACATGCATTCAGATGAAATTAAAGTTATGAGTTGGTAATATTTCTGAAAGAAAGAATTGTTAAACTCAACATAATTAACAAGTAAATGTAGACTCTGTTCCCAGATGACTTTTCAAGAGAATGATAGACAACTGTCTGGAGTGATTTACATGCACTCTTGCTTAAGGATCCATAAGATGGTTGTAATTATTCTCTAGAATTAGGCTTCAATTTCCAATCCAAAAACTATGTAACAGTCCCATAAAGTAATCTTATAGGCAATTTTATTATATTTTTACTGGAATTCTGGGATTGAAGTATTTCTGGACTTTTCATACATGAAGAAATAAATTACTAAATTGTATAAAACAGCACTATGAAATATTAATAAAATATATACCAGGGGAACTATAGACTTTTTTTTTACTTTGACTTTTAATATAATAAACCATCCAGATAACTGTATTAATCATACATTTGAAAGTTTTTTATGATTTATAAAACAATTTTTACTTACATGATTTTATTTGAGATACATAATCCTCACTTGTATTTCTATGCTATGATTTTGCCTGAGAGGCTAGTGACTATATCAGTTTTCTATCACCACAATATTGCTATTTAACAAACAGCTACAACATTTCAGTGGCAAGTAGCAATAAGCATTTCTTGCTCATGAATATGGGGTGAACTAGCCAGCTCTGCTGATTTTACCTGGGCTTGGACACATGACTGGGTATTGGCTGGCTGTTGGCTGAGCTGGGATGGACTGGGCTGGGGCACGTTGGGCTGCTGGGCTCTGCTCCACATGTTTCTCATCTACCAGCAGGGGAGTCTGGATATTTTCTCAAAGTGATGACAGGGGTATAAGAGGGCAAATGGAAGCATGCAAAGCCTGTAGAGAACTGGGCTCAGACCTGGCACATCATTATTCCTGTGTCATTTTATTGAGCAAATCAAGTCCTATAGCCAAAACCTCAGAGGTTGAATGGGAAGATCCCAGTAGGATAAAAGGCATGGGTTCAGAGAGGGGAAAAATTTGGATCCTAGCCTCTTTAGAGATGAGACTCTGAGAAGGTGAATGACTTGTTTTTAGAGTGAAGTTTAAAAGGTTAAATCTTCTAAATTCTACTTCAGAATTTTTTCCTTTTCCCCAGTTGCATGTTCAGTGATTCAAGTATTTAATGGACAGATCTGCTTAGTGTTTCTATGTAACAAATATCAATTTAAGTAATTTTTCCATTTAAAAAGTATTTTCACATGCATTAAAATTACTTGATATCAGCCCTGGACCTCTCTAGGGTAGTATTATTATTGATATTATTTCTTAAAAGAGAAAATTGAGGATCATATGTGATATGTGAGAGTACTTATTTCAATCATCTTCCCCTCAATGCACCTTCCTTTCTAAAAATCATAAAATGAGTGAAATTTTTATTTGTTACAAGTTAAGTGTGGGTGTTTCTCTCTTTCCGCATCCAGCATGGAAAGACAGCGGGTCCAGTTCCTGAGTAGAGGAGCTGGGGATTGAGAAATAAAAGAAAGAAAAAGACAAGACACGAAGATAGAAGAAAAAAGCTGGGACTGGGTAGGACCACCGTCCTCTCTGATGGAGGGACAGGGACTCAGAGCCAATCCATCGAGTTTATTTTATATCCCAGATACCAGGAAGTTTCATCAAAAGGTCAAGACAAAAGGAGATTATTTGCATTCTTGAATAGGTCCTGAGCATTCCTGGTGCTAGGCTGGATTTAGATATCAAACCTACTTCCCCACACCATGGGCTGATAAGAGTCAATACTGATAACACCCTTGCCCTTTTGGCTGATAAGAGTCAATGCTGATAACACCCTTGCCCTTTTGGCAAGGCATGTTCCCAGGGCGTGGCTTTAAAGCCACGCCCTGGGAACATGCCTTGCCAAAAGGGCAAGGGTGTTATCAGCATTGACTAATAACACTACTAATAACAAGGATGTTATCAGCAATTACTAATAACACTGCTAATAACAATTACTAATAACAATTTAGTAATTTATTTCTTCATGTATGAAAAGTCCAGAAATACTTTAATTTCCAGGAATTTTTTTTCTTAATTTCCTCTTATGTCATTCTTTAATTATTGTCACCTTGGGTTCAGCTGACAATAATTAAAGAATGCCCATATACCTTCCCAGACGCTGTCTACAGTTAAGGATGAATAAAGATATCTGGAGTACTTTTAGTAATTTAACCTTGACAAATCAACCTGTAAGCTGTGAGTTATATAAACTCAGTTGCACCATTTGTTTGAGTTCCTTGTCGGATCCCCTCTTTTTATGACTACACTGAGTGGCCAGATTATTATGACCACCCCATCAGTACTTCGTTGGGCCACCTTTTGCCTTCAATACTGTGGCGATTCTTCTTGGCATTGACTCCACGAGATGTTGAAATGTGATGTAAGGAATCTGACACCATGCCTGATGAATAGCACTGTCCAGTTCTGTGAGATTTGATGGTTGTGGAACCAGCTGCCTGATGGCTCTTTTAACTTCGTCCCACAAGTACTCAATTGGATTGATATCTGGCAATTGTGGGGGACACCTAAGCAAGGTAAAGTCTCCTTCATGTTCTTGAAACCACTCCTGCACAATATGAGCACCGTGGCATGACACTTTGTCTTGTTGGAAGAAGCCATCTCCATTGGAAGAAGCCATCTCCATACGCCATCAACATGATAGGATGAACTTGATCAGCAATGATACTTAGGTATGTTGTGCTATTCAGACGTTGTTCCACACGAATTGAAGGGCCCAAATCATGCCAGGAAAACATGCCCCAAACCATAACACTGCCCCCACCAGCTTGAAGGGTTGTACTCATGCATGTGGGCTGCATGCTTTCATGCTGTTTCCACCAAATTCTCACTCTGCCATCTGCATGATGCAACTGGAAACGTGATTCATCGGACCACATGATTTTTTTCCAATGCTCGACTGTCCAATCCTTGTGTTCCTGTGTGAATTGGAGACGTTTTATCTTGGTAACTGCAGACAGCAAAGGTGTTCGAACAGGCCTTCGGCTTCCATCTCCCATATGATGCAGTGTACCACTAATTTGCCTACAAACGTCAGGTGGTCATAATAATCTGGCCACTCAGTGTAATTGAAATTAACGCTAAGAAATATTTTGTTATCCCCCAAATTACACTTACTTGTTATTATTTTTTTCTTTTACATGGCTCATAAAGTACCCCTTTCTTCAGAGTAATGACTCTATTATGGTGACTGAGGGCTTGATCATTTGGATTGAAATGATATGAGAGCACAGAGGATGAAATCTGTTTCCAACCTGAGATTAAAAAAAAAATCTTGAGATGTAAGGGGTCCTGGTATCGATGAGCACCATGTTCATCTGAATGGAGATTTTTTTTTCTTAATTTCCTCTTATGTCATTGGACACACAATTTAATATCTTTGGCAGTGCCTGCAGATATGACAGTGAAGAGAAACAAGACAAAAAAATTGAAGCAATGTGTCTCATAGACTGATTATTTTTCTCTCCTAGGCATTGACTTCAGGCATAATAGCTTCTATAAATTCCAGTGACTGGCATCAAGGAGTTAATGAGGTCATTTCCATAATTATTCATCTTCCTAAAGTGAGGATAAGCAGGAAGCCACTTCAATTGTCAAAATTAACTGGGGCATCAATCAAAAGCTCATAGATTTTTGAGATAATTCTGTATTTAAACTCAATTTACTTTCCACAGGGGGACTCTAACCTGCCTAGGAGGCTTAATTAGGCTAACTGCCTGAAAAACAGCATAAAACATATGGGTGGGTTCCTATTCAAAACTGGTTTTATGAGCATTCTTATAGCTCTTACAGAAAATGAATGAACTTTCAGGGATCTTCAAGTAAGCCTTCTGTTTAGTAATTCCATAAGGGGAGTGGAAGCAGCTTGGAAGGAATTAATCTTTTTAAAGGATCTTTATACTGTTCTTTACTGTTTTTAGATCATGATTTGAACTGTATCATGAACTCTGAGACCCCAGGAGAGACAGAATTCATTCAGGGGGTGTTTTTAAAGCTTCAGATCAAAACTGCAATTTCAATTCTCCAAGGGAATGCCACTCTGCCCTTGTACCTCCTGAAAATTTCAATAAATCAAATATTTATTAAGCTTTTTACATAAAGTTCCATCGACTACAATTTTAACCTCAAGAATCTTAATGAGAGTAATAGATACATGCACAGTCAATTATAATAAATATTAGACTATAATGAGCACTAAAGATATAAATTAACATAAATGAGAGCATAAGGTAAAGAGTGACTAATATAACCCAATGAGGTCAGTGAGGGCCTTGCTAGAGTCTCCTCAGTAGTTGAATTTTTGTGGGCACATTGCAGAAACAGAATGGACCCCTGACCCCAAATTTGGATCAGATGTCAGGACTAAGGATGCCACACGGAAGGTATGAAAAGGTTTATTATTTACATAACAAGGCTTTTGGGGGAGAGCAGGGCAGGTTTCCCAAGCCCAGAAAATGGCTTGTGAGAACAAGGAGAGGAAACTGGTGTTGGGTTTTTATTGTGATTAGGGTATGGGGCCGCAATGAAGGTACCTGGGGACAGGGACTTTCTGGGTTTGAATCTTCTGCTGGTGCCAAACGAAGAAACACCCAAGCTTTCTTATTAACATGCCCAGATGAAGGTCACAAGGGCAGGAGGAGAGTTAAAAGCTGTCAGCCGTCAAACATCAAAAGTAGGGTCAGACTCTTAACAGCGAGGTTCCTCTGGATTCCATTCTATAGGGGTACCAGGAAAAAACTCCATCCCTTTTCTTTTATCTGAAACTTAAAGAAAAGGTTTTAGACAGGTCACCATGATAAAAAAAACCCCCACAAAACAAAAAACACAAAAACTTTTTGTTTTATCAACCCTGTAGGTGTTTATATCACTAGGTTGTGGTTTTCTAGAAAATCCAGGCCAACCATCCCCATCTTGTTTCAAATCTGCTTTGTGTGGCTGCAACCCAACACTCTCTGCCCCCATCCTCCACCTCACTCTGTGCTCTCATCATCCCTAGTTCACTAAGGAATGATACCCATTTGTTGTCTACCTTTCTATTGCACTTCCTGCCATTACCCTAGGAAACTTATGTTACTACTAGTGGCCCAGTGCACGGATTCATGAATATTGAACAGAAATTAATTAGAAGAAATTGGGCTCCCTCCTCTCTGGTTCTGGGATGCGTCAACCGAGAACCACCACTGCCAAGTCACCGCTTGGCAGTAAACCAGATTCGGGGCTGACAGTGCCCAGCAGCAATATAACCCACAGCCAAAGATGGAATCGCGTGGCCCCACAAGGAATCAGGCTCCCTCCTCTCTGGTTCCGGGTGTGTCATGCAAGGACCACCGTTGCCAAGTCACCACAGCTCAGCAGCTCCTGCGTTGAGCGTCTGTCCCCTGGTGGTCAGTGCGTGTCATATGTACTGGTTAGTCGGATGGTTGGATGGTCTGACAGTCACTTAGCCTTTTATATAGATAGATGACCATGACACATCCAATGCCATAGCATAAGAACCTCTGGTTCCTTGAACCCCAAAAAGCTTCCCTTTTCCACACTCCAGGTATCCACTTCCCTGGATCCAGGCTGGCTGTTGGCTCTCCCATAACTGTATGTGTCCTGGGATCTTAAACCAGAGTGCTCTAAGCTCTGATCAGAACCCTGATCTTTACATGGCTTAGAGTCTCTTACTTCTTGGAGGTCTGATCTGTGGCCTTTCTACTCCTTCCTTTTCTCTTTATCTGGCACTCCCCGGTGACTTCACTTCCTTCTAATTAGCTTATACTCTCTGAAACATCCTTTTCAATTATTCATTCATTTGTTCAACCACTATATTACAAGTGCCTGTCACTGTTTAGACACTGGAAATATGATATTGAAAATAAATTTTCATTATGGGGTTCACATATTAGGGGAGAAAGGCAGACAAATAAGCAAATAAGCAAGCAGATTTATAATATGTCAGAATGCGATAAGAGTGATGGAATATAAAGCAAGTTAAGAGGGCTAGCGAGCACTAGGACAAGGGGGTTGTTGCTACTTCACATGCTAGAGTGGTTTCACCTATGAGGTGATATTTGCTCAGAGACTGGAAGGTTTAGATTAGAGAAATGACTGACTACAGCTTGATCTGATGCCTGTTAACATCGTCATCCTGAGTATTCCTGCCGTGTTTTCTTTGGCTCATCTTTTATTTTATTTAATGAACCTCCCTCTAAGCATATAAACATGCTAAAACATCTATCCTGTATTAAATAAACAAACCACAAAAACAAAAACCCCTACTACTGATCTTTCTCCTCTCCTTGATAACTAAGCCTCTCAAAAGAGTAGCGGTAAGTTAGTCTCACCCACACTTGCACATCTTATATTCATTATTCAATTCATATAATCATATTCCACAAACTAAATCTGCTATTGTCAAGGTTGTTGCTAAAATCAAAGGACATATTTTAGTACTAATCTTACTTACTCTTTCTCTGGGTATGAATTATTGACCACTCTCTCCTCGAAATTCTCCTCTATTGGTTTTCAAGGCATGATGTGTTCCCTCGGGTTCCATTTTTGTACTTCTTCTCTCCTTCACGTTTTCTTCTCACAATGCCATTCACTTTCATGGCTCCAATTGTCATCTATATGCTGATAACTCCTTAATATATATCTAAGCAGCCAAACCAGTTTTAAAAAATTTAGTTCCAGGCCATATATCAAAGTTCCTACTATCTTTATTTGAATTTCTCAAAGGTACTTGAAACTCACAATGTCCATAATTTATCTTCTTTTCTCCCACATTCTACTTCTATTATCTTTCCTAACTTAGTAATGAAGCCATGAGTCAACCCAAGTTTTAAAAGTAAAGTTCAGTTCAGACTCCTGTTTAATTGTTCACTAAATCCTAGTGATTCAACCTATAGCTGATCCAGTTACTTTGCTGTTTGGAATCTCCCTGGATAAATCCTATTTGTCTTTTCAGACTCTCAGTTGTCATCCCATTTGGGGAATCATTACTTAACCCCCGGATCTTCATCCTAGGTGAGAGTAATATTCTTAATAGCTCTTAATATTCTATTTTGTAATGGTCTTGATACATGTATGTTTCTGAAGATTAAGCAACTTGAAAGCAAAGAGTATAGCTTTATCATTTTTTGTATCTGTAGTGCTTATCACAGTGCCTGAAATACTGTAGATCAGGGGTGGGCAAACTTTTTGACTCGAGGGCCACAATGGGTTCTTAAACTGGACCGGAGGGCCGGAACAAAAGCATGGATGGAGTGTTTGTGTGAACTAATATAAATTCAAAGTAAAGGAGCAGAGGGGAGAGCAAGAGAACCGGATAGAACAGCCGGATCCGGCCCGCGGGCTGTAGTTTGCCCAAGGCTGCTGTAGATACTAAATAGATATTTGTTGAATGAATAGAGTTCACAGTTGACATTTGATAAAGAGTGAGTGAGATTTCATAGGTTAGAGATCAATGTATTAATCAGAATTCTAACAGATCAAGTGATCAGAACTCAATGAGACCTAAGAAACTAGAACCAAGGGCTTGAATGCAATTAGTTTGTTTTAGTTATCTCTTATTTCTGTTTTCTTCTGTGTGTTGGCTTCACCCTCTCAGGCAGGTTTTTCCCATAAGCCTAAAATCATGAGTGCCTGGAGATCCTGGATGCATACATATCATGTATGGACCAATGAAAGTAACTAGTGTGATGGAGCATGATGCTTTAGCTCAGGTTCTAATTTTTACTCCAGGAACCAGGAATGTGACCTGTGAATTTGTATAGTGTTTGAAGAAAGCAGTTCCCATCTGATTGTGTGATAGAAGTGAAAAAAGGAGCAGTCCCTCAAAATAAGGAGGTTGATATTACCAGAAGAAGGGTAGGATCTGGATAGACATTATCTATATAATAAAAGACTAATATGCAAAAGGATATAATAAAAGACTAATATGCAAATTGTCCCCTCAACTGGGAGTTCAACTGCTTGCTATGACATGTGCTGACCACTAGGGGGCAGCATGGAACATGGTGGGCATCAGTACCTGGCTCCCAGGTGCTGAGGGAGCCAGGCAGGGGCCGATGACTCAGGCGGAGGAGGGTGCACAGGGTCCCAGGGCCCAGGTGCTGCCCAGGGCCCAGAGGTCAGCTGGGACCTGCCCTTCCACACTAGACACTTGTGCTTCAATTGCTGGCTAGGCCTAGGGCCCACACCCATGCAGAAATTTCGTGCACCGGGCCTCTAGTAATATATACCTACTAAAACTAGTAAAAGTAGCTAACGTTTTCTAGTATTCATTTTGTAACAGAGACTTTTCTAAGCATTTTATGTCAATGTTATCACTAAAATTTCACAACTCTATGAGATTAATGTTTCAGTTAGAATTTTTTCATCTACAATAAAATAATGTCCAACTAAAAATGGCTTAAATTTAGGGTTTTATTTTACTTACATAGCCACTAGCACAGAGTGAGATGGGTGAGTCCCATATTGGTTCAATTGCTCAAAGGTGTTGGGATTTGGTTGGCTTTTCTCTTGTTCTGTTCGATTTCTATTCATGATTGCAAAAAGGCTGCCAGAGCTCCAAGTTCACATCTTCACACAGCACATTATAATGTTATAGTGGAATGGAGGCTTCTATGGGAGCAATTTCTTTTCAGAAGGAAAACAATCTTATTAAGAAACACCCTGCAGGCGGAAAGGAAGATGGCTGCCGACAGGAAGGCAGACTGCAGGATAGTGTGTGAGTGAGAAAACAAAGGGAGAGTGTGAAGTCGCATGGGGAGTGTTTTTTGGTGAGTTGAGGGACAGCTATACTCCAGGAGACTGTGGGGAACTGCTGGATGGGGCTCCCCTGACCAGGCAGCCCCCACTGCTGCTGGGTTCCCTCCTGGAGTGAACGGCTCGGATGCAGAGACGGTGCCATCTTGAAGGGGAAAGTGGATGTTATCGGAAGCCTGAAAATCTACAACTACGGCACCCACCGAACAGCTGAGAACCCAAGAACATCAGTCCCCAATTGGCGCAAACACGCGGATTCAGAGGAGCTCTACAATCCACCACAGAAAGGTCAGATTTCGCCTGGGATAGTGAGGTCTGTGTGGTCCTGGCAGGAGAGAGAAACGCGCGCATTGCGGGAGCTGGAGGACTGGGGGAAGTCTGTGCCTGGAAAAATCCATGGCTGTTGGGGCTGGCGTGATCCGTGGATGTGGAAGGGGGTCCTCAGAGCTGCTAACAGAAGGGAACTCTAAAAAGCAACCCATTATGATCTGACGCAAAAGGACAACCTAAATATTTTAAAAGTGTGCTGACTGCTTAGACCAAGGGGGAAAAAAAGACTGCACAGACTTGTGCACAGCCCCGGAGTTCACACACTTACGCTGGCTCTTTTTTTTTCTTTTCTTTTTTCTTTTTCCTCTTTAAATCCTTGCTTCTGATTACTAAGCCCAATACATAGGATCACCTAATTGGGGACACCCTAAAAGACTGCAGGGGAAAGTTGTTTTTCTGAAACCTGGGGATCAGAGTGGGGAGTAACCATCAGAGAATCAGCTCTGGGGCAACCCACTCCCACAAACCGGTATTGAGTGCCACAGGCAAAGCAGGATCTAAGCACTGGCTCGAGAGGACCAATAGACCCAGCGGTTAATCCAGAAATATTGCCACCCAGGGGTTGAATCACAAATTGACTCTTGTGTAAACATAAATAAAGGAATACAAGAAATTAAGACACACTGTCTGCTTAAAAATCAGAACTGGCTTACAACACTGAGGAGCAGTGGAATGCAGGGAACTGCAAGACTGTCCTGACTAGGAAACAGGCATGCCAAACAGAACAGTAAAGGAAGTGAATGACCTTTACTACTGCACATTTTTATTTTTTTCAACTTTTACTTAAGAAACTAATATTTTTTTCTTTTTTCCTCACTTGATTTTACCTTTTTAATCATTATGTTTTTATTTTCAATCAATATTATTACTACTACTATTTTACCTTTTTTTTTTTTCAAAAAGTATCATTTTATTTTCTCTTTATTTTACTTTGGGATTAGTGTTCTACATTTTATTTTCATCTTTCCTTTAGCATCATTTTACTCTATCTCAACTTTACCTTTATGCCATCACTCTCTTCCTAACTTTTCCCCTTTTGTTGTCCTGTTTCTCTTACCCTTTCCTGGTTTTAGATTTTAACTATTCCTTCTTTTTACCCCCTGTTCACCTACTTATATATCTAATTTCCAATCCCCTGCTCTAAGTCCATACACACCTCTCTCTTCTCTGTCTTCACTATCCAAATTTTTTTCCCTCTCTGTCCTTTTGTTGTTGTTTGCTTGATTGTTGATTATATCGATTTTTTATGCTTGTGAGATTATTTTGCTTATTCTTTTTTGTTTGTTTGTTTTGTTTTTGTTTGTTTTTTGCTTCTGTTTTCCCTCGATTCACTTAATATTAGTTGTTGTTTGTAGTTTGTATTCATCTCCAGGTACTTGTTGCTGGCATTTGTTGGGATTAGTGGCTCTTCTATTGGAGTTTTCTCCCCATATGTATAGCTTGTTCCCCTCTTCTTTCTTATACTCTTTCTTTTCTCTCTTATTTTTGTTCCTTTTCCAAATTTTATTTTTGCACTCCTTTTTTTTTTCTCTCTCTTCTTCTTTCTCTCCTACCCTCTAATTTGCTTTTCCCTGGTGGTCACCTTTATTTGGGGTTATTAATATTGTGATTACATTTCTGCTCAGTGCCTTATGCATTCTACCTGCTTGTGTTGTATTTTGTGCCTTTAAATCAACACAGGAGAGAGAGAACTACTTAACCAGACATCCAGAGAAGAGAGACCATGGGGAGACAAAGACACAGCCCGCATATGAAAGAAAAGCAGGCATTACCAGAAAAGGAAGTAAACGAAATGGAAGCAAGCAACCTGTCAGAGAAAGAATTCAGAGAAATGGTCATAAGGTGGCTGAAAAGAATAGAAGACAAATTCAACAATATGTGTAAGAACCAAGAGGAAATGAAGAAGAACCAAGAAGAAATGAAAAATGACATCGCTGCTGTAAAGAACTCAATAGAAAGCATCAAGAGTAGACTAGAAGAAGCAGAGGACCACATCAGTGAGCTAGAAGACAAGGTAGGAAAAAATACCCAAGTAGAGCAGCTTCTAGAAAAAAAAATTAAAAGGCAGGCGGAGAGCCTAAGGGAACTTTGACAACATGAAACAAAACAACATCCACATAATATGGGTTCCAGAAGGAGAAGAAACTGAGCAAGGAATAGAAAACCTGTTTGAAGAAATAATGACAGAAAACTTCCCTGATATAGGGAAGAAAAAACCCACACAAATCCAAGAAGCTCAGAGAGTCCCAAGCAAAATGAACCCCAAAAGACGGGCGTCAAGGCACATTAAAATGGCAAATACCAAAGACAAAGTAAGAATCTTAAAAGTGGCCAGAGAGAGACAGAAAGTTACCTACAAAGGAACCCCCATCAGATTAGCTACTGATTCCTCAACAGAAACTCATCAAGCCAGAAGGGAATGGAATGAAATATACAAAGTCATGCAAAGGAAGGGTCTGAATCCAAGAATACTGTACCCAGCAAGGCTATCGATCAAAATTTAAGGTGAAATCAGGAGCTTCACAGACAAAAAAGGACTAAGGGAATTTATTACCACCAAACTAGCAATGCAAGAAATGCTAAAGGGTCTGGTGTAAACAAAAAAAGAAATAGGAAGTGAAGAAGGAACACAGGGGTAAAGAATAAAAATGGTGACAAATAAGTACCTATTAATAATAACGTTAAATGTAAATGGATTAAATGCCCCAATCAAAAGACATAGGGTAACAGACTGGATAAGAAAACATGACCCATATATCTGCTGTCACAAGAAACCCACCTAAGAAAAAAAGATGCACACAAACTGAGGGTGAAAGGATGGAAAAAGGTTTTTCAGGCGAATGGAAATGAAAAAAAGCTGGGGTAGCAATACTTATATCTGACAAATTAGATTCAAAGTGAAGGACATAACAAGAGATAAGGAAGGCCACTTCATAATACTAAAGGGAGCAATCCAACAAGAAGAAATAACTCTGGTAAACATATATGCACCCAATATAGGAGCATCCAAATACATAAAAAAACTCCTGGAAGATATCAAGGGAGAGATTGACAGCAATACAATCATAGTAGTAGACTTTAAAACCCCACTATCACCATTGGACAAATCCTCTAAACAAAAAAATCAGCAAAGAAACATCAATCCTAAATGACTCACTAGACCAGATGGAATTAATTGACATCTTCAGAACATTTCACCCCAAAGTCACAGAATATACATTCTTCTCAAGTACACATGGGTCATTTTCAAAGATAGACCATATGTTGGGTCATAGGCAAAGTCTCTTCAAATTCAAGAAGGTAGAAATCATATCAAGCATCTTCTCAGATCACAGTGGCATAAAACTAGAAATCAACTACAATAAAAACAACCCCAAAAAATCAAACACATGGAGACTAAAGAGCATGCTATTAAACAATGACTGGGTTACCAGAGAGATCAAATATGAAATAAAAAACATCATGGCAACAAACGACAATGAAAACACAACAATCCAAAATCTATGGGACACAGTGAAAGCAGTCTTGAGAGGGAAGTTCATAGCTCTACAAGCATACTGCAAAAAACAACAAACAATGGTAATAAATTACCTAACCCTACAACTCAAAGAGTTAGAAAAAGAGCAACAAGAAAAGCCCAGTGTAAGCAGAAGGAAGGAAATAATAAAGATCAGAGCGGAGATAAATGACATAGAGACCAAAGTAACAATACAAAAGATCAACAAAACCAAGAGCTGGTTCTTTGAAAGGATAAACAAGATTGATGAACCTCTAGCCAGGCTCACCAAGAAACAAAGAGAGAGGACCCAAATAAACAAAATCAGAAATGAAAGAGGACAAATAACAACAGACCCCACTGAAATATAAAGGATTGTTAAAAAATACTATGAACAACTGTATTCCAACAAACTGGACAACCTGGAGGAAATGGACATATTCCTAGAAAAATACAACCTTCCAAACTCAATCAGGAAGAATCTAAAAATCTCAATAAGCCAATAACTATGGAAGAAATTGAAGTAGTCATCAAAAAGCTTGAAGCAAACAAAAGCCTGGGGTCAGACAGATTCACTGGGGAGTTTTACCAAACATTCAAGGAAGAACTAAAACCCATCCTCCTCAGACTATTCCAAAAAATTCAAGAGGAAGGAATACTTCCAAGCTCCTTCTATGAAGCCAGCATCACCCTAATACCAAAACCAGATAAAGACAACACAATGAAAGAAAATTACAGGCCAATATCCCTCATGAATATGGATGCCAAAATCCTCAACAAAATTCTAGCAAATCGGATGGATCCAGCACTACATCAGGAAGATCATACACCATGACCAAGTAGGATTTATCCCAGGGATGCAAGGATCATATAATATTCGCAAATCAATAAACGTGATACATCACATAAACAAATTGAGAGATAAAAATCACATAGTCACATCAATTGATGCAGAAAAAGCATTTGACAAAATCCAACACCCTTTCTTGATAAAAACTCTTAGTAAGGTGGGAACAGAAGGACCATACCTCAACATAATAAAAGTCATATATGATAAACCCACAGCCAACATCATACTCAATGGGCAAAAACTAAAACCATTTCCCCTAAGAACAAGAACAAGACAGGCATGCCCACTCTCAGCACTCCTGTTCGACATAGTACTGGAAGTATTAGCCATTGCAATTAGACAAGAAGAAATAAAAGGCATCCAAATTGGAAAAGAAGAAGTAAAGCTGTTCTTATTTGCAGATGACATGATATTGTACATAAAAAAACCTGAAAGACTCAATCAAAAAACTATTAGAATTAATAAATGAATTCGGCAATGTAGCAGGATACAAAATTAACACCAAGAAATCTATGGCATTTCTATACACCAATAATGAACTTACAGAAAGAGAGACTAAAAAAGCAATCCCATTTACCATTACACCAAAAAAATTAAGATACCTAGGAATAAACTTAACTAAGGAGGTAAAAAACCTATATGCAGAAAACTATAGGACACTGAAAAAAGAGATAGAGGAAGATGTAAACAGATGGAAGAACATACCATGTTCATGGATTGGTAGAATCACCATCATTAAAATGTCCATACCACCCAAAGCAATCAATAGATTCAATGTACTCCCCAGTAAAATACCAAAGGCATATTTTACAGATGTAGAAAAACTCTCCAAAAATTCATCTGGAATAAAAAAAGACCCCAAATAGCCACGGCAATTCTGAGAAAGAAGAACAAAGTAGGTGGGATCTCAATAAAAGATTTCAAGCTGTATTACAAAGCCACTGTTCTCAAAACAGCCTGGTACTGGCACAAGAATAGACATATAGATCAATGGAATAGAATAGAGAACACAGATATCGACCCAAACCACTCTGCTCAATTAATATTCAACAAAGGAGGCATGAACATAGAATGGAGTCAAGACAGTCTCTTCAATAAATGGTGTTGGGAAAATTGGACAGATACATGCAAAAAAATGAAACTAGACCACCAACTTACACCTTACACAAAAATAAACTCAAAATGGATACAGGACTTAAACATAATTCGGGATACCATAAAAATACTAGAGGAATCTACAGGCAGAGATATCTCAGACATATGTCGAAGAAATTTCTTCACTGACACAGCTCCTAGGGCAATGGAAACTAAAGAGAAAATAAATAAATGGGACTACATCAAAATAAAAAGCTTTTGTACAGCAAAAGAAACCATCAACAAAACAACAAGAAAGCCCACTGTATGGGAGAACATATTTGCAAATGTTATCACTGATAAAGGTTTAATCTTCAACATCTACAGGGAACTTATACAACTTAATAAAAGGAAGATAAATGATCCTCTAAAAATGTGGACAATGGACTTAAATAGAAACTTTTTGAAAGGAGACAGAAGGAAGGCCAAGAGCTATATGAAAACATACTCAAAGTCACTAATTATCTGAGAGATGCAAATCAAAATGACAATGAGGTACCATCTCACATCTGTCAGAATGGCAATCATCAACAAACGACAAGTGCTGGAGAGGATGCAGAGAAAAAGAAACCCTCTTGCACTGCTGTTGGGAATGCAACAGTGCAGCCACTGTGGGAAACAGTATGGAGTTTCCTCAAAAAACTAAAAATGGAACTCCCATTTGACCCAGTAATCCCACTTCTAGGAATATATCCCAAGAAACTAGAAACACCAATCAGAAAGGATATATGCACCCCTATGTTCATAGCAGCACAATTCACCATAGCTAAGATTTGGAAACAGCCCAAATGCCCATCAGCAGATGAGTAGATTAGAAAACTATGGTACATCTACACAATGGAATACTATGCTGCTATAAAAAAGAAGGAATTCTTACCATTTGCAGCAGCATGGATGGACCTGGAGAGCATTATGTTAAGTGAAATAAGCCAGGCAATGAAAGAAAAATACCACATGATCTCACTCATTTATGGAAAATAAAGAACATTATAACCTGTTGAACAAAAAGATAGATACAGAGGCAGTAAAGCACTGAACAGATTGTCAAATTACAGTGGGAAAGCAGGGGAGTGTTGGGGAGCGGGGGAAAGAGATCAACCAATGGACTTGTATGCATGCATATAAGCACAACAATGGACATAAGACACTGTGGGGGTGGGATGAGGGCATGCGACAGGGGTTAGGGGAGGCTGCGGGAAGTTCAAAGGGAAAAAAAAAGGAGATATATGTACTACTACATGTAATACTTTAAACAATAAAAAAAATAAAGATAGGGATAAAACAGGAAAAAAAAAAAAAAAAAAAAAGAAACACCTCGTAAACTTACCCTAAGGAGTGATAGACCAGGATGGCATTATATACTCATGATTGAGGAGTGAAGATAGGAAAGCAAGTCTGTGACATTTTTAGTCCCATAGGGACTTCTTGTTTTCTGGCAAAGAAGGTAATGGGAGAATGGCTGTCGACTGGCAATGAATAGTTTTTGCCTCAGTGCATAATAACAGTGTATTGAAATATTTTGGTAAAAGAAACAGAAAATCTGACCAACAATGCCTTAAACCAGAAGGGCATTTCTTGTCAGCCTAGCAAGAAGTTTGGAGTTAGCAGTCTCCATATTGGTTCAGTGGCAAGCTCAGCGCCGTTACCAAGGACACACACTCTCTCTCTCCTGCCATCCACAGTGTTGGTATTATCTCTCCTCCTGATCACATGACTGGCGATACTCCAAGTATCATTTCTGCACATGACATCTTCACCATTAGTAAGGAAGGAGTACAGTGGAAAAAGACTTTGTCCTTTAGTCACTCTGTCTTATGAGGAAGGAAAACATTTAAATTCACAGCCTTTTTTCTTTATGTTTCATTTCCCAGAATTGGGTTAGGCCAATTCCTGGCAAGTGGAAATTGGTTGAAATGATTGTTTTAAATTAAACATGTGGAAACAATATGGACAAAGGCAGACTGCATGCCAGTGAGGTTTTTGCACCTCCATGTGGTTCAAGCCTAGGATAGGTGGGGGTTGGAAGTGGAATAATGAGTGCTGATTGCCTAGCTTTGGGTTACTAAGACTTTATAGTTCACAGTTGTTAGTGCTTTTTGGCCAGCATTTAATAATTATCTTTAGTTATGTATTAGTGTGGACGAAAGGAGCCACATGCTAACCTGACAAGCTCAGGGCAGGCCTGCATGGCGGTCTTGCAAACTCAGAGACCTAAAGTAACCACAAAGGATGGTCTGAAATTAAACTTTAACTAAACACAGTTATGGTGGGCAGTTACATCCTAGGCCAGTATCTTCACTGACAATGTCAACCTTTACCTTAACTGAGCCTATCTGTCTTTTAGCATGTATGATAACATACCCTTGAAATGTCTGGGTAACTTGTAACTTCCCTTTCTCTGGAGTTCCTGGGGCACAACCAAATGTGGTGGGCGCCAGGACAGATACCACAAATTCCTTCATTATCATGTTAATTGTTCCTGCACCCACCTAAGTATGTGTCCATCATTTCACATTTTATCCAATCCCAGGGGTTTCCCATTGCTTTGCTTTATTTCACCTCCTTAATCTATCACCAATGAATTTCATGTAACCCACCTCTGCCCCTTTCCTTTGATGGCAATGTATAAATACAAATGTAACCCACCATTCTCCAGAGCATTATCTCAATTCGTTGAGGTTCTGCTCCCGGCATATGTCAACAGTTTGGCTCAAATAAACTCACAAAATTTCTTTACAGGTTTCAATGTTTTGTTTTTTTTCGTTAACATTAGGAATTGTGCTAAGCAGTACAGATACAAAGATGACCAGTCTCTGACATTAAGGAACTTACCTTCAGGTGTTCAAGAGAAAGTGTGTATCTGCTCTGCCATATATTTGAGTTCAGAGTCTTTCTGTGTCTTGTATTTCCACCCTAGAATTATTGTATGAAAGTTTATGTGTTTAGAGATATGTGATTATTTTCATAATTAATATAAAGAAAGAGTTTTATCAAATAAGAATGGCATTCCAGAAATTGCCTGCTTTTCCATGTTGTCTAAAACGGTATGAAAATTCAGTAGCCGTCTGTTGACACTGAAATGCGGAAATCAAACTGAAACGCACATGGTTTTCCTCTGGGCCGGATGCAGAGGTGATTTCTTTTCCCGGGTTCTTGTCCAGGTGGATTCGAAGAATGAAGCTATGGACAAAAGGTAGTATAGGAAAAGGTGGAAATTTATTGGGAAGCAAGCACAGACTCCCATGTGGGGAGGGGATTCCCAAGGGGTAGCCCACTAAGCCCCTTTTTCCTAAGGTTTATAAAGGCTGCAGTTCTTTGTGTCCTGATATCCCCTCCGATTGGTCTCTATAGCAGCTTCAGAGCTCAAACCCCACGTGGGGTCCCCCTCTTTTTCTCCCAGTCCTGTGGTAGAATTCTCTATTTTCTGTGAAAATCTGTTTTTCTCTTTCTCTGGTTTATTTTACTAATCCCTCTGGCTTTCCCCTGTCTTCCTTGCCCCTTATCTTCTTTGAATGGGTATCTGCCTCTCCCTTTAGGCTGTGGCACCTTTAGTTCTTTGTGAATGTATGCCTTTTGGCAGCTCCCAGCCCCCAGCCAGCTGTGCCTCCCCCATGGACCCTCTGTATTTCTAAAACTTTCTCAACCTGCATATTTTACCCCTAAAAACTCCTTTCAACACTAATTGGCACTCTTCAACAATCTCTGAGCATGACAGCATTAATTAGACATGAAAAAAAGAGTGTTCCCTTATCATCTAATCCAGCAGGTGGTCGCTGCTGTTGAGGGCAGAGATGAAGTTGGTGATAAAAGTTACACCTTGTTAAATCACTTTCCTTTTACATAGAAACTCATAGATCTTACTTACTAGATGTGGAAAATTTAGTCAAAGCTTCATCATGGACTCAGTACATAACTTTGCCAACTGCTTATTTTCCTATTGTGTAATACATATATGCATAGAATACCATCTTATCAACCATACTAGAGGCTCGGTGCACAAAATTCATGCACAGGGGGTGGGTATGTGTTTCTTAGCCCAGCCTGCACCCTCTCCAATCTGAGACATCCCTCTCACAATCCAGGACTGCTAGCTCCCAAATGCTCACCTGCCTGCCTGCCTGATTGCCCCTAACTGCTTCTGCCTGCCAGCCTGATCACCCCCTAACCACTCCCCTGCCATCCTGATTGCCCCTAATTGCCCTCCCCCTGCCAGCCTGGTTGCCCCCAACTGCCCTCCCCTGCAGGCCTGGTTGCCCCCAACTGCCCTCCTCTGCAGGCCTGGTTGCCCCCAATTGCGCTCCCCTGAAGGCCTGGGTTCCTCCCAACTGCCCTCCCCTGCTGGCCTGGTTGCCCCCAACTGCCCTCCTCTGCAGGCCTGGTTGCTCCCAACTGCCCCCCCCCTGCAGGCCTACTCTACCCCAACTTCCCTCCCCTTCAGGCCTGGTCTCTCCCAACTGCCCTCCCCTGCAGGCCTGGTTGCCTTTAACTGCCCTCCCTTGCAGGCCTGGTCACCCCTAACTGCCCTCCTCTGCAGGCCTGGTTGCTCCCAACTGCCCTCCCCTGCAGGCCTGGGTCCCTCCCAACTGCCCACCCCTGCTGGCCTGGTTGCCCACAATTGCCCTACCCTGCAGGCCTGATTGCCCACAACTGCCCTCCCTTGCAGGCCTGATTGCCTACAATTGCCCTCCCCTACAAGCCTGGTCCTTCCCAGCTGCCCTCCCCTGCTAGCCTGATCACACACAATTGCCCTCCCCTGCTGGCCATCTTCTGGCAGCCATCTTGTGTCCACATGGGGGCAGCCATCTTTGACCACATGGGCACGGCCATCTTGTGTGTTGGAGTGATGGTCAATTTGCATATTACCTTTTTATTAGATGGGATTGCTTTCAACCTTTCCAACCATTGGGAGCACTGAGGACCATAAAATAAGGACTAGATTAAAGTTTTTAGTTGCATGAGTAGGCATTGATCCATGCTAACCTTATGCATTGAATTGTAGCCCTTTCTTGTTTTTTCCTCTTACCATGCTTACCTCTCCTTCTGATTTTCTTTCCCTTGTTCCTCTTCCACTGCCTATCCATTTAAAGCAGTTGCGGGACTTTCATTCTTTTCTCTGACTGATCTTACATATCCTCGTGATTTTAACCACCTCTAGTAGCAGGCCATTAAATATGTGAATTGGATCAATTAAAGCAATAGGAAATGATGGGACTTGGGGCACACTGGAAATAACTAAAGACATTTAAAGTTATACATAGGGGGAAAAACACCTTACTGGGCCACCATAAAAACCCACCATAAAAGGGTTTGCCAGATGAATTCAGCACTTAGCATCTGACTCGCTCTTTTTTACTCCCCAATCTGTGATCTCTAGTTGGCCTTCCCCCAAAGCCTCAGTCCCACATGAGAAATCGTCTACAGGCTATTGCATAAGCTAGTGCTTCTCAAATCACCTGGGAAAGCTTTTAAAAATACTGCTGCTCAAGGGCCGGAACTTGGGCTTTATTTATTTATTTTTTTAAAGTTCCCAAGATGCTGAGAATCACTGTCAAAATAGATTTTTTTTTCAAATCCTTAGCATTTCCTGAAATTTAAATATGTAAATGATAGATGATCAAAAACAAGAGGAGTGTTTTAAAATTTAAAAATGCATAGGTATTTTAGTCTATCCTTTAGTTTCTAGTTTTATTGTATTTGGGGAAAATTATAGTTTTCTCTAATTTGTAGTTTTAAAAATTGTAGATGTTTTGTGAACAGTCACTGACAGTTCTATACCTAGGTAAAAATGTGCATTTTCTATTTTATGGACAAAAAATTATTTATTTTGCCTTATAGCATGCTTATAAAGTTACCTTGTTTTAATCCTCTTTTAATTCTGTGTAATTGATCCAACTGTTTTTGGAGACGTGCAGTAAATTTGCTTCTATGAATATTAATTTGTAAATTTCTCCTTATAGTTTTAGACTGTCTTATATTTTGATGCTAATTTTTTTGGGGGGTACATAACGATATATATAGCAGGTCCTCAAATAATGTCATTTTGTTCAATGTTGTTTTGTTATAACCTTTGATATATCAAGTATTGTTGATGAAATACCATCAAAACTTAACTCTTGTTTATATCAATTAGCCTATGATAAAACTGTTTTTTTTTTTTTTTAAATCTGTCCTTTTGCTTAGTCACAGAACCTATCAATGTACTTAAAGGAGGACTTACTGTCCTCCTGTATCTATAAATATCCTTTGTAAGTTGTATCAATCATTCAATAATTTCTAGGCATTAAATTCTATTGTCTAGAGATCTATACTTATTATTATATATATATATTTTCCATATATTTTCAATCTATCTGTGTCATTTTGTTTTAATTTCTCATTATTAATCTATATCTGTATTAATTATTTGAATCATATGTGACAATCAATATTTTTATTGTAGGATATAATCCTTTCACATTTTTTATGTTTATGATAATTCTAAATTTAATCATACAATATTTTTTGTTTTATCTATTTGTTATGCTTACTTTCTTCTCATTATCTACCTCTTTCTATTATTTATTTTCTTCCAAGTGGTTTATCTTAAAATTTTCACAATATATTTGAACTTACATATCCCATGTGTTTTAAAAAATGAATGTTTGGAACCACATTAATATTTTTATATCTTTATATTTTTAAATTATATATTACTTTTTATTGTATTTAGTTATCATCTTGGTGAGGTATAATACTGGGCATATTCTCAAGAAATTATTTTAGAAGAGTTAATGTACAATAAACTTTCTAAAAATGTTTTTAACTTTTTCTTACACTTGAATTTTGATAACATCTATTTTATTTTAAGTATTCTTTAAAAACATTATGTCAACTTTTAGGAAAACCTTTTTTGTCTTTATACATTGTATGATAATTTTTCTTTTTATCCTTTGAATTCAGCAATTTCCCCAGGATTGTGTGTGCGGGAAAAATAGTACCCTCTCTACCCTTCTGAGTTCTTGGTTGACACCCCTGTAATAAAAGACAGATTAATAAGAGAAAAACAAACAGAAATTTATTACATGTATACCTCATGTATACATAGAAGATAGCCAGAAAAAAATAAGTATATTTTTGAAGTAGTTTAGAACTCTGGCTAAAATGCCATCTTCAGCTAAAGACAATAGAATAGTGTGGGGGAAGCCAGTCATGGAGAGGTAACCTGGAAAAACATGGTAAACAAGGGTAAAATTTGATATCCTAGCTAATAAAAGAGTAATATGCAAATTAACCATCACTCTGCTACACCACAAGCCACACCCACCAACTAATCAGGAGTGAGTATGCAAATTAACCCAACCAAGATTGCTGTGGCCATGGAACTAGCAGGAGGCTTGGGTTTCCCTGGCAATGGAGGAAGCCAAGCTTTCCACACACCCTGGCACGCCTCCACTCAAGGCTACAAAGTTTCAATTATAGAAGATAAATAAATACCAACAAAAATGGTGGCAGCCACGGAGCTGGAGAGAGCAGGAGGCTTGAGTTGCCCCCGGCGATGGAGGAAGTCAAGTTTCCACAGCCCTGGTCTGCCTTGGCCTCCGCTGATGGCTACAAAGTTTCAATTATAGAAGATAAATAAATCCCAACAAAAATGGCTGCGGCTACAGAGCAAGCAGGAGGCTTGGCTCTGCTCAAAGCTACAAAGTTTCAATTATTGAAGATAAATAAATCCCAGGTACCAGGGCCTCTGCTTGGGTTGCCGAGGGGCATGGCCAGCCTGCAAACCACCACAGGCCCCTCGCCCAGGCCGCCCCACAACCCAAGCGAACCCCCACCCTGATCCGGGACACCCTTCAGGGCAAGCCAGCCGCCCCCCCCCCCATGCACCAGGCCTCTATCCTATCTAATAAAAGAGTAATATGCAAATTGACCATCACTCCAACACACAAGATGGCTGCCCCCATGTGGACACAAGACGGCTGCCACAAGATGGCCAGCAGAGGAGGGCAGTTGGGAGGGACCAGGCCTGCAAGGGAGGGCAGTTGTTGGCAATCAGGCCAGCAGGGGAGGGCAGTTGGGAAGGACCAGGCCTGCAAGGAAGGGCAGTTAGGGGTGACCAAGCCTGCAGGGGAGGGCAGTCAGGGGTGACCAGGCCAGCAGAGGAGGGAAATTGGGGGCAACTGGGCCTGCAGGGAAGGGCAGTTGGGGGGGACCCAGGCCTGCAGGGGAGAGCAGTTGGGGGGGACCAGGCCTGCAGGGGAGGGAAGTTAGGGGCAAACAGGCTGGCAGGGGAGTGGTTAGGGAGTGATCAGGCTGGCAGGCAGAAGCAGTTAGGAGCAATCAGGAAGGCAGGCAGGCGAGCAGTTGGGAGCCAGCAGTCCTGGATTGTGAGAGGGATGTCCTACCAGGATTGGGCCTAAAGGGGCAGTCGGACATCTCTCGAGGGGTCCCAGATTGGAGAGGGTGCAGGCTGGGCTGAGGGACAGACCCCCATGCATGAATTTTGTGCACCGGGCCTCTAGTGTAGATATAAATTTGTGCCTTCTCCACTGGTAAGATTCTTTTGCGGTTTATAGTCATTTTCCTCCTGTTATAGAGAGGGAACACCCTTACAAAGGGAGATTTCCATGAGAAATTAAATCTTCCTTACAAAAAGGGTAACTTCTATTCTGTTTTCAGAACATCTGCATTTACTGTTGCTCAAAATAATCTTTATGGCAAAGAGACATATTTTGGGATGGTATATTCTGCTACCCTTCATATGTCCAGGTAAACTTTTTCACTGAATTACTTATAGGGCTTTTCCATATGAAGTCCTTGATAATTTTTAAGTCAGGGAAATTTTCTTTTATAGTCTATTTCTTCCTCTCCCTCTCTGTTTTTTCTCTGGAGCTCTAATTAGCTTTATTGCAGACTTTTCAGACATAATGGCACTACTTTAAATTTTTTCAATTTTTTGTCCTTTTATGATGTATTTGAATGTTATCTGTTTGCTTTTTCAGCTGAAATAATTTATCTTTAACTTAGATTTTTCTACTATTAGTTTATCTATTGATCTGTTGACTTTAGAAATAAGATATATATAACTTCTAAGAATTTTCATTACATTTTTTATAGCATCCTTTTCTTTCTTCTCCTTATTTTTCTCTTCCTCCTCCTCTTCTTTTTCCTTCTCCTCCTTTTCCCCCTCCTCTTTCTCCATCAACTTCTATTTTCCTTTGTAATACTTACAAATGTCTGAATATATTTATTATTCTTATTGAATGTTTTATTTTTCTGGAATAATAAAGCTTTCTTTTCTCTTTGGGCGTTTGGTACCATCAGTTGCTTTTCTTCAAATATTTGGGAATTCTTGGTTGTTTGTTCACACAGATGAAAGTTTTGCTTATTATAGTAACTGGTGTATATTTTTAGAGCCCCAGTGAGAATCCTAGTTTACTGGGAGTTAAAACAGATCTTAATGAGTGTGAGGGACAGGGAAATTCTTGCAGCTCTAGGGGAGGGAAAAGTTTTTCTCAATCCTCTTAAAGTTCCTGGCTACATCAGAAAACTAAACTGACACAGATTAAAAGAGAAAAGCATCCTAATTTTTTAAATATAAGTTTTACATGACATGGAACTTTCATAAGGAAATGAGGACCCAATGAAATGGTCAAACCCGAGTGGTTTTATGCTAGAGTTGATGAAGAATGGAAAGTCGTGGAGAAATATGAGAGGACAAAGAGTATGAGTTAAGTGTAGTAAACCAGGGGAAACAGCAAGGCCTGTTTGTATTCTTCTTGTTCTTCCATCTTGTAGTTGAACATGCTCTTCTCCTCCTGATATAGAGAGGGCACCTCTCACACGAGGGTCTTATGACCTTCCTCAAGGGTGAAGGGCAGGAGAAGGTCAGAGAGACCTTCCTGATTCTGCTTTTTTCTCAGATTCTCTCAGCTTAAAATATGCAATATGCCAAGGTGCCACAGTTTATAGTAGTGTATTCTGAACCTCATCACAGTATAGTCAGTTTTCCTTCATAGCAGAGGTCACGAACCACCCACTGTTATAAAAATTGGTTAATTTCACATGAAATTAGAGATTTCATTTTTCTCAAAAAATAGGAATCTCTAGCAAATCTGAGCCTCTATTGCTGAATGGAAACAACTGGCTGGAACTAAGCCTGTCCTTTCCATGTGGCATGTGCTCCTGTTTGTCACAGTGTCCACCACCTCTTTTTCTAGGCTGCTACTCCTTTGATTTGGGGACAATTCTAGTGTTCTTTTGAGAAGATCTATTATTTTGAAAGAGATGCTTTTTCCCAAATAAATGATGCTACTAAAATACTAACAGATAATAATATCACCTATCACTATATAAGGACTTACTTGTTGGGAGCTGTTATGGGAAGCATTTATTATTGGTGTTAATTTTAATAGCTTCCTAGTTGAATAGTTGTTAGTACTGTAATAATGTCATTTTATGGATGGGAAATAGGAAGCAAAAAGATTGTGAGAAATTTGCTTAAGGTAACACAGTTGATGAGTAGCAAAGGTAGACTTTGAACCCAGGTCATTTGCTACCAGTCCTTATAACCTTAACTACTATGCCAGGTTGATTTCCTATTCAAGACTGTTCCTTTCTCTATGCTTTTCTGTATTTACAATAGAGCTTATACAAGTTGCACAGTGTTTTTATCTGTGGATGACATCTTTCCTAGTTTTCTTGAGCTGAAGCTTGGATTTTGAGGGGAGGATCTCTGAGAGGGGTGCTTGATTCATTATATAAGTTTATGTCTTCTTTTGTAACTAAATAATGCTCCTTGATGGTGAGGAGTTTGTCTTATGTGTCTTTATATCCTTTAGCACTCACCACAGTGCCTTGCTGAGAAGAGACATTTAACACATTTCTAATTTGAAAATAACTGTCTTTGTTTCCTTCATCCTTTTGAATGAGTATGAGCAATGTTTTATATAACTATATAGGTTATCTGCTGTCAAAGCATGTAATCATTTAAATTAAACCATGTTCTTGAAATTTTAAATAATTTTTTTAGTATATACATTTTTGAGCTTTAATATACCCATTAGTGTTTGTTCTGGTACACATCCATTTGAATATCCAATTATATGTATTTCACATATATTTCAAATATATAGTATATATGTATCCTTTCATTTAACAAAAATGTATTAATCAGTTGCTATGCATATAGAATTACTACTGTTGGAGCTGGAAAAAAGGAGCTTACAGTCTAACAATGGAGAGAAAACCTCTACACAAATAATTATGATAGATGTTAAAATGTGCAGAGGAAGGACAAATAAAAAGCTCTAAGTATTTTGGAGAGAGTGGTAGTGAAAATGTTATTGGTGGAAGTGGAGTTCTTACAATGTCCTAAGGAAAAGAATTTCCTGAGTCTTGCATGGGAAGATAAGTAATATTTATTCATGTGCAAATAAACCCCTGGGATTCCAATGTCCCATCTCCATCCACCTTGCCATGGAAGAAGTCCAATCTTGTCTTCAGCAGAGCCAGAGTAAAGGCCACTGTACATAGTTTTTGCTCCATAGTAAAGTCCAGTACAGCCCAGCATCCTGCATGTGGAGTCTGCAGTCAAGGGTCATGTGGCTGCTAAGGCCACTCAGCTATAGAAAGAGAACAGGCAAAACATGAGCCAGTGCAGGTCAGGGAGGGAGGGGGAGGGAGAGAGGGAGAGAGGAAGAGAAGGAGAGAGAGGGAGGGTGGAAGAGAGAGGGAGAGAGAAGAGAAGAGAAAAGAAGAAGATAGAGAGAAGAGGAGAGAGGAGAGGAGAAAGAGAGGGAGGGAAAGAGAGAGAGAGTCTGAGTCTCCTGGGTTATAACCAGGAGCTTAACCAATTAACTTTCCAAGATTTCATGTACTTGCCATGGCTCCACCCCCCTAGCCAATTACCTTGTTAGATTGACAGGCAAGCACCTCCCCTGTACCATTTTCACTTTACTGTGCAGGTGTATGCCTACTCCTTGTTCTCTTGCTACAGCTGCCCCCCAGTCTGGTCTGGAGAGGGGAAGGGAGGAGTGTAAACAATGTCTGACCTCCTTTTGTTTTCTTCCCTTTATTGATATGAATAACTAGCTAATTATAGTGATAACAAAAAGGCACTGAAAAACTAATACTTATTGGCTAGATTGTGAAGGATAGGAAAAATGTGACCATGTGGTGATACCAAGTTAATTGATTTCCTATAAAGTAATGCTATTTATATATTTATAAATATGTGATATCCAAATACCTACATGAATCTTTTCCTTTTAACACTGGTCCTCTATTCCAGGATTTCCTTTAGAAATGTAAAATGGTATGAGCATCCTTGAAAGAACAGCTAAGTGACTCCTCTCAGGCATTGACTAATTTGGGATTCCAATTTGTTTGTGTGTTTGTTTAGTTTCATGCAGTTATACCTCAGTTTGTTTCCTATACACCAAAGCAATAATTTCCAATCTATTGTTTTCTCCTGTAGCAAAAGTCACCCTGTTTATTAATTTGAGTATAAAGTTATTTCTTCATGTTATTTAATCAGACTTCCTTGACACCATTTTCATTTCGTTTCCAATACCAGCTATGTTATTTAGTGAAAGAATTTTTATAAACAAGGGCCCCCCCATGACTTGCGAAGTATACATTAGGAGCACTGTTAGTATAATAGGTTGAAGTTTTCCATCTTGATGTTGGTTCAGATGGTTTTGAAGTATATTTATTCAAAAGAGGCATTCACCGGAATTGTAGTCCATCTCTCTTTTTATAGCAAGCCTCATCCCTGTGGTCCATTACTCTCCTATTGCATTATCCTGAAATTGTGTAGGTTATAAATAATCATAAACTGTCAGCTTTGAAAAGCTAACATTGGTTAGCTTCACAGGTATGAAAAAACTAGTGATAAGTGAGGTTGTTAAAAAGTCAAATTAAATGTTAATTGATGCAAGGGCACAATGCAGTAAAACACTTAAGGGTTTAGAGGAGGGCACTACATTTATCACACTTGACAAATTATCTTGAAGTATTTCCATATACATTTACCTTTACATTTTCCTCCATCGCCATTTTCCACATAAGCACATCACAATTCAAAAATAGTTAAAATACTGCTCTTGCCAAGAGTTTACATAGTCTCATAGGAAGCCATAGGCAAGATTCCGATTCTACAGTGTATATTTACAATGTTTTATTTTAAGCAGTGTGGTGATCTAAGAAAAGAATCAAAGAACAGACTATCCTAGAAATTTGCATAAGGAGAAAAGAACATGCACACTCTTGGGGAATTAAAGAAAAGATTCTTTCTTAATCATCTCATACATTTAAATCACCCAGATTTGCATAAATGCTGAAGTGTGAATTGTTGCCTTAAAAACACACAAAACAACCAATTCCTTTCAGACCATGGCTAATTATTCTTGGCTGATGTGATAAAGTTTAAAAGACATGGAAAGTCTGATATTCCTTGGTTGCCTTCCCCAGAATGCTTACACAAGGCGTGGCTTTCTTAGATTCTCAGGTTGATACACCAAGCAGGAGGATGGAATATTGTGATTAAAATAGTTTTGTTTTCTTGGTTCTTTGGTTGCTAGCAGACTAAAAAAGAAAAAAAAAAAAAAAGACTCTGGCTAACTCTGAGGCATGCTTTTGCAGAAGTGGCTAGTTGATTATAGATGTGGTTTTGCTAGGTTTTCTTATTATTAGGACTAGTTCAGAGCCAGTTACTTACTATACATTTTTAATTCTGCCTGGTATCTTTTAATGTGCCTAGTTTTTGTTTGGTTGTGATACGGGAATTTTGGACTGGAACACGCTGTGTTCCGTGGGCAGGATGGCTTTTCCCAGCATCTTTGTCTGTTGGATTCGAAGAATGAAACCAGACAGAAGATGGTATAGTAAAGGTGGAAATTTATTGAAAAACAAGTATAGACTCCCACATGGGGAGGGGAAAGAATTTCACAGCACAGACTCCCATGTGAGAAGGGGAAGAGACCCACTGAGTCCCTTTTCCCTACAGTTTATAAAGGCTGCAGATCTTTGTGACTTAATATCCCCTCTGATTTGTCACCATCCCCTTCTGATTTGGTCACTATAGCAACTCCTGAATTCAAAGCTCGAACCTCATATGGGACATGTGAGGCTCTCCTCCCTCATTGTTCTCCTATTCCCTCTGGGCTGTCTTCCTCCTTCCCTTTATTCTGTAAATGTGTACCTTTTGCTACTTCCAGCTCCCTTGTCTTATGGAAATGTACCCTTTTGCAACTCTGTAGCCCTGTGTTTTTTTCCATGGACCCCTTAATTTTTAAAATTTCCTAAACCTGCCTCTTTAACCCCCCAAAATTCCAATTTTACCCAAAAAACTCCTTTCATTTTTTTTTTTTTATAAACTATCTACCTATGAGGTATTGGAAAATATGTTGAGGAATTAAAGATCTAGGCTTTTAAACTTATATTGAAGTGACTATATTTATGGAACTTTTATATATATATATATATATATATATATATATATATATATATATATATATAATTATCCTATATAATAAAGATGTAATATGCAAATGGTTGTTATGCTGTGAAGTGTTAACGACAGACTGCTTAATGACCGGATCACAGATTAGCAGGAGAGTGGGGCAGCAAGCTACAAGTAGGAGGTGGAGAGCTACAGGAGGGGGCAGGGCAGCAAGCTATGGGGGGGGGCGGGGAGAAGGTACAAGAGGGCAGGGCAGTGGGCGGAGAGCTACTGGAGGGCTGCAGTGAGTTACTGGCGAGCTACTGGTGCACAGATTTGTGTGCAGGGCTACTAGTATATATATAATTTCCCATGATCATGAATAAAAATTACTGATGCCCATTTACTTTTAAGCCAGGGTGAATAGAGTATCCTGATCTTATTACTGGAGAAGAGTGTGAGTCATCTACCTCTGTTGCTCATGGACTTGTGGTTCTTGGGGTACTGGGGAATAAGCAGTTCCAGAGGCCTCCACAGGAGGATGAGATATAGCAGAAAGCTTTATTTACATGGAATTACATCCCTAGGTTTCCAAAATCCCATTTCCCTTAGTTCAGCCATAGAAGAAATATAGCTGGAATTTCAGTAGAGCTAAAATCAGAGCTAGTGTCCAGCGTTTCTATTCCTTGTTGCAGCCAGGTCCAACATAGCAGTTTGCTAGCTGCAATCCATTAGTCCATTGTGTGTGGGGGCCTGCCTGGCCAAGGGCCACATGGGAGAATGCCAGGAAGCCAAGCATGAGCCATGAGCCAAGCATGCCAGTTCTTTCTAACAAATTAGCCAATACCTTGCTTGATTGAATCAACTACTAAGCAACTTCTTAATTTGCATTTATTACAATAGGCCAGATCGCTAAAGTCTAGGATAGGAGGGAGCTGTGTTTATTAAAACATCCAGGAACTTCTCATAATAGTTGGTCTTTGTAACAAACTTTCACAGAAATAGAGCTTGTAATATGACAGTCCATACTGAGTAAGACACCACTTCATTTTCACAAACCTGCAAGAAGCTTTACTTTTTTAAGCTTAACCTCATGCTGTTTTAGAATGGGTCTAACTCAGTGGTCGGCAAACTTATTAGTCAACAGAGCCAAATATCAACAGCACAACGATTGAAATTTCTTTTGAGAGCCAAATTTTTTAAACTTAAACTTCTTCTAACGCCACTTCTTCAAAATAGACTTGCCCAGGCCGTGGTATTTTGTGGAAGAGCCACACTCAAGGGGCCAAAGAGCCGCATGTGGCTCGCCAGCCAGTTTGCCGACCACGGGTCTAACTGATGGCCTACCTAATTTAAATCTTGAGAACTGACTTCAATTCACTTTTCTGAGTGACATTAAAAGTTAACAAAATAAGGGACCCTTCTCCCCCTCCCTACTTGGGAGTCCATTCTGTGGGAGTCTTCCCCCTCCCCCTGTGGGAGTCTGTACTTGTTCTTCAATAAATCTCCACCTTTGCTATTAAAAAAAAATTAACAAAATAATTAGACAATCCCCATTGGTATTTTGGCTCAGAAAAAAGAAACATTGGATGACTCCCAATAAATAGTATTGGATTATGCATGAAAAGTTTTTTGGCTACTACCTACAAAACCGGGCTGGTGTCTTCGCTCTTGCTGCCTACATTCAGTATAGTACCTAAAATCACCTGAGTCCATTTTGATATGCCATTTTTTTCTCTCTCACAAAGTAAGTCTCTAGGTTCGTTCAAAAAGAAGAAAAACTGGTTATCAACTTGAGACCCCAGAACTTAACTACTTAGAGTGGATTTTTGGCTTATTTCTTCTTTCCTAAAAGGTTCTCATATCTTGCTTTATGATGTGTCTATAAAGTGAGGGCATGTGCTAGAAGTGATAATTTACATATTGATGGAAGAGTATGACAGTGCCACTAAGGTGAGTTAATAAACTCATCTTAGCTTTCATAGATTTCTTTACCTAAAAAGTTTATGAGATGAGAATGATGGTGATTCAAGACAGAGCATCCATAGGTATTATATTATATTATTCTCTTTAACACCACAGACTTTTCTGGAATTTTTATTATTTCTAAAACAAATAACTAAATTATCTACTATAGGTTCTTCATATTGGAAACTGGATCTATTTTTCTTCCTTTATTTTGAACATTCTTTACTCTTAGGTTACAAGTAAATAATAATCTGTGATTATAATCTTTTTGTTAGTATTTGCTTGTATTTTGGTGCTCAACTGTGTTAATGTTAAGGGTCTTACATGATCCTATATAGCCACTTTTCTGTCAAATGATACAATAAATTATCATTAAAAAAGGAAACAAGAAATGATCGTGACCCCAGATGATAATCAATCTAGAGTAGGCTGGAGAATGACCCAAAGTGGGAATTGATAACTGAAACCAACATAATTTCTTGTATCAATGTTAAAAAATACCAAAACCAGACTGTTTTTCTGCCTATAAACATAATTATTTTACTCTGAGTTAACTATGATGAGACTAGGCATTTATCCTTGCCCTTATTTAAATAGTAATGAGACCAAGCACAGATTAGTTACTTGCTCCAGAAAATACCGTCTCCTGGAATGTAAGACTAAAAGCAACTAATATGCTCATTAACATCAACAGCTTGCTTATCAAAGCTGCTTCAAGGTCATTGCTCCACTGTGCTCATAAATTCAAAGCTAGTATGTCATAATCTACCCATTTTGAACCCGATCCCTGCCTTACAACACCAGTCTTAAACTCACTCAACGCAGCCCTTAAACCTTCCTATCATTTTCTCATGTCCAGCTGTTGAGATTTAGTGAAGATGGTGTTCTATCTTATTGCAATAAGTTTAATAAACTCATCTTAGCTTGATCTCTCTGTTTTTCTGGTGGTGTTTGAGAGAGGACTTCAATACCTCTTTTTTCTATTTCTGAATTTAATGGACTATCTTTAAGGCATCTGAAACCCAGTAGGCTTGCATGGGAAGGAAATGTTATCAATCTGATTTGTTCAAGGCTGAGACACTTTGCTTCACCGAGCAATCATAATGAGCTTTTGTTGAAGCATAAAAGCTGTTTCAATCCTTCAAGGCCATACATTTCTTGATTATCCATTTCTTTTTATTTTTTTCCTTCAAACTATCTAATTCTTTCCTTCTCTTATAGGTTATGTCTGTTTCTTAGTCTATTCAGGCTGCTATGTCAAAAATGTCATAGACTGGTTGACTTAAACAATAAACATTTATTTTTCAAAGTTCTAGAGGCTGGGGAGTCTAAGACCAGGGTGCCAGCATTGTCTGGTTCTGGTGAGAGCTCTCTTGCTTGCAGATGGCTGCCTTCATTCTGTGTCCTCACATGGTTCAGAGAGTTCTGGTCTTTTATTCTTTTTATGAAGATATTGATCCCATCATGAGGGCTCCACCCTAATAACCTCATCTAAGCTTAACCATATCCCTAAGACCCTGTCTCTTAATACCATCACATTGGGGAATAGAGCTGCAGCATATGAATTTCATGGTAACACAAATATGCAACCATAACTCCTTGCAAAAATTAGAAAGGAAAATAAATACGCAGTATTTTTGCAACCACTTTTCCTGAGATACAGGCTCAATAAGCATATTATTTGTACTCACTCTAGATTATCTAGGTGACAGTTCTGCTATTTTGTCATTGTATAACATAGATCTCTATATTTTCAACTTTCAATATCAATTCCTTTGCTATTTAATGCCTGGCCACTGGGTAACCCCACTTTTGATTCCAATTGCTGTATTAATTTGAGTAATGCCAGTTGTTGGCACAAAGATTACAAAATACCACTGGATTAACACAACACAAATTTATATTACACTCATGTAACAGTCCAAAGCAGGCAATCCTGGTTAGGGACCACCTTCTTCCACAAGGTGAATCCGTATTGTGGCTCCACTATCTTCAATACCTGCCTTTCAAAATTGATGTGATCATCTGACTCAAGTTGGAGAATGTAGATAGAGATCATAGAGATTTGCAAGAGGGAGGGTTTTTGTTTGTTTGTTTGTTTGTTTGTTTTTAATGGGTTAGGCCCAAAATGGCACTCATCACTTCCATTCACATTAAATTGTCTGCAATTCAGTCATATGGCTAAACCTGACTCCAAGGAATCCTGAAAAAAATGTGGTACAGCTAAAATACAAGGAAGAAAAGGAAATGAATTGGATGAAAAGCTAGCCAGTCTCTGCCACAGTTGTGCCTTTTAAGCACACAGGTTGACACATACGTAAGCAGAACCCAAGAAAGTATCAGGCAGTAGGCGATAATCCCAGAAATAGGGATGAAGAGCTCGGCCTGTGATGTGACTGAAGAAATGGTTGGCAAGATACGTCAAGTATGACATGGGTTAGGGAAGGCTGTGCATGAGTAGAATGCACAGAGTTAATGTATAGAAATTGTGGATACATATATTCCTGTTGGAGGACACATTGGATATAAATGTTCAGGGGCAGAAATGACTATGACCTGTTTGAGAGGCAGTGAGAGCATTTGCTTGCTATGGCAGATTTCTTTCAGAGATTATAAAAAATTAAAGTTGATTAGGAATTGGAATGGAGCAGAGGTCCTTTAATGCTGCTTACACTATAAAGTCATTTATATAAGTGTGAAGAAGAAATACAAGGATTGAGCCCTCTGGAAGATGTGGCATTGATCATTTACTATCTTTGTCTACTGTATATAATTTTATTCTCTTCAGACCTGCCACATATATTTCAGCATTTGATGTTTTCATTTAGGTGGAAGAGAGTCTGTGTAAAGAAGAGATACACAGACTCTGAAAAGGGGATGAATTGGAAAAGCCCTGTTATACATTCATTATGTTCCTCCAATGTCAGCAGGAGTTTTCTGGGTCGCTGGTAGTTGTGTGCATAATGGCTGGAAGATTGAGTCCTAATTACCAAGACTAACATTGCAGAGGCACCTCTAAGTACAACTTTGTTGGAACATAATATCTTTCGCTGAGGTGATTAGACATTACAGATAGGTCACTTAAAAATGCACAGGTAACACTCTAATTTTCTCTGTTCAATCAGTGTAATTCTAGTAGAAATGTGGCTAACTTTTTAAAATAAGAAATTGATAATAAAATCTTTCAAAAGATACAGTCTATTTTAAGTGAGTAGAGAGTCAATTCATAATGTCTTAGGGTTCACATAAGGCTTCATCATAATAAAAAACTTAATTTTATAATATGGTATCCAAGTAATCTAAAATATGCCTTAAAGAAACATAGTAAGCTATTTAGTGAAGGTGAGGAGAGCAGAAATAACAGAATCCAATCCTACATTCCCCTAGTGATTATTTTTTCTCTCTTAGGGTGATTTAGGATGTTCTTTGATGGAAAAAATAATCATGACTGTTCAGTTTAGCCTTTTCCAGAGTTGTTGACAGTAAATTCAAATTCAAAATAATTTATTTGTATTGTTACAAAACTTTTATAGTGAAGTTGTCATCTTTGATTGCTCAAAGATGCTATTGAGTTGAACCTTTTAATGATTATATGATTTATATGTGAGATATGTATCCTATCTAATAAAGAGGGAATATGCTAATTGAACATCACACCCTCACAAAGATGGCGGTGCCCACAGCCAATAAGGAGGGAATATGCTAATTGACTGTCATGCCCTCAAGTATGGTGGTGCCCACAGCCACAAGATGGTGGTGCCCAGTCCCCTCAGCCCTGCTGGGGCGGCAGACACGTGGCACAGCCAGACCCGCCCCCAGGACGGTCTGGCCGCTCCGTGTGCCTGCCTCTGGAGTCCCCCAGTCCCCTCAACCCCCAGCCACCCAGGGCCAGCCCAAGGTGCAGTCAAACCTCCGATAGCAGCTGCACAGCCACCCAGGGCCGCCTGAGGCTCAGGTAACCAGGGCCAGCCAAGGCTTGCGCTGCCGGCAGTGGCAGCAGCAGAGGTGTGATGGGATGTCATCTTCCCCTGATCGCTGGGTTGCCTCCCGCCCCTGAGGGCTCCCGAACTGTGAGATGGGGCAGGCTGGGCTGAGGGTCCCCCCATTCAGTGCATGAATTTTCATGCATCAGGCCTCTAGTTGAATATAATGGGCAATCTTTACTCACTATTCACTATATTTTAGCTAAGTTGTATGATTAGAGAAATACCTTATGAAATTGAAAAGAGTTCTTTTTCTTTTTTATATTAGTGTTATTATTGGTAAATAATCATATACTTTGTCAACCTGATTGGGATAATTTTGCAAATGAAAGTGGTTGCATGTTGCTAATTTACCTCTTGATTCTCATCTCCAAGCTCACCGTTCAGTATTTTGCTCTGTGCTTCTGTAAACCACATCTTCCAGAGGGCTCAATCCTTGTATTTCTTCTTTTCACTTATATAAATGACTAGAGGCCTGGAGCATGAATTCATGCATGGGTGGGATCCGGCTGGTACCGCCCCCAATTGGGGGGGGGCGATTGGGGGCAGGGCTGTTTGGGGGGAGGGGCTGCAGGCAGTTGGCGGGCCAGCCCCGCCCCCTGGTCAAACTCCAGGTCGAACTCCTGGTCGAGGGGACAGCTTGCATATTAGCCTTTTATTATATAGGATTGCATCCATAGAACTCCAGCTCAGATCTCACTCATGACTCCAGACCTGTATGTACAACCACCAACTTGACAATTCCAACTTTGGTGTCCAATAGGCACTTCAAACATAACAGGTCCACACTGAACTCCTGACAGAGCTCAGGATAGTCTCCTCTTGCCAAATATATTCATTATGTAGTTTTTCTCATTCTAACTAATGGCAATTACTTTCTTCCAGTTTTAAAGTTTGGCAATATGATCACAAGGTAATATGTTAATGATACTTTAATATACCTTCTTGATTGATAAAGAGAATGATAAATGTTTGCATTGCCCTAGGAGATTTTTTTTCTGTGATTTTCTTCTGTGATTCTGGTCTATTGGCCATTATTCTATTGGTTTCTTTGCCTTTTTATAGGCATCAATAATAATTCTTCATATAATAAGTTTATTACTCCTTTAGTTCTATTAAGCATGACAAGGATTTTTTTTAAAACCATTTCTCACTGAATTGAAATGCTAATATTGTCACATGTTAAGTACATATATACATTTAGTTGACCCTTGAACAACATGGGTTTGGACTGCTTAGGTTCACTTATACAAGGATTTTTTTCAATAAATAAATACAATAATGTAAATGTATTTCTTATGATTTTCTTATTAACATTTTCTTTTCTCTATTTTACTTTATTATAAGAATACAGTATACAATACATATACAAAGTATGTATTAATTCACTGTCTTAATTTTTCATTTAATTATATTTTAATTAATAAAATGAAAAATAAAAAAATGAATATACACAGTGTATATACATATATTTACTGCAAATACTTAAAGTTCTTATGTAAAATGATTTTTCTATATTTGTGAAAATATGTCTTTATAAATAGTGTTGACACCAACTTCTCTGTATATACCCTCAATTCCAATGTTAACAATCCCTTTAATAAGGCAAAAAGACACAAAAGTTCAGCATTTACCAAACCAGTCTGCACAAACCTTATAGCCAGAAGGGAAAAAAAATAGCTTGTGGTAAATAAGTCCATTTTCCTTTAAAATAAAAAAATAAACACCAAAACTATCCCCCTTATTGCATTTTTGGGAAATAATCTGAGTGTCTTTAGAGTAATTAACTTCCTGTGAAATCATTTGTGCTTCAAAAGTGAAGTCCTACATTAAACATACCATAGATGGAAAACCAAAGAGAGAGCCCAGGAATAAATGCCAAATACGTGTGTGTGTGTGTGTGTGTGTGTGTGTGTGTGTGCGCGTGTGTGTGTGAGTTTTGTACATATATACTGTTGACCCTTACGTTTTTCCAGAATAATTTGGTTATTACTATGCTAATATTATACCATTTTGAAAGAATGACTATAAAATATATTTTAATACATAGTAAATATTATTTCTCTAGGCCCATTCCTTACCCCCCACTAGCTTTTTTTTTCTGGTTTTCTTGTCTATTTTCTGACATTTAGTATTTCACATATGTTAATATCATTGACTCTAATTCCAATAATAGCCCATGGGATTATATTTGAAATTATATTATACTTACTTAATGCAGGAAAATTAATATTTTATATCAGATCTTACTATTAAAAAACTTTGTATTCTTTTTCATTTGCTGAAATTTTGTTTTATATATTTCAATTAAATCTCTAGTTTTTAAAAATATAAATCCTGTCTCTTAATTATTTAACATGTTCCTAAGTATTGTATAATGATATAAAGAATGAAATCTTTTTTATTTTTTTTTCTGTACACATATAGATACTAATACAGGGAAGCCAGAGAGCCAAGCATTTGTATATCTTTAAATTAAAGATTTAAAGATAACTACAAAATTCCTTTATTAATTCTGATAGGTCTTTCCTTCTTAGTATGTTTTTGAGATTTTATACATATACATTTATATGATCAGCAAAAATACTTCTATTTTTCCTAATTTTGATACTGATTATTTAATGTTTTTTTTTTATTGCATTTGCAAACTTCAAAAGTAATTCTGAATAATTATGGTGATAGAGGACATTCCTGTTTGTGATTATAATATGTATGTAGTACTGATATGATTTATCAGAATTGCTAAATTTTAAAGGAAAAATAAGGGAGAAAGTATTTGAAGTTATGGCTCCGTTGACTGTTCATCATCCTGTGCACTAGGAGGCTGATGGTTGGATTCCTGGTTGGGGTACATGCCCAGCTTGCTGGCCCCATCCCTGGTGTTGGGGCATGCGGGAGGCAGCTGATCAGTATTTCTCTCTCACATCCATGTTTCTCTTTCCCTTTCCCTTCCTCTCTCTCTAAAATCAATAAAAATCATTTAAAAAATAAAATTTAAAAGTAATTTTATTATTTTTTAATAATTTAAAAGGCACTTTGGGATCTTGCTTTGCCTCATTACAACATTATGAATAATAGCTATTTTTCCATTTTTAATAAAAGAAACAATGATTTTGATTGTTTATTGAATTCCTGTTAACTATTTTACATATATTACATCATTTAGTATACAAAAGAAATACATGAAGTGGGTATTACTTCCTCTGTTTTACTCATGATAAAACTGAGGCTCATTTAAAAATTTAAGAAGCCAAAGCTATGCAAATTACAAAGCTAGGAAGTGACAGAACTAGGATTCCAAACCAAGTCCCTTTGTCTTCCACGTCTGTTCCTTTAAGCACTATCTGAAGTAGAAGTATGGGTACTACACCTTGCCAGGTGTTGAAAGAGAAGTTTTAAGGATATGAAGGCCAGATGTTGGATAATATAGAAGCATACTAAAGCAGTATGATGTGATATAGTCTTAGAATATGACAATACTACCTAGATGTAGCAAGAATGAGGCATGGCTAACAAGACAGGCAGGTATAGACCCATATTTACTTAGGATGTTTGAGGAAGGATGTAATCTGAGAGGACAAATCATGTCTCTGAACCAGATTAATGTTATGTTGTGCCAAAATATTGTAAATACTTATAAAGCAATCAAATGATCGAGAATGGTGTTTTCAACCTATAGCTATTGTAAGCATAATTATCTTAATTTTCCATCTGAACACTCAGAGTGAAGCATCATGAAAAGCATGAGAAAATGGTACCTAGAGTCACAAAATCACTATAAACTCCCAGCAGGTGAGAGACACTGAGAAAAATGAGTTTCATTTGTATCCAATCAGGTTAACATGTTATGATTGCTGTGGGTAATCATATCTTCTCTCATTATCTACGTGTATGTATTCTGCAGTCTCACTCAGATGCTTGAAATAAGATTAGCATTAAAGAATAAAGTAGCAGCTTTATCTACAAGTGACCCGACTTTCTAAGGAACCCTTCTGTGATCTCTAGTGGCAAGGATGAAGTGGAATTCAGGCTGGAAGATGAAGCCACCAAAAGTACCAAGATGATCACTTGCTGTAGAGAACCTCAGATGTTTCCTGGGGTTGTTGGTGGAGGAGCAGGCAGGAAGGAAGGCCATCAGCCTTCAGGCATCCCTCCAGAACAGCCCCTCTTACCCAGTCCCACAGTCGCCTTATTCTGGATTTGGGGAAACACAGTTAGGGACCACACACTGACATTTTCATCTCTCTCTCTGTCTCTGTCTCTTATTTTTACTTTATTTTTATTGTTGACACTATTATGGATGTCTCCATATCCACCCCTCTTTTCCTGCCCCCACCCAGCCCCCACTCCCAATTCCCTCTGTCCATCACTACACGTTTGTCTGTGTCTATGAGTCATGCATATATATTCTTTGGCTAATCCTTTTACCATCTTTCAAGCATTCCCCTTCCCCTCCGCTCTGAGAGCTGTCAGTCTGTTCTGTGTATTCATACCTCTGTTTCTATTTTATTCATCAGTTTATTTTGTTCATTAGGTTCCATTAATGATATCATATGGTATTTTTCTTTCTCTGACTGACTTATTTAACTTAGAATAACAATCTACATCTTCATACACCCTCTAACATCTTTTGTTTCATATGATTGCTTTATTTATAGTACAAAATACTCTTCATGTTTATATGGAGCAAACATTAATATGCTTCTGTACTTGAAAGGACTTGTCCTCATGCTTTCGGCTTGCCTTCCTTCCTTCCTTCCTTCCTTCCTTCCTTCCTTCCTTCCTTCCTTCCTCCCTCCCTCCCTCCCTCCCTCCCTCCCTTCCTTCCTTCCTTCCTCCTTTCCTTCCTTCCTTCCTTGAAACTGCCTACTCCAGTTTTCCCTTTATATTTTCCAAATTTAGCATTTTACAAAATGTACTAGATTTCTTTAACTTTTGTCCTTACCACTCTTATTCTCTAAAAAATTTTTAGATCTTCAAACTTTGTTATATTTTACTAGAGGCCTGGTGCATGAAATTCTTGCATGGGTAGGGTCCCTAGGCCTGGCTGGTGATCAGGGCCAATCAGCCTCCCCGCCTCCCTGCCTCCTCCTTCCCTCGCTCCCTCACCGCCCCGCCACCGCTGCTGGTCACCCGCCATGTTCTGCGCCGCCCCCTGGTGGTCAGCACACGTCAAAGTGAGCGATTGAACTCCCATTCTCTTGGTCGAACTCCCAAAGGGACACTTTGCATATTAGCCTTTTATATATATAGATACCCTATTGCATCTTTACATCACCTGTTAATTATTATTTTACTGTAAAATTCCTTGCATAAAAAATATAAACATACCATTTCAGTGCTTTCTCTCATAAGAAAAGACTGACTTTCCATCTGCTCCTTTCCTTAAAATATCTATGCAAAAAAGGAGTTTTATGTCACAGTTCTTTCATTCTCTCTGGATACTCTGCAGTTATGGTTGATGTGGTAATAATTAAGCCCTGGCTCCTTAAGGCAAGAGGGTTGTCCTTTACTTGGTATTGTTTTATTTATTAAACATACAGCAAGCAATAAAGGAACCAAAGGACATCACAAAGTAATTAAAAATTGTTTTCTGAAAATGCTTATCATTTTATATATGTGCAATATAACAAATAACAATCAAGAAGTTGTGTCTTACATATCTATATGCATACATATGCAAATTAATAAACTAGCAAGAAATTACACAATGTTTCATTAAAATATTATCTAAGCTACAATATCACAAACCTTTAAAAACAATACTTGGGTTTCACACTAAATAATTAAAATTGTATATAAAAACCACATGGTTGCTGTCCTTAGCACTGCTACTAAGATATAGTTTTATTCTTGTAAAGCCTAAGGCATTGACTATTATAATAAATTTGTTATTATCTATCACCAAATAGTTTTTCTCTCTTCCAGAGCTTGGCTTCTGTTTCATTATCATCAAGCCTATCCTTTTCTTGGGTAATTTAAAAAAAATGTTTATATCTATTGTTTATTCTCAGATCCTATAATAAATTTAGGAAATTTATACAAGATAATGTTTGGGATTGAAGTAGCAATGTGTATCAAAACAAATAGATGTTCTGATAGCTGCTACATATATTCTTTTTATTGTTGTAGAAAACACATAACATAATATTTACTCTATTAATCACTTTTAAATGTACAGAACAGTCATGTTAAATATATTCACATTATTGTGTAATGGATCTTCAGAACTTTTTTATCTTAGAAAATGGAAACACTATACTCATTTAAATAATAACTCCCATTTCTTCCTCCCCCAAGCCCCTGGTAATCACACTTCTACTTTCTGTTTCTATGAATTTGACTACTTTACCTCACATAAGTTAAATCATACATTATTCCCTTTTCTTGTGACTGGCTGGCTTATTTGAACTTATAATGTCTTCAAGTTTTATCCATGTTGTAGCATATTACAGGTTTTTCTTCCTTTTTAAGTCTGACTAATATTTGATTGTATGTATATACCACATTTTGTTTACCCGTTCATCTGCTGATGAACATTTGGATTGCTTCCACCTTTAGGGTATTTTGAATAATGCTGTTTGAAGATGGATGCATAAATATTTCTTCAAGAACCTATTTTTAATTTTTGGGGGTATAAACCCTCTAATTTTTTGAGGCAGCACCATACTCATACTGTTTTCCATAGTAGTTGCACCATTTTACATTCCCACCAACAGTGTACAAGGATCCCCATTTCTCCACATTATCACCAACAATTGTTATTTTCTGCTACATGTATTCTTAAATGAGGATTTACAATGTGAAATACCCTTTCCAGGTGTTATAAAAAAGGTAACATGAAAGGTAATTTTTTTGAAACACTTGAGATATCAGAAATGTAATTCCTTTCCTTACCAGGGAGGAATTAGAGTAGCACTGTAGCCCAGCCGGTGTGGCTCAGTGGTTGAGTGTTGACTTATGACCCAGGAGATTGTGGTTCGATTCCTGGTCAGGGCACATGCCTGGGTTGCAGAAGCTCGATCCCCAGTAGGAGGTGTGCAGGAGGCAGCCAATCCATGATTCCCTCTTATAATTGATGTTTCTATCTCTCTCCCTCTCCCTTCCTCTCTGAAATCAATAAAAAATATATTTTTTAAAAAAGAATAGCACTCTAATTCATATATAGATAAGTCATAAACAACATGTTATGAACTTGGATATCCTTAGGTAGTCAATTAAAACTCTGGCCTGTGAGAAATTAACATTGTGTGTCTGTTCTTTTTATGTGAATTGCAATTTTCTGTGTCCCAAAACATCATGAGAGCAAAGAAGTGACTGAAGATCCTTTTAGTTAGAAACAATTTTTAAAAATTATTCTAGGTTGCCCGGCTGGTGTTGCTCAGTGGTTAAGCATCGAGCTGACCTATGAATCAGGAGTCGAAGTACATGCCCAGGTTGAAGGCACTATCCCCAGTAGGGGGCAATGCAGAAGGGAGCCAGCCGATCAATGATTCTCATCATTGATGTTTCTATCTCTCGTCCTCTCCCTTCCTCTCTGAAATCAATAAAAATATATTTAAACTATTATTCTAGGTTGAATGCTGAAAATCTCATGCAACAACCAAGATTCTTGGGGGAAGGGATGTTTTAGAAAACTCTTGCGCAAACCTAGGACAGTTAGTGATGTTGAGAATAATAAATCTGAGACATTTTATTTCTGTTCTGAGGCAACTCTTTAAAGTGAAATAAATAGTCAGAGCAGCTTATCCTGACCTGTTTTCTTTATGTTTCTAAGATTTCTTTGTTCAATGCCAAGAGGAAAAAAAAATTAATGCTTGTGATTAATGGCTATGCTGTAAAAAGTTACACAGCATAATTTATGCAATACCTTCTCATGCAAGCACCTCAAGGCTTTGTGTAATAAAATAAAAAAAGCATGTAATGTAGAACTGATCCATAAATTAAAATCTAATATCAGTGTTATATTAGTTGAAATAATAGTAACAGTTTTTCTTCATTACCCAAATATAAGTTTTTATTGAACCAAAATTTTTCATCTCTAATATGTCTTATTATCTTAAGTTTTCATCTTTATTTTGAGTTTTTCTTGAAATGTTCTCATGTTTACAGTATTAAACTCATTATATATTCTTACCATTTGAAGCTTTTAAAAAAAATTAAGACAAATATATTTAACCCATAGACATACAATTCTGGTGTTAGAGAATTTCCTTCATTTTGTATTGCTATAATTTGAAAGATTTATAGGTATACAAGAAAGAATTTATAGACTGTAATATTTTTATATTCTTTTGTCTCTAGGTTTAATGTCTTTGCATCGAATCATAATCTTATAATGCCATTTTGTATGTGAATAGCAGTATATGCCTGTTACAAAATCTCACATTAATCTTATCTTTGCATCTCACAATCTACACTAATAAAAGAGAAAAATGCAAATTGACCATACCTCTGCAACACCCACCAGCCAATCAGGAGTGAGTATGTAAATTAACCCAACAATGATGGCAGATTAATTTGCATATGCAGGCTCAGAGTGACCGGGCAGGGCGGGATGCCTGCTATGAGGGAGATGGCAGGGGGCGAAGGGAGCTACAGGAGCAGCGCTCCAGCCGTGACGGAGAAGACTGAAGGTTCCGGCCGGAGCGAACACTGAAGGCTCCAGCCGGAGTGAAGATTCTGGCTGGCCAGAGCGAAGACTCTGGCCAGAGCAAAGACAGAAGGCAGTGGGCAGAGCAAAGGCCTGGGTCCCAGGTGCCGGAGGAAAACTGGTGCCGGCAGCCAGGGGAAGGAAGGCCTAGTGCACGAATCTTCGTGCAACGGGCCTCTAGTTATTAAGAAGGAAGGGCAACTATTTTTACAGATCTATTTATGCATAAAGAAATGAAGTCAGAGGACAATTCAATGACTTGCTCAATGTCATTCAATAGTTTAGTGGTAAAGGCAGAGCTGGGGTTCTTGGCCCTGACTGACACAGAGTATGTCTCATTGTACAGTAAACTAGAGCATCACAAAATGTGACTGATTCAGAGGAATAATTTCCAAGTGTATTGATAGAGAAGTACATTATTTATCACATTGTGAAGTAAGCCTGTTTAGATCAATTTCCTTTTGTCACCAAGGGCAAATGGCCTGCCATAATAACTTAAGCACTTTTTTGTTGTTGTTCAGCTTTATGGTCTAGAAAGATGATGACAAAAGCAGAGCAGCTGTCTTCTGGTGCTATGGCCTTAGCACATTGGGACTTACAGGATTTGAAGTTGACCAAGGGGCTGTCTGCACAGAGCTAGCCACGTTGCATTTTACTTGAACACAGAGTTTTCTCTTAAGTACAAAGTTTACATTGTGTGTCAAGAACAATGCCATGAGTTGGGAACAGAGGAGAGCAAAACCTGAGACGTGGTCTTTGTTCATTTGGATGAGATGAACCCATTCAGATAGAATTGTGATACAAATGTCCATAGCAACTCATTCTGAGTTAATAAACAGACTATTTCTTAGAGTTGGGCATTGTATCTTTCATTCAATATCAAGCATATCACAGACTGGGAGTGAGAACTTCAGAATGGCGAGAGACTATTTCACTCTTTTTTATTTTTTTAAATCCTTACCCGCGGATATTTTTCCATTGATTTTTTAGAGAGAGTGGAAGAGAGAGAAAAGAGAGAGAAATATTGATGCAAGAGAAACACATCAATTGGTTCCCTCCTGCATGTGCCCGGATCCGGAGGAGCCTGCAACCAAGGTACTTGTCCTTGATTGGAATTAAACCAGGGACCCTTCGGTCTACAGGCCGACACTCTATCCACTGATCAAACCTGCTAGGGCTATTTCACTTTTTCTGTATGCTTAGCACACACAAAAATCATGCTTTCTCTTCTTTTATATAAATTATGCTTAACAAAGTGGCCTGTGACACCATATTACCAAATCTAATGGCCAAGTCTCAGTTCTCCTTTTACTTAATTTATCAGCAGCATTTTACATAGTTGATTACTCCAGCTTCCTTGAAGTGTTTTCTTTCATTTGGCCTCTAAGATACTATTATCTTTTGGTTATCCTTCTATATCAGTGTTCTTTGGTTGAATCTGGTCGTTTTTTTCTGATCTGTGATTATTCCAATGGCTTTGAGATCATATTTTGGAAACCTTCTTTTTCTCTTTCAACACTATTTTCTTAGGTGTCACCTTCTAGTTCCATGAAAGGAATCATTATTTGTATGCTGGTGATTTCTAAACTTATATCTCTAGACAGATACCTCCCTTGGCAAATATAATGTACTCAATATATATTTGCTTAATATCTTGTGAGATTAAAGAATGAAGGTAATTTGAAAAAAATGTCAGTATTATAAAAATCCTATCAAATTTTAGAAACCAGTGTATTTTACCATAGAATTAAAACAGACCCTCCTGTAAAACAGATCAAGAAGTACAAGGACATAAAAAATTAGGTCAATTTAATACCATTTGGTTAAAATAAGACACACCAAAAAGTAAATAGCTAATATTTGCCAAGCTTTGGGTCACAGAAGTATCTAGATATATAATTCCCTAAGCAACCGGTCAACCTCTCGACTGGTGGACTGTTTGACCGGTTGCTATGACACGCACTGACCACCAGGGGGCAGATGCTCAATGCAGGAGCTGCCTCCTGGTGGTCAGTGCGCTCCCACAACGGGAGTGCCGTTCAGCTGACCCATGGGCACCAGACACTGGGCTCAAGGCTGTCAAGTGCAGTTGCAGCAGATGAGCCTCTCCTGCCTCCGCAGCAGTGCTACTGAGTGACGGTGGCAGCAGGCACAGTGGGGCTGGATGAGCGGGAGTGGCCTGCGGGGATTGGGCTAAAACTGGCAGCCCAACATCCCCCAAGGGGTCCCGGATTGCGAGAGGGCTCAGGCCAGGCTGAGGGACCCTCCTGGTGCACGAATCTGTGCACCAGGCCTCTAGTATTATATAAACTATAACATGGAAAAAAATAAACTAGAATCATCAAAGAATTGCATAGGAGCCAGTCATGGTTGCTTAGGACACTAAATCACTCTCCATCATATAAAAATGGTAAAACAAGAGTGGGATGTACAAACTGATTTGCATTGTATAGCAGTGGCATTATGGCATCTTCTAGGGGATGAAACAGCTAACCCCAAGGGAGGTATTAGGGTAAAAAAGGAACCAAAATGCAAGGGGTTTTGAGTCTGTAAACTATGTGAACTCAGATGTGTTTGAGAATTTGGGACTACTCCCACCAACCCCATCATGAGTGCTCACCTACTCCATTTCTCTAGCATCAGCATTACCGTAACGACTGGTTGTCAGATGAGCAACTGAAGCAGAGTGAACCCTTACCATGCTTCGGCCTATGACATGTGAGACCACCTACAGATGCAAATAGAAGGGGAAGCTGTCAACAGAAATGTGACTGAATGAAAGAATACATTTCAAGAGTATTCCCTGTTTCCTCTTTGGGGATTGAGAGGTAGAAAGCTCTGCCATAGAGTATTGTGTTGGGTGTAGGCAGAAAGTCCTGAGGAAATTCCATAGGTCCTATGAGACCCAAAAGGGTCTAGGAGCAGTCAAATATTTTCCTAGTAACTAAATAGTAACCAAAGGAGAGGGGCCTTTGGACATGGCACCGGCTCATTGGTGTTGTCTGTATGACTGGAGGCTGGGAAGGAAAGCAAGTGTTTCAGGATATGCTTACAGATGGGCATGGTCCAGCTTGTTTATCTCACTGCAGGCCAGCATTCGTTAGGCAGATTACTAATTCTGACGACTCTGTGAACTAATTTGTAAAACTAGGTTGATAACCTACTACATGAGATACTTAAAAAAATTTTTTTTTATTGATTTCAGAGAAGAAGGGAGAGGGAGAGAGAGATAGAGACATCATTGATGGGAGAGACTCATTGATTGGCTGCCTCCTGCATGCCCCCCACTGGAGATGGAGCCTGCAGCCTGGGAATGGGCCCTGACAGGAATCAAACAGTGACTTCCTGGTTCCTAGGTCGACGCTCAACCACTGAGCCATGTCGGTTGAGCTATAATGAGATATTTTCATGTGATTTTGGTTTCAGCTCTATTTCTTCTCCATGACCTTATTATTTGCCAAATTAAATTTTTTGGCTTCACCCTGAAATAAGATGGTGGATTAGCTACTTGGTTTACGTGGCCTTGGTGTTCATAGTGCTTCTTGCCTTTCCTTCTAGAGAGGGGAGATGGCTTCCAAGATAGTTCCCAAAGAGGGAAATGTTTCTCTGGGTGCAATTTCTCTTCCTGTTCCCTCCCAGTATTCTCTGCAAACTAACCTCACCTCTGGTTATATTTGGAAATTAACCTATTGATTGTAGCTGTGCTCTTGTCCAAGGTCTCAAAGGATGTTTTCTTCACAGGGAGAGCAGAGCAGATGCAAACAATATCAGTTGTTCCCAGTGGCTGCTGCTACTTTTTGAACTATATACTGAAAATGTGCAAGGTCATTTATTCTAGGTCATTCATTTATTGATTTACCAATCAATCTCTTTGTATCCCTTTTAGCATTTTGATACATTATTAAATGTATGCCCAAGCACTGTGTGTTTATGGTCAACTCCTGTAGAATTATAAAAGGGCATTTAACTCTCATTGGGGTGTGGGGACATTCCTGTGTGCATCATATTCTTATGCATGTTCACACTCCTTTCAAAAGAAAACATATCCAAATATTTGGGCCTATGGTTTCTATATAAGTTAATCTTGTCCTTTTCCCCCTTCGGCCTTGCCTGTGCTCCCGCCATTAATTTCCTTTAGAATTCTACTTCGTTTGTTCCCAAAGTTTGCTGCACATTGGAATCACCTGGAGATCTTTAAAAGCTCCTGATGCCAGGCTCCCACATTCACTGGTTCTAATTTGATGGAGAGGGGTGGGATCTGAGCACTGAGCATTTCAAAAGCTCCCCAGGTGATCCCAGCAAATATTGGGAGCTACCGTTCTACTCTGCCGGCTTATGTAGGACCAGTTATAAATAACTGGCTATAAAGAGCCAGGAGTTTCTTACCTTTTATTATGGAAACATGAGATTTTTTATAGAATTATCCTGGCTCCATTAAGAAGTAGTTGTAATTCAGGTGGTTGAGGGAAGTAATGATTGACTCACCCATCGACTCTCTTGGAATTGGTATAATCCTGGATTGAGCCTTGTAAATAGCATGGGTAGTCCACAGAAATGTGGTACTCTCCAAAGGCCTGCGGGTTGGTTCTCTGTGAAGAAGGAACCACCATCTCTCCCAGGTTTAGAGCTGTCATGGGATTTCAAGGTAACAAGACCAATCCTCGTTCGTGTTCCATACCCAAAGGTTGTTTTGTAGATACTCTGACTTGACTTAGCATGGAAATGACTTAGCTTTACATTTGAGCTTTGCCAATAGCCTCCTGGGAGCCCCATGTATTTGAGGCATTATTTGGAAATTAGATGCTGTCCTGGGAATTTGCTGAAGGCTTTCAGAGAATATACCTAATTTTCTTGCTTGAATTTATTATTCTTTACGCCTTCTCTCCAATCTTAATTTCTTTGTTTCCAGGGGACCACAAATATTAAAAACAAAACCAAACCACGAAACTTGAGGACTTGATGGCTTTACTGAGCAATGCCGGGCTGGTCTTGTCAGAAAAGCTGGAAGGACTTTAATCTAGTCTGTTCCACTATTGGTTTATTGGAACAAGTTTTTAATTGTAATCTGAGTTTTGCTTGGATGAGAATTAAAATTACGACTTACGTCTTGAGGAAGTTATTAAATCAAACATATAGAAATTCCTCTGTGATGTAATGCTATCTTCTCCATGCCAGGTATGCCTGAGAAACCTTCCCTGTTCCTTTGAAGCATTGAACAAAAGTAGTCATTATTTGGAAGAATCAAGACAAAAAGATATGTGAATAAGAAAAAGGATTTTTCTTCTCACACTAATTAACTCACATGTTCCCTTGAACTAGAGTGCAACCCTTTTATGGTCTGAATTAATTTTCTCCTGGAGGTGAGGGAAGCTACTCTTTTATTTTAAGACTAGAAAAATGATTTCTCCATTTGGCTAAGAAAGTTCAAAACAATTAGAGTGGTATTTAAATGAGTAAGAAATTGATTCTTTGTGTTTCTTTCTTGGGAAAATAACATGTGCCAAGTTAGGAGAAATAAATGGTTGATGTTACTCAGAGAAGATAAGTACAACTATTCCTCAGTAAGCCATCTTCCAGAATGACTAACCTGAAATTAGGGTTTGGGAAGAAGAGAGAGACATCTGGATTCTCCAGAACCCTAGTATTTCTCATTTTATTGTTTTCCACACTTGGATTTAGAAGTGGTTCTGTTACAGAGAACCAGAATAATCAAACAATGCTCGGAGAGTTTGGAGTCACACTTTATTCACCAGTGGGCTTAGAGAAAATGAATTTAAATTCTAAGCAAGGCTACAAGCAGAACTTTCCTTTTTATTAAAGAGCCGGTCCAATGTGCACTTAGTGGTTATCTTGCTGCTGGCCTTGAAAACAACACAGTTCTATCCAATTAAAAAAATGCATCTGGCATGGCATTGAGAGTATGGGCATATCTAGTCTCTGGCCTACAAGGTCAGACAGCTAAGTTTATCTTCCTCATTATTCAAGCAGGCTAAAGCAGGCTAGAAAGCAAAGTTATTTTTTTAGAATAAGAGTCCGTCTAAAAAAACAGCAGAGAATTCCAAACAAGTTTTACAAAATAGGGGTTAGCCTTCTCAGTTCACTACATTAGCAGGAAATGTTTAAATAAAAGGATAAGAAATTATTTCAACTCGGTCACTTTTAAAATTAGTAATTCCATTATTTTATTTCTTTAAATTGTGATTCTATTTCTTTCAATATGGAGCAGGTAACTCTGGCTTCCCAGAGTAAATTTTAGTTCATTTCTAACCCATGAATTTTAAGAATTATTCCTTAAATACAGTTTTATAAGATTTTTGTGGTATCACATTGTCAATATGGAAGAGAACCTTCTATGTCATCAAACTTTAATATCTGCCACTCCCATTTTAAGTCATTGTTTTTTATTTTAAATGTGAATTAAAAACTTTGAAACAAAAAAAGAGAACATAAATTGACAGATTTCCTCCAGAATTTGATTCTCTTCCTTTACAACTATTTAAAAGTATTCACTGAGACAATACTTTGAAAAAATTGTGTTAAAAATAAGAAAACAGCCCAGCTGGTGTGGCTCAGTAATTGAGCACTGACTTATGAACTAAGGGATCACTGTCGGATTCCCATCAGGACACATGCTCAGGTTGTAGGCTTGATCCCCAGTAGGGAGCATGAAGGAGTCAATCAATCAATGATTCTCATCATTGATGTTTCTGTCTCTTTCTCCCTCTCCCTTCCTCTCTGAAATCAATAAAATATATTTAAAAAATAAGAAAATATTACTAGGCTATTTAAAAACATTTTAAAAGGGTTAAAAGTATTTTATATACAGAATCTATATATAATACATCCTATCTAATAAAAGAGTAATATGCAAATTAACAATCACTCCACTACACCCACAAGCCACGCCCACCAGCCAATCAGGAGTGAATATGCAAATAAACCCAACCAAAATGGCTACGGCCATAGAGAGCAGGAGGGAGGCATGGGTTTCCCCCGGCAATGGAGGAAGCCAAGCTTCTGCAGCCCTGGCCGGCCCAGGCCTCTGCTTAAGGCTACAAAGTTTCAATTATAGAAGATACATAAATCCCCCCAAAAAATGGCTGCTGCCATGGAGCAAGCAGAAGGCTTGGCTCTGCTCCAGGCTACAAAGTTTCAATTGTAGAAGATAAATAAACCCCAGATACCAGGGCCTCCCCTTGGGTCACCAGGGGGCGTGGCCAGCCTGCAAACCACCACAGGCCCCTCGCCCAGGCCGCCCTATGCCCCAAGGGAACCCCCACCCTAATCCAGGACACCCTTCAGGGCAAACCAGCCGGCCTGCACCCATGCACCAGGCCTCTATCCTATCTAATAAAAGAGTAATATGCAGATTGACCATCACTCCAACACACAAGATAGCTACCCCCATGTGGTCAAAGATCCTGCCCCCATGTGGACACAAGATGGCCACCACAAGATGGTCAGCAGGAGAGGGCAGTTGGGAGGAACCAGGCCTGCAAGGGAGGGCAGTTGGGGGTGACCAAGCTGTCAGAGGAGGGAAGTTGGGGGCGACCAGGCCTGCAGGGAAAGGCAGTTGGGAGGGACCCAGGGCTGCAGGGGAGAGCAGTTGGGGGGGGGGGGACCAGGCCTGCAGGGGAGGGCAGTTAGGGGTTACCAGGCCTGCAGGGGAGGGCAGTTAGGGAAAAACAGGCTGGCAGGGTCTTAATACTTCCTAGTCTTTCTGTCTGTATTACATATATTGCTTAGGCTGTGCTTACAAAATACTGCAAACTGAGTGGCTCAAAATAGGAGAACTTTATGGTCTCACAGCTCTGGAGGCTGGAAGTCTGAGATGAAGGTGTCAGCAGGGTTGGTTCCTTCTGAGGCTGTGAGGGAGAATCTCTTCCAGGCACCATCCCTAGCTTCTGGTACTTTGCTACAGTCATGGGCTTTTCGTTCACTTGCAGAGCATCATTCTATCTCTGCTTTCATCTTTTCATGATGTTCTCCAGGTGTGTGTGTGTGTCTCTAGGTCCAAATTTCCCCCTTCTCATAAAAACACTGGACATATTGGATCAGGACCCACCCTAATGTCTCCATGTTAACGTGACCACCTCTGAACAGAAGACTGGCTTGGAAACCATGGCTGGAAATCTTTGAGTAGGGGAGAAGGGTAACCTCACATTAGAGCAGTTTGCCCTAACATCCAGCTGACCCAAACGGCAGGAGAGAAAGACATTCACTGGAAGTGAAGATTGGAATTTTGACTATTACATGATGAATGTATTCTTTAGTACTGATGTAAGAGAATTTTGTAACTAAATGTGACCAGAGGACTTAAAAATTACCTGGGATTGACTGGAGAAATTGGAGGTAGGGCCAAGATCTTATTATAAGGCACAGCGAAGTATGAGTCCAATGCTGAGTTTAAAAGTAAAGTGAGGGAAAATAATAAAATTGTTTTTTTGTTGTTGAATCCTATAGAAATCCACTTTTTTCAACTTTATGATTATATTTATGTATCTTAACCATTTTATATTAAAACCATGTTTCACTAAATACTAATAAACACATTCTGTGTCAGGACCAATGCTAAACATTTAAGAATCATTGTCTTTAACTCTCATTAAGAAACTCACAGGCAAAGGGGATATCTGTAATACTTTCAACAATAAAGATAAATAATAAAAAAAAACCCCGCAGGTATTATTAAGTATTTGTACCTTAATTTTATCTAAATAATTGCATCACAGACAGGGCATTTTTTATTGCCCTCAAAGCAATTGTTTAAATATCATTAAGCAAATATCATTTGACCTTTTCTCAGTTTTCAGATGTCTCAAATTCTTTTGCATCTATGAAATTGTCATGACCAGATTTCTACAGTTATCATTGCACTAGTCTCCAGCTGGTGACATTCACATCAAACATGTCTAGTGATTGAAAATAGAAAAATAAACTCTAAAGAAAAATGTGTGGGTTTCTTTAGCTTGAAAAAGTAAGTTCTATTTTCAAGTGAAAGCAAAGGGAGTAAAAGGAGAAAGTTGCTCTATTTTAAAATTCCGCAGACATGGTTACCTTTATATTATTCTGAACTGGAGGTATATTTCAGAGTTCAGAATTTGGCATTGCTGAAGGTCAATATCAATTGAAGTAATATTAGCATTTCTAATTTAGGCTAGACTTTACTGCAGACTTCTGCTTTGATTCCTGTGATTCTGTGTGACCCAGTTTGTACATTGTAACTCAACACTCTCAACCCCCGCTCCCCCAGGTACTGTATATATAACATCAAGAATGAAAGAGACAATATTTTTTTATCTACTTATAAGATGGCTGTAAGGATTAAATTACTGTATATAATGGTCTGTAAATGACAAAGTAGTACAATTGCTGGTATTTGAGGTTTATTTTTAAAATATATTTTATTGATTTTTTACAGAGAGGAAGGGAGAGGGATAGAGAGTTAGAAACATCAATGAGAGAGAAACATTGATCAGCCTCCTCCTGCACAACCCCTACTGGGATGTGCCCACAACCAAGGCACATGCCCTTGACTGGAATCGAACCTGGGACCCTTCAGTCCTCAGGTCGACACTCTATTCACTGAGTCAAACCGGCTAGGGCGAGGTTTGTTTGTTTTTATACAGAGGTGTGCACATAAACATTCAAGCCATATATATGTCTGACTTAATTTTGTTGAATACCCTAGACTATGCTTTGGACAAAGACTCTGTTTAAGTGTATGATCTTACAGGAAAAATTTATTTTCAAAGGTCTCTGGGGGCAGTATGAGAGATCACTTTGGTAATTTAGAGAAGCAATTCAAATATACGTGGCTGCAGCGCTTCCTCCTGCTTGTGAATGTGTCTCATTACCGGTGCTCTGAAAAGCACAAATTCAGGATCGAGGACCTGTGCACCCTTCCCGAGGGCTTTATTTTGCCTGCTAGCTGGGCATAGGACTAACAGCCCTTATCATTTATGAACAAATTCTTTCCCAATGCCAGCTCTGTTCTCTGCCCTTCTCTTAATGCCTCCAATTATGACCAGAGCTTGTTGACCTGCCTGGCTTTCCTTCCTTAAGATTTCCCTGCTTTGGTTTTTGTGCTCTTATTTCCTGGAATGACCTGTATATTATGAGATTGTTTGACACCCTTTCCGAGTGCTCTCCAGCCTTGACCCTCTTGGTCATGCTGAACTAGTGAGTGTCTCAGTTTGTGTTCTCCCAGAGGCAGGCACTGAAGGAAGGATTTATTGGGAGATGAGTCGCAGGAAACATTGGTAGGAAGTGTAGAAGGGAACAAATGAGGGAAGACAATGAAAGTGACTTCTCAGGCAAATTATCATTGTAGGTAAAGGTAGCTCAGTTCTTTGGGGGAATGCTGGGAACATTGTAGAACATTCCTTCTGGTACTCCACTTGTGGGACAAGGGACCTGTGTTATGCATCCCATAAGCCCCACCTGTTACTGGACTGAAGGAGTTCATTTACCTGTGTGCATCAAAGCCTGGTCAAATGCAAACAGGAGTTTGTAGCCAAGAAAGTGAGAGTTTATTAGCTGAGGAAATGACACCAAGTCACAGGTGGGCAAGTGCTCAAAGACCTGTCTCTGATGGCTTCCAGGTGATGAGTCATATAGGGGAGAAACTATTTGTCATGGTGGCTAAAGGAGTTGGGGTCATGGGCTCTGCTGATTGGTTGGGGCCAGGTAGGGAGTAGTTGATTATTGTATCAGGTCCTGATGTTAGCCATGGCATTGTTCTCTCTGGTTTCATGAGGGTGTGGTCCCTAGGGCTGTTCCACTTTCATGGGCCTGGGGGCAGAAACACAACTGAAATCAAGATATTATCTTTAGCTCGACTGAACTTGTTTCTGTGGTTAACAGACCTGAAGACTGTTAGATACTGACCAGAATGTGATGTCCTAAGACTTAATGATTAAGGAAGGGAGTGGATGGACAGAAAGGGAAAAGGGTCATGTTAAAGAAGTGGAGTTTCTGGGTGGTTACACACCTAGCATTTGTTGGCTATCCTGAGAGTGTGGTAACTCGCAGCACATCTGTCCTGTCTAAATCTGGGCAGAGTACCCACCAACATTCAGAGAAAGCCATCAGGCAAATGCTTGCACTTGGAAGGAAGGCAGGTGTGACTGGAAATGGTGACGGCCAAGGGGATATGAATAGGGCACTAGCAGCATGTATTATGCTGAGGACCCATTTTCTTGGGTTTAGGTTTTAGTCAGATTGTTTTTACCTGTTTCAAGGCAATGTTTCCCTTTAAATTCCTGGTATGTGAGAACATTTTGAAAAGGAGATGGGTCATTCTGCATCAGAATCATTGGGCCCTCTGGAAAGGAAGGAATCAGTACTCTAATCACTCTTTCCCAGGATATGAAACTAGGAAAACCTGTTTAGGCTGGACTAGAGTTGCTCTGGACAAGGCTCAGATGCAAAGAAGGACAATGAAGCTCCAGAAATAAAATTGTCTTGAGTAACATTAGCTTGAGGCAGATTCTAGGTTGATGCCTTCAGACTCCAAAATAGTGTTTTGCAGTGAATGAAGGAGGCAGCTTTGGGCAGAAAACTTGGTTGAGGATGAAAGCCCCTCAGACTGTGTCACTGAGCTATGGGGAGGAATGCTGGAGCATAAGGGTGTCAACCCCAAAGAGAGCCCAAGCCTGAGAAGGGTTGATCATCCCTAAGGAACTGTGTGTTTACAAATGAATTGGCAATAAAACACAATCGTCAGTTACACTGTATTGTGACACGGGGTGCAGTGGTGGACTCTTGGGGACCCCGTGTTCTTCTGGATTGCACTCCCCTACCTTGTTTCTAGACTGCTCTAAACATTTTTTAAAGGGACGGAGAAACTTCAAGTGGAAGATACTAGACTTAAAGCTATTTGGTAGATGATGAATTGAATAATGGATTGGAAGAGGGTTAAAAAATATAGCTATAATTAGACTTTGAGTTTGTGAAGCAGGCTGACTAGTTAAAGAAGGAAATAATTTAGTTTTAATCCAGCGATTTGATTATTTTCTCAGGCATATGGTAAATCGTAATGAGTGAGATATATGTTGTAATCCAGGGATGGTGCTTTATGTGAACGATAAAGCCTTCTCTATGACCTCTTGCATGTGCCAACATTCTGTAGGCGTAATTAATTATAATGCAGACTCTAAAATGTTGATGTGGGATGCAGGATTTTATGAAGTACAAGGAAAATACTCGGCAAGTATCCTTTATGCTGGTTCCATTAACTGTTTTGAGAAGAGTTTCCACATCTGATTCCATAAAACTTTCCGGTTGAACCATCAGTAACAATAATATTCCTGACAACTCCGCATGCAATAGCCCATTTCACTTCTGTAGAGACAGGCATCTCTAACTTGTCTTCATTTCATTGTTTTATTCCCCTTAGTGTTAGGTTTATAAAAAGCCAGACTTTTATTTTCTCTTAGATGACATCCTGTTTTTACAACCCTTTTTAAGATGCTAGTTTTAATTTAATTTGTGCTGGTAAAAATCACATATCTATATTTTAGATAGTTGAATGTAACTGAACTTGAACTTTAGCTAGAAACATTTCTTGATCAGTTTCATTTTTGTGTGTGGTTCTAAACATTTTCCTGTGGCATTTATTATTCATGTTAACTTTATGCAGATATAATTTATATATAATAAACTGTATCCATTCAAATTGTGCAATTTGGTTTGTTTTGACAGTGGTGTACTATAAAACTGAAACAGGAATTTTAGGGGTAAAATAGGACAGGTTAGGACATTTTGGAAATGAAGGGGACCATGGAGGAAGCACGGGGCTTCAGAACAGCAGAAGGTATATTTCCATAGAATAGGGGAAGCTGAGGAGCTGCAACAGGTACCGGTACATTTCCATAGAATGAGGGAGCTGGGAAGAGCAAAAGGTCTATATTTACAAAATAGAGAGAAGGAAGCCCTTCATTCAGGAGGAGAAGAAGAAAGCCCAAAGGGAATAGGAAAACAATAGGAAGGAGGGGGTGGGGGGAGGACATCATGTCCCATGTGAGGTTCAACCTTTGAGCCCAGGAGTTACTGTAGTAACCAGTTTAAGGGAATAGTGACCAATCAGAGGGGATATCAAGGCACCAGGATCTGCAGCCTTTATAAGCCTTAGGGAAAAGGAACTCAGTGGGACCCTTTCCCTCTCCCCATGTGGGAGTCTGTACTTGTTCTTCAACAAATCTCCACCTTTGCTATACCACTTTCTGTCCATGGATTCATTCTTCAATTCTGGTGGACAAAGAATCCAGGTTCCAGTCCAAAAATTCCGTTTCAAAACTACCACCACAAGAAAGACACAGATACTTTTCATCACCTTAAAGTTTCCTGGTGACCCTTTGGGGTCTGCTGTCCTTCTGCCCCAGCTCCAGGCAACCACTGACTTGCTTTTCATTATTATTGTAACGGAGCGCGTCCCCCGGAGATAGACCACGGAGACCAATTGGATCAAACAGGGAAAAGTTTATTGCAGATTCGAATCTGGGCCCCGCCGTAGCTGACGCAGCAGCAGGCAAGTACCGTGGCGAGAGCCGCGTTGAAGGGGCAGTCCCTTCCTTCATACCCCTTCCCTCTACACATGATGATCTGGCATTCCCTGATCGGTCCCTTTGAATTTTCCCGCGAATTCGGGACCACTTTGTCTCAGGCCCTTCCTAATATGGTCTGCTGGTGCAGTGAGGAGGCCCTATACCGTATCTTTTCCTAGATGGATGGTCTGTGGCAAGGACAGCTCTGTCATGTCTCTGGAATGCAGGGGGAAGGGCTTAGTGGTCAGGTGGAAACTATTTCCTTTGTACTCAGTGAGGGGTGAGTTTTCCAGTTAACTGTTAGAAATTTTTCCACTCTGACTTCAAATCTACGTCCTAGTTCCTTTCTGCCCCCCCCACAATTATAGTTTACTTTGCATTTTCTAGAATATTAGATAAATGGAATCATACAGTATATACTTATTTGTGTTGGGCCTCTTTTATTCTTCCTATGTCTTTTTTTTTTTTTTTATCCTCACCCAAGGATATCTTTTATATTGATTTGTGAGAGAAAGGAAGGGAGAGAGAAAGGGAGAGATGTGAGAGATAAACATCGTCCGGTTGCCTTCCATATGCACCCCAACCGCAGATTGAACCCACAACCTTTTTTTTGTATACAGTACGATGCTTCAAACAACTGAGCCACCTGACGAGGGCCTGGCATCATGTCATATTTTAATGAATGTTCATTCTCACATGTTTAGGATTTACAGGAATGTCATTAGACCTGGCATTGACCAATCACTTACTAATGAGTCTAATTTTGGGCTCTACAACTGTAGAGAGCAGGGGGAGTGTATGGGGATAGATTAGAGAATAATAAAAATGATGAATGGGCCCACAGGCAGGAGCTTATGAAGAAAGGATGTAGGACATTAATAAATATAGTCTATAGACTGGACACAAAGCCTTTAGCTTATTTCACAGAGAAAAGGATAGCCATTTCCACTGAGGTCAATGGAGAATTTCATGGCAGAGACATTCCGATGAAAACTCAGGGAATGTAGGGATGTTAAGGCTCTAAAACAGTTCATGATGCATCGGCTTCTTGTTGAGCCACTGTCTTAGCTAGCACCACAGGACTACCTGTTACACATTGTTAAGGTAATATTCTGTAAAGGCTGCTCTTTATATGAAATTTTCCCCTCTGGCAATCAAATTTTGATCGAAATAGGTAGTAGCTACTCAGTCCACATCTTTAAAAAGAACAATAGGAGGAATTCTTTAACTCTGGATTTTATGACACATAAAGGTTTTGTTAAGATTGATTGAACCCTAAGTCAGGAGAGGGTGGTGGTGGTGGTAAGAGATCAATTAAAGGACTTATATGCATGCAGATAAGTATAACCAAAGGACACAGAGTGTAGGGGGATGGGGACCTGTGCTGAGTGGGGGCAGGGGAGTGGCCGAGAAGAGGGCAATGGAGGTAGAAGGAAACATAGATAATACTTTCAACAATAAAGAATTTAAATTAAAAAGATTGATTAAACTCATACTCTGTACACACTTGACTAGGCATACTCAATCCACACTACACTACTAGGCATACTTTTATATAGAACTGGATAAAGATGGCCATTTCTAAAACCTACTTCCAGGGTTTCCTCACTCTGGGACTGTTGATAATCCTTCTCTGCAGGATCCCTGTGGGAGAGTGGGAGACCTCAGTTGTCCTACCAGGCTCTGGGGACCTACCCTCAGTTGTCCTTTCACTCCAGTATGTCCCATGTCACTTAGTTTTATGCTGATCTGTGCATGGTTGCCACTTTCTTGTTTCAAGACTAAATAATAAAAGTTCTCTTTTTATATACCCAATCCAGGTACCATCTTTGATAATGAAGCCCCTGTTAATCTATTTCTTTGATGCTTCTGCTTTTTGTCAATATACTATTCAAATTTTAACTGCCTCTATTTCTTGTTAAACCACAAAATTGTTTTGACTATTTGTTTGGTCCTGAGGGTCCTTCCTACTTAGAGTTTCTTAATCTTTTTTTATTTCATGTCCCTTTTTGATAACCATCAGTCACTGGGGTTTTAGAATCACTCCCATAAGAGGACATGCTGCTCCCTTTAGCCAAAAAAGATTTCTGGGATTTGTGACTTATATTCCAAAACAAAATGTGTGTGTGTGTATAAAATTATGTATCATTATAAAGTTGGATATACTTTTTCAGAGTATTTTCTATCCCAAAGATTCTGATATTCCCCAGAAACCACTCTTTCCTCTTTCCATTTTTCAAAGTCCACAAGGAAGTATGTCCCTAACTGAACTTTTCCTTTTCTTTTCCTCATTCTCCTCCAAAAATAAGAAAGAATATATGCATCCCTATGTTCATAGCAGCATTATATATAGTAGCTAAGATCTGGAAATAGCTCAAATGCCTGTCAGTGGATAAAAAAGTCGTGGTACATTTACACAATGGGATATTATCCTATCTAATAAAAGAGTAAAAGAGTAATACGCAAATTGACCGTACCTCCGCTACACCAACAAGCCATACCCACCAGCCAATCAGGAGCGAGTATGCAAATTAACCCAACCAAGATGGCTGCGGCCATGGAGCGAGCTGGAGGCTTGGGTTTCCCCGGTAATGAAGGAAGCTAAGCTTTCCGCACACCCTGGCTGGCCTAGGCCTCCACTCTTGGCTACAAAGTTTCAATTATAGAAGACAAATAAATTCCAACAAAAATGGCTGTGGCCACAGAGCAAGCAGGAGGCTTGGCTCCACTCAAGGCTACAAAGTTTCAATTATAGAAGATAAATAAATCCCAGATACCAGGGCCTCTGCTTGGGTCACTGGGGGGCATGGCCGGCCTGCAAACTACCACAGGCCCCTCGCCCAGGCCACCCCATGCCCCAAGGGAACACCCACCCTGATCCGGGACACCCTTCAGGGCAAACCAGCTGGCCCCCACCTGTGCACCAGGCCTCTATTCTATCTAATAAAAGAGTAATATGCAAATTGACCATCACTCCAACACACAAGATGGCTGCCCCCATGTGAATACAAGATGGCTGCCACAAGATGGCCAGCAGGGGAGGGCAGTTGGGAGGGACCAGGCCTGCAAGGGAGGGCAGTTGTGGGCGATCAAGCCTGCAGGTGAGGGCAGTTAGGGGTGACCAGGCCAGTAGAGGAGGGAAGTTGGGGGCAACCGGGCCTGCAGGGAAGGGCAGTTGCGGGGGGACCCAGGCCTGCAGGGGAGAGTAGTTGGGGGGGACCAGGACTGCAGGGGAGGGCAGTTAGGGGTGATCAGGCCTGCAGGGGAGGGCAGTTAGGGGCAAACAGGCTGGCAGGGGAGCAGTTAGGCATCAATCAGACTGGCAGGGGAGTGGTTAGGGGGTGATCAGGCTGGCAGGCAGAAGTGGTTAGGGGCAATCAGGAAGGCAGGCAGGCGAGCAGTTGGGAGCAAGCAGTCCTGGATTGTGAGAGGGATGTCCAACTGCCCATTTAGGCCCGATCCTCGGGCCTAAACGGGCAGTCGGACATCCCTCGAGGGGTCCCAGATTGGAGAGGGTGCAGGCTGGGCTGAGTGCACTGGGTCTCTAGTGCAACTATAAAAAAGAAGAATCTATTAGCCTTTGAGACAAGATGGAAGGACCTGAAGATTATTATGCTAAGCAAAACAAGCCAGTCAGAGAAAGATAAATATCCCATGATCTCATTTATATGTGGAATCTAATGAACAAAATGGATCCAGAGACATGGAAGCATGGAATGGACTGACAGATCTCAAAAGGAAGATGGGAAGGGGTGTCGAAAGATATTAACCAAGTAAATTATATGTACCTATGCATAGCCCAAGGACAGATCGTAGTGCAGTGAATGCCTGGGGTGGGGTGGCAGCCAGGTGGAGAGGGGGGGGCAAAGGGGGAAAATTGGGGACATTTGTAATACTTTCAACAATTAAATTAATAAATAATAAAAAGGACTGCTTTACATAGTGTTAAAAATGGCTTTTATGTATCTGTGACAGTTCTGTCTAATCACAGAGCTTTCTTAGGCAAAGCGGAGACCCCTTAAAATGACAAAGACCCTTTGCTCTTTGGCTATCTCTAGTACATTTTTGCCTGCCTCCTAGCATCCTCTCCCCCCTTCCTTGTCAGAGAAAAGATTTCTGCACAGTGATTCATAATTAACATATTGTCCCTAGAAGCTGTCAGCTGCTGTGGTTTTGAACTGCAGAAATCTCTTAGAGGAAAACAGTTATATATGATCATAACAATTAACGTTATTTATATGGTCATAATAAGAAGTATTATCTTCTTTCTTAGAGTTATTCCAGAGAAGAGTCAGGGTGGATAAGTAGAATTTTAACCCTGCTACACAAAACCAGAGAAATGAATAGATACATTTAAAAGTTCCTTTCAGGCTTTTGAGTCTATGGTAGAGCTTGTCTTTTTTATTTTTGCACAAAAAAAAACTATGAGGACAGTGACAAATACCATTTGTTGATGGATCACTGTATACCAAACTCTGAACTCAACATTGTACAGTTATAATCCAATTAGTCCTCTTAACCAGCCTGGGAGGTAGACACTGGTTTTCACATTTAAGGGTGGGGGAAATAAAGCTTGGGGAGGCTGAGAGAATGTTGTCACCCTTACAGTTTCTGGATCCACTTTGTGATTGCTATGACTTTATTGCCAAAAGGCCTCAACTATTTTAAATAAAGTATCCCAAATTATTTTTAAAACTGTAGGAGTTTGAATTTGCAGATCAGAGTCATCTATCATATTTTTGTCCTAAAATTATGAGCTAGAAAGAACAATGGTCTGTGAGTCATGACGACTGATTTTCATAGCCAGCATTTGCCTCGTGATAATGACAGTGTTGTATGACAGTTGTTGGCTTCTGTTTTCTTATTTGAACATTTTGAAACTGGACAGTTGCTAAAGTCCTACAACTCTGTGAATCTAAGGTGGCTGAAGATAATTCAAATTTACATCTTGAGATTGGAATAGCAGAGGGAATCTTAAACCAGCTCCTAGCCCTAATGGGCATAACTCTGTGTGAAGCCTTTGATCATTTTCATGAGTGGCAAAATGATACTTACCTTTAAATTTCTGCTGGCTATTTCCAGTCACAATCCACTCCTTGAGTAATGCCTCATGCAGTTTCATCACAGCATCAGGATGCCAGTTAGAGCAACAATATTGCCCTGCTAGATGATCATCAGTGTCAGGAGATGAGGCAGATTCCTGTTGCTTGATCAAGATGTTTAAAACCCCATACTGCACAAACAGAAATGCTCGGAAGGATATAATGAGAAGTAATAGTAATTTTTAGATTGCCTGTCAACCCTAAGCCCATTTATGTCCATCACAGAAATGATACAACTCTCACTTCTCTCACTTTCCTGATTTGCATAACCAACAGCCTTAATACCACCCACAATATTTTTCCCAGTGTCCCACTAAATACCGAACCTTGGTTTACAATTCCTTAACACGTTCTGGCGTAGATCTATTCACTCCTTTTTGAAATATATGTCAGCTACCAATTAATTAGTAATAAAATGAAATACCAAATAAAAGGTTAAAGTTCAACAGTATGCTTGGTAGTGAAATATCTTTCTACATAGTTGTATGGAACCATGGAAGCCATCCTATTGACACATTCTCTTCCATTTGGTTTTAATTTGCTAATCCTGACACTTAACAGAATTTTCACTCAACAAATATAAGTGGAAAAAAATAGCTGCTTTCATTCTATTTGATTTTAATATGTCAATTGAAAATTTTATATAATTATTTGCTAAAGGCACACTTATTTAAGAAGTATGGCTATGTGTATTGAGATCTAAAGGTAATGAATTGAGCTCACAGGAAGGGTAGGTGTGTCACCAGAGGAAAGTCACCTGGCCTCCTAGACAGGTCCCTTAAGATGGCCTTTTCACCAGTGGATTTGCTGCAGTTCCAAATGGTGCTGTCAGCCTTAAAGACTTAGAAACTGTCTTGTCAGTGTCTTGAAATGTTCAGATTCATGATGCTGTTTTCTGCTAACAAAAATCACAAGAGACCAAAGTACAAAAACAGAATGTCAATCCTTTAGTTATTGAGAAATATGACTTTCAACTTAACTGTCTTTGCTCTTATCCAAGGCCAAAGCCTTCACTTGTACTTGTATCCTATTGCTTCTTGCTGGCTTTAAGTAATTGGCTCCTGCAATTTTCCCGCTTTCTCCTTCATCAGTGTTTCCCCTTGTTACCATTTCATCATCAGTAAGCATACTATAATATCCCATCTCAACAAAAACCCTCCTTAGATCTCCCCCTCTCAATACCACCTCATTTCTCTGTTTCCTTTTCCTGCAAACTCTCAAAAGAAGCAATATATATACTTTCTGTCTCCACTTCCTCATTTTCCATTCTCTCTTCAACCCACACTAAATAGGATCTCTCTATCTCTCCACTAGAACAAGACAGAACAGAAAAGCATACAAAAAAAAAAAAAAGAGTTAGCACTGTGAAAGCATATTTTCTTCCCCAAAGGAGAACCTACATTTATAAAATATTTCTCATTGCCTTTGAAGGTAAAAAGGTCATTACTTTTTAAATAAGTAGCCTGGCTGAACTGCCAGAAGTTCAGACAAGATTTGCTCCTTAAGTTCCTTCTGTTTGCTAAGAGATACTTGCAGAGATTTCATCTTGCCACTAGTCAGCTAGGAAAATGGTGTGCAATGCAGATAGTTGTATTATTCTTTTTTTTTTTTTAAGTATTTTATTGATTTTTTACAGAGAGGAAGGGAGAGGGATAGAGAGTTAGAAACATCTATGAGAGAGACATCGATCAGCTGACTCTTGCACACCCCCTACTGGGGATGTGCCCACAACCAAGGTACATGCTCTTAACCGGAGTGGAACCTGGGACTTTTCAGTCTACAGGCTCTATCCACTAAGCCAAACTGTAAGACCCCCAAAGGGACCCTTACTCTATCTCACGGATCGGCGGCAACCCCAATCATCCGCAGGAGGCGTCACTTGATGCAAACAGCAAGAGGCTTTATTCCAGTGCGCTGGGGCTCAACTCCTGACTCACGCGAGCGAGGAGTAGCACCCCGAGCAGACAGTCTTACAAGTATATATAGGCAAAAACTATACATCGGGGGGTTACACATGTGAGGGGGAAGAGAGGACAAAGCCGCCAGGAAATTCCAACAGGGCTCGTTAATAACATGTTTAATGACAGGGCCTAAGTTTTCAGTCAACAGTCCCATCCTGTAATCTCCTGTCCTGCTTTTCTTATCTGTCAGAGCACTATTTGCTTTATCTGCTCTTAACTCAGTGCGATTTTCCTGAGACAGGTCCAAGGGTCTTGTTCCCACCACCGGCGAAGGGGGAAGACCTTGGAGTTTTAAGATAAAACGGACAGCTGTAAGAAAACTTTACTCTTTCAGTTAGGGTTTGCTTTTTTCCTGAAGCTCCATTTTCCATTGTTGCTTTTTAATCTCTGGAGTTAAGAAGTTCAGGATTTGCCTCGATAAGATAAAGTAAACAAAATTCTTTACCTTTCAAAACCAGTTAGGGCAGTTGTATTATTCTTTTGACTCATGATGCCTACAGGTCTTTTCCAGTATTCAGTGAAGTGAAATAAAGCCCATAACGTTGGTCTCAGGGCTTGTACTATCCTTGCCTTAGAATGGTGGTTTTCAATCTTTTTCATCTCATGGCACACACAAACTAATTACTAAATTTTGCGACACACAAAAAAATTATATTTTTGCCAATTTGACAAAAGATAAGTATAATTTTTTAAAAATATATTTTTATTGATTTCAGGTAGGAAGGGAGAGGGAGAAAGAGATAGAAACATCAATGATGAGAGAAAATCATTGATTAGCTGCCTCCTGCATGCCCCACACTGGGGATTGAGCCCACAACCTGGGCATATACCCTGACCAGGAATCGAACCAGTGACCTTTTGGTTCCTGGGTCGAAGCTCAACTGCTGAGCTACACCCGGCTGGGCAAAGATAGGTAAAATTTTGATTCATTCAGACCAGATGGCTATTGTTGTGTTGGCTGTTGTCTGTTTTTAATTTGACAATCTAAGGAAAAAGAGGACAGTGCCCCCGATTAAATAGTCAGATAGTGCCTGTTTAAAAAATTCTCAAGGCACACCAGTGTACCTGCTGGCTGAAAATTGCTGCCTTAGACAAGGGCTCTCCTTAATAATAAAACCTTTGCTAGCAGTGGGCTCAGGTCAGTCATTTTCTCTTCTATTTCTCTTCTATAATTTGCTCTAGTCAAGGTCACCAGCTACTCATTGTCAAATTCAAAGGCAAATTTTTTATTCTCATTTTATTCAATGTTTTAAGAGCTTGACTCTTAAATTTCCTCCTGGGCTACCAAATGACCTCTCTGGCCACTTGTTCTGATTTCTTTGATGGTGTTCTTTCTCCTCTCTCCTCCCTCTTCCTGGTGGTGTGCTCCTGGAATAATTTCTTGGGTTTTGTTTGTTTGTTTAAATCTCTGTCTACCTTCTCACAAAAGGATGGCCTCCAGTTTCCCATGACTTTAAATGGGAGACTGCAGACTTGATGCTCTCATGTCTTCTGAATTTATATCCCCAGTCCCAAAATTCTCATTGAGCTTCACATTAATCAGCAACAATCTTAGAACAGAATAAAGCAAAGCAATTGTGAATGACCTGTACATGCCAACCTTATCTTACTTGTATGGCTTATGTTGATTGGGATATGGAAACATCTGAATACAACAAAATTAAACCAGCTAATTGCCCTGAATGAGACTGGGTCATACCTGATTCTGATAATTTCGGTTCTTTATAGAGCAAGAGTCCTGGGAAATATTCTGCTTGCTTGACATTTTTCTTGACAGGTGCTCATAGACTTATTGCTCATTAAGTGTCATGAGTCACTTGAAATAAAGAATTTGCCCTTGGTCCCACATGCCCTAGGGGTGGCTTAGTGCTAATGCAGTTAATTGAATGACTTACATTGCCACTTGAATGTTTAATAGGCACCTTATAACAGGTCCAAAAACCAGAACCTATTCTTCTCTGTCTTCTCCATCTCAGTAAATAGAGCCACAATGAACTCTAATTACTCAGCCCCCAAATTTGTATATTATGTAGATTTTCTCTCCTCTTCTCAACTATAGCCAATTTGACAGCAATTCTTATCAGCCTTTACCTCCAAAATATATCCTGAATGTTAATGCTTTTCACAATTCCAATTGCTCTGTCCTAGACCAAGCTACTGTCTTTTTTCCCCCTATGACTACTTCCATGTTTCCTGTAACTGTGCATCACCGAATTATACCTGTGAATCACATGGGGATATTAAATGCAGATTCTGGTTTAGTCAGTCATGAATATGACCTGAGATTCTCTATTTATAACAAACTTTCAGGTAATATGAGAGCTACTGGTCAATGGGCCTAACTAGAATATAAGTAATCAAGTATAAAAATTCAGATAATGATTGGACTATGAGGAACAAAAATACAGTAAGAGAATAGAGAATAACTGCTTTGTAGACCCCTTCAGTCTATTTGTTATTCTCTTTATAAAAAGTATATCAGCTCATTTATCTACGTGTCTAACTTCCTCACAATCCTCCACCTCCTTGGCTTCCCATGATACCTTGAATAAAATCCAAGTTGCAATAGTAGGCCTTATAAGATATAGCCTCAAACCTCTTTGAGGTCTGCTCCTACTATAGCTTGCTTAGATGTTCTATCCAAAGTGGTTTTTCTCATCCTTGAACATATTCCACTTTTTCTACTTCAGGGTCTTAATACTTCCTAGTCTTTCTGTCTGTATTAGCATATTATTCTCTTATCACTCATATTTCTGGTCAAAGGAAAAGTAAAAGAAGATATTGCTGACTGTACTATATAAAATAAATTATGTTTTATTCCTTTATTTTCTAAACACAAATAATTATGTGATAGGCTGAATAATCCCAGGAACCTGTGTATAAGTTACCTTCCATGGCAAAAAGGATTTTGCAGATGTAAGTTAAGGATCTAGACATGGAGGGATTATCTTAGGTTATTTGAGTGGGCCCAATGTAAGCACAAGGGTCCTTATAAGAGGACTTAGAGGCTCAATGCACGAAATTTATGCATGCACAGGGTCCCTAGGCCTGGCTAGTGATCAGGACCAATGTGTGGGACGACCGGCGGGCAGTCAGGGGATCCCCACTGGCACCTGCCTTGGCTGACCTGGGGCCTGCAGGCTAGGGGCACCTCCTGTGTTGAGCGTCTGCCCCCTGGTGGTCAGTGTGCATCATAGCGACCAGTGGTTCCACCAGTTGTTCCACAGTTTGGTCGATTTGCATATTAGGCTTTTATTATATAGGATGTATGACAATGGAAACAGAGGTTGGAGTGATGCACTTTGAAGATGGAGAAAGGGGCATGAATCAGGAAATGCAAGTTGCCTCTAGAAGCCAGAAAAATTAGGGAAATGGATTTTCCCCTAGACTCTCCAGAAGGAACAAATCCCTGCTGGTACCTTGATTTTAGCCAAGATTCACTATGGGCTCCAAAAACTTAACATAATAAGTTTGTATTGTTTTAAGCCACTAAGTTTTTACAACAGCAATAGGAAACTAGTACATTATCTAAAATGTTTTATGCTCTCTTATTTATATGCTGGTTTGTTTTCATCTTTTTGATAGTATGCAAGCTCCACGAGGGAAGTGACATCTGCCTTAATTACATTCTGTATCCCTGTGTCTTCATTGCTTAGAAGAGTATTTGACACATAGTAGCTGCCAAATAACTTGGTTAAAGGAATGAATTATTAGACTGAATACTTAAGGTTTAATCAGAGAAGTGGAGTCACACACATGCACATGAATTATACCTTATGTAGTTTTCGAATTGAGTTTAGTAGTCTCTGTACTGCTCATTGTCCTTTCATTTGATCTGATACAGGAGCGCAGAGTCCACAGAACAAGCATTTAGGAAGGTAAGATAGATATAAATTGCGAGAGAAGAAGATCAAGCTGTAACACACAAACTGGAGTCCTTGAGGACTGATGGAAGTGTCAATTTTGTTGGATATGTGGTCTTGCATAGTATTGATCTCCTGCAGAAGTCAAGGCACCCATTGTCATGTTGCTACACACACACACCTGGCCCAGGAGTTGGTGATGCTGAAGAACCAGGGAAGGTGGAACAGTTGCAAGCCTGGCTGCAGCCTCATACAACAACACGAGTCAGAAGATAAGTAGTATATATGAGTGGCAAAATGACCGCTGCTTCAATTCCACCCTCGAAATCTACCAAGAGCATCTCAGATTGAATTAACCACAAAAACAGGAAACATACAGAGATAGGAATTATCTGAAGTGTAGTTTAGCCTAGCCAAGTCGGCCATTATAAAGTCACTAAGGTTTATTATTTCCCTTAAGATGTCAGAGTTAAAAAATTTGCTTAATGACCATAAATTTATAACTAGGGAAAATGTGTAACCAGAATTTTTAATGGTATCATATATATATATTTTTAAAATATATTTTATTGATTTTTTTACAGAGAGGAAGGGAGAGGGAGAGAGAGTTAGAAACGTCGATGAGAGAGAAATATCAATCAGCTGCCTCTTGCACAACCCCTACTTGGGATATGCCCGCAACCAAGGCACATGCCCTTGACTGGAATCGAACCTGGGACCCTTGAGTCCGCAGGCCGACTCTCTACCCACTGAGCCAAACCAGTCACGGCATGCATTTCCTTTCTTTTCTATCAGCTCCTGAAAAAAAATTGTTGACATTTCCAGCTATGATCATGATTTATCGCTTTCTTGTTTTAGTTTGGAAAATGTTTTATTTTGAACGTCTGTTTTGAGGTATATAAACGTTTATTATTGTTATTACTTTTTGGTATATAAACATTTAGATAATTCAGTCTTCCTGCTGAATGGACCGTTTTATCATCATGACATCCTCTTCTTAATCTCTGGTATTACTTGTTCTGACTTTGATATTAATATATTTCTTACGATTATTTGTGCTTGGTATATTTTTTCATTCTCTTAACTTTATTTTTTTAACATTTACTTTTCTTTTATAACATCGCTTTTTTTAAAAATAAATCTTTATTCAGATTATTACAATTGTTTCTCCTTTTTCCCCCCATAGCTCCCCTCCACCCGGTTCCCACCCCACCTTCTGCCCTTACCTCCTCCCCACTGTCCTCATCCATAGGTATATGATTTTTGTCCAGTCTCTTCCTGAGCCCTCCCATACCCCTTTCCCCCTGAGAATTATCAGTCCACTCCCTTTCTATGCCCCTGATTCTATTATATTCACCAGATTATTCTGTTCCTCAGGATTTTAATTCACTTGATTTTTAGGTTCACTTGTTGATAGATATGTATTTGTTGTTCATAATTTTTATCTTTACTTTTTTCTTCTTCCTCTTTAAGAATACCTTTCAGCATTTCATATAATACTGGTTTGGTGGTGATGAACTCCTTCAGCTTTTTCTCATCTGTGAAGCTCTTTATCTGCCCTTCAATTCTGAATGATAGCTTTGCTGGGTAGAGTAATCTTGGTTGTAGGTTCTTGCTATTCATCACTTTGAAAATTTCTTGCCAAAGCCGGTTTGGCTCAGTGGATAGAGCGTCGGCCTGCGGACTGAAAGGTCCCGGGTTCGATTCCGGTCAAGGGCATGTACCTTGGTTGCGGGCACATCCTCAGTGGGAGGTGTGCAGGAGGCAGCTGATCGATGTTTCTCTCTCATCGATGTTTCTAGCTCTCTGTCCCTCTCCCTTCCTCTCTGTGAAATATCAATAAAATATATTTAAAAAAAAAAGAATTTAAAAAAAAAAAGAAAATTTCTTGCCACTCCCGTCTGGCCTGTATAGTTTCTGTTGAGAAATCAGCTGACAATTGTATGGGTGCTCCTTGTAGGTAATTAACTGTTTTTCTCTTGCTGATTTTAAGATTCTCTCTTTGTCTTTTGCTCTTGGCATTTTAATTATGATGTATCTTGGTGTGGTCCTCTTTGGATTCCTTTTGTTTGGGGTTCTGTGCGCTTCCTGGACTTGTAAGTCTATTTCTTTCACCAGGTGGGGGAAGTTTTCAGTCATTATTTCTTCAAATAGGTTTTCAGTATCTTGCTCTCTCTCTTCTGGCACCCCCATAATTCTGATGTTGGTACTCTTGAAGTTGTCACAGAGGCTTCTTACACTATCTTCAACTTTTTGGATTTTTTTTTCTTTTTGCTTTTTCGGTTGAGTGTTTTTTGCTTCTTTGTATTTCAATTCTTTGACTTGATTCTTGTGTTCCTCTAGTCTGTTGTTGGGTCTCTGTATAATATTTTTTATTTCAGTCAGTGTATGTTTAATTTCTAGTTGGTCCTTTTTCATATCTTCAAGGGTCTCATTATATTTATCGGCCTTTTCTAGAATATTCTTGAAAAGCCTTATAACTGTGGTTTTGAATTCTATATCCAGTTGTTTGTTTTCCTCCATTTCTTTCATTTGTGATCTGTTTCTTTGACGCCACATTTTCACTGCTTCCCTGAGTTGGTAGGGTAGATTTGTGTGCTAGGTTTCCTATATGGCCCAGTGGGTCGGCCTTCCCAGTTAACCTGAGGTGGACACTCTTGGTGCACCCCTTTGTGGACTGTGTGTCCAGCCTTGTTGTAGTAAGTCTTGATTGTTGTTGGTATCACTGGGAGGAATTGACCTCCAGGCCAGTTGGCTGTAAGGATCAGCTGTGTCTACGCTGGGAGAAGTTCGGTGTTGGAGATAGCCTTATAGGATTAGACTTGCCAAATTGCAATAGCCTCTGTGCTCAGTGTGGATGGGGTGGAGTCTCAGGGCAGAGCAGACAGTCTTCGCTTCTAGTCAGCCTTGCCCTTGCGTGCGCGCGCCTCCATACCTCTGCCTTCCCCGGCTCCCGAGTCTCCGCCCGAGAGTTCAGATTCCCCCCACAAGAGCATGGGTCCCCAGGGGCTCGCCTGGAACTGGGGTTCAGTGCAGTCAGAACTGGGGCTCAGTGCAGTCAGGAGCTTCTGACTCCCTTCCACTAGGGAAAACCTGTGGCAACCTCCGCAGCCTTTGTGCACACTGGCACGCGCGCGCCTTCAGACCTCTGCCTTCCCCGGCTCCTGAGTCTCCGCCCAAGAGTCCAGATTCCCCCCAGTAAGAGCGTGGGTCCCCAGGGGCTTGCCTGGAACTGGGGTTCAGTGCAGTCAGAACTGGGGTTCAGTGCAGTCAGGTGCTTCCGACTCCTTTCTGCTAGGGAAAGCCTGTGGCAACCTCCGCAGCCTTTGTGCACACTGGCACGTGTCTCCAGACCCCTGCCCACCGGGGCTCCCCTGGGTCTCCCCCGGGTCTCCGAGTCTCCGGGTGCCTTTCTCTCTACCTGACAGTCCAGACGTCCCCTGTATGAGCCTGGGTCCATGGGGTTTCCCCCGGGACTGGGGTTCAGTGCAGTCAGAACTGGGGTTCAGTGCGGTCGGGGGCTTCCTTTCCCCCTCCTGCCAGAGAAAGTCAGCCAGGCTCTCAGCCGCCCTTCCTCTCTGCGCGCACAAAGACCCTTTGCCGTACCTCCAATTCTCTGTGAGCTTTTCTCTTTACTTCTAGTTGTAGAATTTTCACTCAGCCAGCTTTCCTGTGGTTCTGGATGGTGTCCGTTCTGTCTTTTAGTTGTAGTTTTGAAATTGTTGTGTGAGGCAGCAGTTTAGGTGCTTACCTATGCCACCATCTTGGTTTCTCTCAACATCCTGGTATCATATTTTGATTGTCTTATTATTGATGCACCTCCATAATGGACATACAAGGCCACCCACCCTTACATAGGCTTGCATCTCTATCAGGCATTCTAAGCGCTCCTGAATCAGCACTTGCACTGCCAATGAAGGATATGCCCTTTGACTCATCTTTTTCATTCCTTCCATTATAGGCATCTCTCTCTCTCTCTCTCCTTTAACTGTCCCATTCTTTATTAAGATAAGATAATATATTCAATCAGGGTCTAATTTGGTCTTACTGTTCCAGTACCTATTTTTGTATCTTTAAGTGATTTTTTGGAACAGATTTATTACATTGATTTATGCAACATCTTTGCTAACTTCTTGATATTTGAAGAGTAGGAAGGTACTATTCATTACCAGGAATAAAATACTTAGTTTTTGATAATCAAGCAAAAATAAAATTGAGGAAATGGAGAAAACCTAGTTGTTTTTTTCACTCAGGTTGCCAGAGAGTTCATAAATCCTCAGGTATCAGGAGTCTCATCTTGAATCTTCCTCCCTCTTTTCCTCTCTCTACCTTGGTTTCCTAGGCCTTTCCACTAGTAGTAAAAGTTGGGTATAAAATTTTGCACATAATATTTCTTTATTCATACATATCACCATATAAGTTAAGATTGGACTGAAATAAGATAAATTCCTATGGAGCTTGTCCTGCCTACATCCTTAGTTAGGTTAGCTGGCATTTTTAGAATTTCTTTCAAAATACAGCATTTCCTTGGGGCAAATAAGATTTTCTCTTTGCATTAAAGATAGTGATTACATTGTATCTAGTAATAACATTTTATTGCGCTCTGGACGGGAACTGGATTGAAACCTCTGGTAAGATGAATAAATAACAGGAAGATTCTGTTTTTCCTCCTCTTCCTAAATAGAGTTGCAGGTAAAAGGACAACCACTTGATTGTTTTTTCCTTCTTCCTTTCTTCGTTTACTTTAGGATGCATCTATATTTTTTTCTGCATTGCTTTGTTATTATGTACTTTGCTAGTGAGTGATGTAGCCCTGATGAAAATGCATGAACACAGCAGCAGGTTTATAACAGGGCATTATAAGTATATTGAGTTATACTTAGGCATTTTTAGTGAGTCGAATAACTTTAATTTGTAAAGACAAAGCTAGATGGAGATCATAATCCTGAGCTGCCTGCACATTTGCAGCATTCGTACATTCAGTCAAGCTTGAAACTGGAATCTTCCTGGATTCTTTCCTCCCTTCAGCATGTCTAGTCAGCCAGCAATTCTTTTACATTTTTGTTCATTATAACCAGTATTTTTAGTCACATATATCCTATTATTATTATTACTGCCTCCACCCAAAAAGGAGCTCTCTTATGTCCTTACAGTAGCCTTCTAAAGGAACCCCTAGCCTTAATTTCCTTTCATTTCCTTCAGTTTATTCTGCAAAATATCTCCTACTTCACCTTCATACAATACTTCTGTCATCATGACATTACTCAAAAGCCTTCAATGTCCTACCACCTTCCATAGGATGAAATAACAGTCTTTAGACCAACATGCAAGATACATATATATCTTCCCTTTCTTTCTGTGTTTTTAACCCCTGCCTATGAAGCTTTGTTGAGCGGAATTAGAATAATCAGTAGAGCCAATGAATTAAAAGGATTTAGAACTTGAGAGATCTAGAAGGTGAGTGAGGGTGGACAGTGAGGAGAGATGCAGTCAAGTCAGATCTGAGAGGGAGATTTAGAAAGTTCTGAGAGAAGCAGGGGAGAGATTTTGGTGGCTGCTATACTGTTAGTGAGATATTGAGTGAAAGAGAGAAAAAGTGAGATCAAGAGATTTTTAGATACTGCACTGTGGATTATGACTAGAAATCTTTCTGTTATTTTGAGTGACTCAGGAAAGATAAATATTAGTTTTCAATTCTTTTCTCTGCCTGGTGACTTTTAAAAATGAGACCAACACTTTGTGAGGGACTTGGGAGCAAGAGGAGGCAGTTTTGTTTCCCTCATGAAGCCTTTCACACAATGAACATAATCTAAAACTGGAGGAAGGACTGTGAGAGAAGAGGCTGGCTTATGATGAGTATACGGCATGGGGGCTGGGGTAGAATTGAGGGTGAGGACAACTCCAGGAAAGTGACATTTGTGCAGAAACTTGTGAGATGACAGTTGTGGGAATAAAGGGCATAATCCAATAATCCATGTGGAGTGTTTAGCACAGTGCATGACAAATGGATTAGCAATATAATTGTCAATTATTTTCAACAATCATTTAGTGTTCTTGTGTCTTCTCTATAACTAAAAGGTAAAATTATATAGGCTAGAGCAGATGCTTTTGTTCATTTTAAATCCCTGTAATGTACAGCTTTCTCCCTTACACTGAAGTGTGGTTAAAAGAGTATGAGATTTTAGAGGATTCTAAACAAGGATTAAAATTCATGATTTATGGACTGTGAAACTTTAGGAAAAATATTTAACTGGACCCAAGTTTTCTTTTTTTGTAAAGTATCATACTACTTACTAGTACTTCAGAAGATTTCTGGGATGATTAAAATTATTTACATGTCTGATATAACATAGGTGCACAGCAAAAGGTAGTTTATTAATATTATTTTCATATTTATAAATAATATATAAAGGAAGAAAATTAATATACAATTAGTAAATTTAAATGAATACCAATAATTTGAAATTTATAATTTTGTTGTGGGTGAGAGAGTTTGTATCATCTGTAAAGAAAGTTTGATTAGTAAAGAAATAATATCGATAGAATGTTGATATTTTAAAAGGTTATACTTTTTAGAAAAACAACTTCTATCCAGTATCCAAAAAAGTGTATATATACATATATATTTAAAATACACCACCAAAAGTCACCCATAATCTCACTCTCCACTTAGCTCTTGTTTATAGAAGAATATGTTTCAGAATATTTAAAAAGTATTTATATATGATGAGTTATCTGTAATTATCTATTATCAATTGGAGAGGTGCTTCAAAAATCTGTCATCAAAAACACTGCAATAGTATATTTCCTTTGCAGCTTTAAAAAAATTCACCACATTATTTAACAAATACTTGACAAATTTTCTATTTTGGAGTAGTTTATTTTTATCTTAATTAGTAAGGTTATTATTATAATTACTATTGTGTAAAGACTTTACACTTAGGTGAAGTGTAACCTACCTGTTTTGTTCTTCCTTAATGTCGTGTGGACTTACATTTTATAAAACTTGAATGTCCAGCTCTGACTGGTTTGGCTCAGTGAATAGAGCGTCGGCCTGTGGACTGAGAGGTCCCAGGTTCAATTCCGGTCAAGGGCATGTACCTTGGTTGTGGGCATATCCCCAGTGGGAGGTGTTCAGGAGGCAGCTGGTCGATGTTTCTCTCTCATCAATGTTTCTAACTCTCTATCCCTCTCCCTTCCTCTCTGTAAAAAATCAATAAAATATATAAAAAACAGAAAAACAAACAAACAAACAAACTTGAATGACCTGTGAATTAAGGGTTACATACCATGTGTTATAGAAGAATACTCCTGGCTCTCTGAAAAAAGGTATTACTTTGGGTGATGATTTTTATCTATAATTACATTTCCTTTTTGCTGTCATAGAAAGCCTGCTATTCATTATAATATGTATTACTTCATAGTCACTAAACTATATAAGAAAAAACATCTTTGTTTATAGTTTGAGGGGAATCTTAAAATCACTGCATCATGAAGATACTTGAAACTTTTGCCTCATTGAAAAGCATGGGATGTTTTGAGAAAAATCAATAAACCATATTCCTACCATAACCCAAAGGGAACAGAGTTATTGAGGTTTAAAGTAGCTTACCCCAAATCAGAATTCCTCTAGCATGGAGATTTGTGAGGAAACTTTGCAACTAACAGCTAATCATACCATACTTGGTGAATTACTTTGATTATATAAAATAATTGTAGTCATTGCACATTACAAGAAATGTTCAAATCCTTTCATTAAAAACACAACATTATGCATGCTATTAATTTTTAAGATGCATTACCAAACAGGTTATTAATATTAAGGGGACACATTTGTTCTGTCCTTAAACACACACACACACACACACACACACACACACACACACACACACACACATTTATTTGTAGTTGGGATAGAAGCTTCATCTTCACAGTATGAAACAGAAGACAGGGAGAATACGTATGGTTCCCTTCTCTTAACCACAAGATAATTCTCCTGAAAAATCTCAAGTCATTTAAAAAGTTTAGCAGACTGTAATTATCTTCGCTGTCCTCTGTTATTCACTGTTCACAGCCCCATTCAATTCTCAACTGTTTCTCAGCCTCTTAGGCTGCAGTGTGATTGGTTGCCAATGGATGTCAGGATGACTTATTTGTGGGTCACATGCACAGATAAATTCTGTCTATTCCAGAGATAATTTCCAAATAAAATGTGCAACTTGTCTGATGCGAGTTTCATTAGTGTGTGAGATTCAATAGATAATGTTTGAAAGCACAGTTCCAAAATAGAAAGTCCTATTTACAAACATGTATCCTTTTAGAAATAGGGTTAGTAATGGATGTTGCCTAATTAATAATAAATGGATATTGCTCATACATCAAGGGTCTTTATGCACAGACTCAGCTTTATTTGTCATGTATTTACTAGTAAAACATAAGAATAATGACTGTCACCATTATTTCCAAACTTTGTCTATTCACAAGTCTAGGCTTGAAAAGAGGGACGCAGACATGTTTAGCAACTCTGATATAATCAGGTAGTGGTACAGCTGTATAAGCAGAGTGCTTTGAGGTCAATGAGGAGGGACAGAAGCTTTATTGCTGGGTGGTGGGGACAGTGAAGAGATGAGCAGATGGCATATGAGCCCATCTTATTTGAACTTCTAGTAGATCTATTCCTACTCCACTTCTTCCCTATTGCTGTTTGAAAAAGTTTATTTTGGCAATTAACAAAAGGAATGCCCACCTATCAATGGTATAACCATCTGGCATCCTATATATTTTATTTACCTTGTTTATTATTTTGTGACTCCCACCCACCAGAATAGAACTTCATGAAGGTAGGGGTTGTTGTCTGTTTTTTTTTTTTTTTTTTTTTTTTTTGCTGCTGTATACCCATGGCCTAGTAGGGTGATAGGTATACTAGTAGTGTGGGTGTTCAAGAAATATTTGTTGAATGGATGATTGAATAACTGAAAGATAAATTATGGAGTATTTGCAAACCCCACCAAAGAGAAAGGAAGGAAGAAGAAAAAAAAATCAGCATTTCTGTCACATCATTGGTATCATTTTTGTGTGTATCTTGAAGGCTTATTTGCTTGTATTAGTTATGTTATTGTAATCATTTAACATAAACAAAATTGCATATTTCAATTAGCTCAGTTTTCCTGATTAATATTGCTTAGTCTATGCATTTTTGGGAATAAAGATCAAAATAAAAGTTACCTAGAAAACTATACAGAATAACTGCAGTAACATCTTTTTTTAAGTTACTTTTTATTTTTCCTATGCAAGCCATATCTATTCTGCTTGCTAAACAGTGTTTATATCTATTCATTTTTTTTCCATCTCTCCTCCCAGCCCCCTGGTCTAAGCTACTTGCTTGGTTTATTGCAGTTGCTTCCTAAGTTGCTTTCTCCACATGCAATCGTGCCTGTCCTCATGCCTAGTTTTGGGTTTTACTATCATATGCTTTGGCCTCACGAGAGAGAATGATTTCTTCCACAAAACATTTACTTCTTTCGATCTCCTACCTGATATTCTTCTGTAGATTCCAGTTGACTTTGGAATAAAATCTCCGAAGCCCCTGTGTGATACAGTTGGTCTTTGTCTCTAGCCTCAAGCCTTGCCATCTCCCACTTTTTAAGATCTGTACTTAGTGTATTTGAATGTGTCGGTTTCCCGCTCCCCTCCCCATTCCTTTGATGAAATGCTATCTTGAATAGATTGCTCTTAATTTCAGGTCATCTGCTTCTGGGGGAAGGTGGGTGTGGTTATTCCTAACTACTAATCACAGTGCCTGTCACATGGTGAGTGCTGATAATGTTGTTCACATTGAATTCGTGTGTTTTTTTTTTTTTATCACATCTTACTATATGGACTGATCTTTAAGGATATTTATGATAAGAACAGTTACAGATCCAAGCAGAAAGATGAAATAATGAGTGACTTACACTACTTGTAATTGGATCATTTAATCATCATTTGCAAGTTAAAAATAACATGACTCAGATTGTTTAATGTGAATTTTACAGAAGGAGAAAATCATCACTCAAGTACTTTGGCAATAAAATGGTCATTATTGTTTTATGAAGCTTTTGTGTAGAAAAAAAACCCCACTTCTTTTTTTTTTTTTTTTTTTTTTTTTTTTTTTTTTTTTAAATATATTTTATTGATTTTTTACAGAGAGGAAAGGAGAGGTATAGAGAGTTAGAAACATCAATGAGAGAGAAACATCGATTCAGCTGCCTCCTGCACACTCCCTTCTGGGGATGTGCCCGCAACCAAGGTACATGCCCTTGACCGGAATCGAACCTGGGACCCTTCAGTCCGCAGGCCGACGCTCTATCCACTGAGCCAAACCGGTTAGGGCAAAACCCCACTTCTTATGTAATAAATCACCTAACAACATTCCATCTATATAGCCTAGGTGTAGTTCTAATAGTTTAAAGGTATTAGCAATTGTTCTAATTCATTGTACCAGTCATTGCCTTGAATTAGTGATTCTCACTATCTGATTGGGTGGACAGTAAGGGGAGTTGATTGAGATTTTTAATAATCGAAAGGGATGTAGAATAGCCCTGGCCAGTGTTTTTTCAGTTGTTAGAGCGCCAGCCTGCACACCAGAAGGTCTCAGGTTTGATTTTTGGTCAAGGGCACTTACCTGGGCTTTGGGTTCAATTCTAACCCTGCTTGGGCATGTGTGGGAGGCAACCAATCTATGTGTCTTTCTCACATTGATGTTTCTCTCTCTCTCTCCTCTCCCTCCTTTCCACTCTCTCTGAAAATCAATGTGGGGGGGCGGGGAATGGATATAGAATAGAGTTGAAGTTTGTCCTAGATTATAAAGAGGGATTTTAAAAATTTGCATGTAGCCATTGAAGGGTCTCACACATGTATGACATTTATCACAGAGGGATAAAATACTAAGGAAATCAAGTTCCCAGATTTTGTGATATTTACAAACATGTGACTGTGTTCCTGCCAAACTGGATGTGAAAGGAATCCATGAACAATTTATCTTCCCCCTCCCACCTCCCTATGCTCTAGTGTGAACTACATGAACAAGGACGGCACCTTAGTGATTGCAGAAACATAGGGGAAGGAGCCTGGGCCCTTATACTTTTGCAGGGAAGAGTAGACTTGTTAACTCAGAATTTTTGTGTGACAGAGAAATAATTTATCTTGCTGAAAATACTTTTATTTTGAGCCATTCTATTTCATCTGTTGAACTGATATCCCAATTAAACAATTGGTCACCAAAAATAGAAATGCATTTTATTTTTATTTATTTTTATTTTTAAATATATTTTATTGATTTTTACAGAGAGGAAGGGAGAGGGACAGAGAGTTAGAAACATCGATGAGAGAGAAACATTGATCAGCTGCCTCCTGCACACCCCCTACTGGGGATGTGCCCGCAACCAAGGCACAAGCCCTTGACCGGATTCGAACTTGGGACCCTTGAGTCTGCAGGCCAATGCTCTATCCACTGAGCCAAACCAGTTAGGGCAGAAATGCATTTTAACTAGATTTTGATGTGATACTGGGAACAGAGCAGCAGAGGTTGATAACCAGCAGAGAGAAACTACCACCAGCTTCCTTAGTAGAGAACACTTACCTGAGTTACCAATCTCACAGTCTAATGAATAAAGACAATACTCTCAACAATACAGGAAAAAAATTAAAAATTATATACCAATGTTCTAGTCTGTCAGTGTCATTTGTTTATTCTTGCTTTTCAGAAGCACTTAACATGCTTAGCAGATAATGTTCCTTCTCTTTATCTAGATCAGGGGTAGGGAAAGTCTGGCCCATGTGCCATTTAAAGCCCTGGAAATCATTTGGTCTGGACCTGCCAAGGCAACTGAAGTTGGACTTGAAATTCAATAAATCTATGAGCTTTTTTCATAGCAACATAAATTTATATTAAGGGAGTTATAGTAATGAATGATGTCATAAATATCCAAATGGTCATTAGCAGAAAAAGGTTCCCCATCCCTGATCGAGATGGTTGCTTCTTTCTTTTATTCTTTTTTTAAAAAAATATTTCTCTGAATGTATTTAAAAATGCATTTTTATTGATTTCAGAGAGGGAGAGAGAGATAGAAAGATCAATGATGAGAGAGAATCCTTGGTCGGCTGCCTCCTGCATGCCCCCCACCAGGAATCGAGCCCACAACCTGAGCATGTGCTCTGACCGGGAATTGAGCCATGGCCCCCTGGTTCATGGGTCGATGCTCAAACACTGAGCCACACTGGTCGGACATTTGAATGTCTTTTTAATAAATATTCGTAATAGATATTTTGGAAGGGCAGAAATGGCCAGGAACTGAAAATTAAGCTCTTAAATATCTGTCTTAGAGAGAAAGATACTTGTTTTATAATGGAACCAGATTTTCTTTTTGTGCAATAGTGCAAAGGGGGTGAGTATCAACTAAGTTATGACAGGAATGATGCACATTCAGACTATTGAGAGGCTTAAGAACTCCCTGAGAGTCAGAGGTTCAGGGAGATGCTCACTGTTACTATTAATTTGGAAAGGTGTTTTCATTACCTATTGCTCCACAACAAATCACAACAAAACTTAAACCTAGTTAAACCACTAGGTTATAACAACCACCACCATTGATTGTAGTTTTTTGGGGCCAGGATTTGGGGAGGGTTGTGTTCATCGGTCCTCACTTCAGATAGCCCATGCAGTTACAATTAGATCAATGCTAGAGCTGCCCTCATCTGAAGGCTTGACAGGGGCTGGAGGATGCCTTTCCTAGGAGGCCACTCACATGGCTGGTAAGTTTCTGTTGTCCAGGACCCTCATTTCTATATTTGGACTTCTCTACGTAGTTAACTGATATCAGGGGAAGATGGGGGGCTTTCCCCAGAGCAGGCAATCCAAGCAGCAAGGTGAAAGCTTCAGTGCTTTGTATGGCCTAGCTAGCCTCAGAGTTCACATACCAGCACTTCTGCTGTATTTTGTTGGTAAAATCTGTAAGTCCTGATTTAGTGGTGGCCTGGAGTATACAAGGAGGTGACTTGGATATTGGTTTCTACAAAGAATAACTTAAGGGTATCAAGAATTGGGGAAGAAATAGAATGAAGTGGCTGAGATATAATCCCAGAACTGAATCTATCCTTCCCCCTGATGTGAGTAGGGTGGTGGGAGAAGGGTTCTTTTAGCTAATAAACATCAACTTATATCTTGAAAGATATAAATAATAGTAAGATTTGTTTATTCTGAAGATTCTATAAATAGGACTGTAAGAAACAATAATTGCCCTTCTAGATGGAACCAGGAATGGTGTTCTGAATGCTGGAATACCATCCAGGTGGGCTGCAGGGAATCTGTTGGGGAAAATAAAGAACTAGACTATTCTATCCTCTGGATTTTAGCCACTAAAAGCATCAATATTTTTTGGGTAATGGATTTTGATTATATTTTTTCTTCATCCATTGACATATTGGAGCAAATTTTTGACCATTCATTTTGTAGCTATCTTTTGTTTCTTAGATTCTATCACGGAAAATTTCCCATGTTAATAACATTCATTTGTGCAATGAGATTTATCAAGGACTCAAAAGCCATAGGCCATAAAGGCAGGGGTTAATAGCTTGGCCTCCTTACCCCATTCTAAACAGAGAAGCTCTGCTTGTATTTACTTTTTATGTTGCAGCTATGTGTAGGGAATTTTTTTATTAAATGGTTTTACTACTAAAAGGGTTAAGAAAATGTGAATCTACAACTTCATTTTAAATAGCTGCTTCCTGTGTGTGGATGTAACATAAATTATTAAAACAATTCTCTATTGTGAATATTTTGATAGTTTCTTGCTTTCCTCTATTATAAACATCACTGTGATAAACAGTGTCACATGAATAATACTTGTACTCATCTGTAATTACTTATTTATTTCATTCCTAAAAAATAAAAGTCCTGGGTTGAATTATACATTCCTTTATTGAGATTTTATTTTTAAAGTTAAATAGTTTATTAAATGTATTGGGGTGACATTGGTTAATAAAATTATATAGGTTTCAAGTCTACCATTCTATAATGCATCATCTCTATATTGTATTGTGTGTTCATCAGCCAAAGTCAAGTCTCTCTTTGTCACCATTTATCCCCCTTTTACCATCTTCTATCTCCCCCATTCCCCTCCTTTCTTGTAATCACCATACTGTTGTCTGTGTCTGTAAGTGTTGCTTTCTTCCTTTTTTTTGCTTAATCCCTTCACCCTTTTCACCAGCCCCCCAACACCCCTCCCCTCTGACAGCTATCTGTCAGTCTGTGTATCTATAAGTCTTCTATTTCATTTATTTTGTTCATTAGATTCTACATATAAGTAAAACCATTTGGTATTTGTCTTTCTCTGACTGGCTAATTTCACTTAGTTTAATACTCTCCAGGTCCATCCATACTGTCAAAAAAGGTAAGATTTCCTTCTTGTTTACAGCCAAGTGGTATTCCATTGTGTAAATGTACCACAGCTTTTTGATCTACTCATCTACTGATGGGCACTTAGGCTGCTTCCAAATCTTGGCTATTGTAAATAACATTGCAATGAACAAAGGGTGCATATATTATTTATCCCCTTTTTATTGAATTCATTGGGATGACACTGGTTAACAAAATTATACAGGTTTCAGGTGTACAATTTTATATTACATCATCTGTATACTGTATTGTATGTTTAGCACCCCAGGTCAAGTCTCCTTTATCACCAGTTATCCCCTGTAGACTCTCTTCCACCTCCCCGCCCCACTAGTCACCACACTGTTGTCCATGTCCATGAGCTTTTTCTCTCTTTTTCATTTTTTGCTCAATCCCTCTACCACTCTCCAGCCCCCCAATCTGCCCCACACATACACAACAGCTGTCAGCCTGCTTTCTGTCTTTGTTTTGCTTGTTAGTTCATTTTGTTCATTAGATCCCACATGAGTGAGATCATGTGATACTTGTCTTTTTCTGACTGCCTTATTTTGCTTAGCACAATACTCTCCAGGTCTCTCCATGCTGTCTCAAAGGGTAAGAGATCCTTCTTTTTTACAGCTGCATAGTATTCCATGGTGTAACTGTACCACAGCTTTTCTATCTACTCACCTACTGATGGGAACTTGGACTGTTTCCAGATCTTGGCTATTATAAATAATGCTGACATAGGGGTGCATGTATTCTTTCTAATTGGTGTTTCTGGATTCTTAGGACATATTCTCAGAAGTGGGATCACTGTGTCAAAGGTAGTTCCATATTTTATTTTTTGAGCAAACTTTATATGGTTTCTCAAAGTGGTTGCACTGCTCTGCATTCCCATAATAGTGTACTAGGGTTCTTTTTCTCCACATCCTTGCCAGCATTTGTTGTTTGTTGATTTATTGATCATAGCCATTCTGGCAGGTGTGAGGTGATACTTCATTGTAGTTTCAATTTGCATCTCTCTAATGATAGTGACACTGAGCATTTCTTCATATGTCAATTGGCCATCTGTATATCCTCTTTGGAGATGTATTTATTCAAGTCCTTTGCCCATTTTTTAATTGTATTGTTTATCTTCCTGGTGTTGAGTTGTGTAAATACTTTATATATTTTGGAAATGAACTCCTTATGAGACTTGTCAGTGGCAAACATGTTCTCCCATACAGTGGGTTCCTTTTTCTTTTTGCTTATGGCTATATTTTACATTTTTAAAAAGTTCTTAAAGCAGGTATACAGGGAAACAGAACCACAGCAAGACCAAATGACCTTTACAAAACTTCCTCATTGGCTAGAGACTCTCACAACTAGAATCCAGGTCTCCTGCCTCCCAGTTTAGGAATTTAAAATGCTTTTTAGATTTCTTCAAGGAGAGTCAATCTTTAAATTCAGCCAGAGGTGGCATGAGGAAGACTCCACCACACACATAGGAATACAATTTTTAGAGGTGTAGAGTAGTTCCCGCAACAATCCATTCTGGGTGGCATGAATGTGTCACTTTTCTTGGGTAAACTGGAAAAAAATATGGTTGGTTCCCACTGCAGGACTTGCATGTCAATAAAGGAGGATTGCTGCTAACAAAGAAATAGCTCCATCCATCACCAGAGGAGTGAACACGATCCTTCTCAGATGAGCTGCTCATTTTCACCCTCCATCATCCATCTCACTAATGGTGAGTACCAAGATGTCTCAGCAGATGCAGTGAGATTGGTAGATTATTAGGGATAGCTTTGTCCCCTCGTGATTCTGAAATCTTGAAAGGTCAAATGAGGAGACTTTGACAACCAGGGGTGATAAAATATATACTTGGTGGAAAACATTTAGCTTTTGAGAGCAGAGATTTTTTTTTATTTACCCTATTCATTAGTCTCTGCCTGAACTACATTTCTTGTCATACGATCACAAAAATGCTTGTTTAAAGACAAGAGACCCTTGTAATGAAGGCGATTTGCTGCCACACTACAAAGCTGCTGAAGTCCCTGTGATGAAAGCCAGAGTAGATTCCTTTGACTTGTTTTAATTTTTTAAACATATGAAAGCAATATTTCCTGGTGCAGTGATAAGATATTAACATATCTTGTAAAAATTTCTGATGGACTTAGATTGGGAGATATTAAATTTTGAGAGTTATGTTCTCTGAGTTAAGACTAAATTTGCTGCATTCTGGAGTGATATGGTATTTCAGGTCAAGTTGTGTTCCCACTGAGGGATGGCCCCCAGTCTTTGCATATTATGATCATAATATTGTGGGATCAATTACCATCACATTAACCGTGTCTGTTAATAACTATGTAAGACAGACTGATTTTGTTTGTGAAAGTTTATTATTTATATACTCCAAATTTTTTTCCAAAAATCTTCCTCTTCCTTGACAAAATGCATTTAATAAACATTTGTTGAGTAACTGTTACATTCATGAAACATATCAGACATTTAGGACATATATCCTATCTAATAAAAGAGTAAAGCTACACCCACAAGCCATGCCCACCAGCCAATCAGGAGTGAGTATGCAAATGAACCCCAACCAAGATGGCTATGGCCACAGAGTGAGTAGGAGGGAGGCTTGGGTTTCCCCGGCGATGGAGGAAGCCAAGCTTTCCACACACCCTGGCGGGCTCAGGCCTCCAGTCAAGGCTACAAAGTTTCAATTATAGAAGATAAATAAAACCCAACAAAAATGGCGGCAGCCATGGAGCTGGAGAGAGCAGGAGGCTAGGGTTGCCCCCGGCAATGGAGGAAGCCAAGCTTCTGCAGCCCTGGCCTGTCTTGGCCTCCGCTTAAGGCCACAAAGTTTCAATTATAGAAGATAAATAAATCCCAACAGAAATGGCTGCTGCCACGGAGCGAGCAGTAGGCTTGGCTCCGCTCCAGGCTACAAAGTTTCAATTATAGAAGATAAATAAATCCTAGATACCAGGGCCTCCGCTTGGGTCACCGGGGGGCATGGATGGCCTGCAAACCACCACAGGCCCCTTTCCTAGGCTGCCCCACGCCCCAAGGGAACCCCCACCCTGATCTGGGACACCCTTCAGGACAAACCAGTTGGCCCCCACATGTGCACCAGGCCTCTATCCTATCTAATAAAAGAGTAATATGCAGATTGACCAACACACAAGATGGCTACCCCCATGTGGTCAACGATCCTGCCCCCATGTGGACACAAGATGGCCACCACAAGATGGCCAGCAGGGGAGGGCAGTTGGGAGGGACCAGGCCTGCAAGGGAGGGCAGTTGGGAGTGATCAAGCCTGCAGAGGAGGGCAGTTAGGGGCAAACAGGCTGGCAGGGGAGCAGTTAGGCATCAATCAGGCTGTCAGAGGAGTGGTTAGGGGGTGATCAGGCTGGCAGGCAGAAGCCGTTATGGGAAATCAGGAAGGCAGGCAGGCGAGCATTTGGGAGCCAGCAGTCCTGGATTGTGAGAGGGATATCCGACTGCCCTTTTAGGCCCGATCCCACCAGGATAGGGCCTAAATGGGCAGTCGGACATTCCTCGAGGGGTCCCAGATTGGAGAGGGTGCAGGCTGGGCTGAAGGACACCCGCCCCCCCGCCCCTGTGCACGAATTTTGTTCACCGGGCCTCTAGTAACAATATAAAACAGCCTTAGAATTTAGGCTTAAAAATAGCCATCTGTTTGGAACATTCCCTAATACTCAAATTGGGATATATTGGTTAGTTTCCACAGCATTTAATTTATAACTTTACCGCAGATGTAATTTTTTTTCTTATATTATTATTAGTAATGTACACATTTGTCTTCTCTGCTAGACTTCTTGAGGGAGGCATCTGCATTTTTAATAGTGCTTCCTAGTACTTTGATTGAGTGTGTTGACACAATGAATGAAATAAATATGATCCTTGTCTAGTAAGAGAAAAAAATCTATAAATGATAGAGTTGCATTATATACAGATTTAATTTACATGATCAGAATAACTCTAATCCTGAATATGTCAGAATGTTTGGATCACAAAGAAATGTTGATTTGAAGTAAGAAAGTGGGCTTTTGATGTCTGATTCTTTCATTTAATTGGAGGATTTTTTTGTGTATTGTTAATGGGAATAGAATTTTGACTGAGTTATGACTGACACATATATGAGGAAGCCATAGATTGTTTAGAGTATCATAATAATTTTATGTGTGTAATGTCTTTTTCTCTTACTCTAATTCATAAAATCAGAGTATATTTCATTCTAAGTGATTTACCAACTTTTACATGGCTTTTTCTTTGTTACATTTGTAACAAAACTCCAGTGACTTGGAGTTTTTTGAACCATTTCATAAATGGGTATTTGAGCCTCAAAACAAACATTTTAATATGTATATCAATTTCTGGTAAGAACTAGTTTCATTCACAGGCTGTCATTTTTGTTGCATGAAATTAGTATATGTCTAAAGAGTTGATGTAAATTTACATGCAGAGTTAGTTTTACATTTTTTGTTTTCCTCGTCTTCTCTGGTAGCCAAGTGGGAAATCAAAAATCTCATCTCATAAGATGAGCTCCCATTAAAAAATGTAAGCTCATATCTGTTTGAGATTCCCACAGTTTCACTATTATAGGAATGACTTAAAAATGTCTGCAACAAAAAGAAAGACAGCCTTGTTTACTTCACAGATTAAACCCTTAAAAATAAAACCCAGGAACAAGGTAGAGATTTTTTTACAATTCTAAGGAGGGTAAACACATTTAAGTTACTGTCTATGATAATGGCAATAAAATACACTTATTTCCTTAGAATGGCATGTATTTCCATTTCAAATAAATTCTGTTATTATACTTTTCAAGCTGACTTGTTTTGATTTAGACAGAAAGATGTGTCATGACTAAGAATAATAAATATCAGATATATTTTATTTCTATAGAATAATATGGGCTGAAATAGTCTACTGTTTATAGCAATATACTTTTTGGTCAATATTAGAGGCTGTAAGTTGTAGAAATGATTTAAAAAATCACTTCAAAAAAGAATAAAGCAGAAACTGTTTAATAACAATATTTTAACGCACTAGATATGTTCTTAAGTTATGTACAAACTAAATGTTAATTTATGGAAAATATTGAGAAGTAATTGAGTTTCTGTATTTATTGAGAACCTACCATATAGCAAGTATTTTCTACTAGGAATGATAAATATATATAAAACATAGTTTACTTCTATAAAGTAACTATGAGCATTTGAATAATCCTATCTCTACATACATTTATGTTTAAATGTACTTATGTCTGATTTTCATAAGGTGGAGTATGTATAGAAATAATTTAAACACACTATAGTCATATTATGTTTTTGAGAACAACTTTTTCTAATCAATAATCATGACACTAAATGTAGTGATCTTAATAAATACATTTTAAAGTTTAGGTACAGTATAACTCTTCAATTTAAACAGACATTGTATTAGTCATATTCTTGGATTAAATGACTCATCCCCATTTCTATCCCTTGGATCACAGATTTTGTATTCTGGCTGAGTGAACAAAAACTAGATGGTATCTTATAAAATTGCATCTATATCTAACAATGTATTGTCTTTCAGTTGACATTGTTACTGAGTCTTCAAAAAACCTTTCCAATATTCCATAAGGCTAATTGCTTTTGGAGCACAAGGCTAGAGAATCCCATGAACATCAACCAAATTTCTTCATTGTGAATAGAGCTTTCTTAGTCAGAAGTAATATTGTTTGGTTTAACTTGACAACTAGACATCCAGTAAGATAACAGATGGTGTACCTGGCAAAGCATAGCAGGCAGAGAAGTCAAATCCAATTTCAGAGTAAGTGTTTATTCCAATAAGGAAAAGTCCACTATGGGGAAAGGGTCCAAAATAATCAACTTGCTGCCAAGTGGCTATCTGGTCTCCTCAGGATATGAGAATTTATTAGGGGCTCAGGAAGGGCTGCTGTTTTGCTGGAGAACAAGGCACTAAGTAGTGATGATGGCCAAGTCAGCATGGGGAGGGAAGTCCATATGTTGAGCTTCTTCAAAATTCTCTTCATGTCACCATGGCAACTTTTTAGTAAAGTTTAGTAAACACTACTAGAACTGGGGAAATAAGAGACTAAGTGGCATCCTCATCTTAGAACAACTTCTCCCCAAATTTTTATTTTATTTTTTAAAATATATTTTTATTGATTTCAGAGAGGAAGAGAGAGGGAAAGAGAGATAGATAGAAACATCAATGGTGAGAGAGAATCATGGATCAGCTGTCTCCTACATGTCTCCTACTGGGGATCGAGCTCATAACCCAGGCATGTGCCCTGACCAGGAATCTAATCGTGACCTCCTGGTTCATAAGTTGATGCTCAACCACTGAGCTACACCAGCCAAGCCTCCCCCATGTTTTAAAATTTAAATTCTTTATTGTTGAAAGTATTACATATGTCTCCTTTTCCCCCCATTGATCTCTCCCCAGCCGTTCCCCACCCCCCCCAGCACATGCCCTCACCCCATACTGTCTGTGTCCATTGGTTATGCTTATATGCATGCATCCAAGTCCTTTGGTTGATCTGTTACTCCCCCCCTCCCCCGCCCTCCACACAAACACACACCCTCCCTCTGAGGTTTGATGGTCTGTTCAATGCTTCTGTGCCTCTGGATCTATTTTTGTTCATCAGTTTACGTTGTTCATTATATTCCACAAATGAGTGAGATTATGTGATACTTATCTTTCTCTGACTGGCTTATTTTGCTTAGCATAATGCTCTGTAGGTCCATCCATGCTGTTGCAAATGTTAAGAGTTCTTTCTTTTTTTTTTTTTACAGCAGCGTAGTATTACATTGTGTAGATGTACCATAGGTTTTTAAGCCACTTGCTTGATGGGCACTTAGGCTATTTTCAAATCTTAGCTATTGTAAATTGTGCTGCTATGAACATTTGGGTACATGTGTTCTTTCTGATTGGTGTTTCTGTTTTTTTTTTTTTTTTTTTTGATATGTTCCTAGAAGTGGGATTACTGGGTCAAATGGGAATTCCATTTTTAATTTTTTGAGAAAACTCCATACTGTCTTCCACAGTGGCTGCACCAGTTTGCATTCCCGCCAGCAGCGTACCAGGGTTCCTTTTCCTCCACATCCTCGCCAGCACTTGTCATTTGTTGACTTGTTGATATAGCCATTCTGACAGGTGTGAGATGGTACCTCATTGTTGTTTTGATTTAAATCTCTTGGATAATTATTGACTTTGAGACTTTGAGCATGTTTTCATATGTCTCTTGGCCTTCTGTATGTCCACTTTCAAGAAGTGTCTATTTAGGTCCTTTGCCCATTTTTTTTATTGGATTTTTTATCTTCCTTTTGTAAGTTGTATGATTTCCCTATAAATTTTGAAGATTAAATCCTTATTGGATGTCACATTGGCAAATATGTTCTCCCATGCAGTAGGCTTTCTTGTTTTGTTGATGGTTTCTTTTGCTGTGCAGAAGCTTTTTATTTTGATGTAGTCCCATTTGTTTATTTTCTCCTTAGCTTTCATTGTCCTAGGAGAGGTGTTAGTAAACATATTGCTATGAGATATGTCTGATATTTTTCTTCCTATGGATTCTTCTAAGATTTTTATGGTTTCCCATCTTACATTTAAATCCTTATCCATTTTGAGTTTATTTTTGTGTATCCTGTAAGTCAGTGGTCGGCAAACCATGGCTTGCGAGCCATATGCGGCTCTTTGGCCCCTTGAGTGTGGCTCTTCCACAAAATACCATGGCCTGGGTGAGTCTGTTTTGAAGAATTGGCTTTAGAAGAAGTTTAAGTTTAAAAAAATTGGCTCTCAAAAGAAATTTCAATTGTTGTACTGTTGATATTTGGCTCTGTTGACTAATGAGTTTGCCGACCACTGGTATAAGTTGGTGATCTATTTCATTTTTTTGCATGTATCTAATTTTCCCATCACCATTTATTGAAGAGTATGTTTTGACTCCATTGTATGCTCTTGCCTTCTTTGTCAAATATTAATTGAGCACAATGGCTTGGATCAACTTCTGAGTTCTCTGTTCTGTTCCCATTGGTCTATATGTCTGTCCTTGTGTCAGTACCTCCTTTTCATTGGAAACCTGCTGAATATTTGCATAGGACAAATAATATTTTTAATCTCTGAGTTAATTCTGAGAGGTTTAATATCTTTGTCCCAGACCATCTGGTCAATCCATTAGTCCTTGAATTATTCTTCATGCAATATCTCCCACAAGTGGACCACAGTATGTACCCTGGAGTTTTGCCCACTGAGGGGATTATCCTTCCTTCTGTTTTCCAGGTCCACCTCAAATGGGGCTGTCAAGCCATAGCAGTCCACTTTAAATGAATGCCAGCATATTGAGCAGAGCTATTTTTGTATCAGAAGAGTTTAAAACACTTTGCATGTGGTCATAGGTATGATGAAGGTTGGGGCAATGATGACACTGCCATAGGAATAAATCCTAGAAACTGAATCACCTATTCATGTAAACGTGTGACCACAGGAACTGTATTTACTGGTGGAATATCGATGGGTATGCACCATGTAATACAGATGTTCAGTGGGTAATGGGCAGCTGAGGATGCAGTGCACCCTGGTGTATTATGGGCAGGTGTTCAGTCTCAATATAAAGCCAATAAGAGACTAATTTCTAGCCAAAGAGGGCACAGTTTTTCTTTAATACCTGAGTTATGAATTGCTTATTGGGGTTAAATTCCAGCAGCCTGAGCTGCCACAGACACTCCACACACTATGGGAACTGTTGGGTCATATGGGCTAAGAGAAAGATCTGCTTGCACTGAAGTTGGGGCTAGCTGGAAAGCTACCCCTAACTATGGCCCTGATCCAGTTACCACTCCTGATCGCTTAGCATGTGACTTACTGCAGCACGTAAAACATGGTTTACAAAGACTTTTCCCCATAAAACTTAGTAACTGTCAAGTGTCGTGTGTCTTTCTTTGAGGATAGCATGTCAAGGCGCAGCAACTCCTAACTGCCTGCTTGCTACTATCCACATGAAATTTCATGAGGGTGGCAGGCAGCTGAAATGTTCTGGGATTGTTTTTTCAGCCACTAGCACCCATGTGTTACCATGGCATTTAAAGGACTGACTTCTTTCTGTTCATCAGGACTTAGATACAAATGTTATCAGTATAGGGGACAGCATGACGTTCTGTGAGATGGTGAAATCAAGGTCTTTTACATTAAATTATCACAGAAAGCCAGATAGTTGTCTTAGCCCAGAGATGAGACAGTGGAGATATATTATTGGCCTAGCCCAGAATAACAAACTGCTTCTCATATTCTATCTCTCTCTTTTTAAAATAAATCTTTATATCCTCTTCCCTCTATTAACTCCCACTTCCAGTCTGCCTCCACCCCCCCCGCCCCCACCCCAGGCCTTCACCACCCTATTATCTGTGTCCATGGGTTATGCATATATACATACAAAGTCTTTGGTTGATTACCTCCTACCCACCCACCCTCCCCTGCCTTCCCTCAAGATTTCATACTCTGTTCCATGGCTTCTCATATTCTCTATTGGGATAGCAATATATATATATATACACACACACACACACACACACACACACACACACACACACACACACTAGTGGCCCGGTGCACGAAATTCGTGCATGGGGGGCGGGGAGGGAAGGGTGTTCCTCAGCCTGGCCTGCACCCTCTCCAATCTGGGACCCCTTGAAGGATGTCCTACTGCCAGTTTACAGGGATCGGGCCTAAACTGGCAGTTGGACATCCCTTTCACAATCCAGGACTGCTGGCTCCTAACTGCTCACCTGCCTGCCTTTCTGCCTGATTGCCCCTAACCACTCTGCCTGCCGGCCTGCTCGCCCCCAACTGCCCCCCCCCATGCCAGTGTGCTTGCCCCCAACTGCCCCCCCCTGCTGGCCTGCTCGCCCCCACCTTCCCTCCCCATGGACCTGCTCGGCCCCAACTGCCCCCCCTGCTCGCTCCAAACTGCCCCCCCCACTGTCCTGATCACCTCCAACTGACCCTCACTGATGGCCTGCTTGCCCCCAACTGGCCCCCCTGCTGGTCTGCTTACCCCCAACAGCCCTGCCCCCCACCAGCCTGATCACCCACAACTGCCTGGCCTGATCACCCACAACTGCCCTCCCCTTATTTGGCCTCTAGCTGCCTCTACCTCGGCCCCACCACCATGGCTTTGTCCAGAAGAACGTCCGGTTGGCTGGCTTGCCTGCTGGTCGAACTCCTGATCGAGGGGACAATTTGCATATTAGCCTTTTATTATATAGGATATACACTGAGTGGTCAGATTATTATGCGTTCAGAGATCATAATAATCTGGTCACTCAGTATATATATATATATATATATATATATATATATATATATATATATACTGTATAAATCTTCAGATCAGTATTTATGAACCAGCAGGTAAGCAGGGGCAGTGTTCATTTGCTTCCCAAATGAGTTCACATTTAGGATAACTGCTACAGTGGGAGAAATCACCTGATTAATGTATTATAATCTTTGTCATTTTAAATGATTTATTCATTTGAAAGCAAGTATGAGATATTTCCCAGTTACTGAGTACATACATCTATTCCAACCATGTACTCTGGAACCAGATTAATAATGGAAAGAGGAAGTGAAAGATCAGTTTTCCAGAATGACTGCAATGATATTTCTGGTTCCATATGCTCTTCCAGAACCCGGTTACTCCTCCATCAAGAGGTAAATTCTATATTCCTGTCCCTTGAACTGAGTCAGATCTTTGTGACTGCCTTCATATACAGAATGTGGCAAAAATGACACTGCTGTTTCTAAGGATGTGTTAGAAAAGGAGATGCAGCTTCCTCCTGGCTTGCTTTCTTGGGATGCTCAGGGTGGTTGGAACACAACCACCCTGTTATAAGGATGACAGACTGCATCCACAGCTACTTGTGGATGCTCTAACAGCTCCAGCTAAAGTTCCTGCCAACAGCTTACACCAACTGCCAGATATGAGTGAGGAGTCTACAGATGATTCTAGCCCCCAGCTGATGCTGAATACTGCAGAGACCAGCTTTCCCTGCCAAGTCTTGCCCAAGAGGCAAATTTATGAACTCGCAAATTTTATAGTAAGCCACTATGTTTGGGGATAGTTTGTTACTGAAATGGATGGGATTAGAGTTCCATAAGACCCACTTGAGATGCTCTCTGGTCACAGCCCTATTCTTTCAAATACCACACTGTCACCAGTAGAAGACAATATTTTGTGCTTTTGGGGACTGTGAGCTGAAAGCTAGTCTCTAATAATCCCTATTCCTTCCCCCAGTGCACATTAAGCCTGGTATTGGCTGCAGGTCCCTTTGGGGAAGCTTTTATGATAGACACTTATGATGTTATTGTAAGATATTCTCTAATTATACACTTTTCCTATGAAAGGTACACTAGGTTTGTGAACTGTCTCAAGTGATCTGGCCATTTACTTAGATCCTAAGAACCCAAGGATCAGACATCTGCCCTGTAGGTCAGATTGTCCTGGTAATCATACTGATCCCTTTGTTAGCATAACCACGCTCACATCCCCTCTTCTGCTTACAAGACACCACTTTGTCTTTGCCACCCAAAGTGTCCATCATCTTTGAAGTAGGCCATTTTAAAAGCACCATAACTATGCATATTCCCAGCCAACAGAAAATAGTCATCTTGGTACTTATTAAATATGTTGATGCTCTTCAGGGCAATGTCACTATAAGTGCTCATGAAGGGCCATTCTTTTGGACCTTCTTAAGGGACATGGTTTAGGTTCTTGCAGATACCAGGGAAGTAGATCTCAGGTTACCCATAAGAAATCCACTTCAATTTTAGTAGCTCCTGAAGATGTTGGGTTCCTTCTTCTACATCATACCAAAATTTCTTTTCTTTCTAACTTTATTTATCACCATGAATTTAGGTTTCAGTCAGCCACCCTGGAAACATTTAGACCGATTTTCAGCTGCTTAATTAGATACAGTAAATCTTTGCTAAGTGTAGCTATGATGAGAAATTTAATTTATTTTGAAATGATTTCCTCTCCTTAGTATAATGTCAGAAACCACCCCCACACATGTTCTCTAGGATTTTACTAATATAAATTAACGAGATTTGAAATTTTCCCCACCTGCAATGGAACATGTACATTTCTCCCCACTCTCCTCTTCCCTCCACCTCAACAGAGTAAGCAGGGTCTGACTATGGTCTTAGATGTGCAGATAATAGATGGTTAAGATACATGAGAACTGACTTTCCTTCACAAGGCAAGGTTCCTAGTCCAGCGCATTGACAGATTTTTATAGGGAAGCACTGATCAGAGTAAGGGGAGGAGAAACTGCTTCCACTGCTAAGTGGGGCTCAGCAACGTTTGGGAATTCAGAGCTCTCAGAGTCATTTGAGTTCTCTAGGGTGACCCCATTTTAATTTTCAGGGTTTTACTTTTTCCCAGTCAGTGGTCTCAATTTTACCTAAGAGACCTGGCAAGGATGTACAATCAAATGATGCCATTTGACAAAATTTACTTATTTGCTTACCTCATCCCTGACTATATGAGATAAGAGATTCTCTTGGGCTAGTGATGGAAAGTTCCTACTTCTCTCACTCTAAGTTGAGCTGAGAATTTAGGATTTTGAACTTACAATATCATTTCTTTTTGTGATTCCCTATTATAAGGAAAAGAATACAGGGTTTTCATTCTTTATGTCTTTCATACTGTTCTGTGGTGGTGGTTTCTCTGTGTTCTGAAGCCAGACTTCAATTAGCTCTTTATTTCAGGTAACTGTACCTGATAACTTAAATGTTTGATCACCGTGTTTATGGGTTGTTAGAGGCTGGATCCTTAGCTACCTGCAAACCTAACCTGTCCATCTGACCAAGCTCAAATTTCTATTTCCTTAAGGATGTGGTATCTGTGGCCATGCCTGCAGCTAACTCAGTGTCCGCCAGCATGCTGGCTGAAAACAAGAGAAGCTACTTAAACAGAAAAGGCATTTGTTAAAACATATTAGATAGATTGTATAGTCTTTGGGAGGGTTAGACAAGTGGGCTTTGCAGCTGCAGAGCCAGAAAAAACGTACTGACAGTACTGTGAGTACTGCTTCACCACATAACCACGGCTGCTGCCACTGGGAGACAGTGCCCCAGCCTGCACTGTGGACATTAGGCTAAGACCACAGAAACCCTGCATGTGGCTTCCTAAAGCCGGACTTCTCTCTCATCATTCTGAGCAGAAGACGGATCCCTTATCACCTCTGTGTCCTCATGTTGCTTGTTTCCAAATTAAAGTTTCCCATAGATGTATCTGTGAGGCCTGGCCGAAGTCACATGGCAGTGTTCTATCGGTGAGAGTGCCAGGGAAGTGGGTTCTGGCTTTTAACTTTGGTAGTGAGAGGAAGGGGTTAATTGTCTAAGACTGATTTCCAGCAGGCTGGTCTCCCAGAAAAGGAATTTACCTCCTTCCTGGCAGATGATTTAGAAACTACACATTGCTCCATGGCAACTAGAGAAAGCTCGTTGCTTAAGGTAATCATCCTTGGTAGAATGCTGAAGTGCCAAGTCCAGTCTGGGCCTGAGTAATGCTGTACACACAAGGCTTGCATCCCTGATTATGCCAGGAGATGAATTGGTTCCCTACTGGTGCAGCTTAAATGTGTATGGCCTAAGTCCTAAGAACCTTCTTTGACAGTTTGATGTCTGTCCTTGCTAAATCCTAGTAAACTACCCCAGAGGGTGAAGAGCAATGGGAAAATGGCTCTCCTAATGCTGTGTTTGTGAGTCTTACTTAAAAATGCTGTCCTAGAAGGTCTAATGGATGTGATTTCTGATCACTTGCCTCTGATTACTCTGGAGCTTGGCAGGACTTATTATTGCTATGTAAAGATGATGAGTAGCTACAGGCTTAATAAATTTCCGCTGCAGATAAGTAAACTAATCTACAACCTGATTTTCTTTATGTTGAAACAAATACTAATCTTAATTATAGATAATTGTCTAGGATTAGGAGATTTTTATAAGTGGAATAATAGAGTTGAGATTCTTGGGTTTTTGGTATCCTTTTTTAAAAAAATATTTTTATTGACTTTTACAGAGAGGAAGGGAGAGGGATAGAGAGTTAGAAACATCGATGAGAGAGAAACATCGATCAGCTGCCTCCTGCACGCCCCCTACTGGGGATCGAGCCTGCAACCAAGGTACATGCCCTAGACCAGAATCGAATCTGGGACCTTTCAGTCCATGGCCCGACGCTCTATCCACTGAGCCAAACTGGTCAGGGTGAGATTCTTGATATCTTAATATTTATATAAATAAAATATTCCTAACATTTTATTTAGAAAATCAAAGGAAATAGTGGAAAAATAAATTAAAGATACAAAATAATATGGTTCTCTGGTTCAGATCCAGTGTGGTCTGGCCTCATTTTTGCAGGAGACCATCGATCTGTCATCAATCATTTTCTGAAAACTTGTTGCAAGAACCCTGAATGTGGCCACTGAGCCTGAGACAAGGGCAGTGGCTGCATTGTGCTGTCTCTTCTAACATGCAGGATTGCCCTGGCTGCAGTTCTCCCAATTATTTTAATACTCCGCGTTTTTCTATATTTATTTAGACATATTTACCAGTCCAATTTGATATTCAAGCTTTTGTTATGATTTGCTGTAGTAGAGTAAAATCAAAGAAATAGAGACAGAGGCCAAAATGTTTGTGAGTGGCCCAAATGATGGGTTTCTTAGGGGAGTGGTTTCATCTGGCTACTCTGAGTAGTATGTTAGCATCAAATAATGTAGATATCACCAGCTTGTAACTTACCACTTTCTTTTCAATGTCTATATGACTAGCCTGAACCCTTGATTGCATAAAACCTGGGCTTCTACTTGGTTCAACTTTCCAAATATTATTGGGACTCCTGGGGTTACTATTACACTGGGTACTTATCATTCTCATGATTTTCTTTATATTTTTATTGGAAGTGAATTCAATTCTAAATACTACATAGGATATCATTATACATCGTAAAGTTTAAATGGTATTATATTATGTATATAATTTTATGCTTAATTTTATGGTCAGTATTTTTCTGAAATATACTTATATGTATAATTTATTTTTACAGTTTTATATACTTTTTTTGAGGATACTACAAATGTTTATTCCTCCGTTGGTATATATTTAGGTTGTTTTCAAATTCTTAGTGTTATAAAAACTGCTCTTATAAACTAGTGTATTCTAATTTTGTAACTATTTATATGACTTACAACTGTCTTCTCACAGTCTGTGGCATGTCTTTTCACTGTTTTTAAAAATAGTGCTTCATGTCTAGTTTTAAAACTTCCACTGGATGGTTTGCTTAAGAAATCCACCTGTAGGACTTCTGGTTTAATGATAGGGACATCAAGTCAGTTTTTACTCCTTTTTCTGAAAAACATGTAGGATACTGAAAAACAGAAATGCTTTCTCTACTTCCTTCAGTGAAACTAGAACAAAATTGAATACACATCAAAATATAAATCAAATAGAGCCAAAGAATTGTGACTATCAAGCAGGGGCTGTGAGAAGAAGCAGAGAGAAATACCCATGGTTGCTAAAAAAAAAGATGCAGAGAAAATATTTCAAAGCGAGGAGCCTCTACTACAAGATGCAATATCTCTTTGTAATGAGTGGAATTGGATGCAGAGACTGGGTTGAGAGTTTCTCTATACCTTATTGTAGCTGTAGGAGGATTATCTATGTTTTTATGAAATAGTCTGCCAATGGGAAAAGGAAGAGAAGATATTTTGTAGTCTTGGAAGAAGCAAAGATGGAAAGAAGGTACACAAAACTTGGCCATTATGAAAATTCCCACAAAAAGGAAGTTGGGGTCTACACTACTTCAGAAATCATATACAGATAGCTTGATAGAAAAATATTATTTCTTAAAATATTGTGTAATCAAAAATGAATTGGCATAGGATATATTCAAAGATACAAGGAAAAATGAGGAAAGAAACAAGAGTAACATTCAATTATGCAAAGTAAATATCACTCCATAGAAAAATGTTGCTATTGAGTAGATAGAAATTGTAGTCAAACTCTTCTTATGAATTAAAGAATTACATATGAAAGAACTGAGTTTATGAAATGAGGTCTTTAAGCAGATATTAAAGAAGGTGATGAAAAAATAGAGAAATAAAATATGAGTTGGTGGAATTCAAGGAAAAGGAAAGCAATCAATATCAGAAATAGAGAAATTAGAAGAAGTGCAATTAGAAAAGAACATAGAGGTAAATAATAAAGAGTAAGAAAAATACCATATAAATAGAATGGAATGAAGACAGAATGATGGATGTTGAAGACAAGAAAAGGAAAGCCAAGAAACATAATTTGGTTCACAAGGAAGAAAACAAATAATGGGACAAAAAACTGTTTACTAAGCTTCCCAGAAGTAAATGAAGGTAATAAATTTACTAATTATAAAAGGACATGCTATATCTCAGGAAAAACTGATGTAGCCCAATAAAGATATTGAACTTTTAAAAGAACTAAAGAATTATTTGGACAGCAAGGCAAATTAACTTATTAAGAGAAAAATCACCTTGCTGACTTAAGACATTTCCATAACAGCATTCAGTTCTAGAAGACAATGGAGTGATTTCTATAAGATATTCACAGAAAGAATGACTGCAGAATTTAGTCTGAGTCAATTTTGTTCAGATAAACATTTTTGAACATATAGGCAGACAGATACTATTGCTGTTATAAGTCCTTCTTGATGAATTTAGATAAAGGACTTGATTCAACCAAAGGATAAATCAGGTGAGAGGACTAACATAGATTATTAAAAATCTACTTTACTTGCCCTACCCAGTTCGACTCAGTGGATTGAGCATATGCCCGCAGACTGAAGGGTTGTGAGTTTGATTCTGATCAAGGGCACTTACATACCTCAGTGGCAGGCTCTTTAAAAATCAATGGAAAAATATCCTAGGGTGAGGATTAACAGCAATAACAAAAAAAATCCAACACTAGCACAAATGTGAATGTTATGGTTAAAAATGTCTATATTATAAATTTAATATGTATTGATACATATGTCAATATGTAATTTTACATTTATGTTTTTATATACTTTAGCACTATGTAGTGTTCTCTTTCTACATATATAGATCCTAGTGGCCCAGTGCACAAAATTTGTGCACGGAGGGGGGGTTCCCTCAGCCTAGCCTGCAACCTTTCCAATTGGGGACCCCTTGGGATCGGGCCTAAACCGGCAGTTGGACATCCCCCTTGCAATCTGAGACCACTGGCTCCTAACCTGCCTTCCTGATCACCCCTAACTGCCTCTGCCTGTCTGATTGCCCCTAACCCCTCTCCCTGCCTGCCTGATTGCCCCTAACTGCCTCTGCCTGCCTGCCTGCCTGCCTGATCGCCCCTAACTGCCCTCCCCTGCCGGCCTGATCTCACCTCCAACTGCTCTCCCCTGCCGGCCTGATCTTGCTCCCAACTGCCCTCCCCTGCCGGCCTGGTTGCCCCCAATGGCCCTCCCCTGCCGGCCTGATCACCCCTAACTGCCTCTGCCTGCCTGATTACCCCTAACTTTTCTCCCCTCCTAGCTTGATCTCACCCCCAACTGCCCACCCCTGCTGGCCAATTTGGTTCTGATTGGTAGGTTTCTATGCCAGTCAGCATCAAAAGCTTTGCCTCCTAGGCAACCATTGGCTCCTCACAGTTCACCCAGATTTGGTTCTGATTGGTTGATTTCTATGTCAGTCAGTGTCTCTGGGCCTGATAAGCAAGGCGGGGCTGATCAGCAGCCCCTGTGGAGGCCTGCAGAGAAACAGAGGTGCGGCTGCTGGCAAAGCCCGGAGAGAGAGAGAGAGAGAGGCAACGGCTGATCAAAGCTGCCACGGAGGCTGCAGATCAGACCCTGCCTCTCTCCCCCCGGGCCTCTCTCTGTGCCTGATCTGCAGCCCCCTAGGCAGTCAGTGCTGGGTCACCATGTCCGCAGCAGCCATGGCAACCCAGCACTGACTGCAGGACTGACATCCGGTTGGTCGAGCCTTCGGTTGGTCATTACAGACCCTGGGTTTTTAAATATTAGGATAGCTAAACATTTATAAAGAGAGCATACTTTTGAAAGTAGTCATAACTAAATTCTTCCTAATTTATTTTATTAAACTTTCTTACAACTCCAGATGCCTTGGTATTAATGTTTATTTACACACATTGTTTTGATTTCATATTAAAAATTTTTCACTTTCATTATGTGTGTGCTTGATTTTTGACATAAATTTTTTTCAGTTAATAATCTGATAAAATCATATAAACTGTGACCTGTACAAATATCTTGGTTCTTCTCTGAAAGTGTTGTTGCACTGTATTAGACTATAAGTTCAAGTTGTTGCCTTTTTTTCTATTCTTAGAAGTATTCATATTAATAACTCTTTTGCTTTATGCCAAAGTATGAGGTTTAATGAGAGAATATTAATTTGAATTAGCCTAATGTTCATAATTTACTCAGAGAGATTTACAAAGAGTCATTTAAAAAGAATAAAACTAGTATTTCATGATGTATAATTTGCAGTTTTTGACAGCACTGGAAAATAACATTAAATCAAATTTTCAAAAATCATTTCAATTTTATAACTATTGTATATCAAAGTTATTTGAATTTTATAGGGAGGGAATTTCCTTTTAATATACATTCAATGAATAATAATAGCAAACTTATACTGCACTGTCTGCAGGAATTGTTCCAAGTACTTTACATATGTTCACTTATTTAATACACATAATGACCACCCAATGAAGCAGTTTTATTAATAGATCCAGTGTAAGGTTGTGAACACTAAGGTGTAGTGAGGTCAAGTAGGTTGGCCAAGGTTACACCAGTGGTTAGAGTAGAGCTGAGAGAATGAAACTCAAGACAGTTTTCGGATATCCACTTTCTAGTCTTCACCACATTATATTCTTTCTTTTTCCCTGCTGAAAAAACATTTTCCATGATTTCTATGATTTAGATTATATTAGAGAATGTATTGAATGTGTGTAACCAATTTTAATACTCAGCCTGTTTTTGGAGAAAGCTTATGTTTGTTTCCACAGCAAGTTCATGTTCAAAAGCTGCATGTAGTATAAGCTTTCTTAAATCTTCAATGACATCCATATTTTCATATTTTTAAGAGCTTCATAAAATTATTTTAAAACATGAATTATAAATTCACTGGTTTTTCCTGATGAGTTTCTGCAAATTTCTTGGTTTATGATGAGTTTCTGCAAATTTCTTGGTTTATTTGTTTTTTATAAATTCTATTACAGAAAATGCAGATTATCATAATATATGTTAGATTTATAGACTTAGTATTAGAACTAGAATAAACATTAGAGACTATCTTATAAAACATTTTCATTTTACCAGATGAGGAAACTGAGGCCCAGAGAAATGGAGACCATACCTGGCAGTGCAGATGTGAAAACCTCTGTCTTCTTGCTTTTAGCCCAGTGGGGTCATATATTACAAAAGTAGTAGGTTCAAAATTTGGTTAGTAAGGAAAAAAGTGAAAGCTATTCTTTAAAATCCCATGGGAAGGAATGTATTATTAATTTAGTTTTCTTTCAATGTTGACAGGTAAGTTCAAGTTGGTTGTGTCTTACAGGGGGCTCCATTTTATTTAGTTTACCCATTTTATTTAGACTAGTCTATCTGTTCTTTTGTTAGAATAGGTTGCAACAAATGGCCTTAAAATCTCAGTGGCTTAATGCAATAACATTTATTGTTGCTCACATTATAGTCCAAGGTTGGGTTGGTGTCTCTATTCTAAATGGTCACTCAGGTGACTCAGGTTGCTTTCATCTTGTGGCCATACCATCTCACCACTTTGTGGCTTCCAGGCCACCCTGGCACCATCCTTTTGGCAAATTGGCAAGAGAAAGAGAGCACAGTATTTCAAGGGGATGAGGATGTTGTAGGGATCAGGCCTGGAATTGGCCTTCATCCCTTCATTCACCTTGCATTCCAGAACTCAGTCACGTAGTCCTGCCTCCATGCAGTAGGGTTTGGAAAACATAGTCTTATCTTCTGCCCAGAAATATTTCTAAATGATTTGGCAAATATGTAACCTTATCACAGCTATTGTTTCATTTAGGGACCATGTGGTACCAAAACTAGCACTAGAATAATATTCTGCACCATGCAATGTTTATAATTTTAAGGGTAAGTGGAGATGGCAGTCATATTTTCCATCTTATATTCACTGTCAATATACTATATTTTTAGTGGAATATGTATTTATCCTTTTTAAAATATTTGCTTTACTGAAAAATTTCAATAACTATTAAGGAAAGCATTAGGAACAAAAATATTGTGTGTATGTGTGTGTGTGTGTGTATTTGGTTTTTCTTTTTGCAAAAACCTGATTGATTTGAAAAAGGTTAAGATATGACTAGCAGAAAGACACAAAATAAGCTATAATAGACTGTTATAGCTGAGGAGCTAAGTTTTTCAAAAGAGACTGATTAATGATAAAACCCAGTGATCATACTTCTTTATTCATTCATGCCCTTATATGAGATATTTTCTCTATCTGAAAAGAGAATATATATTAATTTAATTCATAATTACCCAGTATTCTTAGATCTTAGGAGGAAAATAATTAAATAAAACATAATACTTGAAAATTTAATATAAAGAGAAGGCTCTCTGATAAAAGTAAAATCATTGGATTATAATTGTACCTTCTAAAAGTACAACTTTTGTGATAAAAATGAAGTTGACAGAGATTTTAAAAGCAGAGATGATTAAAAAGAGAGATTCATAGCTATTAGAAGCCTCTCCCCAACCCCAACATAGAGAATTAAAGGGTAGATTTGCATATTTTAAGTCTTGGAGCTATGATCCAATATAAAAAGTTCTAAAAAATTAGATTCTGAATAGAATTTCATACATAGGCCTAGTGTAATAATCTAATAATTGTTTCAAAAAGCATAGTTGAACTTAGGTTTTTAGTAGTTAACAATAATAAATTACTCTACATCTATGTTTTAGATTTTACTTTTTAATGCTTACAATTATTATTTTTACTTTCAAGATGAAAAATCTGTGGTTCAGAGAATTCAAATGATTTCTGGATAGTCACAGAATTAGAAAGTGTAAAATTGGACCAGATTTTAGATATCTTATTCTCAATCTTCTGTCTACATGTCAAAAATGTTCCCTAATCTCATTGGACAGTGAATTTGTATCATGGTACCTTTTCATCATAACCTTGAGTCATAATAATGAACTCACTTTCATATCTAATGAATGTATGCTTATTTGTGCCTAATAAGCTCCAGTTCATTCTCTAAGTACTCCAAAGATAAACCTAGATTAGAAAGTGCCATGTTGTGCAGTAGATAAAAATCACTTGTTGACTGAATGAAACATAAAATAAAGTTAAACATTTTCACATTTATCCTGTTACATATGTGGAATACATTTATACACATACACAGACACACATACAGTACACACATATACACATACGTACTCCTATCTGGGACATTTTAACATTGTCAGTGTAATATTTATTTGGGGAACCAAACTTCTCTGGTCTATTTTAGAATTTAAAATATGTTCCTTAACTTAAATGTCCATTAATAGCAATATGGAAATTTAAGTTAAGAAACGTATTAATTAAACACATATCTCTTTAGTAGGCTGATGATAAAAATTTGCTTAACATCTTGAGTGATGCAGGATATAAAGGTGTTTGTACCCTATAGTATATTTAATTAAATAGTATAGGCATAAAAAATGACTTCAAAGTTACGTACTATTAATAAGTGTTGGTGTTAAAGTGGTTAGAAGGTATTGATGTTTTTGTTTTCATTTTCACTTGATGTTTTTCTTTATTGTGTAATTATTTGAATCTGTATTTCTTTTATATTTGAAAAATTATTTCAATTTTTTCTTCATACTGGTCTATATTTTAATCAAAGTGAAAAGAAAGGAAATTTATTTTTCTTTAGGGGATGAAACTTTAATGCACAGCAAATGAACAAGCAAGCAAACAATACATTTATAAATGTGGGCTTTTTTTAGGTTTGAATAATTCCTAATAGATTGCTTTATTGATCTAATTTAACAAAAAGACCAATTTTCTTTCTTCACCTCTTTTATTTCAATCCCTATTCAATGCAACATGTTTTGAGGCTAACTTCTTTATTTTTTTAATAGCCTATGGATGCTTTTATTTTCTCACTTATTTGGAAACCAATCTCAAAAAACTTTTTTTTAAAAAAAAATATGTTTTATTTGTTTTTTTACAGAAGGAAGGGAGAAGGATAGAGAGTTAGAAACATCGATGAGAGAGAAACATCGATCAGCTGTCTCCTGCACACGCCCCATCGGGGATGTGTCCGCAACCAAGGTACATGCCCTTGACCGGAATCAAACCTGGGACCCCTCAGTCCACAGTCCGATGCTCTGTCCACTGAGCCAAACGGGTCAGGGTCAATCTCAAAAAACTTTAAGCAAAAACAGAGAAATTCTTTGTATCTTGAAATTATGAGATATTTTTATGGCATGTAAGGCTAGGTTTTACCAATAGTTAGTTTTAGGAAAACATTTTCTACACAGGTTAGTATTATCATCCCTTTTCTGTAGAGGAGTCTCTTCAAGAATAATTTGACTTGTAGTTTTTTGTTTGTTTGTTTGTTTATTTGTTTTTGCTATCTTCGATGTGTATTTTTATGTCTGCCATTTAAACATCAAGATTCAGATGTTGTACTGTCTTTTATTAACTCAGTGTTAGATGATCTAATATCTGATCCGCTGCTATAACAGTAAGACAACTGAGCACTTTTTTAAAAAAGCATGCCAGGCAAATTAGTTGTCAAATAAAAAAAAATTGGTATTTTCTGAACCCACACCAAACATTTTCTGGATATATTTGTAGATGAGTTGTGCTTCTCTGCTTTCATTTAAACTGGATGGTCATCCATGTGCGAGAAATAAATCTGAAAGCTAACTCAGTGCTCTTGGCCCATCTTTCCAAGTATCTCCTACAGCATCTGGACTTTTAAGTCTATTCCATCACGCATGATGGCTGGGCTCTCCAATAAAGTTGGCAAGAGCGGATACTTTTATGCTTGTGTTAGTCTCACTGAGAAGGCAACTGTTTTTGCTAACTGCACTTACAAACTTATGGTTTTAGCAGTTTCTTCTTTGCTTCCAAGTTCTTACCCAGATACTTTATTCCTAATAGAACAGTTATTGCCCTTTAAAAAGCAGAATAGGCAAATGAATGATCAAGTATCAGTTTATATTAAAGAGAAACGTGAAACTTTGGCATGTTAACAAAATCATTTTGGAAATATTGTGTTTGAAGAATTACCATTTCCTCTGCCCCCTAACATAGACACGCACGCATGCATGCACAGATTCATGTACGTGCACACACTTTTGGAATATTAACATTGGGTGTTTAAAACAAATTTGGCTTTTTAAAAACCAGGATTATAACAAAGACTATCAAACATTCTCATACCAAATAACTTATGTTTGGAAAAATACCTGTAAGATTAGCACAATACTCATTATTCACCTTTTTTTTTTTAATGCATTGTTGTAAGAACACTTAACATGAGATCTACCCTCTCAACAAATTTTGAATATATAATAGATTATTGTGGACTGTAGGTACAATGTTGTACATCAGATCTCTAGAGTTTATTCATCTTGCTTAACTGTGAAACTTTATTCCTGTTTGATTAGTTACTTCCTAACTTCCCCTCACCCCCAACCCCTGGCAACCCCCATTTCTCTCTTTGATTCTATGAACTTGACTATTTTACATACCTCATATAAATGGAGCCATGCAATATTTGTCTATCTGTGACTGGTTATTTCATTTAATATAATATCCTCAAGGTTCTTCCAAAATGTGGTTTACATGTAATGGAATACTATGGAGCCTTAAGAAAAAAAAAGTAAATTCTGGGATATGTGACAACATGGTTCAACCTCTTTATATAACAATATTTATTTACACATCATATTTCTATTTTTATGTGTGTGCCTCTTATTAAAAGTAAAGGCTGTGGCCCAGCTGGTGTGGCTCAGTGGTTGAGAGTCAACCTATGAACCAGGAGGTCACGGTTTGATTCCCAGTCAGGACATATGCCTGGGTTGCGGGCTCAATCCCCAGTGTGGGGCGTGCAGGAGACAGCTGATCCATGATTCTCCCTCATTATTGATGTTTCTATCTCTCCCCCTCTCCCTTCCTCTCTGGAATCAATAAAAATATATTTAATTTTTTTTAAAAATAAAGGCTGTGGACAGGGCTCCTATTTTCATCTCACATATTGAACTGAATTGATCCACCTCAGTGTTCTGTGAAGTTTTCACCTTGTAATTATGTATATATCTGTATATATATATTTTTTTCATCAAGTTCTCAATTTACTCATTTATAAGTATGAATAAATGATTTTGTTTTATCCTTACAATTTGACAAGATTATCAAAGAATAGTATGTATAGCCCTAACCGGTTTGGCTCAGTGGATAGAGCATTGGCCTGTGGACTGAAGGGTCCCAGGTTCGATTCCTGTCAAGGGCATGTACTTCAGTTGCAGGCACATCCCCAGTAGGGGGTGTGCAGGAGGCAGTTGATTGATGTTTCTAATCGATGTTTCTAGTTCTCTATCCCTCTCCCTTCCTCTCTGTAAAAAATCAATAAAATATATATATTAAAAAAAAGAATAGTATGTATAGTCCTTAGCCTATTCTATAACTGTGAACTTCAGTTTCTTCATTGGATTTGATATTAAAATAAATGAGCAAACTTTTAAATAGAGTTAAATATATTGTAGAAAAAGTAACTTAATAATTGAACAACTGCCAATTGAAAATAACCCCCATATCACACAAATGAGTTTTAGCAAATGTTAGGTCAATGTCAATTGAAAATGTGATTGCTAGTCATTCATTTCTTTACAGTTTTGATACTATATTTGTGCATTCATGAACAAACATGTTTATAGTAAGATGATCATGGCTATTGTGTTTCAAGTATCTGAACTTTAAAATAAAATGAATGCCAGGGTCAACTTTATTGGCTGAGAATTTTGGAGTTACCATAGCAACTTTGACCATGTGTTAGAAGTGGCTGACCTTAAAGTATATGTGATTTCCTCCTGGGTTCATTCCCCTTTGTTTTCATATCTATTTCCTCTGTCTTTATTTTAAAAAAGCTGCCTTTATTTTAATAAAGATAAAAATAGTAAGTACAGATGATCACTTTAAGATGTTACTGTGCTCTTTAGTAAATTCTAAACTGTCACTTTTTCATTTCAGTAATAATAATTTCTAAGATCAATACATTTCCAGCATATAGCTGATTGTGTTCTTATGATAGGAGATTATCTGCATTATATAATTTAGATTCTGGTTGCTTTGGCAACAGAGCACTTGTTTTAAATTTAGAAACTCATTTATTTTCTGTCACTTTATCCTTTACTGTTAAGGAGACAAGCTGTATTCTATTAAACAAAAAATAAAAAGAGATACAATTTTAATGGGTGAATTGACAGGAATTGCTCTTTGGTCCAGTGTAAGCTAAAGGGAGAAGGAATTTTTGCCAATTCTGACAAAAATTAAAGGACTTTCATATACTGGTAGGCTGTGAGCTAGAGAAGTGAACACAGTGAGAAACCAAATTGCATGGAAATGTGATCAGTGGCATCTGTTAAACTTGTTTTAACAAGGTGGAGATTCATAAACAGAGAAGTGGCCTAGAGGGGGCTTTATTAGTGTTTCTTCTTAGGAAGAAGTCACGTTTTGCAGTAATATTCCACTTCTGAAAGCAGGTTTTCCAGTTGTTAAAAACATAGTCTTATACCAATAGATAACTTGCATGGATTATATTTTTATTTAACTTATTAGTGAGGTAACTAGAAGAATGACAAGAATTGATTTCAAGCGCTATGAGGAAAGGAATGATGAATAAGGTTTATGTACAAGGGACAATACAGCTGTACACTTTGGGGTTACTTATGGGTAGTATATCACACAAAGTTACATTTCCTCAAGAGAGTAAAAATAATAAGGTAGGATTATTAGAAAGTACTCTATTATAAAAAAAATTATCATCCTCTTCATTCTACCTTATTCCCAACTTTTGGATAATTTTTCTGCCATATTCTTTTAATACTTTCAAATAAATAATTTAGTTGAATGTGTCACTTGGGGAAACAAAATTATTACAGAAATAAGAATAATGTTGAAGTTCTCAGATTGTTTGGAATATCACTCAGATATTGGAGAACAATCATATTCTCATATCTTAAGGTAGACAGACTCTAGTTTATCCTTACTTTCTAAGGCTTCTTCTACGGAAGGGGTCAGAGTCAATCAGTTTGCTTTGAATATTGTATAATCAGAGAATCCTATATAATAAAAGCCTAATATGCAAATAGACCAAATGGTGAAAAGATCTGTCGCTATGATGTGCACTGACCACAAGGGGGCAGACGCTCAACACAGCAGCTGCCCCCAGCCCGCAAGCCCCGACCATTGGTGGCAGTGGGGAGCGGGGCCAGTGATCGGGCGGTGCCAGGCCAGCCAAGGTGGGTGCCAGCAGGGGGCCCCTCTGAATGCCCTGCTGGTCACCCCGCAGATCGGCCCTGATCACTGGCCAGACCTAGGGACCCTACCTGTGCCCGAATTTCCTGCACCGGGCCTCTAGTTTGAATATAAAATTGGGAAGCGATATTAGCAAACATGTTCACTTTAGAAAACTGAGGTTCAGGAATTTGCATATCCCCTAAGATCGCATTACAAGTTAGTCACTAAATGGTTATCTCCTAATAACTAGCAATACATCATTCTCCTATTAACTCATTTATCAAATTGAATACCATAAATAAAAGTCCTGGGATAGATGCATCTCCTAGGGAACTAAAAAAGTAGTTGAGCATAAATGTGATCTTAGAACAAAATAGCCTCAGTGTGCATATGATACTATTGATTTTCAATTTTGAATTGGCTGCTCACAGTAATTTCTACAGAGCATTGTGGATTTCTTAGCAGAAATGCATGATCATTGAAATACCATAAGTGCCTCAAAAGAGGAATTGCTTTGTACATATGGGATAATAACAAATGCTCATACATTATAATATTTGTTTATTGTAATAAATACTCATTCCAAGTATGGCTAAAGATGACAATATGGAATTTTTTTGCATTCATCTGTTGCAAGATAGGATAGATGGTAGAAAGCACAAAAAGATAAATAAATGCATTCTAATGAAAAAAATTGCAATGTAAAAGTCATTATTTTTAGGAAAAAAAGGAAAATTTTTAAAGGAAATTTTCTCATTCTATATAATAAAAGCCTAATATGATAAGTGTCCAGTCGACCGGTCGGCCATTCAACCAATCAAAGCGTAATATGCTACTGATATGCTAAGGCTGCTCAATCATTCACTGTGATGTGCACTGACCACCAGGGGGCAGATGCTTGACCGGTAGGTTAGCTTGCTGCTGGGGTCCAGCTGATCGGGACTGAGCAAGATGGGCCGGACACATCCTGGAGCCCTTCCACGGTCCCTCCCTGCCTGGCCAACCTCCCATGTCCTTCCCTGGCCCTGATCGTGCACAAGTGGGGTACCTTGGCCTCACCTGTGCCATCTCGCAATATGGGACCCCTCGGGGGATGTCAGAGAGCTGGTTTCTGCCTGATCTCGCAGGCCAGGCTGAGGGACCCCACTGGTGCACGAATTTGTGCACTGGGCCTCTAGTTCTATGTAATAAAAGGGTAATATGCAAATTGACCCTAATGGCAGAATGACCAGAATGACTGCTGGACAAGTCACTGTGAGGTGCACTGACCACCTCTTGGTCTCTTTCCCCAGCCGTAAGGCACCGATCACCTGATGGTGAATGGGGAATCGGGGGTGGGTGGTGGCGGGGGTCGGGGCCAGCTGCGGGCAGCCAGGGAAGATGGCCCTGATCGCAGACCAGGCCTAGGGACTGTACCTGCACACAAATTTCATGTGCCGGGCCTCTAGTATTTTAATATTTTGCCTCCTGAGTGTTAGATGAGAGAGACAAGCCAAGGTTACTATTTCATAATCCAATAGCTTCAAAGTCTTACATGTGTAGATTAAAATTATTATATTCAACTAGAAATAAGATAGCACATCTGTGCTACGTGATACTTGTGTTCAATAACAGGTAGAAATTATACTGAAGAAGTAAAAGGGCAAGAAATGTCACAGTACGTTATATAAATAAAATGAATCTAAGTTCTCATTCCATTTTGTTGATGAAAAGTTCCATCTCAATTACTACTGGACTTCTCCCTCTCCCCTGCTCCAATGCCAGGTCTTGCGAAGGTGTAGTAGGATCTAATGTATAGTATTTCAGTCACTGTGGCTTGGTGGTCACGCTGTCTAGGCCCCACAGGGTCACTTGAAGGCAACCTTTGCTGAGGCTGAGGGTTTTGATATTTAGTATTCGGTCTCCCTAGCTTTATTGAATAAACATTTCCTTCTGAGACATGGCCAATTCTCATCTCTTTGGTGTGATACTTCCAAAACAGTTTTTCCCCCTAATTTAGGGACTAATGTCTAACAATTCTCCTCACATCAAGTGCATATCTTCCCTCTCTGGGATAATCTGGCATTCCTCCTTTAATACACCTTAGTTTTCCAGAAGCAAAAGAATGAAGATTGTCCTTCAAGCAACCAGAGATTTCAAACCTGGCTAATTTTTAAAAATGGAAAAGAAGGCCCCAGCCAGTTTGGCTGGGTGCATAGAGCATTGGCCTGCCAGCTGAAGGGTCCCAGGTACATACCTCGGTTGTAGGCTTGATCCCAGCCCTAGTCTGCCCATGTGTGAGGCAACCAATTGATGAGGCTCTCACATAGATGTTTCTCTCTGTGTGTGTCTCCTCCTCCCTTTCACTCTCTCTGAAAAATCAATGGAAAAATATCCTCAGGTGAGGCTTAACAGCAACAACAAGAAGATGGAAGAGAAGAAAAATTACAAGGAGAAATAAACATTCAATAAATTATCTTTCCTTAACAACTTTTAAAAATCATATAGGATTCAGGAAATCTTTTATAACAAAGAATATCAATGTAAAATATTGACATTGCTATAGCAACACAGGTGTCACAGATAGTTTTCAAAAAATAATATAGACTAGCCCTGGCTGGGTGGCTGAGTTGGTTGGAGTGTCCTCCCATACATGGAAAGGTCAAGGGTTCTATTCCCTGTCAGGGCATGTATCTAGGGTTTGATCCCTGGTCAGGGGACTTATGGGAGGCAACCAATTGATGTTTCTCTCTCTCTCTCTCTCTCTCTCTCTCTCTCTCTCCCTCTGTCTCTCTCTCTCCCTCTGTCTCTCTCTCTCATCTCTCTCTCTCTCATCTCTCTTCCTCCCTCCTTCCATCCCTCCCTCCCTCCTTCTCACCTTCTTCTCTCTAAAAATCAATTAAAAAAGATATCCTCAGATGAGGATTAAAAAAGAATAATACAAATTAGTAATAACCAAATAACTCAGAAATTACTTTATGCTATTGCCAAAACATTTGACATGGTGGAAAATTTAAGTATTTAACTTATTTCTGACTGCTACGTTTATGTATGGTCTTACTACATTTATCTCATTTATTGAGCATGATTTTGTTTTGACTGGGATAAAATGGTAAACAATTATGACTTTATATTATTGAGTTATGTCTTCTGGATTTCACCATTGTCTTGGAAAAATCAGAGAATTTCTATGTTAGAGATGTGGGAAGAAAACCTGAATTTCCATAAAGTCTATAGATAATTTTTACTCTATCTTGAGTAAAGAAGCTTTTAAGATTTATCCAAGGGGTTCTCTGAAAGCCTCTTCCCATTATACAAAGTTCTTAGATTTTAGCTTTATTCTTCATAATTTCATCCAAATATGGCAGGTCGGACTCCTCTGGCTTTGTCATCCCTCTTTTTCTGTCTTTCCTTGCCTGATGCAGGAAGTCAAGACACATTGGACTTAAGTTTCCTGTATGTTTCCCAAGGCTGCCTGCAAAACTATCTCATTTTACTGCTTACATCCACCTTACTTCTTTTGTACTTAATCCTTACAGGGATTCTGTTTCAAAACCAGTTCATATGACAGTTCTTAATTTGTTGCAACATGAAAACTGGGTGACAGAGAACTTAATGCTAAATGTTCACATCTTATAGAATTTCTGTGAACACCAAAGAGAAAGGAACTCCTTTTGAAATCTTACCCATCATTTATGATTCAATGTGTTATAAATCAGATCATCAGCACCCCTCTATTGTGATCGATAAATTTATAATATGCTCTTGGAAATATTTTAGCGATATTATTACTGAAGAATGGGGAAAATTGTGTTTGTATGTGAAATCATTTAGTGCAACCAGTGAGGTTTCTCTGTACTGAAACACTTCTAAATCTTGCTCCATGTCCATTTCATGGTTTGTGTGTAATAAACTCTACGGAGATATTCTAATTATAATGGAATTAAAGAACTGATCTGTACCAGTGCACATTTAGATCTATGCTAAGCTCTTCATTTTCTTAATCAGAATCAGGCCTTTTATTTTAACGGAGTTTATTAAGTACCTTGATTTTTAAGCCTCAACTTCCATTTTCTCCTTTAAGGATTTTTACTTACTCTGTACTACTTCCAAAAACTGATTTTTGGAGATTTTGACTTTTATTCCTTTGCACATTTTTTAAAATTAAGCTTCTCCATTTCAAATCTTACCCCTAATTTATAATTCAACTGGTGTTCTGCCTCCATTCAGCATCTCAGTATCTCGGTTGGGATATCAGCTCTCTCCCTTTGAATCTTTAGAGCATTTTGGTTTTTCTTCTATGCTCACTTAGTTTGAAGTTATTTGAGTATAAATAATATCTCTCTCATTACATTATAAGAGTCTCAGGGAAGAGACAGTCTACTATATATTTTGGAGTAGATCTTATTCCAATTCTAAGAATGTAATAGTCATTCAGTGTTTATTTGTTGAATGTGGCTATTCCCTTTAAGGGTATTTGTAGTCTAACAGTAGACCCAAACACATAATCAAAACAAAGATAAATAAAAGTGTGTTAAGATTGACCATTGCAAAACAAGTTTCTACTCTTTCTTGCTATAACAGCTTTCCCCACTTATCTATATTTTGCTGACCCTGACTTCTTTTTCATATTCTTTCTACCTTGGGGAAGAAGTATGATGAGAATGTCAAAGGCAAGGAGTCAAATGTCTTATTATTGGGATCAAAATAATATCTGCATATCTTTATGGGGATGTTTCCAGGCATGTAAGTGCTCCAGGTCAGGAGAAGAGGTTTCATGAGCAAAGTTTAGGTTAGTAAGAAGTTAATTGCATGATAATTTAAAACAAAATTTCAAAAATACCACTGTTTTTTGCAGAAGATGGAGTTTTACCTGGAGATCATGGCTCTTTAGTCTGGAAGGTGGTAAATGATCCGGCACGTTGGTTTGTCTAAGCATGGAAATGTGCCATTTACTTGTCTTCTCTATGTTCTTTGGCACAGCTACCACATTTCCAGCTGAATGGGGCATATTTTGAGGAGGTTTGAGGGTAAACCTTCCTGCAGTCACCTATGGGCAGGTGAGCAGATAGCTTATTAGATGGGTGTCACAATGGGTGTTTTTTGTCTTGATATGTTATGGAAAGGCTTTGAAGATAAACTGCCTTCAGCCAAAAGCTAGAAAAGCTAGATTTTCACATTGATTCTCTCTGATTTTCTTAGTGTTGACAGTGAGTTTACAGTGCTGAACTCACTCTTGCTAGCATGTAATTTTCTTGTTTAATACTGAATTCTATTGGGTTGAGGATGGTCAAGTGGAAAAAGTTCCATTTCTGTTTGTAAAATGTTTTACAATTCAAAAGAAAAAAATACTTTTAAAGACATTTCTTCTTATATTTTCAAAAACCTGGCAAGATAGGAAAGGCAGGGAGAGCTACTTCTTTTATATATCAAGAAACTGAAGCCCAGCCGACTATGTGACCTGCTTAAGGTAACACAGTCATCATGTAAAACAAACAAAAACAAAACAAAATTAAACACACACACACACACACACACACACACACACAGGAAAGGAACCATGAACATGAAGACGTTGTTGTTGTTGTTGTTGTTGTTGTTGTTGTTGTTAATCCTCAACTGAGGACATTTTCCCATTGATTTCTAGAGAGAGTGGAAGGGAGAGGAAGGGAGAGAGAGAGAGAGAGAAACATGATGTGAGAGAGACACATCAATTGGTTGCCTCCGCATCTACCCTGACGGGTTGGGGATCTAGCCTGTAACAAAGGTACATGACCTTGACTGGAACTGAGCCAGAGACACTTCAGTTTGAGGGCTGATGCTCTATCCACTGAGCAAAGCCAGCTAAGGCGATATGGAAATGTTTTTTGCTCCTTTCTGCTTCTACTAACTAGAACATAAACTAAACTAGAACAGAAATCATATCTAACTTTTTAAAATATAGTACCCCAACCCTGATTTTTAATAATTATGTGTTGAATACATGAACAAATTAATCCTTGTCTACCATTTAAAAAGTCTGGATAGAATTGACAATTCATTCATATTTGTTCCACATAAAATGTTTTTGTTTTTCATCCTCTCCCTCCATTCCTCCCTCCCTTTCTCCCTCCCTAACTTCTTTCTTCCCTCCCTCCCTCTTCGCTCTCCCTCCTTCCTCCTTTGCTTGTCTCTTTCCACTTCTTTAATTCTTTCTTACTCTTAATTTCTAAAGACAAGATCTCAATTTCTGAATGCCCAAACCTTAGCACAGTGTGTCATATGAAAGATATTTAATGTTCATTGAATGAGGATGCAAAGAAATCTAGTACCATGTTTACAAACCTTCACACTGGGAAAATACTGTCTCTTGAACAAATTTAATTTCTAATTATCTGCATTTATTTAATAACTTCCACTCCTTCTGTGAAGTGTGGTGCCACAACTTTCAGAGCTTTGTATTATAAACTATAACACAGGTGGCATTGCGATGAACATTCAAATAACAACAGGCAAAAAGTCGTTGAGGAGCACTATCCCCAACATGTCCAGCAACTCTGCGTCCTCTTCCTCTTCCAAGCAGGTTTCCGCCCCTTGGGTTACCTCTCCAATCAGTCTCAAGCAGCCCAAAAGGGTTGGATATCCTGCTCATTCTGTGGCTGTAATAGGTGTAGAGAGCTGGTCTAAGGACAACATGAGCTGTGGCACATAGAGCTTATTTAGGGAAGTAATTATGACTCATCTTCCTGGTGATTGTTAAGTATTGAAACAATCTTCCTTTGGATATTTATTTTTCCTCTGAGTTCCTAGGATACATTTTATTGTCTGTACCACACATTTGGCATTTATTTGCTGCTTTAAAAGTGATTTAACTTTTCCTGTATTTTTTCTTCTTCTCAATTGTAATGTAGTTAGGAGCAGAAACAGTATGCTAGCCAGTGGAGAAAGCGAAATAGATTGGAAAAACAAAGCATTGTGATCACATGTAACATTTAATCCTGCCTTTTCCAATTACCAGTTGCTTGAATTTAGGCATATTGTTTTTCTCAAAGTAAGGATAATAACTTAAATCCTACAGGATTGTTGTGGGATTAAACTATCCATTTTAAATTTATTTATTTATATTTTTAAGCAATTGTTATTTTATTTATTAATTTTTTAGAGAGAGAGTATAGATGAGAGAGAGAGAGAGAGAGAGAGAGAGAGAGAGAGAGAGAGAGAGAGAGAAAGATTTGTTGTTCCACTTATTTATGCATTCATTGATTGATTCTTGTATGTGCCCTAACTGGGGATTGAACTCTCAATCTTGGAGTATTAGGACAATGCTGTAACCAACTGAACTACAGGGCCAGGGCTATCCATTTTAAATTTAAAGAGACCTCAAAACAAAGATGGAAGTGCATCTCTAGCATCTCTAAATAGCTTGCTCGTGTGTGTGTGTGTGTGTGTGTGTGTGTGTGTGTGTGTGAATTTCCATACAAGGGGCAGTAGTTGGCAATGGTGAGGAAGGGGAAGGTGACCCTCAACATGGATGGGATCATGAAAACTATGGTAGGTAAGTTGTTTTCCATGATACCTGTTCCATACAGAAAAGAAAAGCAGCAATAAGTCGTACAATTTCAGGAGAGGTGAAGATGTGCCTTCTTACATGCATAGACCAGTGTTTGAGTAATTCCTTTCTCAGTGAAAAGCCTCCTGATGCCAGAATAACAGGTCAGCTGATGGTAACCGATGGTCATCACTGGGGGCAGCAGTGGGGGAGGCAAAAGAAGGTTTGTAGGTAGCCTGGGAAGGGGTGGTGAAATGAAGAAGCAGTCTCTGGAATACAGTAGGATGATTTTAATAGGTCCTGGGTTAACATAATAGCCAGAAGAGCTTTTGAAGCCACCCACCTGTTCATAAGAAAATGTTTAGCTGCAAGCAACAGAAAAATTGACCAAGAATAATTTGAATACAGAATATTTTTTCATGTAATAAGAATTTCATAGTAGGCGGTCAAGGACTGGTACAGGTATTCAAAATGTCACCAGGGAACTAAGAATTTTCTGTCATTCCACCCAGCCAGTATTGGGGGGGGTGACTTTTCCCCTTGTGGTATCAGAAAGACAACTGAGTCAGTAGCCCTGGCATTAAGGTTATGAGAAGGGAGACTATAGAAATGCCAAACTCATTCTTCTCCAAAATACTGACTTTCCCTTCCTCCCTCCCTCCCTCCCTCCCTCCCTTCCTTCCTTCGTTTTTTGTTTTTTTTTTTTAAATTCAGGAAGAAAAACCATTTCTAGAGATACTCACTTAGAGACCTGTCCAGGACCATCATGTGCCTGCCCTTGAGTGACAGTAAAATTAAATGTTTAACATTCCAGGCTCTCTAGGAGAGGTCTGCAAGAGAGAAACTGTTTGGAAACAAGTATACTTCTTCTGCCACACAGCCCAAACATTACTGATCTACGCAGAACAAAATACTTGGTGTGAGTTGGTGTGGGTCAGGGTAGGTTTCTCTTCCTTGTGCTAGTGTAAAAGGCCAAATGAAAAAAAAATACAAGTTTCATTGGCATAGGAGCTAGATTACCCGTATACATCCATTGGTTTGCTGATTGACTCAATAGATGCTCTCTCTATATGTGGTTTAAGGCAAGAAACTACTAACACAGTACCTGCTACAAAGCAAGTGTTCAAAAAGCATCAGCTGACTTCCTCCTTATTATTGCAATCCTCATATCCCAGTCTGTTTAGTGTCCTTGTGGTGACTGAGAACACAAGCACACTAATTTAGCTCTCTACTTCTTTCTTTTTCCCTTGGTCTGTTTCACAATGGGCCAGCTTTCTCGACACACTGATATCTAACCTGGTTTCCAACCAGGGCCCTACTATGTGACTTTTCTTATGACTCAGTTCCAGTTCTATCAATACAATGATAATATGAGCTTTTTCATCTTCACATGTCGTAATGAATGTGCACATTTTTAAAAGTGTAAAGTTTTATACAAATGTCTCTTGGGTGTTCTCCCTGCCTCCTGCTATCCATTCTCCTTTTCCTTCTAGAGATAACCTCTATTTTTAGTTGGGCATACTGTCAATGGAGTAAAAGTCAACGAGGTGTGTAGCACCCCATTTTTCCTTGCAATCAAGGCTCCTTGCATGACGAAGTTGTAGCCAATACATTTTAGGCGAATGCATTGTGTATGACATTTGGAAAAATCTCCTTAGAGAAAAGAGGCAGGTCATCGGAGACCTGGAATAAGGATATGGTACCTGGAGCTCTGGCAGTCCCTTTGGACTGAGGGATGGGGGCTTTTCCTAGGGGGTAAGGGGGTAAGAGACCTGGCAGGGGTGAGAGTTGCCCAGGAATTTGTGGAGCTCCCATTTCAGCTCATACTTATAAAATAAAGGCGTATTGTTATTTAAATCCAGCTGGAAATTCTCATTACCAATCAAACTGACAGCTTAATAAATAGTACAGGAATTGCAGGATGGTCAGCAGCTACACTCTGAAGCTGGAGAATTTTTCTCTGAGGCAGGAGCAGCTGGCCCTATTGCAGTCTGACATCGATAGTGATGAGTGGTGTATAATGATCGTTTAAGACAGGATGCTCCAGCACAGTGAAAAGAAATTCTCCAAATGTGAATCTCTTGGCACAAAAATAAAAACTTATAAATTCAACCTTTATGGCTGAGTGAAAAGAAGGTAAAAATCTTGGCCTGTCATTAATCCTACAGATGAACCATAAACTTAGAATTCATTGAGTATTGGACACTTTATTTTTAGAAATGTTTATCTAGCACCATCACCATAATTTTTGAAGTAACATATCATTTAGCAAAGATTGAATTCCTATCTTTCTTATTCATTAAGCTTATGTAGTTGAAATATGCATTTTTTGCATACAGCACTTTGCATAAAATACTTTCATTTTTCAATCCTCTAAAGCTTTCTATCTTAAACAAAAGCGAAACTTGGATTTTTCTAGGAAGAAAGATGAATGAAAGGAGTAACATTTTGAAACATAATATTGAAGTGTATTTTAAACGTGGCAAAACATTATTTTATCTTTAATTGAACTGACATATCCTTCAATGCTGACTTGAAAGTTTTTGCACCTCCACATCGAGGGGCCTTCTTTATATTTATACACACTCACACACAAGGTCGTTATTAAATATATATTTAAGGATATAAGGAAAGGTTCAACTTGTGAAAACACTATTAACTTATTTTTCATAGGTTTCTTTATTCATGAGCACGTTGAAAAGACTAAGAATATTTCAATGTTTCAGGATGAAGGAGCCCATGACTGATAGCTTTTGAGAGTCCCCGACTTGGGACTTGAGCATGGTGCTGGCAACAATAACTGCAGACATGCTACTTATTAAACAGGGGATATAAACATTTTACTGCCAGTATTCTGGAGAACTATGGAATATTATGTTTGGCTTTTATTATTCATGGATTTTATTTTTTTTTATGTGGCACAGCTGCCTTGTTCTCTATCAATAGCTGGCTCCAATTGTTTCATTTAATAAATATTTATTGAGCACTCACAATAAACTGGACAATATTCTAGGTGCTTGAGGTAGAGTAGTGCACAAAATGGAATGACTGCTGCTATGGAATTGACAGAAAAGCATGTTTTTGTGAAAATAGTCATAAATCTTCCAGTTTAAACTCTGTTACATGATTTCAGCTTATCCTTCAATATTTGAGATACAGTAGTATAATTTAGTATAGAATAACTGAAAGAATAAAGTGCTAATTTTGTAACTCTTACTATATAATTAACCCCTAAGCAATAAGAAGGAAACGTGTTTAGATGGGTTTGGTTAGAATGAAGCAATCAAGTATTTTTGGTTGAAAATAAGAGAAATTCAGTTCAAACTAAAAGGCAAAAGACATTTACATTTTGTCAAGGAATCCAACCAAGTAAACAAAAGAAGACTGCAGCTTGGCCCAAGGCAGGGTTAATATTAAAAATCAGTAACAACCCGAGAGATACAGAGACTGTCCAATGGATGGATGTTGATTCAATCAGACTAGAGCTGAGCCATCAGTGCTTGGTAAGGCCATATTGAATACTGATCAGCCCAAGCTCCAGAAATGACTGGTTTAGGGTGGTAGACACTGATAGGACCGTTTTTGTCTCTTATCTTTCCTTTTGTCTTTGTCCCCTAATTATCCTTCTACTGAAGACTGGCTCAGTCCCTATAGCTATTGACAGCTCAAGAAGCTCACGTAAAAATTACCATTGAACAGAGACTGATTTTCTTTTTTAAAATATTAATTGATTGGGGTGACATTGATTAAAAATATTATATAAGTTTCAAGTGTACAATTCTGTAAAGCATCATCTGTATATTGCATTATGTGTTCACCACCCACAGTCAAGTCTCCTTCAGTCACCATACATTTGACCCTCTTTACCCTCTTCATCCTTCCCCCACCTCCCTTCCCTTCTGGTAACCATCATACATTGTCTGGGTATATGAGTTAGTTTGCTTCTTTTTTTAAAAAAACTATGTTTTTTATTGATTTTAGAGAGAGGAAGGGAGAGGGAGGGAAAGTTAGAAACATCGATGAGAGAGAAACTTTGATCGGTTGCCTCCTCCATGCCCCCACCTCCCTTCCCTTCTGGTAACCATCATACATTGTCTGGGTATATGAGTTAGTTTGCTTCTTTTTTTAAAAAAACTATGTTTTTTATTGATTTTAGAGAGAGGAAGGGAGAGGGAGGGAGAGTTAGAAACATCAATGAGAGAGAAACTTTGATCGGTTGCCTCCTCCATACCCCCTCCTGGGGATCTAGCCCTAAACCCAGACATGTGCTCTGACCATGAATCAAACAGGTGACCTCTTGGTGCATGGGTCAGTGCTCAATCAACTGAGCCACACCGGCCAGGCTATTTGCTTATTTTGTTTGTTCATTCATTGCTTTCAGGTTTATATCCCAAATATGAGTGAAATCATATGATTTATGACTTTTTCTCTCTGATTTATTTAGCTTAGCATGATATTCTCAAGATTCATCCATGTTGTTGCAAATGGTGGTATTTTATCTTTTCTTATGGCTGAGCAGTTTTCATATAGATCACCTCTGTCGTGGGATACTTCAGTTGTTTCCATGTCTTGGCTACTGTAAATAATGCTGCAATGAACATAGGAGTGCATATATCTTTTCAAATAAATGTTTTTAAAATGTTCAGGTAGATACCCAAAAGATTGGGGGGAGGGGGTTGCTGGGTCATAAGGTAACTCTATTCTGAATTTTTTGAGGAACCTCCATATTGTTTTTCAAAGTGGCTGTACCAATCTACTTTCCCAGCATTGTTAGAGGGTTCCTTTTTCTCCACAACCTCTCCAACACTTGTTATTTCTTGTCATATTGATAATACCTTTTTAACAGGTGTGAGGTAGTATCTCATTGTATATATCAAGGGATATATATATATATATATATATATATATATATATATATATATATCCTATCTAATAAAGAGGGAATATGCTAATTGACCATCACTCCATCACAAAGATGGCTGCACCCACAGCTGAGGCCAAGTTCCCATAAGGAGCCTTAACAAGCAATCAGCAGGGACCTGAGGCTACGCCCTCCCCTGCCCCCGTGGGGCATCACAGGGGACCTCAGGCCGTGTCTCCCATCCGGCAGGGCTTGACAGGGGACCTCAAAATGCACTTTCCATCCTGGTGCTGGGCTAGGGGACCTCAGGCTGCTCCTCCCGCCCCAGCGCCAGGCCAGGGGAACTCAGGACATGCCTCTCAACTGGAAGGGCTTGACAGGGGACCTCAGGCTGCATCCCCCACCCAACAGGGCTTGACAGGGGACTTTAGGCTGTGTTCCCCCCCCCCCCCCCCCGGCGTCAGGCTGGGGGACCTCAGGTGGTGCCTCCTACCTTGGCACCAGGCCGGGGGACTTCAGGCCACACCCCCAACCCGGCGGGGCTTGATGGTGACCTCAGGCCATGACCCCTGCCCCAGCGCCAGGCCAGGGGACCTCAGGCTGTGCTCCCCATGAGGTGGGGCTTGACAGGGGACTTCAGGCCATGCCTCCCACCCCAGCACCAGGCCAGGGGACCTGAGGCTAAGCCCCCTGCCTGGCTGGGCTTGACAAGGGTGGGACTGGCCGGGTCTGGATCTAGCCCAATGGCGGGGGTGGGGGGGGGTGGCTGGGTCTGGGTCTCACGTGATTTTGAGGTGCATGTGGGTGGACGGGGACTTGTCTCTGGGTCCCCCTTTTAATGTGCACGAATTTCGTGCACTGGGCCACTTGTGTGTGTGCGTGTGTGTGCGTATACACACACACACACACACACACACACATATATATATATATATATATTATTGATTTCAGAGAGGAAGAGAGAGGGAAAGATAGATAGAAACATCAATGATAAGAGAGAATCATTGATTGGCTGCCTTCTGCATGCCCCAGATTAGGGATCGAGCCTGCAACGCAGGTATGTGCCCTTGACTGGAATCAAACCTGGGACCTTTCAGTCCGCAGGCCAACACTCTATCCACTGAGCCAAACCAGCTAGGACTCATTGTGGTTTTGATTTGCATTTCCTTTCTAGCTAGTTAGGTTGAGCATCTATTGGCCATTTGTATATATTCTTGGGAAAAGTGTCCGTTCAAGTCCTCTGTCACTTTTTCATTAGTTTGTTTTATTGTTGTTGAGGTATATGAGTTGTTTATATATGTTGAATATTAGTCATTTATCAAAGGTACTGTTTGCAAATGTCTTCACCCATATGATTGGTTATTTTATTATTTTGTTGATGGATTATTTTGATGTGCAGAAGCTTTAAGTATAAGACCTGAAAGAATAAAATACATAGAAGAAAGCATAGGTTCTACTAAACTTATGGAGCTTAGTCTCACAGAGGTTTTTGTGAAATTTACTCCAAAGGCAAGGGAAGTAAAAACAAAAACAAATAATTGGAAGTACATCAAACTAAAAAGACACTCACTTTCTTACCCTGTTTTAGTGAACATTTCTAGGAAAAAGGAAAGTTTTGTTGAGCAGATTAAATAATAGGTGTTCATTATAGTAGGTTTGCCTCAAAATTTTGGTAATATGCTTCTCCAAAATATAAAAACTCTTCACCTTAAAGAAGAGATATAAGAATCCAAATATTTATTTTAAGCAATAGTTTATTTTTTTATTTTTTATTTATTTTTCCAGAGACAAAGCTCATCAAATATCCATATACTTCCCTGCATTTCCCAGCCTCCCTTGCAGTCATTTGGGCCATGTGACAAATTTGGACTAGTAGGTTTTTACATAGAGTGGGTTTTATGCAGGTGTTTTTGTGTGAATCTGGGCTGAGTCATTTAGAAGCTGGGCACCTTCCTCATCTCCCTTGTACCATGCTTTGGCGATTCTGGAGTCCATGTGTTCCATATGGTATAGCTTCAGACTGGAGGAAGGCCACCTGTTTCACGTCATTAGGCTGTACAATGGCAATGAACTTCTCCTTAAGCCTCTGAAATTTTGGATTTTCTATTGTGGCACCTACCATTAATTACCCTGACAAGCAAATCTGTTTTAATTATAGTTTACTGGAAGGAATGGAGACTTTGGATTTATGAAAATATATATGAAAATCTAAGCTCTGTCATACACTGTGGTATTTTCTTAGGTCAGTTACTTGGTTTATTTGAGCTTCAATTTGCTCATCAGTAAGATGAGGATGATAATGCTGACTATCTCAAAAGGTTGCTGTAAACATTAGATAAAATAATGTATATAAAAATCTAGCTATGTGCCTGGTATAATAATAGCCAGCATTTACATATACCAGGCACAGGGAGGTAAATTATTTACTTATTTTAACATATTTAACCCTCAAAATAGCCTTATGTTATAGGCATTATTTTAATCATCCCCATTTTAAAAAAATTCTTACCCAAGGATATGCTTTTATTGATTTTAGACAGGGGCGGGAGAGAGAGACTGAGGATGGAACCTACAACCTAGGTATGTGCCCTGACTTGGAATTGAACCTATAATCTTTTGGCGTATGGGACAATGTTTCAACCGACTGAGCCACCCAGCCAGGGCTCATCATCCCATTTTAATTGAGGCCTAGTGAGGTAGAGTGACTTACCCTAGGCCAGTGGTCAGCAAACTGCGGCTCACAAGCCGCGATTTGCTGCTCTGTTGACTAATGAGTTTGCCGACCACTGGGATAGGGGCTTAATCACAAGGAACAACAACAGCCTGTAATTATTGGAATCAAGAGTCTAGGTCAGTGGTCGGCAAACTCATTAGTCAACAGAGCGGCAAACCACAGCTCGCGAGCCGCATGTGGCTAGCGAGCTGCAGTTTGCCGACCACTGCCCTAGGCCATGCAGCTGAGATTTGATACTAAGCAGTTGGATACCAGAGTTGGCTGTCTAGTGCCTCCTATGGAACATTTTAAAATTAAGTGATTCCTTAAATATGGTTAATAGTAGAGATATAGGAATGGAAGGACTTTGGGAATAAAATCTTCATTTGAATCTTGCTTCTACTGTATACTAAGTTACTCAAACATTTTAGCCTCAGCTTCTTTATTTGTAAAATGTCTAATACCAAAATGGTACTCATCTTATATGGCTTTTCATTGTAGTATATATGAATGAATATATATATATATACATACATATATATATATATATATATATATATATATATATATATATATATAATCACACCAGAAACATTAAATGTTAGCAGTGGACATTGGTTTCCTTCCTCTGGTTATTCTCTCAATACTGTAGTAAAAATGCAGAATACAGTGACTATTTTCTCTGGAAAATCTTTCACATTAAGAAAAAAATCGCCCTAACCGGTTTGGCTCAGTGGATAGAGCATCGGCCTGCAGACTGAAGGGTCCCAGGTTTGATTCCGGTCAAGGGCATGTACCTGGGTTGCGAACACATCCCCAGTAGGGGGCGTGCAGGAGGCAGCTGATCGATGTCTCTCTCTCATCGATGTTTCTAACTCTCTATCCCTCTCTCTTCCTCTCTGTAAAAAATCAATAAAATATATTTTAAAAAAAGAAAAAAATCATGTATGAACTTTTACTCATTAAATACACACATATTAAAATATAATGTTAATACCCATCCATGTAGTTGCATATCTGAGCAGCCCTTTGATTACCTTAACTAGTCATCAGGACACAAAAAATGCTAGAAGCAATGCAAGGGAGCAGCTTTCCCTGATGGACACGTAGCTCTTTAAGAAAAGTGCTTCTCTTTCTTGTCTCTGTGTCCTTGTTCTTTTACACATAATTTCCTTTATAAGGTATGACAATGTTGCTTTAGTACAAAGAAATTAGGTAGAAACAAGTGTTAGAACTAAAAGGAATGTTCTACATTATCTGGCCTAATCCTATATAATAAAAGGCTAATATGCAAATAGACGAAATGGCAGAACAACTGAACAACCGGTCGCTATGATGTGTGCTGACCACCAGGGGCCGCACGCGGAACATGGCGGATGTTGGCAGCAGGCAGCAGAGCGTGGAACATGGTGGGCATCGGCTGTGGCGGGATGGTGGAGCAGGTGAGTGGGGGTGCCAGACCAAGGTGGGGCTCTGGTCGCTGTCATCAGGGTGAGCCTCTGGTGGTTACTGAAAAGTCTTTGCTCCCGCACACCGCGGTGCTGCCAGGCACTTGCACCTGCTGCCAGCGCCGCCCCTGCTTACACCTGCTGCCAGCACGGGAGCTGCTGCTCGCACCTGCTGCTGACACCCAGCACCGGTCCCAATTGCTCAGTGCTGTCAGTGGGTGCAAGTGGTGGTTGCCAGCCCCAATCGCCCCTGAGGGCTTCTCCACCTTTCCTGCTCCTGAGGGGCAATCAGGGCAGCAGCCGCCACTCAACACCTGCTGACGCTGATGGCGCGGAGTGATTGGGGTCGGCACAGTCAGCGAGTGGGAGCAGCGAAGGCGGGAGAGGAGGCAGGAGCCAGGCTGCTGGCAGACAGGGGACCGAGGGCCATGGTGGGAGGGGACAGATGGAGTGGAGGATGGGCCGAGACCCGCCCCTGTGTCCACTACAGCCTCGCAGCTCACAGTTCCTTTCAAGGTGCATGATTTCGTGCACTGGGCCCCTAACGTAACTACAACAGGGAAGGAATAAGCCCAGCAACTCAATACTTGCCTAAGAAGAGACAGCTAGTTCACACTGTAGCCGCAGCACCCAGGTCTTCTCTAGCCCACTGATCTCTTGGGAACCACATTTCCTCTATATTGGTAGCTTCTGATGGGTAAACATTCATTGAAGTAATGGTCCTTAAAGGAATTTTAGAGGTCACAAATTTTTGGGGAGGGTGGGGTTGGGAATCAAAGGGACCATATGGAATCATCCTAGAGAATAATTACAAATATTATCAAAATGTATTAAATGCTGAAAATCAGGGCATCATTCAATTAATGCATATAATATGAGGCCAATAATGATTGCCTGCATCTTCCATGGAGGCCAGAAAAGTTTCTGTTCTAATCTCCAGTCCTTTATCTCTACCTTCTTAGTAGATATTTCTTCAAAGTCTTTTTTTTTTTAAGTAACAGCTCTATTGAAGTGTTTTAATAGCCACCAGAGTCAAAATGTCTAAATTAGAATACTTACCTTCCAAAAACAGCTTCCCTTTCATCTGTCCTAACTTCCTTTTATCTGTCAGTGAGATCTTCATTGTCCTAGCTACCCCAGCTGGAAATAGTAATGCTGCCTTTCTTCCATGGCCCTTTCCTTCAGCCATATTTAATTAGTCGATATATCCTACCAGTTTTCACAATTCCTAATTCTTCTGTTATGTGAACCATATTCTCACTGGATTCACTGCCCTTAGTAATAACTTCTTTTTTGCAATTCATCTGAACACCTCCTTACCTCTTGATTTTTTTCCTATTTAATAATTACAAAGCTTTTGGTTGCATTTTGCTGCTTTTAAAAAAGATTTTCTATATAGCATGAAAAAGTAGCAATTTTCTAGGATGTGGGCCCAACTTGTGTTTCTCATTTCACCTTTTCTATTTTGTTTTCTTGGACACTGATCTTTTACTTCCACAAATTGTTCTATTCATTAGTCCTTGAAATTTACAATGCATTCCCAGGTCTGGACCCTTGCTTACATTTGTTATTTAGGAAGATATTTCCTGTCCTTCTTTTATGTCCTAGCTTTGATATTTAGCTTAAATTCTGCCTTTTTAAAGAAATGTTCCCCAGTGACTCCTGCACATGCTGATTTCTCCTTTCTTTATGTTGCTTTGATATTTTTAGATATATTCTATATGTGTGGTTCTTATTTTGATATTTTTAAATGATCTAAATTATTCAACAGCCAATTGGCCTGTCAATTCCTCATGGGTAAGATTTTTGTAAAAGCTACTATTCCAAACTTAGGGTCTTGTCTATAGAAGAAGCTATAAAACATAGGGTAGGTGAATGTTTACAGTTGTAATACAAATAAGTAACACAATAATTAATAAATAATACAAGAATAAACTGTGTACTCACAACTGTAAACCTACTTTTGCCCACACCTGTATACTGACGTAAAAAACAAACAAAAAACTGCCCTGGCCAGTTTTGCTCAGTGGGTAGAACATCAGCCAGTGGACTGAAGGGTCCTGGGTTCAATTGTGGTCAAGGGCACATATCTCAGTTGCAGACTTGATCCCGGTAGGGGCTCATGCAGGAGACAACCAATCAGTGTGTCTCTCTCACATAGATGTTTCTCTCTTAGATGTCTCTCTCTCGCTCTAAAAAATCAATGGAAAAATACCTTTGGGTGAGGATTAAAAAAAGCAACACACCCACAAATTATAAATTAACTAATTAAAATGAAAGTGTAAGAGGTTCTGCATCAAAACAAAAAATTTTAGAACTCAGGGCAATTGTACATTGAAGGTACCATTTTATTTCAACACTAGTGGCCCGGTGCACGAGATTCATGCACATTAAAAGGGGATTAATTAGAGGAAATATTTTAATATTGCTATTTGCCCTTCTCTATAATAGAAGTGTCAGAGATGAAAGAAAATTAGTAAAATGCATATGAAAATCTTCCTCCTGTCAGAGTCTGGGGCACACCACGGGACTCAAAGTCAAGTCCCTGCTCACCCATGTGTGCCTCAAAATCACACGAGATCCAGACCCGGCTGGCCCCCCCATTGGGCTAGATCCAGACCCGGCCGGTCCCACCCTTGTCAAGCTCCACCGGGTGGGGGGGGGCGCAGCCTCAGGTCCCCTGGCCTGGTGCTGGGGCAGAGGGTGTGGTCTGAGGTCCCCCAGCCCGGGCTGGGGCACGGGGCACACCTTGAGGTCCCTCGTCAAGCCCCACCGGGTGAAAGACATGGCCTGAGATCCCCTGTCAAGCCTTGCCAGGTGGGAGGTGTGGCCTGAGGTCCCCTGGCCTGGCACTGGGGCAGAGGGCGTGGCCTGAGGTCACCTATCAAGCTCCGCTGGGCAGGGGGCATGGCCTAAAGTCTCCCATCAAGCCCTGCTGGGCAGGGGGCACGGCCTGAGGTCCCCTGTCAAGCCCCATGGGGGCGGGAGGGGCACAGCCTCAGGTCCCTGCTGATTGCTTGTTAAGGCTCATTACAGGAACTCAGCCTCTGCTGTGAGTGCAGCCATCTTGTGTTATGGAAACCCCCGCTTCCGCTGTGGGCGCCGCCATCTTTGTGATGGAGTGATGGTCAATTTGCATATTCCCTCTTTATTATATAGGATTTTATGAGAATCTTCAATTCACTGGCTACTTTTCTGGATACTGAGGATAGAAAGTTAAGTTAGACTCTGGCCCTGATATAAATGAAAAGAATGGGAAGAAGGAGGATGTGAAGCTTCTGATTGTAAAACTGAGTTTGTGTGTGGTGGAGGTGGGTGGCAGAGTGAGGTCCCATAGGGTGCTGGCAGAGGGGAGGAAATATGTGTGGCACTTATTCTGATGTGTGGCACTTCATTTCAGAAGGTAGTCAACCCAGGTTCAAGTTGGTTTTAGTATGAAGTAAAATGATGCTGTGTGAGGTGTTACATTTATCTTTATCAAGCTCTGAGCCAGGACTGCAAGTCAATGGCAGCAAGCCTAGTTTTCCATTGTTCATAACAACAAATGATTTAAAATGAATAAACCGCCCCCTAAGGTCTGTTGTAATATGACAATAAGAATAACAAACAAGCAAAACTTTCATTAGGTTTGTTGTACTTGCCCACCTATGATGGCAAGTTGGGAATAGTGTCTTCTACAAAAATCCTACCCTTGAGGAATTGACAGGCTATTGAATAATTAAGATAATTTAATATCAAAATAAATGCCAAACATATGCCCAAACCGTGGCCATGTGCCTGCATTTTATTGCTAATATAGAAATAGGTAACCTCAGCTGCCAAAAACAATTGGGAAAGTCAAGCATAGGGGGACCAAACATGGGCCATAGCTGTGTCCTGAAGAATGACCTTACTTGCTATGCTCCTTTCCATTGCCTGGGAGTCACAGGTCTCTAGCAGTTGTGGCAATGAATGACTTGTCTGCAGTAAAAGAACATGTATTCATTTTGTATATTTTTTTGACTTAAGAAAATAACAAAACTTTCCCCAGTATAAAATTCTCAGAGCAAATTTATCACAATAATGGAGGGAAATATTTAATTCCGGTAGGGATTGATTAAGCAAATAATGATAGTAACAAGAATAACTGTATGCTAATGTAGTGCTCATTCTGTTTTCTAGTAAAACTTTCATAATGCAGAGGACTGAACTGATATCATTTTAGGACTCTTCTAATACCAATGAGAGAATTAATATATTTTAAGCCCTAATTGCATTCTTCCTTCATCTGGATGTGTGTGTGTGTGTTTTTCCCCAGACTTTCCTTTCTCCTTGTGCTTAATACTTGTGCTTAATTTAGTTTGATCCAGGATTTTGTTGTTCAGTTCTCTGCTCCTCTTTCTGGACAATTGCATTCAGTACCAAATCTTTAAATGCCACCTTTATGCCAATAATGCCCAAATTTATATTTCCAGCTCTGACTTTATTACTGAACTCTATAGAGTCATATCTCAAGCTGCATTCTAGACATCTCCCGCAGAATTCATGATTTCTTTCATCCAGAACTATTCTTTCCCAAACTACCACTCTGTCAAATGGCTCAAGCCATCAAGCCTGTCTTTTCCTTACCCTTCAGAGGGCTGTCAGCATCCTGCATCCACTCATGTCTCTCCACCCCTAGTGCTATTGTCCCAGTCATGACACCAGCATCTCTTGTCTGGATCTTGCCTTAGCTTCTTGCCAGCTATCTCTGTTTTCTTCATGGTCTGGCTACAATTCATTTTTCTTATAAGCAGCCAAAGGGAGCTTTTAAAAATGTTTAATAGATCATGTAATTTGCTTGCTTAGAGTTCTCAAATAGCTCCTATTTATATTTAAAATACAAACTCCTTATCATGGCCAAAAAGTCCTTCTGTGATCTGGCCTCTGTCTTCTGCTCCTCCCATCAACTCTCCCCCAACCTATGCTCCAGCCACACTGGCCTTTATGCTATTGGAATAAACCTAATCATTCTTGAGGGTTTTTATGCTTACCATCTCCACCTGGAATCCTCTGCCTCTTCTCTCTCTGTTTAAGGCTGGCTTTTTCTAGACATTCATGGCTCAGCACAACTTCTACCTCATCCAAGAAGAGTTTTCTGACCATTTACTTTTAAGTGGCCTCATTCTTCCCAGTCACCTTCTCTCTCTTTATACCATTTAATTTTCTTTTTGGGATCTAATATTTGAAACCACCTTGTTTATTAATGCTTTTATGTGCTTATTGTCTGTCTTTTCTCATCCAGAACAGTTCTTAAGAAACTTTTTTTTTACATGATAGCAAATCTAAGAAATAATTCAGTTGGTTCTTTTTATACATGTTAGTTATCCCATATAATAAAGCCCTAATATGCAAATTGACCGAAAGGTGGAATGACCAGTCACTATGATGTGCATTGACCACCAGGGGGCAGACACTCAATGCAGGAGCTGCCCCCTGGTGGTCAGTGCGCTCCCACAGGGTGGACATCCCCTGAAGGATCCCGGACTGCAAGAGGGCACAGGCCGGGCTGAGGAACCACGCCCCCCCCCCCCCCCCCCGCAACCCCACCCAGTGCACAAATGTGGTACACCGGGCCTCTAGTATTCTATAAAGGCACTGTGAATGCTGACTTAGCAAATACTAACCCATTGCTCCTACAGAAAATACAGGGTTGGGTTTCTACAACCAGGGGTCCTCAAACTTTTTAAACAGGGGGCCAGTTCACCGTCCCTCAGACCATTGGAGGGCCAGACTATAGTTAAAAAACAAACAAACAAAAAAAAACTATGAACAAATTCCTATGTGCACTGCGGGCCCGGGACGAGTCGGCTGCTAAGCAGGACAGGCAGCGGCACCCGGCGGGCCGGATAAATGTCCTCGGCGGGCCGCATGTGGCCCGCGGGCCGTAGTTTGAGGATGCCTGTAAGCCTCTGGCTCCAGCTTTCTTACCAACCCATCAATAGATAACCTTATTACATGTAGGTTTTTTTGTTAGAGACACTTTATTTAATATATATTGTTCAAATGAAAGGATAAAAGAGTTTAGCATTATAATTCATAAATGAAGTTTTTATGTTATAAGTTTTAGAATGAACTTTTTCTAATATATTTTTTTTCCTCTGTAAAGCATATTGCAGTTAGGAACATTAGACAGTACCTTGACATAGTGGTTGGAGTCCATATTAAATAGCAAATCACCAACAAAAAGCACAAGAGTGTAAAAGATGTGACATTAAAAAGATCACAGAAAGGACAATTGTTTATAGTATGAGCTGAAATATGAAAGCAGACTGTCCCCTTGTTCACTCTCAGTCTGGAATGTTCATACCAGGTGACTCAAAATTTTCACTGCCCCGCACATGTCTATGAATGACCATAAAAATGTAGGAGATAAACTTTAGTGAGTAGGAAATTTTGCAAATATAGGATTATTGAATAATGAGGGTTGACTGTATTTGAATAGCATATGAAGATAAATTAAGTAGTGGTTTGCATGCTTATTAAACACCAAGTAGAGATATCTAGTACGCAATGGTAGGATATGCGACTCTAGACTGCTCCAGCTTCTGAGCCATCCTAGCCATGCAAAGACTGAGAAGATTATTTTTTGGCACAACTCTAGCTATTGGTGTACCTCATCCTCAGGAGACCTTTTCCTGTTTCCCAGGATAAAGCCTAGTGCATAGTATTTGTTGCACAGAAGGAATTGAGTTGGTTTCTCATTCTGTGATGTTGAAATGAAAATAAGGAATAGAGAGAACATTTTTGGTATGTATTTCATATATATTTCTGTATTGGTTGAAGAAAGTGATTTTTTTCCTTTAAGAAATCACAATAAAATGAAAAAATATATATATATTCCCCCAAAATGAATACACATTTTAACAGCTGATATCTCAATTTTGAAAATGAAATGCATTTTAATAAACACTGTCTTTATAATTTTTCAAAGTGTGTGTACATTTTTGGGGGGCACTATATATATATATATATATATATATATATATATATAATTTTCCAAAAGGATTGAGGCAGTTTACAATAAAATTATTGACATTATAAGTCAAATTATTAATACAAAATAAAAGATAAAAGCCAAGGTAGGAAGAAGGGACTCTGTCTGTCTATCTACCCATCTGTCCATCTATCATTCCATTTATATAGTAGGCTGGTCAAGGTTCAGATTCTCTCATATTAATCCCCTATGGCTCTTATTTCTCAGGGCTCAAGGACAAGAATTGCATATTTTTCCTTAACAAATTGTATTGATTTATTTGGTATAGATTCTTTTATTTTTGTTTTATTAAACTCATGCTTCTATAGTATGCTGCTTTATATTCCTTTGAAAAGAGGGGTACGCATATTTAGATGAATAGAAAAAGAAAATAACCTCTATCTGATCCAAGAAAAAGCAATTTATCACAAACAGGATGATTCCTGGTAGCCAGGGCAAAGGGAAAAATAGTGGGTGGCATATCTTTCATTGTTTGGCAGAAGTGGATATCCAATGTACAAGAAGGGGAAGTTTACTGACATCTTTTTTTTTTTTGACTGAAATGTGCTCTTAGGTTATTTAAATATGGAAACTTCAGAACGTTACAAAACATTGAGGGAATAATTCTAACATGCATTGAATTTTGCTAAGTGCCACACAATTTACTGAGTCACCCCTAATTTCTCCCACCCTTCATTTAATCTTTACAATAAATCTGTAAAGTATATACTAGAACTCTCCCCAGTGTATAAATGAAAGGATAAAGGATTTTAGGCAAGTCTTTGTTGGCTTTTGCTGAATATTAAAAAAATAATTTTAAGTCTTAGATCTACAAAAACAGTTATGTAAGCAGCCAGAGTGATATAGTCAAGGTATATAGCTTACTGAGCTTTGTTAAACTGTGGGGCTACAGCTTTAAAATGATTTCTAGTATTTTTTAAGAAAAATACCTTTCTATCTGTCCATGCCAGGCAGCAGCAGAAATAGTTTCATTGGTACTAAGCCTGCATTAAAGAGACTAATGGCATTGAAACTTATCTTCATAAGAAGGGTGAGACCTCTCCATTCAGAATTGGTGTCAACTTGAGTGGGTGATTCTAAAATACCATTCCATTGAGAGCAGATGATTCATGGATGTGCTGAAAAGCATTTAGGAATCTTTTTCATCCAGCTCCTTTTTAAAGGCTGTTAAATTTTGCCATCACGGCAATGCTGCTGAGCTGACCAGCTGAGGTGCATGTGTCCTAGGGTAAAACTGGAATTGAAGTGGATGTGCCATGAGAAACTTGGTACTGATGTGCCAGGAAACTGCAAGAGAGAGGAATTGTTTTCTGTTATCAGAATGTCAGAGATACAGAGCCGGGTTGATTGAATGGCTGCTCTGAGGAAAATAGAATTCCCTGTGTGTTTAGAACTCTTTCACTTCTTCATCTCCCTTCCTGGGGACTTTTCAGGAGCCAGATATGAAACCAAATAAAAGGGGTCCTTAGGAGGCCTGAAATGAAATAAGACCTGCAGTGGTGACTGGTGTTCACCCGCCCCTTTGCAATGCGGTGGAAGCATCATGTAGCACACAAAAAGCATCCCAGTCCTAGTTTTGGCAGCTTTGGGCAAGTTATCAGAGCCTCAGCCTTTTCATTTGTAAAATGGAGACCAGAGACCTTCTTCAAGGACTGATGTAGGAGCCAGTGAAGCAATGTATCCTCAGATTCTGTCATGTCGCGGGCATTCAAACAATGCTAATGAAATTCTGTCTTCCTTGCTGAAAGGTCTGGACTAATTACTGTAGGTGTACAGCCTTCCTTTCCAAAGATTTGAGATTTTTATATCAGATGGCTGCTTTACTGTATCCTGAAACACTGGTTCTCAAATGGGCCTACACATTGTAACCACCAAGGCAGTTTTAGTCTGAGGTATGACCTAAATATCAGAATTTTAATACTAGATGAGTCTAATAGGCCACTCAGGTTGATAAGCAGAGGTCTGAAAGATTGTAATAGGAGGTGCACTGCTTATCACTTAATGTGTACTTATTTCTTTTAAAAAAATGTTTTTATTGATTTTTAGAAAGAGAGGAAGGGAGAGGGATAGAAAGATAAAACATTGATGAGAGAGAAACATCATCAGTCAGCTGCCTCCTGCAGGCCCTCTACTGGGGAGTGAGCCTGCAACCTGAACATGTGCCCTGACTGGGAATTGAATTGGTGACCTCTTGGTTCCTGGGTCAATGCTCAACCACTGAGCCACAACGGCCAGGCTATACTTATTTATTTTTTATGCCAAAGTTGTATAGCCAAGGGTCATAGTATTTATGCTTTCATGTGCGGAGTTATAACTTCCACCAAAGCTCCTACCCAGTTCCTCTCCAGCCAAAGGCCACTGGCTAAAATAATTGGTTCAGTCTTTGTTGGGGGAGTGGGGAACTGATGGGACTCCAAGAGATCTGCTCTACTTCATGTACAGGGCAGGCAGTATGTCCTGGTGAAGGCAAACTACTAGTAAAGGACATATACTTCTTAAATATAAATCCCCCAAACAGATATAACAGAAGGAGATACTGAAGCAAGATCAGAGACTTAGGGAATAAAGAAAATTAACTGAAACCAAAGAAATGCATAATAATCTTTAGGAGATAATTAAAAATCAGCCAAATCTATTTGCCTAAGGAAATAATCAGATAAGTGGGAAAAGATGTGTGTATATTGCAGCATGGATATACAGTATTTACACTAATAAAAGAGAAATGTGCAAATTGACCATCCCTCCGCTATGCCCACCAGCCAATCAGGAGTGAGTATGCAAATGAACCCAACAAAGATGGTGGCAGCCATGGAGCTGAAGTGAGCTGGAGGCTTGGGTTGCCTCCGGCAATGGAGGAAGCCAAGCTTCCTGCCCACCCTGGCCTCGACTCAAGGAGGGGCTGGGAACCTGGGTCACTGGGGGGCGTGGCCAGTCTGAAATGGCCCTCAGCCTCTTACCCAGGCTGGCCACACCCCCATGGGGTGAGGGTCCCCGCTGGGGGGCTTGGCCAGCCTGCAAACAGCCATCAGCCCCTCACCCAGGCTGGCCAGGCACCCCAGCAGGACCCCCCCCCCCACCCTGAAGGGGGTGTGGACAACCTGAAAATGGCCCTCAGCCCCTCACCCAGGCTGGCCAGATGCCCCAACAGGAACCCCCACCCTGAAGGGGGTGTGGCTGGCTTGAAAACAGCCCTCAGCCCCTCACCCAGGCTGGCCACGCCCCCCCAGTGGAAACCCTCACCCCATGGGGGCGTGGCTGGCCTGCAAACCATCACAGGCCCCTTGTCCAGGCAGCCCCATGCCCCAAGGGAACCCCCACCCTGATCCAGGACACCCTTCAGGGCAAACCAGCCAGCCCCACCCATGCACCAGGCCTCTATCCATACTAATAAAAGAATAATATGCTAATTAGACTGGGAGACCTTCCAGGAGACCTTCTGGACATTCTTCTGGACAAAGCCATGGTGGCGGGGCCGAGGTAGAGGCAGTTAGAGGCCAAGAGGGGAGGGCATTTGGGGGTGAGCAGGCTGGCGGTGGGGGGACAGTGGGTGGGGGTCATTGGGGGTGATCAGGTCGGTGGGGGGAGGCGCAGTTGGGGGTGAGCAGACCAGCAGGGGGGCCAATTGGGGGCAAGCAGGCCATCAGTGGGGGTGAGTTGGGGGTGATCAGGACAGCGGGGGGGGGGCAGTTTGGAGTGAGCAGGCCAGCAGGGGGACAGTTGGGGGCAAACAGGCCAATGGGGAGGGAAGGTGGGGGCAAGCAGGCTGGCAGGGGGTCAGTTGGGGGTGATCAGGCTGGTGGAGGGGGCATTTGGGGTTGAGCAGGCTGGCGGCGGGGGGACAGTTGGGGTCGAGTAGGCCGGCAGGCAGAGTGGTTAGGGGCAATCAGGCAGGCAGGCAGGTGAGCGGTTAGGAGCCAGCAGTCCCAGATTGCGAGAGGGATGTCTGACTGCTGGTTTAGGCTTGATCCCTGTAAACCGGCAGTAGGACATCCTTCGAGGGGTCCCAGATTGGAGAGGGTGCAGGCCGGGTTGAGGGACACCCCCCTCCCATGCACGAATTTCGTGCACCGGGCCACTAGTATATATATATATATATATATATATATATATATATAGTGGTCTATTAAAAAGTTTATGGATTTTCTCTAGTCTTTTAGATGTAGTGCATTTGTGAAAGAAAAGTTGCTATGACTCAGTGAGTTATCTATGTATTAACATGCAGCTCGAATTTGGGGTTCATAGTAATTAATTAACACCAGAGGATGCTTACTACATGTGGGAGTGCGATTGCACTGTGACTAATAGAGGGAGAGCTCACAGGAGTGACAAATGCCTTCTCTCAATGAATTTGTCTGATTAACATTATAAATTGGGGAGGGGTGCAAGCTGAGTATTATAAGATGCCTGAATTTCATCCTATCTAATAAAGAGGGAATATGCTAATTGACCATTACTCCATCACAAAGATGGCTGCACCCACAGCTGAGGCCAAGTTCCCATAAGGAGTCTTAACGAGCAATCAGCAGGGACCTGAGGCTAAGCCCTCCCCGCCCCTGTGGGGCTTGACAGGGGACCTCAGGCCATGTCCCCCAACCAGCAGGGCTTGACAGAGGATCTCAGGCTGTGCCTCCCACTCGGCAGGGCTTGACAGGTGACCTCAAGGTGCGCTTCCCGTCCTGGTGTTCATCTAGGGGACCTCAGGCTGCTCCCCCCGCCCCAGTGCCAGGCCGGGGGACCTCAGGCCATGCCCCCCACCAGGTGGGGCTTGACAGGGGACTTTGGGCTGCACCCCCCACCCTGGCATCAGACCAGGGGACCTCAGGCCATACCCCCGGCCCCAGCACTGGGCCAGGGGACCTGAGGTTGTGCCCCCCTGCCTGGCTGGGCTTGACAGGGGACCTCAGGTCATGCCCCCCACCCAGCGGGGCTTGACAAGGGACCTCAAGGTGCACCCTCAGTGCTGGGTCGGGGGAACTCAGGCCATGCCCGCACCCAGCAGGGCTTGATGGGGGACCTGAGACTGCACCCCCCTGCCAGTGGGGTTTGATGGGGGACGTGAGGCTGCACCCCACTCCTGGTGCTGGGCCGGGGGGCCTGAGGCTATGCTCCCCTACCTGGTGGGGCTTGATGGGGGACCTCAGGCCATGCCCTCCACCTGGCGGGGCTTGACGGAGGACCTCAAGGCACACCCCCCCGCCCGGTTTGGGCTGGGGGACCTCAAGGGTGGGACTGGCCAGGTCTGGATCTAGCCCAATGGAGGTGGGGGGGCAGCCAGGCCTGGGTCTCATGCGATTTTGAGGTGCATGTGGGTGGGCAGGGACTTGACTTTGGGTCCCATGGTGAGCCCCAGACTCTGACAGGAGGAAGGTTTTCATATACATTTTACTAATTTTCTTTCATCTCTGACACTTCTATTATAGAGAAAGGGCAAATAGCAATATTAAATTATTTCCTCTAATCCCCTTTTAATGTGCACAAATTTCGTGCACCAGGTCACTAGTAAGGAGATAACAAGGGAGGACCTTTCAAAACAAGTCATTGAATTAAAGCCACTGAATTCAAAACAATGGCAAGCTAATTTTCCCCAATATCTCCTTATAATATTTCTCCTGTAACTATCAGAAAATTTAGGTTAAAAGCAGGCTTGCAAATTGAAAGGTCATTGTGAAATTGAAGAGAGGTATTTTCTGATTTTTATTTAAATGTTTATTTTGGAACTGGCCTGGCTATATCCATGCTGTCATGACCAAAATGTCATAAGAATTTTACCATATCAAAGATTTGTGAGGCAGACTACTTTTGTCATCTTTTAGGTTTTCTCAACACCAAAGGGACACACAAGTGGTTTGGGAACAAAAATATGTAATGCAATAAAAATAAAAATATTTCACAAATATATTTGAAATGTGTGTGAGAGACTGAGACAGAGAGGCACAATCCAGAGAAAAAATTTTTACAAAACCTTCATATACTCCTGTCTCAAATAACCATTGGATTCCCTACTTTATAGATGCAAGTAGGACAAGACCTTCTTGATGCTAAGAATAAGGCTAGTTGAAGTAAACATGGAGATAGTTTTTCTGGCCCCTGCTCACTTGTAGAAGCTTGGGTAATTTCCTGTTTCTCAGTGACATTCATTCCATTTTTAAGTAATGAAATTAGATAGTCATTTTTTTTCTCTCCACTGCAGCATTGTAGCAAACAAACAAATTACCACCAGTAAGAGAGTATTTATATCCATTCAGTGGAATAGTATACATAAGCAGAAAGAGTCGGTCCATCTCCACATGTTAATTTGAAAAGCTGTCCAAATATATAAATAAGAAATGCAAAATGTAGAACAATAAATATGGTGTCATTCATAAAATAAACATTAAAATTTATAGGACGATACACAAAATGTCTATTCACTGCTTGTCTCTGGGAAGTGAATGTGGAGTTGAGAGGGGCTCTGTTTCATTTTACATCTTTCTGATAGTCTGATTTTTTAAAAACCACACAAAATATTTTGAAAGGAAAACATGAGTGAAAATGGGCAAAAGTGTGTTTTTTTTGAGACTTTTGTTTTTATTACTCAAAAAAGCTTCATTTTTAAATTTATTTAGCTTTCTGACTCTGTGCTTGTGCCTTCAACACTTTCACAAGGATTTTCTGCTCTTCCATAAGGAAAGCACGCTTGATCCTCTCACAGACACATTTAGCACACATGGACCCACCCTAGGCCCTGCTGATGTGCTTTTTACTTTTAGACAACCTCATTAGAACTTTAGGTCTCACAGCATGAACTCCGCGAAGTCGGCCTGGGCACACACCACATGCAGATTGTGCTTTCCCAACCTTCTTGGTATAAAGGTAAACAGTTCTATTACCGGGGGTTTGGGACAGTCTGGTTTTGTTAGAGGCTGTATTGTAGGACAGCCTCCGACAAGGTATGTCAAACACTGGACCATGGTGAATACCTAAACTGAAGTCACTGTACCCGGAAGAGCAAAAAATGTTTTAAATGTTGAAACAAACATTCATACTATGTGTTCAACTTTTAGCAAGCCCACAAAGAGGTTTAATTCATAAATATAATTCTTATTTGATTAGAAGTAATGTATATAAGGGCAGAAATTGTATTTTTGGCCCCCCAAGAGTCAAGTACAATGCTTTGATCCTAACAGAGTTTAGTAAATACTACTTAAATTCATTTGAAATTGCCATGACCTAGTGGAACAGGATTGAAATAATTTATCCAACCTGATTCATGGTGATGATAATCAGCCTTAGGTTTTACACATGGGAAATAAAGTGGGTTTCCAGTGTTCATTTATTAATACTGAATTTATTTGTGTGTATTTTGGCAGATCTCTGATTACAGTGTTCATATAACTCTGTCATGAATGTAAAAGGCAATGTCAATTGACGTGCATTCCGACAAGCTATTTGCAACCCTCCGATCTCGAAGTCAGACTCAATTGCATAATTAGCCCAAAGATAAGTCTGCTATTAAAATGCTCTAATCAGTCAACCAATAAACTGAAAACTAGCTCTCATTTTCATACATCAAAAAAAAAAAAAAGAAAAGTTTATTAAATGACTAATGTAATACCCACAAGGGTGGAAGGCAGAAGATGTCTGTTTCAGAACATGGGACCTCTTTCTCAGATAGGAATCCGGGACAACATCTGTTTGTCAGGGCATGATGCCATGGGTAAGCCAGCTTCCAGGCTAATGATTGGATGATGTGCAGCCCGTCAGTAATTTGACAGTGCTTCATTATGAGCGCTTCAAACAGGCAGATGTTTCCCTGAAGGAATCAGGCATGTGCAGTGACAACTTCATTGTAGACTGACAAGAACTCAGATCTCTTCTTCAGATGGAATTTCTAGATGAGCTGAAATGTTAGTGGTTCAAATTCTTGATGTCATATTGGCAATCAATCATTTGATGGACATAGGAAGGAATAATAATCGTGTTACTAACCTTTCTATTAATTATAACATCAAAACATAACCACCTTAAAATTTTCGCCCAAGAAGCATTCCAGAGGTAACACACTGAAAAGGAAAGAGGAAAAATAAATATACAGCATTAGTTTAAGTACACCTTTGATAATATACAGCATTTCTGCATCAATAGATTTTAACTGTATTCCCACTCAGTAATATTATTATTACCCTCAGCTGTTTGCCAGTAGCTGCAGGCGTAATTTTCTTTTCTTTTTTTTTTTACTGCTCACTGGACCCAAGCCTACTCAATTTGGTGTAGTTGGCTGTGGCATCTCTCACTTTCTTAAAACACAGGCCTTTCCAATTTCCAAGAATGTTTATGGTATCAGAGTAATTTGAAACAGGTGTTTAAGCCTCACGCCTCTGCTGTGCAACAGAAGGTTTATATATTTTTCATTATATATTGAGTCAGACCACAGCACTTGGAATGACCATCTGTCACCAGATGCATGCTGTGTGCTGAATGTAAGAGAAATAGGACTTTTCACTGCAAATTCCTTTGAAAGTGATGGGAGGCATTCTCCCGCCTTCTGAATCCTCACTGGTTGTTTTGGGTAAAATCAAAAGAAGTGTCTTTTTTTTTTTTGGTTGGTTTCTTTTCTCACAGAATGTCATCAATGAGAGATCATTAGAATGTACAGTGTTTCTGTTTGATTTAATTTAAAAAGTCATAAGCCCAAACAAGAGAGCAGTTAGCCTATGGACTTCTCCCAGAGGTGTACTACTTCAGTCAATATATTTCCTTCTTTGTTTCACAGCGCTAAGAAGTCTGGGTCTTAAGTACCAGTTCTCTTTGCAAAAATCTTGGCTCCCGAGTCCTAGTTGCCAATGCAAGAGCCATGGAGACCATAGAGGCAATGTGACTTAGTGAATCCGGCAAGATAGCGACTGGGGCAAGCTGGAGAGAGTACCGCGTGCCAGGAGGGAGCAGTGTGCAGATCTGCTGATGACTACTGTGCAGAAATGTGCAGGCTCAGCCTCAGCAGATCTATCTGTCATTCAGAATAAACTGGAAATCTGGATTTTTACATGCTAACTCCTAATATTTAAATATTGGTATTGTGAGAAAATAATTAAAGGACAGTGTGGGCCAACCAAGTATCTATCCAGTCCAAAGACTGCCAATTTTAAACCTACTGCTTAGACTAAATATCTCCTGATTCAAATGAATCTTTCAAAATTAGTAAGATATTCTACCCATGGGTCAAACACCCATGTTTTGTTATGGCAAAATTTTCCCCACTAGATATTATCAATACCTTGCTAATGATGGTGGTAAGCAATGCTGACAATGTTTACCTTCCTCTTGCTGCCCAGCAGGTAGGTTGAGATCATGTTGACATTCACTCTCTCATAGACTCCCACTCTGGGATTTGGAGTTAGAAGGAAAATAAATAAGATAGGCTGCAGGTAATCCTAAAGCTTCAGGGTAGGGGCACTGCTCAGGAATTTGGGAGGTTGCAAAAAACATTCAAAAAATGATCAGGTGAAAATTCATTTACTTTTACACCAAATATTTATCAGGTACCTACTATTTGTTAAGCACTGTTTCATTTATTATTCAGCAAATATTTCCTGAGTGCCTACTATGTACCAAGCATTACTCTGGGAAGTGAAGATGTAACAGTGAGAAAAAAATTAAGCAATAATCTTAGTTTTTCTAATGGGGCTGTGGATGACTTACATTTGGCAAAGTAACTAAATTATATGTTATATTATAAGGTGATAAGGACTATGGAGAAAATAAAGCAGAGAGGGATCTGGGGAGTAGAGGAGAAGAAGGGAGTTAGAAGCAAAAGATGATGCCACACTTGAGCTTAAATACCTGGGTTGTGGCATTGTCATTGCTGAGATAGGAAGAGATCAGCAATAAGCAGGTTTGGAGATGAAGATCAGGAACTCAGTTTTAGATGTTATGTGTTGGATGACTATTAGACATTCAAGAGAGGTGTTACGTAGGCAGTCAGATTTCAAGCTTGGAAATGTCCAAGCTAGAGCAATAAATTTGGGAGTGACCAGGTGGTGTTTAAAACCATGAAAGTGCATGGCAACAAATACAGATAGAAAGGAGAGGAATTCCAAGGATTAAGTCCTGTGTTTTTACAACGTATTTTTATGAAGCATTTACAATGACTCTGCAGATACAAAAGAACCAGCAAACAATACTGAGGAAGAAGAAACAATGGAGGTAGTAGGAAATCCAGAAGAATATGGATCCTGTGAAGTGTAAAAACCATCTTGAGGGCACTTCATAAAATTCCAACTCTGGCCTGGCCAGCATGGCTCAGTGTCGACCTATAAACCAGGAGATCATGGTTAGATTCCCAGTCAGGGCACATGCCCGGGTTGCGAGCTTGATTCCCAGTGTGGGAAGTGCAGGAGGCAGCTGATCAGTGATTCTCATCATTGATGTTTCTAGCTTTCTCTCTGTCTCCCTTCCTCTCTGAAATCAATATATATATATATATATATTTAAACTCTTGACAGTCCACCCCAAAACACACTCTGGGTGATTCTGATGCAGCTGTTTATTAACCATACTTTATCAAACATCTAATAGGTATATGATTCTGGGGGTTGGATGGCCTGTCCAGATGGTTCAGTGATAGGGCACACAGAATAATGATTTGAAGGATAGGCGAGGGAACTCAAACTCAGGAGAACAAGACTTACCAGGCAGTGGATTGCCAAGGCAGGGTAGAATCAATGGCATGGCTAATCTGAAGAAACTGACTTAGTTGGGCCCTTTATTATGCAAGGTATTGGGAGATACAGCTCAGTCTGTGGGTGGGGGCTGTGTAATTGCACATGCCAAGTATATGGAACTAGGAGTCACAGACCATGCTGCAGAAATTGTCTGCCAAATCAATATAAGACCAATCCCAAAACAATAGAATAACAAACTGTGTGCTCTGCTAGCTCGACAATCTGATCAAACTGGTTTATACATCTGCTGATTTGTATAAAGGAGACACTGACCTTTTTTCTCCATGCTCCCCAGCTCTTAGCAAAGTGTCTACAGACACTTTGCAGGTTCAGAGTCAGCATTAGCCAAGTGCATGAAAGCGGACCCAGCCAAATAGAAATGGACACACAATGCATTTATTGGGGATATTTCACTCTCAAAGACTTCAGTGCTGATATTTTTTGTATATTTCATGAATTATTCATTTTTTGGTATAATGAGTAGATATGGTTAAACTCTCTATCCTGGAAGAACACTGCGATTTAATTTATAGCCATGATTTTTAAAGTTATCAATAACTCTGCAGAGATGGTTAGTTATTGAGGCAATGTCAACTCCAACAGCAAATCCTTGACAGCTCTTTGATTATAGCTGGCTTCTCCATTCACTTTCACCTTGGGCGAGGAGCCTGCTTAGCCTGAGGCAGGGGAAACTTTGGTAGAAGGAAAAACTTAATTAATGAGCTTGATGTTCATCTGGACACCAGGGAACCATGTCCGCAGTTGCCCCTTCCACACCTTCTCAGTTTTGATATTTTATATTCTAAAATAGAAACATTTTTTTTCCTCAGCTTCAAGCCTTATACATGATTTGCAGTTCTGAGCCTTTTGTGGAATAATGACAGTTTTTACTTTACTGCTTCGAGAATCTAGTTCAGTGCGCAGAGCAACTCTGTGTTCTGTTTCCCAGGGCTGCTCCCCATTTCATGTAGGGTTGAAGGGTATTCTCCCTGGCTCTCTTCCCTTCTTCTCAAAAGCTTCCTTCTCTCAGAAGGTTTCTCTTTATACATTTGACAGATCATTTTTGTAATCACTAAATGAAAAATTTTGTCAAATACACTAGGTTCTATATCCTGAGTTCTTATGGTTTTTTAAATATGTAATTGCCTGCTGCCTTGACTATAATCTTAATTTTGCCCTTCTACCTAACAGAGGTACTCCATAACCACATTTTTGTTTTCTTCACCCTTGAAATTACATCATTTTATAAAGAGGCAATGGATTATCGCAGTGGTCGGCAAACTCATTAGTCAACAGAGCCAAATATCAATAGTACAATGATTGAAATTTCTTTTGAGAGCTGAAAACCGACTTCTGCGCATGGGCCACGAAGTTTCAATTGCACTGTACGTGTGCGCCCGCATGTGATATTTTGTGGAAGAGCCACACTGAAGGGGCTAAAGAGCCGCATGTGGCTCGCGAGCCGCGGTTTGCCGACCACTGGTATTGTAACCAGAAATTATTTAATATGAACTGATGACTTATGAAAAGTAGTCCTCACTCAAACTTCTAACTCCACTCAATACTAGTATCTCTGGCCTGTTGTTCCAAAATCTTTGAGGGTCAATCTCTTGTTACAACATAGGACAATACAACAATGAATGAAAATGAAATAACTATAGGGTAAAATTATAATTTTATGAGTTATGGGAAAAAGCACATGAAGGTTTGACTGGAAAATTACTTAAATCAAAACAAAGCTATTGACAGACAAGGATGTGAAATTAAACCAGATGACAATAAGATAAAAACTGACAAGGATGAACAAGATAATTATTTTAAAAGAGAATGATTTGACTTTGAAAAGAGGCCCTTGGGAAAATTAATGAAGCCCTTGAATATCTCTGTGAAACTGACATTATTTATGATTATACTATGACAATTAAAAGTGAAGTTCTGTGGTGCTTCCAATTTAAAACAAATTTTTTCTTGCCCTATTGTTGGTACATTCTTAGCTCATGTAAGAATCCAGGATAGAAATCCTCACATGAAACCTACCTGTTCATGTTGACCAGTGTCACCCCAATCAATTTAACAAATAAAATAAAAAAAGAATCTAGGATAGTTTAAGTTGTACATTTGTTAAACACAAGATAAAAATTAACAGTATTTTTAGCTTTATTTGTTCAATATGAAACCTGCAGTTAACATTTTAAAATAGTTATTATTCAGTTTTGTTTTTTTTTTTACTTTAAGTGGTCTTTCCCATATTCAATTACCCTTAGGAAGCAAAGACTTTCTGTGTATGTTAACAGTTTTTCTTACTTTTTTGCTGCTCATCAGGGTATATTGTTTTCTTCATCCTTGAAATTACATCATTTTATAAATTACAACCAACTCAACTGAGCCACCTGACCATGGCTGGACATCATCTTTTTTAGAGAGATTGAATAGTATGTGGATTCTGGTAGCTCTTTTGGGCACCAGGTGACAATGCATAGGAACATCATTGAAAAAAATAACTGAAAAAGTTATTCATGAGATACTTTACATTCTTTTTTTCACATTAAGTTTTTTTAAATCTGGTGTGCATGTTATACTTAGAGCACATCTCAGTTTGGACTAGGAACATTTTAGTGCTCAGTAGCTCTATGTTCAATGCCACACTGGCATGGGGGGTGGGCAAAAGGAGTGTTCTGGAAAGTGGAGGTGGTAGAGGCAGGGAAAGAGGCAGCCCTTGCAAGAGTCAAGAGAAGATGAGGCCTTGTACGAAATAAAACCAAGCAGTGGGGACAGTAGGAAGAAGACAGAACTGACAGGTGTGTATGGGTTGATGAAATGCAATGGAAGAACATCAGCTTCTAAGATATGCTGCTTAGAATCTTGGCTTTATCCCTTTATAGCTATGTTTCGTTGCAAGTTACTCCATCCATATATCCCTCACTGGGTCAATTATAAAACAAACATAATAAGAGTAATGTGCCTACAAAGTACCTAGGGACTTTGTAAAGATAAATGAGGACTGGTTAAGCAATTTTCTAGTTTGGTCCAAACCTACTTTTCACCTGTAACCACTATAGGCTTTGCGTCATTTCTGAATTGCTCTTTCTGAAAACTGTTTTCCTCTGGGGATGTCCTGCAGTTGAAAGAGTGGTTAGCCTTTGTTATGTTCTTATTCATGATCACAGAGACTAGAAATGTAAACCCCAAAGAGCTGAAAATGGTTAAGGAAGCCCATTAGACTAATTAATCTTTCTTTTAAAAAGTTGGGTTAGAAGATGTACATTTTTATTTATTTCTTCCTCAATGCAAGGTTATTTATGAAATATTTTTTATTTACTAATTTTTTAGTGTTATATTTGAGCTGTGTCTAGCTGCCACTTATTTCTAGTTTTCATACTCAAGTTTCCAGTTTGAGATATAATATTTATTAATTAAGCCAATAAAAAAAATTCTCAAGTGAGAAATATTGTGCTAGGTGTTGGGTGGAGGTGATTCATGAATAGGGAATCAGAAAATAGTGAGTACCTTAAGAGTGTATTCATATCTTACTATGAGAATTTAGTAAAAGGAAAGATTTATTTCCAAAAAAAAAGATGTGTAATGAAGGGGGTAATGAAGGTGGTAAAGTTTTATGGAGGAGATGGTTGTGTTGGACATTGCAGGATTAGTAGAATCTCACAGGTGGATAGATCAAAGAAGTGAACAGAAGACTTGAGTTAGGAAATCCAATTAAAGTCAATCAATTAATATATAGGGTAGAGATGAGAATCAAGGTGAGATGAGCCTGGGAAGAAAGGTTGGAAGCTGGTAGTGAGGTACTTGAAGTACCTTGGACATTATTTAGTGGGCTGTTGAAAGCCAGTATATTCTGGCCTGATCCACCAAGTTATTTATGGTGCTGCTCCATTTACCGGGTCTGTCCTTATAATTCCATCTTGTGCAGGGACTCTTAGAAGAATAAATATAAATGTCTCCTATTAATGATTGGGGAAAAGATTAAAAGGAAAGATAGAGGTTATATCAAGTTTGTACAGGAATTTACATCTAGCCTTGTCTCCAATTTGATTATTTGGTTGATATAGGATGGATCTTTGGGCTGGACCAAGAAAATAAATTTGACAGGAATAAATGTGCACTCTTGTATTTAGTTCATAAAAGTCAGTTGTGCAGTGCCAGATAGGGCTGACAGTAGACCATGGAAAAGAAAAATTTATTTGACCATATAGAATAATGTGACTGCTAAAAAACAATAAATAGACATATAATTCAACCTGTAGAGAAGATGGGATATTAACTGAAGTGACCACTATACTTGTAAATTATTTCATGGAAGAAAAAAGAAAATTCATTAAAAAAACTTAGTATGGGGGAGTGAGGCCTGGGTGGTAGTAAAGGGGGGCAAAATGGGTGATGTCTATAATAGTGTAAACAATAAATTAAAAAAATAAATAAAATTGAAAAAAAGAAAGCAGTTTTGGTTTGCAAAAAGTTAAAATTTAAATATGTATGTTGTAATGTTGGAACTAAATTGGAAAGTAAAATGTCCTAAACATTAAAAACAAAAAACAAAAAACAAAACAGAGGTCCAAGATGGAAGCAGATTAAATGGAACTACACTAATCTCCTCCCATGACCAAACTGGAATTACAACTCAATTATAAAAAATCATCCTGAATAACCAAAATGAAGATTAGCTGGAGAGAAGCCTTATAACCATGGACTCACAGAAGAAGCCAAATTGAGGCTGGTAGGAAGTGCAGAGGCACGGGAGGGCTGGGTGGGCTCCCACAAGCGGCAGCTGAAGTTCCAGAAGACTATCTCAGCTGCAGGGGGGAGCGGGGGAGGGTTTACCCTGAGAAGTGTGGGGTCTAAACCCCAAAAAGGCTCCCCCGCTTAGAGCACCAGAACCAGGAAAGGCGCCCACATAATATCCAACCAGCTGTGGAAAGCAGTGGGTTTCTGTCCACCAAGGAGCGACATCTTAGAGATGCAGGCACCCTCCTAAAGGGCCAACACACAAAATTGCATTCGCAGCCACTCACCTTGGAGGGAGGGAAGAGCCACCTAGAGCCCTGTGAAAAGAGTCTGGGGTTGGTGGCTCTGGGGAGAGAGCTGAAGGGTCAGCCAACAGTATCCCTGTGCTGAGTCATTCCCCCATGCTGCAGAAGCCATCTTTCTCAGGCAGAGCCCTCTTTCCCCTCCATGAGGTATCAGCCTTGGGGGAGGCAATAGCTCCACCCATTGGAATCCCTCTCACTCCACCTGCGGAGCTTACGCCCTGCTGAGAAGTACATACAGTTGGAGGCTCTTTCAGTGACTAAGCCTAACAGGCAGCCTGCAGGTGGAGGAGGATCTCTGGGTGCTTTGAGACTTTTGCTGATCTGCCACCAACACAGAGCTGGTAAAAGCTCGCCTTGGCCCTTTCTGCATGCACTCAAGCCCAGCAGAGGGAGCCACAGCTCTGGATCACTGAGAACTCCAAACAGGTTGCCCTAGGTCTTACAAGAAACAACAACAGCCTATAATTACTGGAATCAAGAGTCTAGGTCAGTGGTCGGCAAACTCATTAGTCAACAGAGCGGCAAACCGCTGGCCCAGGGCATCACAGGCAGCATCCAACACAGGCATCCTTCTGAAGAGCCCAGATCCAACACATAAGGGAAATCCAGAATAGTGGTAGCAAATGCAGACCTCTTTAGACTTACTGAATCAGGGATCAGAATTTCTGGGGTGGGACCCAGTGATTTGTATTTTCAACTAAGTATCAAAAGGTTCGCAAACTATCCAATGGTTCTCTATTTTGTTCCACCTCCAGGAGGACATTTGGCAATGTTTGCAGACATGTTTGGTTATCACAACTGAGGCAGAGGAGTGGTTGCTACCGCGTTTCCCCGAAAATAAAACATCCTCCGAATATAAGACCTACTTACAGGTTTCCTTCTGAGTGAAATATAAGGCATTCCCCAAAAATAAGGCCCCCGGGCTCTGTCTCAGAATGAAAATTAATTTACCGTAAACTGGTCGCTAGGGCCGCCCAACTGGCGTCTAGCAACCAGTGACGTTACGCGGAGTCCTGACATCACTGCTGTGTGGAGGCGGAGCGGAGGTTGGAGTGAGCGGTGAGTGCGGGGTGGGAGAGAGGGGAGGAGACTTTCTCAGATGCGTGTAGAAGAACAGGAGGATTAGAGTGGACGGGACGCGGCAAAGGTGATAAGTGCTGGTCTGTCTCTGGTGACACTACCTGATGCTCGCGGCCGCCTTCATGATGACTGAAGGTTCTCAGTCAGTGGCAGACCCTGCTCCAGCCCAGATCCAGGCCCCAGCAAGCCCAGTGACAGTCCCCAGGCAGGTCCCAGGGTGTAAATGTCTGATAAAGGGGTAGAGGGGATGTCTGGTGAAGGTGTTCAGTGGCACAGGGGTGGGGGGAGTGGGATCACTTAAAATGACACAGGAGGATCAGAGGGGGCAATCAAAATGACACAGGAGGATCAGAGGGGACAATGAAAATGACACAGGAGGATCAAAAGGGGTTACTAAAATGGTAATCCCCCCTCTGATGCTCCTGTGCCATTTTGATTCCCCCCTCTGGTCCCCCCTGTGTCATTTTGAGTGATCCCCCTCCCCCCACCTTGATACCCCAATTCCTTTTTTTACCCCTAGAAATGAGCGCAAAAAGGAAAAGCTACTCCGTGGAGTACAAGAAAGGAATCGTGAAAGACTCTTGGGGCCAAAATCTTACTGCTTTCTACAAAGAGAAGATGTTGAGTATCCGATTGGTCCGAAAATGGCGAGCAGAGTATGGTAACCTCATTGAACAAGTGGACAAGGGAAATGCTAAAAAGTGCAAGTGTGGATCAGGTCGGCAACCATTATTTTCCGAGCTGGAAGACCTGATCTGTGAATGGGTTGTTGACAGGAGAGCAAAGTCTTTGGTTGTGAATAGGGCTCAGATTCAAGAATTTGCCCTTGCAATGGCACCACAGTTTGACATAGCCCCCGAAGACTTTAAAGCATCACAACACTGGCTGGATAATTTCCTTCAGCGAAGTGAACTGTCTTTAAGAAGATCTACAACATTGTTTAGGTTGGAAGATACTCAAGTTATTAAGCGAGCACTTGCATTCAAGTCCTTTATTGATGATGCTGACTTCTCTAAATACAATCTTTCCAACATGATTGCTATGGATGAAACTGCAGTGCTTATGGGCCAATCATCTCAAACAACAATTGAACAGCGGGGTGCCTCCTTAGTGTACATTCCCTCCACTGCTTACGAAAGTGCACGTGTTTCCTATATTTTGGCAATTTGTCTGGATGGCACTAAAATCCCACCTTTAATCATTTCTAAGGGCAAGAAGGAAAAGATTGAACGTGTTTTGGGTGTTTTTATTCTTGAAACTGAAAAAGCCTGGGCCACACAAGCAGTTATAAGGAAGTGGGTCGATTTAATGCTGCCGCTTGTTATGCGAGGGAGCCAAAGAGGTCTGCTAGTCTGGGATGCAGCCAGCACTCACCGTGCTAAAGACATGAAGACATTTCTTCACGAAAGAAAAATAGATCAGATAATGATTCCCGCAGGAATGATGGCCTATCTCCAGACTCTTGATATTGCAATAAACAAGCCATTCAAAGACAATTTGCGCGTGGAAATTAATGACTACATTGAAAATAGAATGGAGAGAAATCAGCGTGGAAACTTTGTGAAACCTAAACTGCAAGAAGTTGTGACTTGGGTGAAGAATTCATGGGAGAAAATCACTGACAGTTGCATTGCAAATGCACTGTGAGCAGGCTACCTTGACAAGAAGTACTCATTTAAAGACAGTGCTATTGCTAAACATGAGAGATTTGGTCCACTGATTCTGAAAGAAATGGAGTCACAAGAAATTCACCAGGAAATTCAGGAATTGGATTGTTATGATGATGTTCCAGAAGATGATGACATGATTGTCATTGAATAAATGAGTAAATTCTTGATACTGTAGGATTCACAGTTTGTCTGGTTTGTGTTGACAACTACCGTACTACCGTACCGTATACAGGTAACAAATTTCCTTTATTTTCATTTAACAATAAATGTGTACCGTATTCTTCTTCATGGAAAAATAAGACATCCCCTGAAAATAAGACCTAGCGTGTCTTTGGGGGCAAAAATTAATATAAGGCACTGTCTTATTTTCGGGGAAACACGGTAGTGGTACATGGGTAGAGGCCAGCAATGTTGTTAAACATGTACACTGCACAGGATAGCCCTCCACAACAAAGGATTATCCTGCCCCAAACAGCGGTGAGGTTGAGAAATCCTGTTAATACGCAGAGCAATTTAAAGTCTGCTTTCCTAGCAGGTACCACCTATCTTTGGCATTTATTCACAGTTGTTTCTTTTACTCAGTCATCTTTCATTTGTTCATGTTTATTTTCAAAACTCTTTTTAAATGGCCTTTACTGACAATGTAGAAGATGCAGGACTTTAGATATAATTCTGGGACTGCGACTAACTACTAGCTTTTGGGTTTATTTTTTAGCTTTTTTTCTCTTTTTTTAAGAATCCTTAAATTTAAGTTAATTCCTCAACTGAAAGAATAGTAACCAAGATGAGATTTCCAGCCAGTTCTTTAAAAAACAACAACCAAAAAAAAAAAAAACCAAAAAAAAAACAAAAAACAAAACAAACAAAAAAACCCACATCGCATTTTTCTTGATTTCGGAGAGAAAGGGAGAGAGATAGAAACATAAATGATAAGCTGCCTCTTGCATGCCCCCTACTGGGGATTGAGCCTGCAACTCAGGCATGTGCACTGACCAAGAATTCAACTGTGACCTCCTGATTCAGAGTTGACACTCAACCACCGAGCCATACCCACCAGGCTAGTTCTTCTTTTTACACATTGAAAAACTTTCTTAATTTGTACTGGCTGAGAGGGTAATCTGATATTATGAAGAGTCAAGTTTATGGAATATTTTTAAAAATGTATTAAAGTTCTGTTAGGTTTGAGAGCATAGAGACATTGTTGATGGGACTGGGAAATTCAGAGACTACACAGGCTTTTGAGAACTTGCTTTTATGCACGGATAACAATCACTGTCATTAGCAGGTCATTGTTTGAATGCAAACACTTCTGCCAAAGCCATGATTGAAACAGTGGTTGTCCTTTACTCTTCAGGAGAGGAAACATTTCCTTCCTTTGCACTGTTGATTTGCTAACAAATCTGTTTTATATTATGATGATATAAAGGTAAAATCTGCTCAGCACTTCTAAAATATCATCAATTCTTAAGAGTCCTTACAAATGAAACACAGCGCATAATTATTCACTTTGCTTTCATTAAGCAAAAGGATTAGTGTAATATAACAATCACTCTCATTATATATTTAAACCTGAATTCAAATTTAACTTCATAAGGTGTCTCCAACAGATGTTCTGTTTCATAATGATTTCTATGGTGACTTTCAGTTCTGAATAGCCTTGCATCTCTAATGAAATTTTTTCAAAGTAATAATAAGGAAGGGAAGCACTAAGATGTACTCGGAGATAGAAATTGAAATCATTTTGGCTAAATGTATCAGGTTAGAAGTTGCCCTAGTTACTGATTGCTGCTATTAGATATTCCCTTTGTGCAAAGAAAGCCAGTTATTGATTTTTGGATTTGAATTTCTTTTGAAATAATTGATTGCCTTTACTGCAGATCCTTATCTGGGCTTATGAAAATGCAGTGTAATAGGGATCACCTGCTTTCCTGATGCCTGCCTAATGTTTTCTTTAATTTACCCCTGCTAATCTTGAGACTACTAGAATATACTGTTCCCATTGTGTGTTGATGTGGCAACAATATATTTTGGCTACTGTTAATTATGGCTTGATTTACCTTAAACAATCCATTTCAAAATTTTAGTTCCTGGAATCTTCATTATATTTTTTATATTCATTAATATTTACTCTGACACTACTCAGATAAACAAATATATTCATAGATCGCTGACTAAAAAATAAGTAGGGGTAAATGTTCAGCAGCATGGAAAAAATAATTGCTTTCATTGGACTCCTGTCATTTCATTGAACAGTTAAAGAACTATTCTATATACTAACTGTGAGAGTTTGATTGCACCTGGTCCTTCGATGTGGATGCCAGACACATACAATGTATACACTTATGGAAATGCAATTAAATTGTTTTTCTTTCACGGTATTCTGTTTCATTCCCAAACTTGGAGTTCTGTAATTCAATGGATTTGTGATACTGACAACCCATAGTTACTGTCAGACTCCACAGGTTTTAGGGCACAGTCCCCAACAAGACTCTTTTACTTTAGTCTCTAATCCATCCACATTTCTAACTGGCCACGTATTAGGGAGTTCCCACAACTCTCACAGGTTAGGCAACTCACTAGAACAACTCAGAGAACTTAGAAAGCACTGTAGTCATAGTTTATTATATAGTGTACACATAGTGTACACCGGGAGATGTTCAATACTAAAAGTCCATGCCCTGTACCCATGGAGTTAGGGTGGTTCACTCTCTCATTATATAGTGAACACAGCCAAGAAGTACCCCTGAGTTCTATTACATAATCGTGATCGATAAAATCATTGGTCATGTTCTAGAACTCAGTCTGCAGCATCTCTTCGCTCCCAAATTCCCCCCAGGATTAGGGGCACTGAAAGTCCCAACCCTGTAATCCTGCCTCTTGGTCTTTCTGGTGACCAGCCCCATCCTGAAGCTATTATCTAGGGCTCATGTAAGTCACTTCATTAGCATAACTAAGACTCCTATCACTCAGGAAATTCCAAGAGTTTTGTGCACCGGGCCTCTAGTAAAACTATAAAACTAGAATAAAACATAGGAGAAAACATAGAAGACGTTGGGTATGTTTTTGGATACAATATAAGAGGCACCATCCAAGAAAGAAAAAAATTGATAAACTAGACTTAATTAAAATTAAAAACTTCTGCTTTGTGAAAAACAATATCAAGAGAATGAGAAGACAACCTACAAACTCTAAGAAAATATTTTCCAAGGACATCTAATAAAGGATATTATCCGAATATGTACAGAGAACTCTTAAAGCTCAACAATAAGAAAATAACCAGATTAAAAAGTGGGCCAAAGACCTTAACAGACATCTCAGCAAAGAAGATATACAGACACAAGTAAGCGTATAAAATGATGCCTCACATGATATGTCATTAAGGAAATAAAAATTTAAACAACAATATACCACTACATACCTATAAGAATGGCCAAAATCCTGATAAAATTGAACATAGTCTTACTATGCAATCCTACTCCTTGGTATTTACCCAAATGAGTCTAAAATTTATGTCCACACAAAAACCTGCACACAGATGTTTATAGCAGCTTTATTTTTAATTGTCATAACTTAGAAATAACAAGATGTCCTTCAGTAGGTGAATGGCTAAAAACAAACGGTGGTACATCCAGATAATGAATATTATTCAGCTCAAAAAGAAATGAGCTTCAAGTCATAAAAAGACATGGAGGAACCTGAAATGCATATCCCTGAGTGAAAGGTTACATTCTGTCTGAATCCAACCACATGACATCGTGGAAAAGGCAAAATTCTGGAGACAGTAAAAAGATTGCTAATTTCCAGGACTGGGGGAGGGAGCTAAATAGGCAAGAGCACAGAGGATTTTTAGGGCAGTGAAAACACTCTGTACATTACTATAGTGATGGATATGTGTCATGCATTTGTCCATGAGTGAATCTTCAGGTATACTATCCAGGGGTCCTCAAACTTTTTAAACAGGGGGCCAGTTCACTGTCCCTCAGACCGTTGGAGGGCCGGACTAGAGTTAAAAAAAAACAACTATGAACAAATTCCTATGCGCACTGCGGGCCCGGGACGAGTTGGCTGCTAAGCAGGACAGGCAGTGGCACCCGGCGGGCCAGATAAATGTCCTCGGTGGGCCGCATGTGGCCCCCGGGCTGTAGTTTGAGGACACCTGCATGATAAACTGTGTGGTTACGATGTGTCATGGAGGTTCATCACTCTGGTGGTGGATGTTGAAAATAGGGAAGACTATGCATGTGTGGGGGGAGAGGGTACTTGGGAAATCGTTGTATCTTTCAATTTTTCTATGAACCTAAAACTTCTCTTTAAAAAAACAAAACACCGTTACTAAAAAAAAAAATAAAAAAATTCTACCTGTAAGAATTCATTATCTAGTGGAAGTGGGGGCATGGAGGGTACAGGTAATAACTAAATAAGTAAATAGTTAACAGAATATTTTACAGCACAGAAAGAGGTGTGGAGAATTAATAATAGGGGAGCCCTGGCCAGTTTGGCTCAGCAGACAGAGCATTGGCCTGTGGACTGAAGGGTCCCAGTTTCCATTCTCATCAAGGGCAAATGCCCGGGTTGCAGTCTTGATCCCCAGCATGGGCATGCAGGAGGCAGCCAATCAATGATTCTCTCTCATCACTGATGTTTCTATCTCTCTCTCCCTTTCTCTTTCTCTCTGAAATCAATAAAAATTATTTTAAAAAATAGGGGAGACTAAGGAGTGCCAGGGCTAGGGCTGCTATTTTTAATAGGGTCAATTCTTAAAATATATATATAATTGACTTTAGAGAGGAAGGGAGACAGAAATAAAAACATCAATGGTAAGAGAGAATCATTGATTGATGGGCTGCCTCCTTCACACTTCTGCACACCCCCTACAGGGGAATCTAGTCCAAAACCAGCCATGTACCCTGACTGGGAATCAAACCGTGACCTCCTGGTTCATAGGTCGACCCTTAACCACTAAGCCATGAATGCTCAGCAGTGTCATCTCTTTGAGAAACCTCCTTCTATGACTTAAAGGCAGCAAGTGAAGGAGTATGGAGACATCTGGGAGAAGGCTGTTACAAGCAAAGGAAATGGACTATACAAAAACTCTGAGGCAGGAGCACTCTTCAATGTTTGAGTAAGAGCAAGTAATCAGATATTCCAAATAGCTTTTTAAAATGTTGACTGAGTTTGTGTAAAGGTTACAGTAAACACTTAGGATAAAATCAATATGACATAAAATGCCGTGAAGATGCCAGTGCTAACAATGGAAGAAAGAGCTTTTATTTTCTGTGTATAAAGCTACCTAGGCTAAATAAGTGACAACAGAACAATAACAAACTTAAACATTTATCTTGGAAGCCTTTGGCTTTAGAAACTGTTCAGGCTTTGTGTTCTGCATTTTTGCTTTGCTCTTGAATATGGTCTTATGTATTGAACTGTTGAGATTTAAAAGCTTTGGGAGGAAAATATTTGAAAAATAAGTTGTTATAATTGCCACAAATCTGGTCAAATTTGGGAATTAGTTTCTAAATATCCATTCTAGAGAGTTAGAAAAACAAAGATCAGAAATGCTTACAATCTATATATATAAAAGCCTAAGCTACTGAACCGCCGAATGACCAGTTGACTGATCTCTATGACGCGCACTGACCACGCAGGTGACCATCCCCCCTGATGGTCAGTGAGCTCCCACAGCCAACCTCCTGCAGTCCCTCCTTCTGCCTGGCCGGCCCCGATCGGCTTGATCGGGACTGGGCAAGACGGGCCCTGATCGTCCCCGAAAGCTGTCCAGGCTGAGGGACCCTACCAGTGCATGAATTCATGCACTGGGCCACTAGTATTTCAATAATATAAAATGCCATTTTGGGGGATTTATTTCTTAGAAAACAACAGTTTTACTGGCTATTTCTTTAACTATTTTTAGTTGGTGTAAGTAAAATGATATTCTTCAAATACATGCACAATTATTGTTAGGTTTTATCTAACCCTGCATGTCATATGTGAATTTGAATGGTTAGTGGGTATTGAGGGACCTTACCATATTGGGACTATCCCCCTCCCATATGTTACCTTTTGTATAGAATTAAAATCCATTCATTTATTCTCTTATAATATTTTGTACAATTTGTTTCCTATTGCTATATATAAGCATATCAACACAGTCCCCTCCTACAAGATAACAAGAGAAAACTTAGATGACCTTGGACACGGAGATGACTTTTGATATAAACCAAAGCCACAATCCACGAAAGAAATAAATGATAACCCAGACTTCTTAAAATTAAATACTTATGCTCTTTAAAAGACAATGTTAAGAAAATTAGTAGATATACCACATACTGGAAGAAAATATTTGCAAAGGACACATTTATAAAGGGTATTATCTAAATATATACAAAGAACTCTTAAAACTCAACAATAAGAAAACAAACATCCTGATTAAAACATGGGCAAAATACCTGAACAAACATCTCACCAACGAAGATACACAGAGGGCAAGTGAACATATGAAAAGATGCTCCACATACTTTTTCTTAAAAAAAGAACACCAAAATGACATTGAGCCCAGCCCATGTGGTTCAGTGGTTGAGCATCGATCTATGAACCAGGCAGTCACAGTTCAATTCCCAGTTAGGGCACATGCTTTGGTTGCGGGCTCGATATTCAGTGTGGGGCATGCAGGAGGCAGCTAATCAATGATTCTCTCTCATCATTGATGTTTCTATCTCTCCCACTCCTTTCCTCTCTGAAATAAATAAAAATATATTAAATAAAATAAAAGGACACTGAGATGCTAATACACACCTATTAAAATGGCCAAAATCCCAAACACAACACCAAATGCTGGTAAGGATGTAAAGCAACAGGAACTCTCATTCATTCTTGGTGGGAGAGAAAAATAGTACATCCACTTTGGAAGACACCTTGGCAGTTTCTTAAAGAACCTAAACATAGTCTTACCATGCAATCTAGCAATCCTATTCCTTGGTATTTACCCAGATGAATTGAAAACTTATGTCTACATAAAAACCTACACACAGATGTTTACAGCAACTTTATTTTTAATTGCTATAATTGGAAGAAACAAGGTGTCCTTCAGTAGGCGAATGCATAAACAAACTGTGGTACATGCCGACAATGGAATATTATTCAGTGTTAAAAATAAATGAGCTATCAAGCCATGAAAATACTTGGGGGAACCTTAAATGCATATTACAAACTGAAACCAATTTGAAAAGACTGCATAGTGTATGATGTATAAGAAGCCAATCTTAAAAAAACAATTCATACTCTTAGCTACGCAGACATTAAAAAGATCAGTGGTCGCCGGGGTTAGCAGAAAAGGAGAGATGAATCATTGGAGCACAGCGGTTTTTTAGGGCATTGAAACCATTCTGGTTGATACTATAATGGTGGGTATATATCATAACAGATTGTTTAAATCTGCAGAATGTACAACACCAAGAGTGAACTCTATGGTCAAATATAGTCTGGGTGATGATGATGTGTCAGTGTGTATTGATTGATTGTAACATGTACCAATGGGGCTATTGGTAGTGCTGGAGATTATGAGTGTGTAGGGGTGGGGTATATGGGAACTCGGTGTATTTGTTGCTCAATTGTGCTGTGAAACTAAAATTTCTCTTGGAACTAAAATTTATTAATTAAAAAGAGATAGATAGGTAGAGAAATGGCACTGAAAATGGGTGATTTTCTGAGTGGATGTGCAGCTTTGCAGGTTGGATGTTTGCTTCATTTCTAACTGGGGCAGGTGCCATGGGCACCTGAGACTTTTCTAGGAGTTTCACAGACAGAAGCTGTGCTGTGGGATCGATAAGGTGGTATATCCACAGTTACTTCATGTAAGCTTTTGTGTTCTGTGAATGGGCCTGAGTCCAGTTGATGCTGTTGTTTGAGAATTCACTGTATGGAGACTCAAACCTGAAGCCTGGGTTTATTGCTTTTTATTCTATTTCTGGTAAAATTGGTAGGAGGAAAAAAACTGATGGAAGTTTTTGACAGCTTGCGCTGTGAATGGCGAGTAAGCATATTTGGAGTGTGATAAGGAAGAAGAAAAGAGTGTAGATGATGCTGGCTGTTACAGCTTTATATTTTTTTCTCCTCAGATATCTGGTTTTATTGTTTTGAATAAATTAACTATACAATGAGATTTTTTTGTGAGACTTTTCCTACTTTCTAGGAACTTTAGCTAAAACTCAAATTAGAGGAAACATTCTCTTGTGCTATAAATTCTAAAGGAAGGTACTGATGACATATAGTATTTGGGCTCAAAATAGGAAACTTTATTTTTATTCTCTGAGTGAATATTGAGCTAAAGTATATGCAGACCACATCTGGTACTGCTCCCTGATTTTCTGAGAGAGCCAGATATGGGTCCCCTGAAGTTGGAGGACATGTGTGAACTTAAAGATTCCTTCACATTTCTGAAGGCAGAGACTTAAAGGGGTTTTCCAATAGGGCTTGAAGGTATTGCAGCTTAACATGCCAAGAGCTGTGGGAAGCCTCATCCCTTCCCAGTTCCCCACAACCTCAGAAGCCATAGAAGAACACCTCTAAGTACCCCAGGCTCCCCCGTGGGGGAAATGTGGAGGTTAGAGAACAGATGGGACCTCTTGGGCTTCCAAAGCAGGTGTAGTGACAAGAAGTCCTTGTCCCAACCTAGGAAGGCATTTGAGGTTTAGTCCACTAGCAGGAGGCCAGAGGAGGTCCAGCTGTCCCTCTCTGGAGAATCCTCAGCAGCACAGTGGGCTCAAGTGAAGCTGAATGTGGCCTTGAGAAAGGCATGCACGCCACTTGGCAGACAGAATACACCAGACCAAAGAGATCCAACCTCACACCCCGTACGCACATGTCATAATACCTCTGAGTTTCCTTTTCCTCCTACAGAAGCTAACGTGGGCATCTAGGCCCTGCGAAAAAGTGGGAAAGGCAGACTTGACCCACAGGACTCCATGAAGGCAGGGCCACAGCTATAACTTATCCTATCTAATAAAAGAGTAATATGCAAATTGACCGACACTCCAACACACAAGATGGCCACCCCCATGTGGACACAATATGGTCACCACAAGATGGCTGGCAGGGGAGGGCAGTTGTGGGTGATCAGGCCAGCAGGAGAGGGCAGTTGGGGGCAATCAGGCCTGCAGGGGAGTACAGTTGGGGGGACCAGGCCTGCAGGGGAAGGCAGTTGAGGGGGACCAGACTGGCAGGGGAGGGAAGTTGGGGAGGACCAGGCCTGCAGAGGAGGGCAGTTGGGGGTGACCAGGCTGACAGGGGAGGGCAGTTGGGGGGACCAGGCTGGCAGGAGAGGGCAGTTGGGGGGAACCAGGCCTGCAGGGCCGGAGAAGTCGCATTGGGCGGAGCTGAGGCACTTTTTTTATACAGGTGTTCAGTGAGGGTGGAGGACCATGAGCTGAGGGCGGGTGGAATTTCTGCTGCAGGCAGGGGTTCCATAAATGGAGCCAATATCTGCATCACCAGTTGGACATCCCTCGAGGGGTCCCAGATTGGAGAGGGTGCAGGCTGGGCTGAGGGACACTCTCCCTCCACTCCGTGTACGAATTTCATGCACCGGGCCTCTAGTCCTATATAATAAAAGGCTAATATGCAAATCAGCCTAACTGTAGAATGAACAGTTGCTATGAAGTGCACTGACCACCAGGGGGCAGACACTCAATGCAGGGGCTGCCCCCTGGTGCTCAGTGTGCTCCCACAGCAGGAGCACCGCTCAGCCAGAAGCTGGGCTCACAGCTAGCGAGCGCAGTGGTGGTGGTGGGAGCCTCTCCTGCCTCCGTGGCAGTGCTAAGGATGCTCGGGCCTAAGCCATCAGTCGGACATCCCCCAAGGACTCCTGGACTGCAAGAGGGCACAGATTGGGCTGAGGGACACACCCCCACCCCCCTGAGTGCACGAATCTCATGCACCGGGCCTCTAGTACTGAAAAGAAAAGACTTAGCCAAAGTGACTTTTTATAACTGAGTTCTGCTGAGCTTCTACTTAATTAAAGTAATGTGTTATTGACTACCAGCAGTTATTAAAAGCACATAATATAAATATCTTCTCATATTTATTGCTCCTCTTCGTTATTTAGAAAGAGCAGCAGATTATTACCAGATAATTTATTCTCTTATAATTCTCTTAATAAGGAAATAAACTTCAGGAATTGCTTCGAAGACATTATGGCTGGAAAGGGTTAGTGAGAAAGGCTCTGGACCCAAACAGATTTTTCATTCCTTTGGATTTTATGTTTTGAATAATAGATTGAATAGTTAGTTGCCCGCTTGACAAGTTTATTGTCCTTATCCAGTTGCCAAGCGGGAAACATTTCCGAACTGACAGCAGGTATTAAAAACACCTACAAGTGATTCAGGCCACTAAGAAGTCGTAAAGCTGGAGATGGGTGTTTGCTGGGCTTGCTCCGTTAGCCAGGCCTTCTCTGGAGCAGCGGGCCTCCACTGCCTGCAAATTGAGATGGTGGACGTTTCAAGGTGAAAGCATCAATTTTTAACTGAAACGCTCAGGCTTCTTCTCAAACGAAATAGAGCGTTTTCCTTATATCTGAGTATTTGAAGCTGATTCATTAACTGTTCTGGATTAAGAACAAAGGGAATGACGATGGCTCTGTGTTCCTCTGAAAACGTGCAAAGTACTCATGAAAAAGCAGCTCTGTTGTGACTTCATGAACCCATTTTTTAAAAAATATATGTTTTCTGAGAGTCTGTGAGAAGAAGATATTGGTTCAGATTGCTTTGTAATGCAGATGCCTAGCAGTTTTTCTATCACTGTGAAGGGTTGGGTTTATTTAAAAGGCTCTGGTTCGGTTTGCTGAAATTTCCATACTGGGGTTTGAACCCAGATGACCTTTAGAGACCAGGAAGATAAGGTAAATATGTAAATCACAAAGAGGGGTGAGCCAGTAAGGAGTGTGCCATGTGGTATGCACAGGACTGTGCCAGCCTTGCCTAAATACATGTTCAATTTTACTTTAAACACACAAGTCAAACCAAGCCCTGCTTGGGTGGATAAGCCACCAGTGTGAACTAGTGCTTGGAAAGACACCCTGACATCCCCAGGGTACGAAAGGAAATGTGTTTAAACAAGAAAAGATCTCCTTCTTAAGTATTGGTCTACGGGGGCAAGTTACTTATTTTTACTTTAAAATAGATACATGTACATTCAAGACTTTGGAGCATCATGTTTGGTCTTAGCCAGTTGTCGGCAAACTCATTAGTCAACAGAGCCAAATATCAACAGTACAACGATTGAAATTTCTTTTGAGAGCCAAATTTTTTAAACTTAAACTTCTTCTAACGCCACTTCTTCAAAATAGACTCGCCCAGGTCGTGGTATTTTGTGGAAGAGCCACACTCAAGGGGCCAAAGAGCCGCATGTGGCTCGCAAGCCGCAGTTTGCCGATCACGGGTCTTAGCCAATGGCTTTAGACTTTTTTGGAGTTCTGACACCCTTTTGTTGGTTTATTTCAGAATACTCCCTTGACCTTGCATTGAATAGTACTTTATGGAAAATTTTAATTGAAAGATACATTTATTTTATGCTGTTTTTATATTGAAAAATAAGTGGATTTTTGTTAAAATGATGACACATATTTATCTTTGCTTCTTTGCAAATATCTGTAAAGTAACAACAATTATTTTTTTAAAAAGACCTGTTTATTGATTTTGAGAGAGAAAGGAAGGGAGATAGACAAAGAGAGATAGAGAACAAAGCAAGGCCCACTAGTCCTCAGTTAATCCTTCATCAGACATTTTAAAATAGTAATAATCTGGCCTCCATATTCTATAGTAAAATGATTCTGAATTTTACAACAATTATTGGCAAGGTCAATTAGACCACCTAATTTTGTTCCAATTGGCAATAAAAGATTTCATATTGATGAAGTATTTAAGAGTTAACAGAAATCCTCTGTGCACTTTTGGCATCTTGGATCTTGCATCCTACAACTTCCTTATGGCTTCACGTGTATTTGTGTGTGTGTGTGTGTGTGCATGTGCGTGCGCATGTGTGTACTATGTTATTTAGCAATTCTTCTGAACAAGGTCTTAGGTATTAACATTCTTAAAACTCATGTTTGAAAAATATTTTTTGGTTCTTTGATATTTTGACTGAGTATAAATTTCTAATTATTTATTTTCTATAAACATTTGTATATTATATCATTTTTGAAAAATATATTGTTGATAATAAGAAATCTTACAACCGTCAGATGCTCATTCTTTTGTAGGTAGCACGTGTTTTCTTTCCAGTAACTTTTAGGATTTTTCTCTTTATTCTTACTAGTCATCAGTTTCTCTAATATTTCCCTAAAGAACTGTGTGTCTATATTTTATTTTGTCTTTCTCTGTTATCTTATTCAATACTCAGGGAGCTCTTTAAATTTAAGTACACATACCTTTTGTTTAATCTGTCTACTCACCATTATCTTTATTCATTTTTTGAAATTCTATTATGTTGAAATTGTGCTTTTTTAGTCTATTCTTACGTTTCTTCAATATTTAAAGCTGTTGCTCTTGTTCTCATTCTGGCCTTTCTCCATTGAGATTCAATTTATTTTAAATAAATATTTTTCTATTTATTAATTTACTCTTTGGTTTTGTCAATTCAATTCTACTATTTAGCTTATGTATTGTTTCTTTTAAAAATATGAATATATGACATAAAGACAAGTCGCAAAACCATAAAAATCCTAGAAGAAAGCATGGACAGTAAAATCTCAGACATTTCTTATAGCAAATATGTTTGCTGATAAATGTCCTAAGGCAGTGGTCGGCAAACAGCGGCTCGCGAGCCACATGCGGCTCTTTGGCCCCTTGAGTGTGGCTCTTCCACAAAATACCATGGCCTGGGTGAGTCTGTTTTGAAGAAGTGGCGTTAGAAGAAGTTTAAGTTTAAAAAATTTGGCTCTCAAAAGAAATTTCAATTGTTGTACTGTTGATATTTGGCTCTGTTGACTAATGAGTTTGCCGACCACTGTCCTAGGGTAAGGGAAACAAAAGAAAAAATAAATAAATGGGACTACATCAAATTAAAAAGCATCTGTATAGCAACAGAAACCATCAACAACATGAAAAGGGAACCCACTGTATGGGAGAACATATTTGCCAATAATATATCTGACAAGGGGATAATTTACAAAATATATAAAGAACTTGTACAACTCAACACCAAGAAGACAAACAATTCAGTTAAAAAATGGGCAAAGGACCTGAATAGACACTGCTCCAAGAGGATATACAGATGGCCAAGGGACATTTGAAAAAAATGCTCAATGTCACTAATCATCAGAGAGATGTAAATTAGAATCACAGTGAGATATCACCTCACACCTGCCAGAATGGCTACCGTCAATAAATCAACAAACAACAAATGCTGGTGTGAGGATATAGAGAAAAGGGAACCCTAATGCACTGCTGGTGGGAATGCAGACTAGTGAAGCCACTGTGGAAAACAGTATGGAGTTTCCTCAAAAAATTAAAAACGGAATTCCCATTTGACCCTGTAATTCCACTTCTAGGAATATATCCCACGAATCCAGAAACACTAATCAGAAAGAATATGTGTACCCATATCTTCATAGCAGGGTTATTTATGATAGCCAAGATCTGGAATCAGCCCAAGTTCCCATCAATAGCTGAGTAGATAAAAAAACTGTGGTACCTTTATACAGTAGAATACTATACAGTTGTAAAAAAGAAGGAAATCTTACCTTTTGCTGCAGCATGGATGGACCTAGAGATCATTATGCTAAGTGAAATAAGCCAGTCAATAAAAGACAAATACCATATGATTTCACTTATAAGTAGGATCTAATGAACAAGATAAATTGACAAACGGAATAGAAACAGAGCCATGGATATATGAAGCAGACTGACTGCTGTCAGGGGTGAGGGAGGACTGGATGAAAGGCGGTGAAAGGATTAGCCAAAGAACAAATATGCATAACCCCCAGACACAGACAACAGTGGGGTCATGGCTAGAAGGGAGGGGGGGTGAGGGTGGAGGGGAATGGGAGCAGGGGAGAATAGGGACATCTGTAATAGTGTCAACAATAAAAATAAAGTATAAAAAATAAACAAGAAAAGAAAATACATCATTATAATAAACTTGGGCTTTGATATTTTGCCTTAAATGTCAACCAATAAGTATTTGTAAAAAATGCATATATATATATTTTTCTTTACATTATAGCAAGCGACCAATTATTGAAATGTATTTAAGACATATGTTCTGAGTAAAGTGGAATTGATTTCTCAAATAATCCTGGCTAATTAAAAGTAATATAAATGTAAAAATACATGTTAAGAAGCATTTTTTCTAAGGTTTTTAATTTGTCCTTTTAAACATTTGACTGTACTTATTTAATAATCATTTATTCATATCTTACCATATCCCATTTTTTGTGGATGCTATTTATTCCTTTGTTTATGAAGAATTTCAAAGATGAACTTTAAAGCTCTTTACAGATTTATTTTATCTTTATTTCCTTAGATGGAAAATCTCTTATTTATAGATTTCAATACCAACTTTCATGGTGCAGGTGTTTCTCATAAACTTTATTTTAATATTTTATGAACTCAGCTCCCAGGAAAGATTTCTCCTTTGAGCACTTTGGGTTGGGAGAATTTTTGAGTGAAGGGGTCTTAATAGTGTGCATCTCTTTTTCTTTTCTCTCTCCATTTCTTACGTTCTTTCCTTTCTTTTCTCCTCCCCCTTTTTCATAAAGAGAAAATATTGCTCTTTTTAATCTATAGATATTTTCTTATTTTTTTTTCAAGTGTAGCTATTTATCATTTCCAGGTTTGTGAAGGAAGTGGGGGCTTTCAAAATGTACTGTCTTGACCCAGAAACCAAACTACTTTACTTTTACATCAAAACTAACTGCATTATTACAAATGGCAAGAAGATAAGGTGCATATATTTGGAAACCCTTATTCTGTGGCCAGTTTTTCAACCACAGATTGCCATTGAAATTTTCCAGAGTTTGGGCTACATCAGAAAACCTACAGCTTTATATTATAGCCTGAGAGATATACATGCAGCAGTTGGGGATTTAAGCGATGAAGTGTACGGAGGTAGTGGTGTGAGAACAAGTTAAAAATGTTTTCTACTTTCTCCTTAGCCACAGATAAGCTGCTGGAGTTTGCTTTTTAAAGATTCTTTAAAGGATGAAAGAGTTCTTTAGGTAGGATTTGGGGGCTGAACACATAATTCTGGATTCCAAGCAGCGGGAAAATTGTGTTTTATGTATAATAGTGTGATGAGTGGAGGGATTACTGGGAAAGTCTTTTTTTCATAATATTTCTCTTAAAATGAACATTTGGGAATATATGTGTGCAACTAGTAAATGTTTTCAATGGTATAACTATTTGAGGATTTCCAGAAGGTATTATTCTAACCTTTGAAATAAGACTTGGATTATTGAAGTTCAGCAAGAATTAACATAAAATATTATCATTATTGTAATACTAGATAGAGAATGAAACACAAGATGAAAAGAACAAATATTTTTGAGAACATGCATGAGGTCAGTATACAGTCTACTGTAATGAACTCATGTGATCCTTTAAAAATAACTAAATTTTTGTCTAAATAAAGTTTTTTAGCTGTTATACAATGCTACATTCACTTTAAAATATTAAGTATAAATACTTACCAAATAAATGCTTGGCTTTAGTTGTCTATCTTAATTTTGAAGCATCATTCAGAGTTAGGTTTGAAGTGTAACTCTAAGTTAGTTGCAAAGAAACTTTTTAGAAGTTTCCAGAGTATGGAGATTGGAATTGTCTTTCTTAAACTTCCCACTAAGTTTTGCTGTTTTAGGAGTCATACAGCTTTAATATGTATCACTCCAGTTACTTGAAGTGCTTTGTCTTGGTTGGACATCTTGAATATATTGTCTTCTTGAACATATTTAACATTGTCATTGGAAGCTCATGAAAGCAGATTTAATTTCTATTGCAGAATTGTAGATTTCCATCAATAAACAGTTTCTACCTGAAATTTTTAGTGGGGCTTCTTTTGCAAATGGATATAGTAAATCCAAACATGTTTCTGTAGTGTTACTCATAACTTTAGAATGTTTTATTTCTACAGCCAAATGAACATATTATGATAATCAATAACTTGAGTGTCAGATAAATAGTTATTTAAGATTCTTTCAATGATCATTTTTTGAAAGACTCTAACACACACATACATGCCAATTTCCAATTTATTAATTTATTGTCAGAAATATAACTGCATTCATGACCTATCATATTTACTTTCTATAAACCAATCTTTTTGGGAAGCAAAATATAATTAAAAGTTGATATGCAAACATAAGAATCATATGAGGACAATAATTTGGATATTTTTAACTGGTGCAATCATCTGAGTTGGTCTGACACATCCATCTCTGGCTACTACAGGGTAAAACATGATATAAGGAATATATATATATATATATATATATGTATATATATATATATATATATATACTTATATTTGTGTGTCATGACATTTTCCCAATGATAAATTATAGAAATACACTTTTACTGCTTACCTGTTTTTTTTTAATATTTAAAGCTCCATATATGAGTTAAAACTCAATATGGATATCAGATTATATGTTAAGTCCTTGTTCCTTAGTGAAGTGATTTTCATACCAAATTCAGCTCAGAACACATAAATAACAAAATAAATATTTTATCTCTTACTTTGTATGTCACATACTTAGATAAAAAGAAAAGAAATGCCCTATCAGAAAGTGTATAACATTGCACTAATTCATTAAACTCAATATATCCATAGGTACAACTTCCAAAGGGATTGTAAACCAGCCAACATTTATTTAGTTCAGGACAAGTTTAGAATAATCTCAACCAGATCAATGTCATAGGATACTTCATACTTATAACAGAACTCTTATTTGTTTGAATTCAGCCTCCAAAATGCAGATATTAGAAAGGTAATTAAATTTAAAAAATTAAATTTCTACATCCCCACACAGAAGTGTTGGTAGAACATCCTATATTAATTAGTATTGACTCTTCCTATATGTCTATTGGCTTATAAGAATATCTCAGGGATCATGTGTCAAAAGAGCAATAGCTATGTTAATTACTATTTTATCACCATGGTCACAGTTTAAAATCATTCTTCTGAAAGTTGTGGGGCCTTGATAGGTTCAGATCAGGCCCATACACATATGGCAGACTTGGTCAGTTGGGCCATTCAACAAGTTTGGTTAGCTATAAACAACTGCTCATAGTGTTCAATCTCCAAGGTATCTAGCAATTCCCCCTTCCCCTCCCCCCCCCCCCCCCCCCGCCACACACACTTCAGTTGCATCTAAGACATAAATCATGGCTTTTGTAGAATCTGTTTATTTTCCAAGTCTTCAGCAATCTTGGTCTCTATTCCAGTCGTTACTCCTTCCTAGTTACCTAAACATTAATCACTTCCCAATCACTTTCTAGAGACATCAAGTTTACTTGCTATGTATTCCTAGCTTTATGATCAAATAATTCAGTGGATGTTTTCTTCATTTATGCCTATTGTACTCAAGGCAGCTGAAAACTTCCCTCAAAGGGATACATAATAATTTAATTTATTTACTTGTGTTCTTTACAGATAGTGAGGAACACAGGCTTGGCTGTTGTTCTAAGAAAAAGATAAAGGAGAAAATGTGTTACCCTTTCTCTCCTACACCAAGACCAAGGAAGGAATTAATATATATCCTGCCACAAAATTGTTGGCTCACACGTGTGGTTAATAAAAGGTCACACTGAACCTGTGCAGGACTGTTTTCCGTGCTTTATAGCTATTAATTCTACACATATTTACATTACATAGGTAAACTCATTTAATCTAATCCAGTGAAGTAGATTTTGTTGTTAACATTTTATGCATAAGAAAACTGAGGCAGGGAGAATTGACCTACTTAGCTGGGCTTCATGCAGGTAATAGGCAGAGGTGGGATTTGAACCCTGGCAGTCTAGTGTCCGTGTTATGGCTGTCAGCCACCCTATTAGATTGTCTCCCCAAAGATCTCTAGTAAAGCCTGTTTAAATTTGAAAAGGCCAGGTACTCTTCATCTATTATTTTCTCTATTTGCCAGTGGAATACATTTTTTTTTTTTAGTTTGACTTTTTAAGGAATGAATATTTATCGATTGCTTTTTGTGAGCCTCATACTAACTGTGCAATTTTGCCAATATTGTCTGTTTCGACCCTCCTAGCCCTATCTTGTGGTGGTATTACTTTGGATTTACAAGTAAGAAGCTGAGATAAAGGCTCATTATTATCTGTCATCCAGTTTAAAACCCTCAATTAAAGATCTCTCTTCTCTAATTATATCAAGATAGCATTCTGCTTCTGAGATTTACAGCACCTAGCTCCAGCAGCATTTGCTGTTTTCCTTGCATTATTGTGCTTTTGTAGATTTCACTATACTCATCCATAAAGCAGGATTTTGAAAATTAGTAAAACCACCAGTGGCAAATAATTGAAATGTTTAAATACCATAATTTTAATGATAAAAAAAGCTTTGATAACTAAGGTGTCAAAATAGAAGAAAAGGAAAGGAAATTTTTTTTCTATAAGTATTTATTTTAGTATATTTGATTAAAAATATATCATGTTGTGTAATCTATTAAAATTCATGTTTTTAATAATAAGGAAAGTGGTTTCAGCCCTAGCCAGTTTGGCTCAGTGGACAGAGCATCGGTCCCTGGACTGAAAGTTTCCAGGTTCGATTCTGGTCAAGGGAATGTACCTCGGTTGCAGGCTCGATCCTCCACCTGATGGGGGTGTATGTGGGAGGCAACCAATCAAGGTGTCTCTCTCACATCAATGTATCTCTCTGTCTCTTGCTCTCCCTTCCACCCTCTCTAAAAGTCAATAGAAAAGTATCCACGAGTGAGAATTAACAAAAGAAAAAAAAAAAAAAGAAACTGGTTTCATATTTCTACAATGGTGCTAATCAAAGGTACTATCTGCCCAGTCCAGCTCTGCTGGGTTATGCTGTCACCCAGGCTTTGGGAAACCTTAAGGTGATGTGAACAACCTTAAAGGTGAATCCACCTTATTTGAAGGTCCCTAGGCTTCATTTCTCTCCAGGGTGAGTATTTTTAGGAGTATTCAGTCACCTCTTTTGTTATTTAATCTCCTACAACTGATATAAAGATTAGAAAGAAAACATTAAAAATACCTGGAATATGTCATGCAATAGTTTCAGTGATTCCTGTTTTTCTCTTATGCCTCTGGATCCTCTTTCATCATCACCTTTGCTGAAATCTTCTCTACCGTAAACCTGAGTGGTGGATTTTCCCAGATTTTTTCTTACTCTCTTTTCTTTCACTCTCTTTTGTCCCCCTGGGTTTTCTCATCTACTTACATGAGTTCAATGTCTGTACGAGGATGATTTCCAAGTTCCTATCTATAGTTTACCTTGCCTACTGTCTGTACTTGGATGATCTTCAAGTACTTCAAACTCCTCATCTTCATAATGGACTAATGACCTCCTCTTACAGTTTTCTTCCCAGCATGTTGTAGCACCATCCACCCAATTGCTCATGCCAGAAGCTTGAAATCTATTCTTAGCAACTCAACCCACACCTACCGGAAACCATCAAATGTAAGTGGATTCAAACTTCTATTCAATGTTTCCAGGTTTTACCTTTTTCTTCCTCTCTGCTGCCAATCTCTGGTTCATGCCAATGTCACCTTTCTCTGGCACTCTGCAATTGTACCCTAAATGCTTCCCATCAGACCACGCTCTTATCTCTTGCCAATTCATTATTCATAAAGTAGTCAGAATGATCTTTTCAGAATGCAAACCTAATATTGTTACTCTTTTGCTTAAAACTTTACAGTGTGTTTTTAAAAATATATATTTTTATTGATTTCAGAAAGGAAGGAGAGGAAGAAAGAGATAGAAACATTAAAGATGAGAGAGAGAGTCATTGATTGACTGCCTCCTGCATGCCCCACGCTGGGGACGGAGACCACAACCAGGGCACCTGACCGGGAATTGAACCATGACCTTCTGGTTCATAGGTCAATGCTCAACCACTGAGCCATGCTGGCTGGGCTACAGTGTCTTTCTGTTGCTCTTATGACAAAGCCCAGAATTCTTTTTTTTCTTTTTTTATTGTTTAAAGTATTACATATAGTAGTACATATATCTCAAAGCCCAGAATTCTTAACGGTGGCCCAAAGACCCTGCATAACATGATTCTTTCCTACACCCTCAATAACAATGTAATTTTCCTTTTATTCCTTACGATTCAGCCATGCTGTCTTTTTCCCCCCTTATCATTTCCTTAAATACACACTGCTCTTCTTACTTCAGAGAATATAAGATACCATGAAGCAAAGCTATATAGGTGACTTTTAAGAAATTAATGATAATTCTAGTGTACTTTTTTTTAAAAAAAGCAAATACCATGCATTTAAAGTATTTATTTACTTGTGTTGTTTACAGAGAAGACAAGTTTGGTTCTGACTAAATTTAATATACTGTGACCTTTACTTTTCCCCCATAATGAGTATATTTATAAATCCCACTAATGTATATAATTCTGTCAAATGTATCCAAGGCTGAATTACATTATGAACATTGAGTGCTCCTTCTACCTTATCCTAATACCCTGGATTTATGATCCCTCCAGGGGATTTTCATTTCCTAGAACTCTTGGTCAGCACAATCTTTCCTCAAGCTGTGGTCCTTCTATAGCTCCTTCCTCTTCAGCTTTTCTTTTTTGCTTTGATGTGTTATCAGTGCTCTGGGTACATATTGCCTTGCAGTGTATCCTGCCAACTCAGAGTGTAATACCTACCAGGAGGCTTAAATGTGGGAGAAGGAAGGGTTTAGGAAAGGAGTTTGGAGACAGAATTCAGAAATATTTTCTCTCTCTCTCTCTCTCTCTCTCTCTCTCTCTCTCTCTTTTTTGTTAATCCTCACCTGAGGATATTTTTTTAGAGAGAGTGGAAGAAAGGGGTAGAGACAGAGAGAAACAAGATGTGAGAGAGACACATCGATTGGTTGCCTCCTACATGCGCCCTGATGACCAATGCTCTATACACTGAGCAAAATTGTCTAGGGCAATAATTTCCCTTTTTTAAATGGAAACATATTTCCTTTAATCTATTGATTACCTCCTTCTCATCTGCTCTTTGTATTTTAGTGAGAAAAGTTGTTTGATGATAAGATAGATATACTCAGGCAGAAAACTGTTTGGGAGGAAAATTTCCCATTCTCCTAGCTTCTTTGGCTAGTCTAATAAATTAATATAAGACAGCTTAATATGGGGAAAAAACACAACAAATTTAATACATGTTGAAAAAAAAAAAAACAGTTTCTGCCAAGCTTTCCACACCCAGCCCAACTAGCTCTGGTGATAGTCCTCTTCTCAGAATATACCCACTATTCAATTCTTTTAGGCAGCTGAGGGGGAGATAAACATTTTTTTCTCGAATCTGATGGGTTTTAATGGCCTTCAGCTCAAAAGAGTCCACATGCCAAAGTGGCACATTTTGGGGAGGCTTGTTTTGAATCCGTCATGACAAATTGTCGTAAGTAGAGAGTAGTGAATTAAAGATTCAGAGGAAGAGTGGCTACCACTCCCCTGTCTCTGTCTCATTGCCAGGTTTATTCTCTATGAGAAGTTAATCATCCTGAGAAAAGTTGGGGTAGCATAGTATAATGCCTGAGAGGTTTCAGTTGCCCATTTTCTGAATGGGAATATCAAGACTGTAGGGGAGGAACAAACGTTCCTCTACCCTCAAGGTACTTCTGATGGGTCTAATAATCAAATAGCGTAAGATGGATTAGCAAGAGAAAATCATCAAGTTTAATATGTACATATGTACAAAAGCCCCACATACATGAGAGAGTAAGGGACCCCGCATGCACAAGAGCTTTAGAGATAGAAAGGAGGGTTGAGGTATATAAGACCTCCTGAGCTAGGGATGAGGTAATGCACCTCGGGGGTTCAAAGGGTCCTTATAGGATAAGAACTGACTTTTAGTAAAAAGAAGTTCGCCCTGCCTTACTAAGTTATAAGTTAAAAGAAGGCTTCTGTGATAATATCTTATGGGCAAGGCCTCTAATTCAAATTCTTCTAGGTAGTTCAAGGAAGGGGCAGAAGTTTCTCTTGAGCCTGTGCCTAAAGTTGCCTTTAGCTCAGTTATCTGCATACCACAGAGGCTCATCTTGAGGTGGCTCATTCTGAACCCCACAATACTCCATGGAAATGTGGTAACGGAAAAATGGGACAGAAACATAAAGTGTTTGGCACATAGTAGATGAACTTTCTTCCCCTTACCTCCCAACTTTATCATCTAGAAATATCTTTTCAGAAACTCTTCTTTGCCAGCCTTGGAGTGTTGAATTTTATTTTAGTGGAGACCTCATTTTCCTTAAAAGCATGATAATAGTTGATTGGGACCTTCTTTGCCCTGTAAAATCTGTTCCATGGAAATTGTTTTCTCTTTAAGAAAGATCTGTATTGGCACTGTGATGCATCCATTGTATGTGCCTGGGGTTAGCATAGAGATGAAAAAGCACTATATATCACTAACAAAACTGCCCCAGACCCTTGTATATCACATGGCAAAACTTCTCCCAAATCACACTGGCCATGGCTGTGCTTCTTCTGAATCTTTACTCCACTGCTTCTCTCTCATTAAGTCCCTCTGATTTCTCTCTGCCTCTTTGTCTCTGCCTTTTTTTTCCCTTTCCCTCTGCTTTTCTGTCTCTGTCAATAATTCTTTTCCTGCCTTCAGGGTCTATACATAGGCCATTTTCCAATTATTCTGTTGTCTTACCCATCCTGTATCTGCATCAAAAAGGAGCTATGTGGTCCTCATAAAGAATCCTCTTCAGCAGGTGCAGAGAGAGAGTTTGGGAAGACTTCTGTCTTTCTATCACAGCATTCACATTGTTAGGCCCTTTAATGACTGCCAGTCACATCATTATCTAGGTTAAAATCCCTAAATGTGCACTTCAAAAAATTAATCTCTTGATTGTCCCCCTTCTCACATATAAATTACTCTCACCTCTGCTCTGACGCCTGCCCTTTCCTTAGAGTAGAAAGCCTTTTCATCATATAATGTGAGTTACTCTGTGCTTTTAAGACATCATCTTCCCCACTTTACTTTCAAAACTATCCTTAACATTAATTTCCTTGATTAAACAGTGCCAGTGCATTCCCTCTTTCTCATTCTGCTTCCACAGAGCAGGACATTTCAAACGTCATTTTATGCAATTGATATAATGCTATCACTATGTGTAAAAACTGAGTGATACAGTCAGATTCCAGTTTTAAAAGCACAGATATTTGTTAATAAATGTAATTTCACTCTGAATATTTTTGCAAATGTGCCTTTATTATGAAAAGCAGAAAACCTATTGTGTAGATCCCAGTTTTCATATTGCACACCTGTTTAAGCTGGTTATACCCAGCTATCATTTTTTTAAAAATATGTTTTATTGATTTTTTACAGAGAGGAAGGGAGAGGGATAGAGAGTTAGAAACATTGATGAGAGAGAAACATCGATCAGCTGCCTCCTGCACACTCCCTACTGGGTATGTGCCTACAACCAAGGTACATGCCCTTGACCAGAATCGAACCTGGGACCCTTGAGTCCGCAGGCCAACGCTCTATCCACTGAGCCAAACCGGTTAGGGCACCAGCTATTATTTTTTATGCCCATTTCAATTCGAGAGAAACTTCTTTGAAGATAGAGCCTTTGTAGTGTAATTGGTATTGTACTACTTCCTTCAACAGCTAGTAGGGCACTGAAGCCCAAACTACCTACCCCTGGGGCAGCTTACTGTCTAGTTAACATGATTTTACCATCCTATTGCCTTTACCTTACTCTTCCAGGAGACTTTTGACAAGGGAAATTTCCAGAAAGATCCATCAATTTGTTAATAGATAGTGTCAACAGTTTAAGCCCCAAATCTCCTCAAACCCTGGACTTCAAAAGCCTTACTTCGCTATTTTTAGAGATTCTAAACTGAGATATTACAATCCTTACCCAGTCAGTTCTAATTAATTTCCCTGCATTGAAAGACCCAGCTAAACCAAACTTTAAATTCTCAATAAATTCCAATCTTGCCTTTTTCCCTCTGAGACATCAAGAAATATTTGTCAGTCTTTATCACAGTGAGCAAAAAACTCCAACTATCTTATCAGCAGAGTCGGTTTCAGTGATGTTGGGGATTGCTCCATAAGTTTAAACAACAAAGGAAACAACTCAATATTTGCTAAAAGAGAGACCATCACAAGTTTCAGGAATATAAATATTTTAATATATTAGGAGCCTGGAAGGTAGAAATTGAAGCATAGATAGGATGGTTTAAGCTGACATAGACCTATTTAATGTTAGTGTTCAAATGCTAAATAGCAGGGAGCATTAAGCGACAGAACAGCTCAGATTTCACTTTGTGATGGGAGTGCACTTTGATACTTGTTTCATGAAGGCCTTTATAAGTTACAGGCAGAGGTTACCAGTAATCACATTTTTTTCCTCCTCTGGTTTTAATAAATGCCTTTAGGGCATTTCATTCTGTTAAATCAAGCAGCAGACAAAACTGTAATGCACTGCTAACCTCTAAAGTGTGTGAAAAACTTAATTCATAAAATATGTATGAAGAACACAGCGTTGCAGTGATAAGGATACTCCCTCTCTGGGTGATTCTGCCAAAGGAGTTGGTGCATTCAGGTCTCTAGTTCTTGATTTCTTTTGATTGGAATTGCTCTTACTTCATTTTCTATTTAGTTACTCAATGAGTTTCTCTTCCCATACATAAACATAGTTTTTTGTGTTTTTTTTTTTTTTCGAGAGCAGTTGCCATAGCTTTAGGTGGGTTATATTAGAAATTCTTATATACTCATTCTTCTCTGGAATAGGGATTTTTTTAAAATGAATTAATGTATATTGAAACATCAAATTTGTGTGTATATAAGTGAAAATATGTCATTGTTTTGATCTACTGCCATCATGATAAAAGTGGATTCATATGGATTAATTGCTTGCATATACCCGGTTAAGAGCCATCATTGCTTTTTAAGTGAATTCATGCTATACATTCTCCTCAATGTTTCCTTCCTTTTTTGGTGAAATAATATAAAACCACACTTCTGCTTTTTTACTACTCATTTGTTATATTATCTCCATAGCAGACAGATATGTTGCTTTGATGGTACCTTTGGAATGCCAAAAAAAAAAAAAAAATGCTAATCCTACTTTAAAACAGCAAAACTTAATCGATGCAGGTGTCACTAATTTAGAGGATGTGCAAAATAAGAAAGGAACATGGGTAATGTCTTATTTTGATAAATTTTCTTCATAATAGGTACATATAATTGAAGGATGCATTTTAAGAAGTAGTTAAACAGCAATTTTAATTTCCCCTGAAACTTTAAAGACAAGATTAACATCTGGATCAGACAAAAAAAAAAAAAAAAAAAATTATTCCTGGCTGTGTAGTAAAGAATGAGCCTTACCCAAAGAGAGCTCAGGCCTTTGCCCTCAGCTCCTGGGAATTGTTCTCTAAGACCTTAGGACAGGGGTGGGCAAACTTTTTGACTCGAGGGCCACAATGGGTTCTTAAACTGGAGCGGAGGGCCGGAACAAAAGCATGGATGGAGTGTTTGTGTGAACTAATATAAATTCAAAGTAAAGGAGCAGAGGGGAGACCAAGAGAACCGGATAGAACAGCCAGATCTGGCCCGCGGGCCGTAGTTTGCCCACGGCTGCCTTAGGATGTCTTGCCTAATAAGAGTGCCTTTGTTTACCTGAGGTCCTTGGTCCACACCGGATAGTCTAAGAATGTGATTTATGGAGAGAGTTTTGGGCCACATGATAACACCAAGTGACTAAAGGTCAGCTACTTGGGCAGTCAACCATGTCTATGGGCTGGAGCCCTATTAAAAACTCTGCCCACCAAAGCTCAGGTGAGCAATACTCCATGTATTGGGAGAAGTTAGCATTGCTCAAGAAGCCACTGAGAGATGTCACCTGGAAGGTCTGCATGTGGCTTTTCTAGGCTCTGTCCCACGCATGTCTTCTCCTGTCTGATCTTAATCTCTGTCCTTTCACTGTAATAAACCATAACTATAACCACTTTCAGTGACTTGAAATCTTTTAGCAAATTATTAAACCTGAGGGTGGTCTGACAGTTTACTTAGCACGGGCCTTCCAGAAACCCCGTTGAGGTAGCATTTCATCTCCTTAATATTTATTATAACCATCTAGCTTTCAAATAGTAGTTAATAAGATCAATCTTTTCCTAAACCAGAATGACCTGAATTCAGTCCAAATCACTGAAGTTTGTCTATAATATGGACTTTCTACACGAATAAAAGAGAAACATGCAAATTGACCGTTACTTCACAATGCCCACCAACCAATCAGGAGTGAGTGTTCAAATTAACCCGACAAAGATGGCGGTGGCCCTGCCACCCAGCGGATCTGGGCCTCTGGGCAGCACGCATGCAGGCGCAGAGTGGCTGGGCGGGGTGGGTCGCCTGCTATGAGGGGGAGGGTGGGGGGCGGAGGGAGCTATAGGAGTGGTGCTCCGGCCAGAGCGAAGACGGAAGACAGTGGCCAGAGCAAAGGCCTGGGTCCCGGGTGCTGGCAGCCAGGGAAGGAAGGCCTATTACACAAATCTTTGTGCAACGGGCCTCTAGTCTTATTATAAAAATACAATGGTGTCTAAAGTAGGAAAGGTAAACTTTTTAATGCTACCACTATTTGAAAATTAGTGTCATGTTTTGAGATGTTTGATATTCATTTCACTTTAACTAAAAATGTCCAAAACTTTGCATGATAGCTTAAGTTCTTTATAATCAGTCACACAGATTATAGATTACTGCATATAATCAGTCACTCCTCATATAGATGATGCCATGCATTACTTTATGGGAGTTGGCTAATAGTATTCTGGCATATAAAAAAATAGAAATGTCAAAATATAATTTCAGGTTCTTATATACTTGTGCCTGTTCCTTCATCATGATTATTGATATTATTATTATTGTTAATTCTTGAGGACATTTTTTCCATTTATTTTTAAGAAGATTGGAAGGGAGGAGGGAGGAGAGAGAGAGAGAGAGAGAGAGAGAGAGAGAGAGAGAGAGAGAGAGAGACATTGATGTGAAGAGACACATTGATTGGTTGCCTCGCACATGCGTCCCAACGAAGTTGGGGGATTGAACCTGCAACCCAGGTAAGTGCCCTTGACTGGGAATCAAACTCACAACCCTTGGGTGCATGGGCCAAGGCTCTACTCACTGAGCAATGCTGGCCAGGGCTGATAAAAATTATTTTAAAACTGAGGCTGAAAGGAAAGTATATGCTGGGGTCTGGACTTGATATCTGCCATCATGGTTTTGCAGTTCCTCATAAAATTTCTTAAATTTTCTCACCATCCAGATTCTCCAAGATCTCACCTATTTCTCTGTGGCCACACCCTGATCTCACACATACTGTGCAATTTGCCTCTGTGTTCACTGCCCTGCTTTTCTGTAGTGAGATGTGCCTATAAAATTTTAAGACTAACTAATAGTGGTCTTCCATTGAGATGGACAAAAAAGAAGTTTGCACATCAGAGCCATGGAGTATTTTGGTGAAAGTGTACTATAGCTGAAATGTTCAGAGAAGAATTTTTGCAAAGCCATTAGCTATTCTTTAAAGGCCACTCACTGCCCTGACAAGCAGAACAGCCTAGAGATGCCAACAAGTTTCACAAGTCAGCCATCAGGAGTACTTGATTTATTATATTTCAACCCCCTTATTTAGGGTATTAAAAAAGCCAGCATTCTTATCATTTATTTATTTATTTAGCTAGTTAGTATTGTTATAGGGACCTGGGATTAAGAGGGGATGGATTTTACCTTATTAGCAATTTAGAGGATTTGTTTAGAATACATTCAAGTGCTGTAAAAGGTATATGGTTTAGGAAACTGGCATGGGTATTTGTGTACACAGGCATGTGTGTGTGCATGATATGCGCATATACACACAGTGAGAAAGAACTTGAAAGATGACAAGGCACAGATTTGTCACAGGAAGGAAAATGTCATAATTACAACAGGAGAAATAGCAAAAATTATCAGCATAAATTTGTGTGATATACCGATTAGTCATTAGAAAAATATATTAAATGGAAGCTTAGTTATGATGTTTACTTATACAAATCGAATGAAATTATAGTATAGGTTATTGTTAATTTAGATTTTTATTAATCGATAAAGGCATTGTATTCTTTTACTGAATGATTAATGACAATTCTGAAAAGTGTATTGATCACCCCTAGTTTAGGCAATACAAAATAATGCATATAGATTATGGCCTAAATAAGACATGGAAATGCTGACATTTGCTTATGCAGTATTTAGTTTCACTTACCATTTTGGCTGAGGTTACTGAGTAAATTAAATGTACTTATGGCACAATTGAAGAGGGTTTTCCAAGCCTATGGCGGATTGCTCCATTTCAACAGAGAAATGGGAAAATCAAGAATTAGGAGGTAAAGAAACCTGTTTTTTCTTTCCTGTGGCTTAGGTCAGGCTGACAGTTTTTCTTTTTTATTATAAATGGTCTATGATCACAATCACAGTTAGCAGCATACCTGTCACAAAATGACTACCATTCAGATTGTTATTTATTCCATTTCATGGGCTGCAGAGGAAAATGAAAAGATAAAGCTACATGAATAACACAACTGACATGATGCGTGGCAGTAGAATAAATGCTCCAGTTGAAAGTTTTTTAGCTGGATGAGTTTTAAATGCTTAATTTAAATCTTCATGAATGGAAATTAACAATTAAGCTCCTAATATACTTTTCCCCCTCAATTTGCTATGTACTCAGTAACGTAGTTCCGGCACTAACTACTTGGAGTTAGCTCAGACCTCACAGGTTGAGGCTGCAGACCTCCATGGGACCCCTCACTGAAGACCAGCCACAAGTTCCTGGGTTTCCAGGCTAGAAATTCAGGGGCTCCCACAATCCCCTCAACTTCAATAATTTTCTAGAATGATGCATAAAACCCAGGAAAATGCTAGTTACATTACTGTTTTATTATAAAGGGTACATATCAGGACCAGCCAAATGAAGAGAGACTTATGGTGAAGTTTCAGAGTCCCAAATGTGAAACTTCTATGTAAATTGCAAAGCCTTAGGTACTGCCTCCCAGGAACTAAGGACAAAGACCAGGCAAATTCTTTACTATACAACATTCTGTAACATTTTTTTTTTAAATACTGAGTTTTTATAAGAAATAGTGTGTCACAAAAAGGAACTTCTTTTTCTAAGTATGACATGATGCATACATCTGCTTCTTTTTGCCTTGAAAGTTTCTTCTAAGTAATGAATAAAAACAACAAGAATCCAAAGTAGAAAATCTTGCCTCACATAGTTCCCCTCCAAACTTTGATTGCTTTTACTACTTTCCATTTCTTGGTCATTTTGCATTCCATGGTATTAGCCGTACTCTTGCACTCCATTATTCTCTGCTTGGGGCTCTCGCCCCTCCTGGTAATTGTCCTGTTATTCTCATTATGGGTCTCATGATTAACAGCCTTTGGCTTCCAGTAAGCCACCTCACCCAGTTTCCAGTGGACCATCTACACCTGGCCCCCACCTGCACCTGGTCGGTCCGACTGGTTACTCTGACCCTTACAAGAGACATAAATATCCTGCTCCCCCTACTCTGCCCTGCTGATGCCATTTTGGTCTTAGCCCTTCTGCTGGCAGATGTAATGATAAATTTATAATTTTTTACCCCTTTTGGCCTTGTGCGTTCCTCCTTCAGGTACCCTAACAGTGCCCCTTTAAGGTCTAAACCTTGTCCTATTAAGAGATGTTTTTCTCCACTGATTTGCAGCTAGACCCTGTTATTTTGCATATTCTTATTTGGGATTATCTCTTTTTAACTTTCTCAAAATTTTCAACTCCTCTTCTCTTTACACTTTACCAGTGCTTCAATTTACCTATATGCCAACAATTCCTATCTACCAATTTCTGAATCAAACTTCTGCCTTAAACTCTAAAACCCCATAGTAAAGTAACTACTTGACATATCTACTAATCCTGTCAGTGACACCCCAAATTCAATATGACAAGTTGCTGGGGCTGACCAGCAGACCCTGAGCGATGAATGAATGATTGCTCTGATTCAGGTTCACTGTGAAAGAGAGAGCTAAGGGACTGCCTGGCTAAAGGAACCAGACAGCCTCGATTGCCTGCCTCATTAGGCTTTTATTGTAACAGCAGTTTGAGACAAAGTTTATCTTTTAGACAAAATCAGTATGATAACTAATCTTGGGAGGGCACATGTGTTTGCAGTGTCCTTTAACTAAGGACAACCAAAGATTAAGCATAAGGATTCCAGTAAACAACTGGGGGTCTGCTCATGCACAGACTTTTTTTGGAAAGGTCAAGGAATAATTAGGGGCACCACCTTGGGCACTCCCCTAAATCAGAATTCCAATAAACAGGGCAGGCTGCCTTCAGCACACTTCCCTTTTCTTGGAATCTCCTCCTTACAAACTTTCCAACCAAGTCTCATGTGCTCCCCAAAAACCAGTACTGAGTCCCCAGCAATTCTGCTTGAGTGATCCTTGTTTTGGTAAGTAGTACCACATCCTCAGCTATTCCTTATCCTTAGAACCATATTCAATCCATGTCAAATCACAGATCTTTATTTCCTAAACGTCTCCCCAATGTTTTCATGTGTCTCTATTTTTACAAGCATCATCCTGTTCCAAACTGTTATTTACCAAGTTAATTATTTTATGGATGTGTTGTGCCTGCTAAGCATTTTGCCCATATTTACATTTTATACCCTTTAATTTATTCTTCATTGTGTAGTCTGTGACACCATTTTTTTGTGCTCAAATGGCTTAAACACTTCCATTTCTTCCAGTTGCATTTTTTTAAAAAGACCAAAATCATATTCTATACAGAGGCCTATCTTAGGGAGGAGAAAAAAATCTCTCTATTTTTATATCCTTCTGGCTGATCTATCCAATAATTAAATTGACATAAGATAGATTAACAGGGGAAAAATTATGTATGTATGGGAGCCCCATAAATATAAGATCCTAGGGCAAGTTGGGCAGTTGAGGTTAATATGCCATCTTGAGCTAAGGGACAGGACGGGCCTGGGGCTTCCAAGGGGAGGAGGGTAATTCACAGGACAATAAGAAGAGCAGATGTTTGGTAATTAGATGGCTGCCCTGCCATATAGATAGGTCATTCAGATAAACGTTTTCTCTGGCAATAGCTTTAGCTCTAGGTCAGGCCCCTATCTAAAGCAGATAAGGGAGGGGGAAACAATCTTCTTGAATCATCTGGGTCTTGATTGCTTTCAGTTTATAAACAATCCACATGGCAAAGTGGTACATTTTGGAGAGGCTGGTTCTGAACCCCTTCACCTCTATGGTAGGCTGTTGCCTACCTTTCCCACCTCATCCAATTCCACACTCACCCTGTTTCCTTTGTTAGGTAGAACGTTAGACATGAGCATCTGGGGTGGAACCTGCCCTGGGGTCCTGAACAGGGGGTCAGACCAACATTGCCTAGAGACCATGGCCTCTCTATGGGCCGCCCAGCAGATGGCCAGCAGGCAGATTCAGAGCCAGCTGGTTCTTGGAGCAAGCTCAGAGGAAAAGGTTATGACCTCAATGCGGCCTTACTAGAGCCCTGCACTAATCATAATAAAATTTGCATTTCGGTTTTGACTCTGTCTCCCAAGGGGTTTTTTGTATGCATTATGGGTAAAGGCATGCCCAGAAGATAGTTTCTGTCAATCATCCCTGAATGCAAATGAAAAGCTCCATCCAGAAAATCCCTCTTTTAAACCCAAGAGTTGGAGGCCTTGCTCTCTCTCACATGGGCTCTACTTCCAAGGAGCACTCCTATGCCATTTCCTTTCCTCTGCCCTTCCCCCACAGGCACGTATCCCCCAATCTCTAAGGGACCCCATGAGACTTGCAACTAGGGGAGAAATGGGCAGCTGCAGCTCCTCCCGGGCTAACCCCTGAACCTGTCTACAAGGCCCCCTCTTCTCTGACTTCCCAGTGAATTAACAGCCCTGCCATTTTGTCTCCTACACTCTCTCAACTGTCCCACTCCTAGTTTGGAATGTATCTTCAATAAACCCCATTTTGCTTTTATTTTCATTGACCTTAAAATTTTTCTCTGTTGACAAAAAGAGCTGAGGTGCCAACCAGTAACCCAGTTGGTAACACCTTTAATATTGCCATTCTGACCTTCTTTCTATTTCAAAAAAAGTCCAGGTTTTCTTCTTCCTCAGAGTCTTGTTAAGGTCTGCCAAGAGAGTTCTCCCTGACCCCTTCTTTCTTCACCTAGTTCAGCTACTCATCCTTCAGATCACATCTGAAATCTTTCTTTTTCACCTTCCTGGATCCAGTAAACTAGGTCATGATCCTCATTTACTAGTATATGCTCTCATGGCACCTTGTAATCTCCCTGCAGAGTACTTACCAAGCTACCCACTGCATATTATCTGTGTGATTGTTTCCTTTCTTTCCTGGGTACTAGATACAGGACTCCCTGAGGGCAGACTGACATCATTTTATGTGTATAAATTGATAAATGTTTGTTAAATGTAGGGGAAATACCTCTTCTAATTGAAGGCTTACTTTTATTGTTCTGTTATCAACCTCTGCCTCCTACTTACAGAAGGGACAGGATAAGAAAATCTTTGAGGGAGGGGAGAAAGAGAGAGAGAGAGAGAGAGAGAGAGAAAGAGAGAGAGAGAGAGATTGAAAAGGCATAGAAAGGCAAGTAGAGCATGCTGAGAATGCCTTCCTAAATTTGCCAAGAACAGATTTTGCCTCAAGGTAGTTCTCTTCCTTTCTCTCCTTCATACCCAGGGTTTGTGGGAGCCCAAGAAATGGGGCTAGAGTTCTTACAAAAAATACAGCAAGGCTTTCCTAATTGTAGGGGCACCTACTGACCTGTACTTTTTAGCACAGTTCAGTGCCACACATATACAGAGTTAACACACCCGAAGACAAAGGGAAAAGAGTAATTTGATATTTGTAAGCAAAAATATAACCAAGGGGACTCATAAAAACAGAAAAGGGAGTGAGGGAGAAAAGGAGAGAGAGCATGGGGGCACCTACTTTGGCATCAGAATCATTTTGTGAGTGCTTTAAAGAATTCTGCCTTTAGCTTAAGGAATTCCACCCCCTCATTATTGCTTTGGGGACTGGAAGAAAGATCTAGGAGCAGTTCAATCCAATTAGAAGGGAAAAGAGAGATTTTCTCTGGCAATTGCTATGTAAATGTGTGTGTCAGGAAACAGAAAAGGTGACATTAAACAGCACATTTGGTTGTTGTCAACAGAATTCTTTATTCCCCACATTCCAAAGGACTTTAAAAGAAACCTTAACCTAATAGAAAGATATCCTAGGTCAGTGGTCGGCAAACTGCGGCTCGCGAGCCACATGCGGCTCTTTGGCCCCTTGAGTGTGGCTCTTCCACAAAATACCACGGCCTGGGCGAGTCTATTTTGAAGAATTGGCGTTAGAAGAAGTTTAAGTTTAAAAAATTTGGCTCTCAAAAGAAATTTCAGTCGTTGTACTGTTGATATTTAGCTCTGTTGACTAATGAGTTTGCCGACCACTGTCCTAGGTAGTTCTGCCAAGGTCATTGCCAGCTTTCATTATTATCACCTGCAGAAGTACTAGGTGGACCTGATAAAATGACCTGGGGGTGGCTTCCCCCTCACATTATGGTCAGTTGTCATATTCATGTGGTCAGTGATGGGAACTGCTGGCGTGTGATGCTTTTTGAAACTCTTGGTATTGTGGGCTTAGAAAACATTTCAGTGGGTAAGTGTCAGACAGCAATAATTAATCTTAGAGGAGAAACTCATTTCTGAATTGGAGCATCACTTAAAGGTAAAAGGTATGACAATTTGGTGACTACTCCTTAAAAGTTGTCTGTGGGATTCTACCTCTTCACCTATAGTTTAAAAAATAAGAACCATCATCATGTTAGAAAGGCTTTGCCATTGGATTTTTAATGTTATGAAACACATCCTCTGAGTGGTGCTGCTGCCCGTGAAAATGGGTTCTGCGGTGTCACCAGAAATGAATTTCAAAGGGCACACACGTGGGAGAAGTTTAAACACAGTGGTCAGATTTGTTGGGGGTGAAGGGAAATAATACACCCTCAGGGTTGCAGAGGGCGAGCAGGCCCTCGCAAAAGCTGCTCTGAGATCCTTGATAATCCTTCATATATTGTCTCGGTTTTCGGAAAGAGCAGAGTTCTTTCAAATTACCCAATCTACTTCCTGGGCATTTCCCGAGCTTGTGCTAGTACCTCGTCCGAAGCCATCCTTTCCTAGACCTTCCAGGGTTCTGCGCCCTCATCCAAGCTGGTCCTTTTTCCAGGCTAGGCTCCCCCCCTTATGTCCCCATTTGTGGGGCGCGGCTACAGTGTTTGGACAGGTTCAAGCCTCGGACTAATGAGAGGGCACAGTCCTCTCATGGCCACGTGCAAGTCCCAGCTCAGAGGGCAGAGCCCTCCCAGCACAATGATAGCCAACAGCTATAGTTGTAAGCTTGAACCTATGGTCCGAACACGTGGTCCCACCTGCCTGAGTGATGTGGGCTTGATAGGGTTCAGGTGCATGTAATTGAGTAGATTCGAAACTCACAAGAACTTTGTAATCACGCCCTTACTTTGCCTCGTGGAATCTGGCTATAAAATAAAGAGACAACATATAGGCTGTGGCACTGTCTCTCTCCATCACAGAGGGCAGTGTCCCACCTAGACCCAGCTTTCATTCTCTTGTCTGTCTTTTCTCAATCCTTCACTGCCCCCTCTCAGGCTCACCTAACCTGGCTGAGCTGGCGTGGCACCCATTTTGGCTCCTACTGCATTTGCCTCAAATAGAAGGACCACCCCCTGCGGCACCTTGGCTTCCACTACAGTTGTGCGCAGTGGAGGAATCCCGCCTCTGCTCCCCTCCCCGGGGAATCCCAGTACTGGTTCGGTTCCCTCCCACTGTTCCCTCCACTCCGCTCAGGGGTTGCCTGGGAATCAAGTTTCCAGGACTGAGGATGCAGCTGTCCCCTGTGGAAGCTGTGAATATTATAGCTTCTTACTAAATCAGGCTTAATGTTTGATTCAGCTCCCTTGTTTATTATGTTTAATGTCTGATTCCCACAGATCCTTTCCTTTATTAATACAAACTAGCTACCTATGCTAACATAATTTAAACGAATTTGCTTGTTCCCCAAAACCAAGAAAACATGTGGGCGATTATTGAGGATCTCAGAGCAGTTGCTGGTAGGCCTGCCTGCTCTCTACAATACATCTACATTTTTCTCAGCCCTGTGCTTGGCAATGGGGGTGAAGTTGGTGCGGTGGAGAGATGAGGAAAATCTGGGAACTCGGAAGCTTGAAGGTGGGGGTGGGGGTGGAATGGACCCTGGAGATCATGGAATCTAGAGCAAAATCCTCATTTTACTGAAAACAGAAAGCCCAGAGAAGTTAGGAGACTTGTTCTAAATCTTTCAGCTAATTACTGGCAGACAGGAATCCAAGGCCTTATATTTTAATCCCACTCAGCCCCAGGGCAGCTTTATTATTTCAGTTCTCATTTCCACCTTTAAAACCCGTGTCTCAGAAGCAAGCAAGAAAATTCGTGGGCATCCATGGATGACATGGAACAGCACAAGCACAGCAGAGCAACTATGTTCCTGTGAGCATTAGGAATGCAGCAAGGCCAACGTATAACTACTGGTAAATGAAAAAAATAAGAGTGCTTATGAGCTGGGCAAAGTCCTAGGGATGGGGGTCATAGTCCAATAGGAGACGCAGATACAGACATGTAAAAAATTTAGAGAAGTAGAATGCTGTGAGTTCAGCAGTATCTTTCAGACTTTGCCTGTTGAAAAATAGTCACTAAAGAAGGACACTGAAGGTGTGCAGTGTCAATGTAAAAAAAAAAAAGTCCAACCCACTAGAGAATTTTTATGAGTATATTTGAGCCAACTGACGACAATTGCTAGGAAGTAAAATCTTAACAGATTGAGAAAATACTCTGAAGAATGACAGTTTTGTAGTTTATTAAGGAGTAGCCCAAGGGGGTTACATGAAAATCATTGGTGGTCGATTAGGAAGGCAGGAGAAAGCAAAGTGGGGAAATATTTGAGATTGGATAAAGAGTAACATGAGGAGTCAAATACTTCTTTTACACTGGTGGGTATAAAATAGTTAACAATTAACATTTACAGCACCAAGAGATAGTATTTGGGTAACAAGATAATAATGAGATGTTCTATTCTCTGGAGGGAGATCGTGCCCTGAAGAATCTGGGGAAAAGGGGCATTACTCTGACATTCCAAAGATAGTTATCGGTAGATGCAAAAAGACAATAGACAGGCTCAGTTAAAGTAAATATTGACCTTTGCTAGGAAGACACTGGCCTAGGACGTGACTACTTATCATGGCTCACTTCTAGTTAGAAATTTTTATGTTCGGATCATCCTATGTGGTTACTTTAGCTCTCTGAGTTTGTAAGGCCTGCCATGCAGGCCTCCCCTGAGCTTGTCAAGTTTAGTATGTGACCCTTCCTCCATCCACGGTAGTCATAAATTAAAATGAAATAAAAAAACCACCATTTCAATGAACAATCAGTTTGATGGGATTTTAATCATTGTGATATTTTCAGTATCAGTGTGAAACTAAAGGTGTAGTTAATATCCCTTTCCTCTCTTCTTTTTATGAAATGCGGTCCTGAAATCTCAATGGCAGTGATGCATTACCTGTTAGATGGAGGTAACATGCATAAGCTATTTCCCTGAGCCTTGTTCCACCTCAGCCTTGCATGCACATTTACAAACTATATTTACAGAAAACACTGCATAACCTTTTGGGTTATCAAACAGATACATTTTCTATTCTACAAATATGTTCTGAATATGGGCACAAAACAGATTGATTCAGTCACCCCTTTTTGCTTCTCTTAGTTATCCTGTGAAATGTTTGCACAGTACAAAACTTTTGGCAACCGAGACTTCAAATCTTTGGGCTAAATAAATGTAGAAGGAAGGAAAATTTTACAGAATTCTGTAGCTGACAATTCTGTTGCAGTGAAATCAAGCCAAGAATTCGAGCCCCAAATTTCTTAATAGCAGAGCCAGACTACATAAGCAGTTCAATTGAGCAGTGAGAAGAAATGAAAGTGCTAGTGGTGGGAGTTTTCACCAACTGCAGGTGATATCAGTCAGTGATTTGTAGTCAGCATCTAGGGTTTAAATACAAGCGCCCCTCACCCCTCAAAAAAAAGTCAATCTATACAAAGAATGTTCTTTGATTGATACAATTATTGTAGAACATACATTTGATAAAATTCAAATCTAGACTAAAAAACAATTTGGTAAAATTAAAAAAAAAAAAAGATTGATTAGCCCTGGCCTGTGTGGTTCAGTTGGTTGGGCATCATTGATGCACTGAAGGGTTGCTGGTTGATTCCTGATCAGGGCACATGCTCTGGTTGTGGGCTCAGTTCCCATCCCTGGTAGGGGGCGTGCAGAAGGCACCAGTTGATGTTTTGCTCTCACATCCATGTTTCTCTTTCTGTCCCTCTCCCTTCGCCTCTCTCTCAAAACCAATAGAAAATGTTTTTCAAAAAGAAATAAATTGATTGATCATATGTGTATATTTATCTATAGTTATAGCATTTCATTATTGGAGCCATTTTAATAGTAAGCCACAGCTTTTATACAGGATGGTTCACTGATTAAAACTTTAGTATTTGTAATTAATTTGAAATTATTCTTTATCTTGAAAGGAATAGAAACCTCATTTATCATTTTTAGATTTTGCTCTTCTATTCAGATCTAAAAGGAAATAAATAGCCCCTAAACATTCTTTTAAAGTTTATGCAAATATTTTTTATTATACCGCAGATTTATTTATTTTTAAGTATTTTTTTAAAGTTGATAATGCATTTCATACATATGATTTAAATAATTTCAGCTCCAGTTAACATAATACCTGACAACAAGTTAATCAAGCGGGGGGTTATTTTTTGTAGAGCAGATATTCGAATGCTCTGATATATCTGTAAATCCCCTGGGGACCTTGTTAACATGTTGTTTCTGATTCAGTAGGTCTGGGCTGAGGCCTGAGCATCTGCATTTCTAACAAGCGATCAAATGATGCTTCTGAACCTGGTAGGAACACACTTGTGATCTTAGATAACAAGAGGTCGCGAGGTTCTGGCTTTGGTTTACAGGCTCCACAATGTCAGAGTCAAAAGCTCTGTGATTCTTTTGTCCTTCGCAGTGCTAGTAGATGTTTGTTCCACCTCCAGCCATCAGTCTGCATTTGTGGCAGGAAGAGAGGAAAAACGGAAAAGGCAGTGCCATGCAATCTCTTGATGATTTTTTAAGGAAGTGACTTACATGCTTCTTCTGGTTTCTAGGGAGCTGAGAAATCATGGAACATATTGTCATGACTAATGTAGATCATCTGAGATCTATCATGGAGCTGGGCACATTGCTATTCTGAACAAAACCAGAGAGGGGTGAATGGGCATTGGGTAACAACTGACAGTGACTGCCACAATGCACATGGTAAGGAAAGAAAAAGGTTCATAGAGTTCTAAATGATGCACAAGAAAAAGTCTTTTCTATCCTTATTGCTCGGTCATCTTCTCTAGAAGTAACCATTTCTTGGTATGTATCTACAAATATTTTCTATATACTCGCAAATAGATATATGTGTACATTTGTTTTTTTTCAAAATGTAACCGATTTCAAAATGACATTTAAAAGTGATGCAAAGTATGATTTTCCTCCCTTAATAAACTTAGCTTAGTGTTTTGTTTGCTTATTTTTAAACAGGATATCTGTTGATATTGTGTGTAGTTAAACACAATTTTCACCCAAAGGTACATCGTCTCGCCCTTCCCGTGTTTTGACCTGCAGCCTGTGGCTTTCTGCTTTCAGGAAAAGAGTGTGGTTGCTTTTTTAGACATTGGACATAACACAACTCCTGCTGCACTTGAGAGCTGTTGTTTTGGGCCCTGGTAAAACTATAGCAGATGGAGAAAGTGGATGAGAGAGATGAAGGATAGGACAATTCTTAGCTGAGTGACTTTGCATTCTTCCAGTTTAGCAGATGGTCAAAGATGACACTTGGGGCACTTTCATGAACGCCCACTGCTGCACTGAAGATTACTTTTCTGGAGCTCTCATGACTTGGGTAGATGCCTCTCTATTTCAGACAGTTGCAATGCCCTTTCTGGAATCTGGTGTTCACTTTCATGTGCTGGTTACTGTGCTCTCATCATCCTTCTGGGTTGCTCTGATCCTGTGATACTGGCCCTCTTTCCGGAGTCAGTGCTTATGCTAGAAAACATCCATATATCCCTTGCTCTTAGAAACTTAGGAGTTGGGACAAATTATACATTCTCATCTATTCTGCAGCGTTAGGTGACTCAAGTTTTCTTGGGTATGAGTTAGGGATAAATTCTCCATGACTGCAACTACAAACTCTCCAAGGGTTCCCAGAAGCATCCCTTTCCCCAGGTTTGAGGTGAAGTGGGAATTACTCAATGTTCCCCACCAAAGGAAGTGGTAGAAACCTATGTGGCAACATTCTCTTCCCCCAAATCTGCAGCAAATCTCCCCTCCAAAGTGTTACCTGGTTGAGGTGCAAGAGGCACAAAAGTAGTTTTGGACCATCCTATATAATAAAGAGCTAATATGCTAATTAGACCGAACAGCAGCATGACCATCTGGACGACCTTCCGGATTAAGCCAGTGCTGTGAGGGCCTACCCTTGCATGAATTTCGTGCATCAGGCCTCTAGTTTCCATTACGAATGTTGAACATAGGAATTGGGCTAAGGCTTTAGTATCTATCTGTGATATTTTTTTTTTTATTTTTTTATTAAGGTATTATATGTGTACATATCTTACCATTGCTCCCCACCCCACTCCCATACATGCCCTCACCCCCCAATGTTTTGCATCCATTGGTTACTCTTATATGCATGCATATAAGTCCTTCAGTTGATCTCTTATTTCCCCCACCTCTCCCTAACCTTACCGCTGTAATTTGACAGTCTGGTTGATGCTTTACTGCCTCTGTATCTATCTTTTTGTTCATCAGTTTATAATGTTTTTCATTATCCCCAAATGAGTGAGATCATGTGGTATTTTTCTTTTAATGACTGGCTTATTTCACTTAGCATAATGTTCTCTAATTCCATCCAGGTGCCTACAAATGGTAGTAATTCCTTCTTTTTTATGGCAGTATAGTATTCCATTGTGTAGATGTACCATAGTTTTCTGATCCAGTCATCTGCTGACGGGCACCTAGGCTGTTTCCAAATCTTAGCTATTGTAAATTGTGCTGCTATGAACATAGGGGTGCATATATCCTTTCTGATTGGTGTTTCTGGTTTCTTAGGATATATTCCTAGGAGTGGGATTACTGGGTCAAATGGGAGTTCCATTTTCAGTTTTTTGAGGAAACTCCATACTGTTCTCCACAGTGGCTGCACCAATCTGCATTCCCACCAGCAGTGCACGAGGGTTCCTTTTTCTCCGCATCCTCGCCAACACTTGTCGTTTGTTGATTTGTTGATGATAGCCATTCTGACAGATGTGAGATGGTATCGCATTGTCATTTTGATTTGCATCTCTCGGATAATTAGTGACTTGGAGCACGTTTTCATGTGTCTCTTGGCCTTCCTTCTGTCTTCTTTCGAAAAGATTCTATTTAGGTCCGTTGCCCATTTTTTTATTGGATCATTTGTCTTCCTTTTATTAAGTTGTATAAGCTGCCTGTAGATGTTGGAAATTAAACCTTTATCAGTGATAACATTTGCAAATATGTTCTCCCATACAGTGGGGTTTCTTGTTGTTTTGTTGATGGTTTCTTTTGCTGTGCAAAAGCTTTTTATTTTGATGTAGTCCCATTTGTTTATTTTCTCTTTGGCTTCCATTGCCCTAGGGGCAGTATCAGTGAAAAAGTTCTTTTGGCATATGTCTGAGATTTTGCTGCCTGTGAATTCCTCTAGTATTTTTATGGTTTCCCGTTTTATATTTAAGTCCTGTATCCATTTTGAGTTTATTTTTGTGTATGGTGTAAGTTGGTGATCTAGTTTCATTTTTTTTGCATGTATCTGTCCAATTTTCCCAACACCATTTATTGAAGAGACTGTCTTGACTCCATTGTATGCTCATGCCTCCTTTGTCAAATATTAATTGCGTATATTGGTTTGGGTTGATATCTGGATTCTCTATTCTATTCCATTGATCTATATGTCTGTTCTTGTGCCAGTACCAGGCTGTTTTGAGGACAGTGGCTTTGTAATACAGCTTGAAATCTGGTATTGAGATCCCTCCTACTTTATTCTTCTTTCTCAGCATTGCTGTGGCTATTCGGGGTCTTTTTTTATTCCAGATGAATTTTTGGAGAGTTCTTTCTAGGTCTGTGAAATATGCTGTTGGTATTTTAATGGGGAGTGCATTGAATCTATAGATTGCTTTGGGTAGTATGGACATTTTGATGATGTTGATTCTACCAATCCATGAACATGGTATGTTCTTCCATCTGTTTACATCTTCCTCTATCTCTTTTTTCAGTGTCTTGTAGTTTTCCGCATATAGGTCTTTTACCTCCTTGGTTAGGTTTATTCCTAAGTATCTTAATTTTTTTGGTGCGATGGAAAATGGGATTGCTTTTTTAGTCTCTCTTTCTGTAAGTTCACTGTTGGTGTATAGACATGCCATAGATTTCTTGGTGTTAATTTTGTATCCTGCTAAATTGCCAAATTCATTTATTAAGTCTGTTAGTTTTTTGATGGAGTCTTTCGGGTTTTTTATGTACAATATCATGTCATCTGCAAATAAGGACAGCTTTACTTCTTCTTTTCCAATTTGGATGCCTTTTATTTCTTCTTCTTGTCTAATTGCAATGGCTAATACTTCCAGTATTATGTCAAACAGGAGTGGCGAGAGTGGGCATCCTTGTCTTGTTTCTGTTCTTAGGGGAAATGGTTTTAGTTTTTGCCCATTGAGTTTGATGTTAGCTGTTATCTGTGATATTGGTGTCTCAATTTTTAGCATTTACATGATCTAAAGGGTTTATCCTCCTCCTATTGTTCTTTATTCCTTTGCATAGATCAATATTTCAATTTGGTATAATTTTCAGTCTGAAACACTTCTTTAACATCTGCTGGCAATGAATTCTTTCAACATTTAGATTTTTCTCTTCTATTCAGAAGAGTAGAAAAAGTAATTATTTTTAGTCCTCAGCTCTTCAAAGCTACATTGTCCTCTCTGGACTCCTAGGTCTATCTCCTCAATAGTGAAAGAGCCAGTTTCTATCTGGTCTCCCTCCAGGTGCTGCAGTTTGGAAAATATTTCAAAGAAGTAAGTTGGGGCAATCATAGGACTCACCTCATTTGTTTCCGTCCCCCAGAAATCACAGTTCTTTCTGTATATCTGATGTCCAATGTCTAACAGCTATTCTTTTAAACATTTAGTCTAGGTTTTTAGTTGGTTTAGTCAGGAAGGTAAATATGGTTTCTGTTACTTCATCTTGGCTAGAAGAGGAAGTCCATGTTATGGATTTTCATGTACAACTTAGTACATTAGCCAGGATCCTCTGACATATATACAATTTTATTTTATTTTGATACTATTGGCAAGGGCATTATTTCTATGCCAGGTAATGACCTCACATATTTTACTTTATATATATTTTTAAAAAGATAAGACACACACACACCCCTCTAAAAATATGCAGTAGATGACACAAGTAGATTTCACCTTTGAAGAAGAATTTATTATTTCACCCTTTGGGCAAAAACCAATTCTACATTATAGGTGGCTCCTGGTGTTAAGGGTAAGTGCTCACTTTAAATTGAGAAACTATCCATATTTATGAAGGTGCAATGGAATTGACCCCATTGATAGGTTCAGTATAACAAGTTCAAAGGTCACTTGCCAAAGAAAAGTTCCCCCTTGAGTTAAGAAATCTTTCTTAATTTCAGTTTTTCTGCATAAAAATTAAGTTTTTCTCAAAAGCTTTAGTTCCAGTAAAAAAAAAAAAATCAATCAAGTTTGTCTTTGGTTAAAATATATACCTAAAGTTTCCTATTCATTTTCCTCTGCCTGCTGCTTCCTTTTGTTATATTATGTAATAATCCTTTCTAATGAGCTCTTCTGGATAGTCAGGTGATTTTGATCATTATTGTTATTATTCACCAACACAGGAAAGGCCTTATAATTGTAAGCTCTTTGGGTATATCCATAGGGAGTTGGGGTTGGACAGAAACTGGCTTAAACTTCAGAAAGTACAGGCATGAAAAAATGACTATAAGCATAAATCTCAGTACCATTTGTCCACCTTGGTGCATCCCTGTGGTTAATTAATCAAAAGCCATTAAACAACAACAATCAACAAAAACCTGACCTCTGTAGTCTGGCCAAATGTAGCTGAGATGACTGTTAATTATCTGCTTGTTGGTAAAATATGTTGGTTGGTAGAAGCAAATCAGTGTGATGGGAGATGTGTTAAGACTATGTTGTAAATTTGTGTAGTCTGCTGAGGTCCTACAGAAATGTGTCCTAGACTCTTGCCTGTAACCCAGTAGGTGGAGTGATGAGTCATGGTACTTGTTAATTACCTTTTCCTTTTTTTTGTTTGTTTATTCTTACTCTCAACTAGTCTGAGAGCTTGTATGTGTTCAGCTTCTGCTCATTGACTTTATCTTCTCAATGCCTAGTACAGTGGTAGGTATTTGATAAATATAAGAGTGGGCAAAAGTAGGTTCATAGTTATAATAAATAAAGTATGCAATGATTAATAAATAAGAATAAGATGTTGCATACTCACAACTGTAAGCCAACTTTACCTATCCCTTATTGAGAAATAGTTGTGAAATGAAATAAATAAATACATTTTACTCAATTGATTGTTCAAACTGGTTGCTTTTGATGTGAAACATGTAATTTGAGAATTTATTTCCTCATACTTTTGGTATGTCTATGGATACATTTCAGGGAAAGATTATGTTTTCATATAGGTTTATAACTATACATTTCAGGGAAAGATTATGTTTTTATATAGGTTTATAACTATAACAGACTTAGTGGCTCTTTTGCCCTAAATATTGAAATTTTCAGAAATTACTTTAACCTGAAGTGATTACCTTGTTGGTAGTCCAAGTTGTTTTAGTGTCCAAATGTCAGTATTGTCCTATACCTTTGCTTCCTGGTGTAGCTCTAGTCTGGTAATACTTTAAATATATGCCAAGCTACATTTTCTAGAGGAAAAACTTTCCGGTTGTCTTTTCATCCTGCAACAATGAATGCTGTACTGAAAATAAAAACAAAAAGTTGTGTCTATACTATTGTTAGTCTACTGGGAATGTATTAGAAATTCCCTCTTAAAAATCAGCAATCGATTTTTGCCGATTTCAAAAAATTTAAGCTCAGGCTACAGTAGGAGTAATATCTAGATCTATAAAAGCACCTTGTGGGGCTCTTTTACTGAGGCACTTAAAAATATCAATCCATATTGATTAGAATCAGATTAGAGGATGGCAGCACCTACAACTGTACTGGAAACTAATACAGTGAAGAATATAGCTTTCCCTATGACTAATAGGAACAATTTTTTGTATATATATATATATATATATATATATATATATATATATGTTTTAAAATATATTTTTTGATTTTTTACAGAGAGGAAGAGAGAGGGATAGAGAGCTAGAAACATTGATGAGAGAGAAACATCAATCAGCTGCCTCCTGCACACCTCCCACTGGGGATGTGCCTGCAACCAAGGTACATGCCCCTGACCGGAATCGAACCCGGGACCCTTCAGTCCGCAGGCCGACGCTCTATCCACTGAGCCAAACCGGCTAGGGCCAATTTTTTTTGTATATTAAACTAGTTTTGAACAGTAAGTGAAAAGATTGGGGAATTATGCAATTTAGAGAATAAAATATTTGCAGCAGGTAGTTATGGTTGCTAATCTGACTGAGGAAGGTGAATGCCATTGGAAAAAGGCTTTACCACAATGAATGAATAAATCCCCAACCTATGCAAGTATTGGGGTAAGTTGGTGGCAGAGACAGAATGATAAACAATGTAGATAGAGGGATTCAATGGGGTTATGTTCCAAACAGGGGATGCTGTAGATAACTAAATGTGAGAAAAACAAAGGTTCGACTTTATATATCTTTTTCTGGTTAGAAGGAGCACAGCACCCATTTTTTTTTCAGTAAAAAGTTTACTAGAGAAAGAGGCATAGAAGCAGAGACCTAAAGGATGAGCAGAGTTAGCCAAGTAAAGGCAGGAAGGGAGTGAGTACCAGAAAACAAGTGAAGAAGCACTAACCTGAGCAGGGACTAGAGCCCAGAGCGAGGTAACGTGATAAGACTGGTGAACTGAAGTTATGGAATGAAGTATAAAATTGCCATTTTTATAGTCTGAAAGGTTCAATATTGGCAATTTCATGTACCTTAACCTAATAGATTAGTAATTGTGCAGCATGAATAATGAGAGCAAGTGGCAAGAGTTGAGAGAGAAGACATTGAAAACCACCACCACCAAATACATACCATGGAAGCCCTGTGGAATGAATGAATTACACAGCCTTCTTTCTGAATGACTCAAAGCTAAGAGTCAAGTAGAAACACTGTATTCATATAGAAAAAATAGCATCTAATAGGGTGTTAGAGAGAATGCTATATTTTTCACCTTATGAATATTTAACTCAACTTTGCCTTATTTCACTGTGCCTCTCTACACAAATGAGTTTGCCTGGTAAAACAATTGTGCCAGGGTTTTCTCTACTTTTGTACATATCTATATAGACACGGGTCCAGATAAAAGTATGTGTTAGAATATAGCAGGTAATGTGGCATGATGATTTTTTTCCTCACCTGAGGACATGATTAGAGAGAGGATGGGAGAAAAGAGAGAAAGAGAGAGAGAGAGAGAGAGAGAGAGAGAGAGAGAGAGAGAGAGAGAGAGAGAGAGAGAGAAACATCGATCAGTTGCCTTCTGCACGTGTTCCAACCAGGGTTTGAACCCGTAAGCCAAGCATGTGCCCTGACCAGGAAATCAACTAGCAGTCCTTCAGGATACAGGATGATGCTCAAGAAACAGAGCCACTCTGTCTGGGTGGCATGATGATTCTTTATTTTTACTTTATACATTTTCACAGTGAAGCAGGAAATAGTGACTTAGTTCTCTTGATCTGTAATCTATCCAGACCCCCTGCCTAAAACATTGCTCACCAAGTTATGGCAAGCCCTGCCACTTAACTCATTCCAATGTTATTCTCATACATAACACACATATAAATTCACACCTGCACACGCACACATATTCACCTTATTAAAGAAATACTTGAATAAATGTGCTATTGGATAAAAATGACTTTCCCCTTCTACTCATCTCCTTCGGGCCATAATAATTTCCAGAGAAGAGGCAAGATTTAAAAGATGAGAAAAATTGATCCTTAGTAAGTAAAGGAATCTCCAGATAGCTCAGAGAAAATCAGTGGCATATTAAATGAGACTCCTAGGGACTGAAATCCAAGACTATGAGATACCAGAAGGGAGCTGAAAGGTTATCATCAACCCCTCTTTCAATGACATTTTAAAACAAATTGCTAATTCTTATGCATTTAAAATCAGCAAACTAATTAAGCTGGCGACCCTCTCTCTCCCATTGGTTTTTATTGTTTATTAGCATTTCTGGGTCCCATAGAGAAATAACTTCATTGTATTTATATTGCTCTCATAAATGTTGATTTTTGGCAATTGTCTTGAGTACATCACACTAAATAGAGAGGCATTTAAAATGTATTATTCTTTGAAAATTTTGTCTGATGGTTATGCATCACTTCAGTATGTAGCAGTGTCTGTGACACATGTCACCCCTTAATGACAAGCAGCATAAAAAATAGATTTGAAATCTGGAAGAAATAAATGCAGGAATCAATGACTTCTGGTGGCTGCAGTGAACTGTATAGTCCTCTACGCTTCACAATTTCATGTTTTATGCAGAAGAAAAATACTTGGAGAACACATTGGGAAGGCTATACCCAAAGCCATTTTCTATCAATGAAAGAAGAGAAATTTCAGCATGTGAGAAATAAGCTCACCTGTTATTTTTTCAGGGGCTTTGGGAGTTGTGTATATCAGTATCCCCAAAGTGAGGGAAACCCCTTGCCCCCTAGAGATTTTGTAGGTTTTTGTAATTCATGAATGTATCTATTTCTGATAAATCCACTGGTACAAAATATCAGGAAAGAAGAGTTGTTATATAGACTAGGCTCGTCCTTGGTCAGACAGGAAATAAAAAAAAAACTTTAAAATTGTCTTCCTTCTTTACTCTAGGTCCTTGGTTATCTTCCATTCTTGGCATTCATTCTAGAACAGCCTTGGGCAAACTACGGCCCATGGGCCAGATCCGGCTGTTCTATCCGGTTCTCTTGCTCTCCCCTTTGCTCCTTTACTTTGAATTTATATTAGTTCACACAAACACTCCATCCATGCTTTTGTTCCGGCCCTCCGGTCCAGTTTAAGAACCCATTGTGGCCCTCGAGTCAAAAAGTTTGCCCACCCCTGTTCTAGAACATGGGAGATCATGGATTCTTCCTGAAGTAGTGACTGAAAAAATGAAGGCATCCTCTCCCTGATAGGAGTATGGTGTACAATCCCCTTAAGGGAGGCGGTGCTTCAGTATAGTGGATTTCTGAAGGTAGAAAAGTCTTCATAACTCAAAGACCAAAGAAGAATGGGATGGAATCGAATTCAGATTAAACTGGATTTCATTTCCAGCTCTACCACTCTCAAATTGCATGTCACTGCTCACATGTGTTCGGCCACCTTGAGACTCAGTTGTGTTTTCTGTAGAAATTGAATGACCTTCCTTTTAGGGATAATATGAGGGTTAAATGAAATCACCAGAAAAACTTCTGCTATGGTGCCAACCCATAGCACTAAAAAATGTGACTTTCCTTTCTATTCTTTCATTAAAAGGTAAAGTACTATGTGGCAGTATTAAACTTTGGACACAGGATAAAACCACTTCGTATCTATTCAAATTAGACAATGGCTTCCCAGTGCCAGCATTACTTCAGCACAGTGCCTAGAGAGCAGCAGACACTTCCTCAGAGCTTAAACACTGAATGGATGATGGCTGGCCTTCCTTGAAGCATGTTTCAGGATTAGGCAGGTGCATCTCATAACTGTACATGACCATTTTCCAGGTCTGAAAATCCACAGGATGCTACATCACCTTGTATTTCAGTATAGACATCTAGTAGAAAACCCATCAAGTTTGTTCAAATATCTTTCCATAGCTAGGTTTGTAAAAAAAAAAAAAAGTCTGGGAGTCAATTTTAAAAAGTAAATACCCAGAACCACTGTCAGGGGTTGGGGAGAGACTCTAATAATATTTTAAGATGGAACTGCTAGAGTAAGAACTTCTTACAGATTTATGCAACAATTTGGTATTTATCATAGACTGTCAAGATGATAATACTTATTATTTAAAGTTTTTCATGCTCTTTTCTTTTCCTGTAACAGCATCCTAGGTAATAATTTTCCACTCAAATATTTCACCATGCCCTCCTATTGGTTTCGTGAAGATTGAAAAAAATGATTATGCTTTTTAAAGACTATGTAGGACTCTACCCAGGCTGTTATTTACTGCTCTGGGTCATGGCTCTCTTTCTGAATTGTATTTCTTAAGAAGGTTCTTTCTCTCGTAACCTCTCCTTCACTTCATATCCAGGAAAATCAAGACTAACACCCTAAATAATAATAAGAAATAGCTCATTGGAATGTGTGAAACAGATCTAAAGAAAAGTAAAAAGGGGACTTGGGTACTGTTATTTCACTCAGAACAAATTTAGCCAGTCTTGTTGGATGGTTGAAGCAATAGGGGATCTTAGAGAATGATTATTAGTAAGTTAGTAAGAAATGCACAGGTGAACAAATGTGCTAATTGTAATGCTATTGTAAAATTAGAGTACATGATTACTGATATCTCTTCCACACAGAATGTAATATTTACAAAAGTGGGAGTTGCTATTCCCTTGCTTTTGCAAAGAACCTACAGATACTCTAGATTCTATTAACAGGAGAAAAAAATAGGACAATTACTTCCTCTCTGTTCAATTCACTTTTTTATATAATCGAAAAAAGATGAAACTAATTGCAATGAACATCCTAGAACCTATTAAAATATGAGTGCAGTACTGATAGGATAAAAATATGCATAATTCCCAACTCTTGATAATTGGATAGTTAGGGTTAAGAAAAAGATGATGAAAAGCTGACTTTAAGATATGACTTAAAGCGCTTTTCTGTCAAATAGTGTCGAGAATGATTGATGATGCTACCACCATTGACAATGGGAGTTTGAGAAGATGTGAATCACTTCCAGTGCAGTCATTTCAGGTTCAGATCATCTACAAATGAACTTATTTTTGGTGTTCCTTTTTTGTTGTTGCTGTTAATTCTCACTTGAGGATATTTTTTCCATTGACTTTTAGAGAGAATGGAAGGTGGGGGAGAGACACAGAGAGAGATACATCAATATAAGAGAGACACATTGATTAGCTGCCTCCCACACACATCCTGACCAGGGCCAGGGATCAAGCCTGCAACTGAGGTACGTGCCCTTGACCAGATAAGAATCCAGGATCCTTCAATCCTTGGGCTGACACTCTATCCACTGAGCCAAACTGGTTAGGACACTGTTGATGTTTCTGAATTTTATACGTTAAAAATTCAATTCCAGGAATATACATTATTTGCACCAGCACTGAATTTCAGCTTACATTCTGTTAGCAGAGGCATGATTAATGCTTTGTTACACAGTTACATTGATGATCTGAAATCCTTAAACTACTGGGGAGAGAGCACACACCAGCAGTTTCCAGCATGCCAAAAACATTAGCCTTCTAAAAATCAATTTGTGTTTCTTCTTTAAACTAGCTGTTCAAAGAAAACAAACTACTGCCTCATGAAGTTGATGACTTATGATGATGGTATAACTTCATTCCCATCATCAATAAAAACAATAGGTTAACATGAATATATTCTTTGAAAATTTCCGTATTGCTTTCACATGTACTTCATCTTTATACTAACCCTCAGGGAATAGGGGATATTCATTGTTTGGCCTTAATCTTCATCCCACTTTTCCAGTGTGATTTGTCCAGGGATACTCACTAGTTTGAGCAGATACACCTGGGAGCAAACCCAAGCCTGCATTGCCATTTCCTGCATGAGCAGGCAGAGCTAAAAAGCCAGGCCTGTGTGCATACCCCCAAGAAGCTGAGAACAGTCCTGGAAGGGAATGGCTATATTGCATACTTCTTTTTGGTACATGCTGCCTGGCAAAGTTCCTATAATATTGTTTGCTGCATAAATGAGTGAGTGAAATGCATTTCGAACCCACATGACATAAACAGTTCACAAGCAGCCATTTCCTTGCTGGCTTTGGCTCCTTGGACCGTGGGAAATCAGCATCTCCATCAGTCTTTGCTGGAGCACTGCCTTCTCCCTATCATCTGAGCCCTGGGGTCATGTCAACAGTAGAGCAGGGAGTCTACACACCCTTGGCACGTTAATGACAATTTCCAGGACTTCTATTCAATCTAAAGAATCATATCTAAGAAAATCAGAATTTGATTTTGAATATTCCCAAGTACAGTCAGTCCTCATTAGCAGATTCCATATTTGCACATTCACCTACTCGCTAACATTTCTTTGCAAGTCCTAAATCAGTACTCTTAGCACTTGAACACATAGCCATGCATGAAGGGGTGAAAATCCGAGTTGCCCTATGTTAGCATTCCCAGCTGAGGTCGAGCAAGGCTCCACTCCGCTTCCTGGTTTCAGCTCTCCTACCCAAATAGGTGTCCCTTTCGTGGTCTGTTTGGTTTAATGCCATGTCTTTCATGCTTTTGTACTTTTTGTGGGTGATTTTGCTGTTTAATATGGTCCACACGCACAGCGCTGAAGTGCTGTCTGACATATCTAACTGCGAGAGGTTGTGTTAGAAACACTTCACTGAGGCTTGAGTTTCAGTGCTGTTAGCTGTGAGTTCAGTGTTAATGAATCACCATGTATATTAAATAAGGTGTCTTTAAACAGAAACACACATACAAAAAGTCACGGAATCATCAGTTGATGGAAGTGTGACCAGAGGCTCGCGGGAACCTAACCCTGTATTTTCACCAGGAGCAAGGGTTCAGTATTTGCCCATTCATTGCTTGTGGCAACTTTATAGAACATATTTACCATGAATAACAACAATGAAATGTAGTTGATGCTTCTACCTCGATTTTACACATGAAGAAACAGATTGAAATCAGTTAAGTGGTGGCTGGCAAGAGATCATATCACTGGAAATAGGGAGGCTAAGACTTTCAAAATATTGCTCATTTAATAAAAAGACACCTTTGTGTGTGTGTGTGTGTGTGTGTGTGTGTGTGTGTGTGTGTGTGTGGCAGGGGGCAGGGGAGAGGAGAAGAGAGAGAGAGAGAAAGAATATGCAGGGACATAATATTTTTCAAAAGTATTTTTTAAAGGTGAAGGTCAAGAGATACCAAATCCTATAAAAATAAGCACCTTCAGAAGTTAGTATTATTTGGGTAAAGCTGGATCAAAATTTGTTGAAGCTTTAATACTATTTTGTAAGTGAATTAATTGCTGTTTGGCACTTGGATATTCTTTAGAAGCCAGATATCCCTTAGATGTATAGAAAGTCAAGGAGTTAGGTCCTGAAAATACTATCACTGTGGCATTTCCATGGCTTTCCCCATCAGTTTCCTTTGGAAATGAGAAATGAACTTCAAATGTACCCAAGTGCTTTAAAAAGAAAAAACACCCTACAGTTCTTTTACTGAAATTTGTCTCCATAGACTCATTTTCACTCACACAAAGGTTGATGGATAAACATATCTGCCTATGGGTGGAAGACGTTTTTTGAAATGAGTGCTCCAAGGTCAGAAGGCTTTCGGAAGACATATTTTCCTGCCAGCTGGCTCGGTAGGGTCAAGCCTTTTGTTGGTGCTGTGAAAACTTAGAAGGCAATTAAGCTATGGACTGTTTGACTCCACTTGGTTGCCTGTATCCACTGGGTCTGCATTGTTAGAGAATACATCTCATGGCAGATGTAAGGCTTCCTGGTGGCAATAATTTGAACCGTCCCTGTCCCTCCATTCCATTGCTTTCATTTTTACTTTGATAAAGCAATGCTCCTTGGAAAATAATGAAAGATACACATGCAGCTGAAGAGTGCATTTCAATTTAATAACCACTTATTAAAAGTCTGCACTATGGCAAGCCCTATTACATTAGAAATGTCTTTATTTCCTGGGTTGAGAGGTATCTAGTATTTGTAGAATGCTAGAATACAAAGAGAAAGATTTAGAGAGAGGAAGAGAGAGAGAGAGAGAGAGAGAGAGAGAGAGAGAGAGAGAGAGAGAGAGAGAGAGAGGGAGAACACACAATGATTTGTTGTTCCACATATTTATGCATTCATTGGTTGGTTCTTGTATGTCCCCTGTCTGGCACAACCTTGGCATATGGGAATGATGCTCTAACCAACTGAGCTACCCAGCCAGGGCAGAGAAAGCTTTGTTGTAGAGTACTGGTATGAGTGGCTTCAGTGGAAACGGAATGATTGTATAACTGATCCTAGAGCTAGCCCTGCGACCAATGACTTAATATGTGATATCCTAGACAAGTTACTGAATAACTCTGGCTCTCAGTTTCCTGATCCATAAAGTAGAATAATGTTGTCTGCCTTACTGAGTTATGGTGAGGAGTAAATTAAGAGAGCCATAAAATGCCTAGCGCAGGGCCTGACACATAATTGCTCCATACAGGTTTGCAATTATGTTGTGTTTTCAGAGGAGTAAATGCAGACCATATAGAGAGGACCAGCAGTTCAGCCGTACTTTTTCTTTACCAAGAACACTTAGCACATACTGGACCTTAGGAATATGAGGATAAAAAGCTTTTGCCCTGACCAGTTTGGCTCAGTGGATAGAGCATCCGCCTGCGCACTGAAAGGTTCCAGGTTCGATTCCAGTCAAGGGCATGTGCCTTGGTTGCGGGCACATCCCCAGTAGGGGGTGTGCAGGAGGCAGCTGATCGATGTTTCTCTCTCATCAATGTTTCTAACTCTCTATCCCTCTCCCTTCCTCTTTGTAAAAAATAAAAAATCAATGAAATATATTTAAAAGTATATTAAAGAGCTTTTCATAAGCCTGTCATTAAGATATCACAGTGAGCAACATTATTTAATTAATTTATTAAATTTATAACCTGGTGCCACTCTTGATGAACTAGCCTCAGGGCATGGCTAAAAAATAAAATATTAAAAATTCATTCAGCAGAGTGGCAGTAGCAATTGTAAATTGTTACATTATCAGCTCTGAGGTGCTATTTAGAATGCTTTCTTGCTATGCCTTGCATATTTGCCAATTGAAGGCTTGTGGAATCCGGATGGATTGGTTATTCCTCTAGCTAGGACCACCCAACTGAAAACTTCTGATTCCCAGGGTCTGTAGATGGAAAACTCAACTATCTGCTGTGGCCCCATCATTAGCCATGACATTATTGTTAAAGGAGGAGTTAAAAAAAAAGTAAGAGCTCAAAACAGGAGCTCAGATAAACTTAATTGCACATCCCATCTCTTTGCATGAATTTCATAGTATATTTGAAAAGTATATAGGCATTTTTCTTGTAAAAGACACTTTTTTGCTTATCTGATCACATCAAAGTTCTTTCATTCTCTTTTGTTTAATCATTTCCCTTCAACAGTTATTTATTTATTACCCTATTTCTTTCATATCTCTGACTTCTTTGCAATTATTATTTTACTCTTTACTCACAGAGTAGCTTTACGACAATAAATTAAGTGAAGAATATGTAGACTGTTTATGTCTCCATTGATTGCCCTGAGGACTGTGGCTGGGACTTGGTTCTTACTCCCATTTCCTTTCTTCCTCTTGCTTATAAAGCAAAGAGAATCTCTTTCCAGCTTCTCTTCAAGCTAGGGGTGGCCTGGCGAGCTGCTTCTGGTTAAGGAGATATAAACCACATTCTTCTAGGTAGCTTCTGGTAGATTCTTGTTTCCTGATAAAAGAAATAGATACCTGATAGTTGCTTTCTGGTACTGCCATGCTCTACTTCCTCTTTCTTGAACAAGGTTAGATGTCTGATCTACAGCAGCCCTCTTATCACCACACAGTAACAAGAAGAGCCATATGGGAAAGGTGTCAGTACAGGCGCCTGGTTATTGGATGGCGTCATTATCTTGCAAATTAATTCAAAGACCACTTATCTCCACTCTTGTTACTGAATACTCAATAATTGTCTTTGTGCTTTAAATCCCTGTTGTAGTTGGGTTTCCTATTACTTTTAGCCTAAAGCATCTCCAATGAATATAAGTAATGAATTCATCAAATAAAATATCTAAGCTTACGATATCTTTGTGCATTTTTCATGGTGAAAGCCACAAGGTAAAGAAAGAAAAAGTGATTCTGAGGAGCATGCTGTTCCATTGGGCAGAGTCTTATACTGTATAAACGTCAGCTTTGGTGAGGAACTGGATAAAATGAGCAGAGATGTAGAGGTTAAGTATAGATGACACTAGAAGTTTATAAATAAATTATATATATGAGGAAGAGGGAGCCATGGGAGTACAGCCCAATGATCTTCCCCTAGAGAGCTTAGTTCTGTTCTGTGTCATTCATAGCATTGGTGTATTTTTTTAATATTTCCCCTCACACAGCTCAGAAGGAGCATACTCACAGTGACAGAGCTCCGTGCCAAGGCATTGGAGACACAGTAAAGATGACTATTCCTGGCTCGAAAATTGACTAGCTACATGGCCTCAGGCAAGATACTCAATCTCCTTGTCTCAGTTTTCCCCCAATCTGTGAGGTCAGAATGATAATTCTTGCACAGAATTTTTCAACAGAGAACTATTGCGAGCAACATTAAAAGAACATTTGGAGTCCATTGAAAAAAAAATGTTTTGTAAAAGTAGAAAAATTTAGTTATTTTCCCAGGAATGGAGAAGAGGCAATGCATTTCATGGCTGCCTCTGGCCTTACACGACCTGTAATGGCATCTGAGAAAAGAGAACTCTGGGGATGGCGTCAGCTGCAGGCCTACTCTCTGATCACTCTTTCCTCTGCAGTGCAGAAAAGCAAATGGTGCCAGGCTGCATTGAGGGAACCAGGTAAGCCAGAGCTGCCCTCCTAAGCTTTTCCAGGAGCACGTGGGAAAGAGAATGTAATAAGGAGTTGGCATGCATGAAAGGACGAGATGGCCTGACTATTTAATGTGAATGCATCCATGTCCTTAAAAATTATTAAGTACCCAATTGAACAAAGTTCTGTAATAGGTATTTTACCAGGAGAACTGTGTAGTACTACCTGGAGGCTTAGGGTTTGAGCCCTCATTAGTTATTTTGTAAAAAAGGATTCCATTGATATTCCAATAAGCTATTGATCGCTGTTATCCTATTACTTTCACATTGCTACTAGGTTCATTCTTTTAAAACAGAATGTTTTTTTGCTTGTTTGTTTTTGTTACTCCTTATCTGAGGATATTTTTCTATTGTTTTTTAAAAACATATTTTTATTAATTTCAGCGAGGAAGGAACAGGGAGAGATAGAAACATCAATGATAAGAGAGAATCATTGGTTGGCTGCCTGCCCCCCACACTGGGGATCGAGCCCGCAACCTGGGCATGTGCCCTTGACTGGAATTGAACCTGGGACCCTTTAGTCTGCAGGTCGACGCTCTATCCATTGAGCCAAACCGGCTAGGGCAATTTTTCTCTGGATTTTTAGAGAGAATGGAAGGGAGGGGGAGAGACAGAGAGAGATAGAGAAACATCAATGTGAAAGATACACATCGATTGGTTGCCTCCTGCACACATCCGACTAAGGCTGATGCTTAAGCCTGCAACCAAGTTACATGCTCTAGACTAGAAGGGAACCCAGGACTCTTCAGTCTGCAGGCCTACAGAACCAAATAACTGAGCCCAGCCACTGAGCAAACCAGCTAGGGCTAAGGCAGAATTTGTAAATCATATCAGTTCCTCATTCAGACACCTCTAGTGTCTAATATTGCTTACAACTTAAAGTCAAAATTTTACCTAAGCTTTTCAGATCCTCTACAAAGTGATCTACATGTACTATATTCCCTATACATACATTTTCCTCAGCCTGAAGTGTCATTCTTTCTTTTGTACCCATTTGTCCCAAATCCCACCCATTTTTTTTTCCATTTTAAAGGAATTGGACTATGCATACATCTAGACTATGCCAAACACCATCTTGTAGAAGCTGTTCTTAGTCCCCTTTGTATGTAAAATTTCTTTAGGGTTTTATTTTTCTCTCATGGCACTTTGCTATTTCCTCTTCTGTTTTAGTCATTTGGGTATCATTTTATTTCACTCATCTAGAATACATCCTTCTGAAAGGAAGTGGCTGTGTCTACTCTAGCACCAAACATACCGTTCATTGGTTATCCTCACTACTCAATTAAGAAAAATAAAATGTGTTAGGTTGGCCCTAACCGGTTTGGCTCAGTGGATAGAGCATCGGCCTGTGGACTGAAGGGTCCCAGGTTCGATTCCGGTCAAGGGCATGTACCTTGGTTGCGGGCACATCCCCAGTAGGGGGTGTGCAGGAGGCAGCTGATCGATGTCTCTCTCTTATCGATGTTTCTAACTCTCTATCCCTCTCCCTTCCTCTCTGTAAAAATATCAATAAAATATATTTAAAAAAAATGTGTTAGGTTGAAGTATGCTTTAAAGCCACTAATGTGTATTATATTATAATAGAGAAATGAAATATTGGAATAAAACATGAGTGAACTAAATGTATTTTATTTGAATTCTAATAGTTTCACAACTGGCCTTGGTGGGGCCACGAGACTGAGAAGTGGGATTCTTAGGGGACAGTGAAACTCAAGTCCATGTGAGCTCAGTGTCACATATTCACCCCAGGCTTCAGAGTTATGACTTGGAATCTGTTCACAGCTGAGTAGATATTTAATGTAATTGGTCAACATTGAAAGAGTGAGGGGAAGGGGGAGGAAGAGAACAGTTCTAGAAAACATTGCTGTAAGTAGATGTAATAGCCTAGATTCTTATTCTATGACTATAAATCTCATAACATTTTGGCAAATGAAAATATTTAATAGATGAATTAAAAAATAAAATACCCTCAAAACCCATTGAATTTTTCCAGTGTGAATTTCTTACATTATAGTTCTTACCCCTCCCAACATCCCTATAAAGTAGGCATAATTTCCCTCCATTTTATAGATAGGAAAACTGAGTTTAGGAAACTAAAGCTGGTAAGACAGACTCCTACCTGAGTCCGTCTCACTCCAAATCTTAGGATCTTCCTATTTTACCTTATTCTTCCAAACAATGTAAGCTTTCCTGAACGTGTTCCACAGTTTGACAATTTTAGAGATTTCCAGATTGGAAATATGAGAGATATACATGCTCAGGCATTTGCCTGGTTAGGAGAAGAGAGCGATTCATTCCCTTTGAGGGGGAAGCTCATATTCTCCACGCACCATGAGCAGAACAGCAATTTAGGAAGGCTGGAGTTCACAGCCAAAATTCAGGCAGGAAGAGATTTTGAGTTCCTTGTTAGCCAGGTGTGGACAATGGATGAGTAAGCGGGAGGAGGGAAAGTTCACTGTCACTGTCAGTGTAATAGATGTCAAAATGTGACCTCCTGTGTTCATTTGGTGGATGCAAAAATGTGCTCAAGGACTTAGCTGTAAATGTCTAGAGGTAGAAACCTCCTAGAGAAACATATGAATTTTTAAAAAGTGACGGGAAAATTAGAACTACTCAGAAACAAAAATCGACTTCTTCGTGAAAGCAATTTGTTTTCTAGAATCAGAACAAACCCCTCAAATTGACTTCTAGTTTGCTTTTTAAAAGAGACAAATTGGGGCTGGGAGCTGCGATGCTAATATTCACCAGATAAGTGTGTTTCCTTCGTGACAGACCCCTGGAAATGGGTGGGGGTGGGGGGCGGTGTTAGAATGAATGCACTGCATTCACAGGAGCAGCAGCGCTGCTGGGGCCCGCCGGCAATAAATCGAGCAATTCGATTTTGACTTGGGTGCTCATCATCTCTCCACTTCCGTGCACTGAGATGCAAACGGGGCGGGGAGACGGCTGAAGTGCGGCTTGCGGGCTGCTGGTGTCATCCCATTATCGCGCAGCCGAGATGGTGCAGGGCGCTTTTCTATTCAAGCATTTAATGCATTAGCCTTTAATTTTTGTCTCGGAGGTAATGAGGCCTGACAGCTTTGGCGGGTGCAGGATACCAAACCCACACCGATATCTTTGAAATTCTTCGCTGCCAAATTCACAAAGGAAGAAACGACTTTTGCAAAATGACAGTAAACATGCTTCCTTTGATAAGACATTGTGGTTAACAACCTGAAACAATGAAGTGTCTTTTGAGCTATAGCTAAACTAATTTGAGCTATATTAAAAGTGCGGATGTGAATGCTAAGCTACTGTGTTGCTTTTGTTTTTGTGTTTATTTTTGTTGACTTTTTGTTGCTGGGGTGGGGAACAACCTCAGGAAAACATACATGGCTAATTCTCGGAGGTTGATAATCGTGACAACGATAATAGTAATGATGATAATCGCATCCAATATTCTCCCTCCATAGAGCCTGATCTTGAAAACGAAAAAGACACCCGGCAGGATGGTGTTAGAAAGGCTGGGACGACTGTGCTGTGTTGTCACTTGGGTACATGGATCAGCTGCCATGGCATACAAGAGGCGTGACCTGCTGCTGAACACCTCACTGGAGTGAGTACCGCGGGTTTTCAGGGACAATGAAGTGCAAAAGGCTTTAATACAATTCTGAAACCTTTGGGCAAAGTTGCTTTTTAACACCATGTGGACAATTAACTAGTTCTTAAGCATAATTAATGGGAAAACCCCACGGTAGGATTTATTTTTAGCTGAAATTAGCTGACAATTCAGAGCTCACCGGGAGTTGCTGGCATTTGAAGTGTGGACTGCTGCCCAGTTCAGCCAGAAGTGCATTTGCTAGGTAAACTTGCTGTTAAGTATCTTGTACCCTATCAACCAGAGCATCGCAGGAGGGAGCTCACTGTTCATACAGAGTCTCTCTTTTGGAACCTGTTCAATCACAAATGCAAAGTTCTAACAAAGAACACCAGAATAGAAATGATGAGTTAGAGGCAAGTCTGAGAGGAATGCTATTACCAGTTAAAATAAGAAAATTGTTCCCTTTATTCAGAAAAAAAGCCAGGCTATAAAGATGTGAGAAATTTGAGGATGTATTACTTTGAGTATCTATAATTATGGGTAAAAAGTTGATCCATTGTGTTTTATTTTATAATAATTATATAATTTAATCCTTGCTGATAATTATTGCTAAGGGAGAAGGATTTAATTTTCAAGTTGACTTGGATGGTGGTTAAAAACAGGAATCCTAGGTTAAGAAAGGCTTTTTAATGATGCTTTATCATATCCCTGAATGTTTATAGACTAGGCTGTTTATAGCACATACTGGGGATCTTTTGAAAGCAAATAGAGGAATCAAACTGTTCGGGTAAACAAAAGGTCATATAACAAATGGGAGCTAATGTAAAAATATTTTTAAAATATGGCTTTCTACTTACTAAAATTTCTCTTGCAAACAATACATGGCCATTTAGTAAATTGTCTTTTTCAGAGTTGTCAATGTTTTAGAACTAGCACCTGATGTGCCTGACCAGAAAATGTCCTAAAATGTTTCTAGGAGACATGAAAATATTCACATCCAATGAGTGAGAATTTATGTTCAAGAATGATTATTACATGTAGTCATTGGCTGACCATCTTGATAATGTGCAATGTCTAAATTCGTAGCCTTCAAGAATTCAAATAAAAAACCATCACATTACATACTCTGAGATTTGGGGCAAACTTTTACTTTGGCTTTATTTTCCTCATGTTAAATGAAGACAGCTGTTCTTAAGTACCACCCCTCTCCCCCAGTAATGTTTACTATTGCATAGAGTTCACCTTGCACAACTGCATAACTTTACTTAAAAGGTGAACTCATAATTCCATTTACTTTATGTGATCATATTTGAAGACATCTTAAAAGCAGATGTTAAGACTGATTTTCAATCTCCTAAGACAATACCATGACTCAAAATGCTATGGATCTCTTCCAGAAGTCTACAGGCAGTATTCCAAGACTGTCAAGGAATATCTAATAGGAGACATACACAGTCAGACGTGCAGAAGGCTGGGACAGGTTTTCTAGTTAATTTTGATGGTCTAAGGAAGACTGATGTCATGCCTCATCAACACAAAGACACAGAGAAATGTCTTCTTTGAGTTGTATCCTGTTCCATATACTAACAAAAACATGTAAAGTTGGATTAAGAAGACTAACATAAAGTTTCCTAGGTTTTACTTATTATTTTATTCCAGGGGCTATTTTAGGGAAGACATTGGCAAACCAAAATGCTAATAGTGAACAATTATTAATGTGCTCAGGAGAATGATAATTAGCTTGAGGCTTGAGGAATCTCAAGATGTTCAGCCTGAAGAAGAGAAGTCTTAATATTAGCTATCCTTTGCTAAGTCATTATATTTATTATACTCTGACAGGAAATACAAGGTTTCTGGCTCAGAGACCAGACTTTTAATTACTCACAGAACATTTTAATCAATTCCCCATCACCCAAACCCCCATGGGGTGACATAATGAGGGAAGATGTCACCATAACATACAGTGGGGACAGGAACTCCCAAATTATGAATCTCAGAGCTTGTTTAGGGGCTGATGGCACAGCTGTTCCCTTTATCCCTGGGAGGATAGAGAGAAAGACATAAAGAGAGGGAGAGGGAGAAGGAGAGGAAGACATGGAAGTGGAAGGGAGGTGAGATAGCATTTTGCTCTTTAATGTAAATCTTCTCTGGGAAGAAAAGGTGATAATTCCTAGGTTTATTCCCCCTTTGAAATGTAAATAAATAGCTTTCCAGGAGATACCTGTCTTTAACTTTCAAGACTTTTTTGCCATTCATACAACTTTCAATCTATCGTGCCAGTAATATTTGCTCAATAAGCTCTGACTATGCCCAAACACAAACATATGTAGTGTCATTTCCTGATATGCTCAAGAGTCTGAAAAACATTAAAATAATAGCTATGGGTTTGTTCTATCTGAATTCAAGTAGAAAATGGAGGAAATGAGCCAAAGTTATAAGGAAATGTATATCAATTCAATTTAGAAATTAATATCCATTTAACAGTGGGTCTGATTCCTTCACACATTTATACATTCTTTTTCCAGAATACACACAAATATACTATTCATGTTGGAGAAGCAATTCTTGCAATTAATACATGGACTAGGTAATCTCCAGCAGTGACATGTATTTCAGAATAGAGGCATTTTCATTGCAGCAAGATCCCATTAAAACTAAAATTCTATGCAATATGAACTAAAAATGTGGTTTTATTTGTTTGGCTCTGGCTTTGAAGGATCATGGTGTAGTGTTATCTGGGCGGCCTCCCTCTCAGCATTCATATTTGTACATTTCCAATAGGATAGGTTAGGAACAGCATAAGTAAGAAAGGAAGACTTGTCCACATGCAGACCTGGCAATTATGAATTTGACAATTTTATAGGCAGATAAATTATTCGATTTAGACCTACCTCTTATACTAGGTAGTAAACTCCTAAGAACAGGTAATGTTCTTTTATTCACTATGGTATTTTTCAGTGTACTGCACAGAGCCCCCCAAAATATAGCCACTGAATAATTTGTAATAATAAATTAGTTTAAAAGCTCTTTGAAAACTCCAAGAAGAAAAGCCATTCTGTTTACGAAAGGCATTAAGAACTACTTCTGTCTCAAGTTAGGCAAAGAACCCATTGACCAGATTCATTGGTGATAAATAAGGGAGCAGGAGAAAGCAAAGCCGGGAAATCTCTAGGATTGGATAAAAGTAAAATGAATAGACACATATTTCTTTTACTTTGGTGGGTATGGGATAGTTAATAGTTAACAATTAACATGATAGCAATAGCAATGAGAGGCTCTGTGGTCTCCTGCTCCAGTGGGAGATTTTGCCCGAGGGGACTGGAAAAATAAAATTACCCCGACATTCCCAAGGTGTGTTATTGTAGATGCAAAAAGACAGTAAGACAGGCTCAACCTTTGCCAAGAAAGATGACCGCCCAGGACATAACTACCTGCCATGAATTGCTTTTAGACCATGCTATGTGGTTACTCTAGTTCTCTGAGTTTGTAGTGCTGCCAAGGCAAGCCTCTCTCCTGAGCTTCCCAGGTTTAGTATGTGGTTCCTTTTTCATCCACATATTGCATATTTGCAAGTTCTTAGTAAGTGGATCTTAAATGCCTGGGTACAGCAGCAAAGCAACAATTGAAGCCAGGAACACAAGATAAGCTAGCCAAACACAGTACTAGGACTAAGCTTTACTATGACATGGAATCTCTAGACATTGACTCTATTTCTGGCTTTCTGATTTTCCATGGTGGGACAGATGGAGATGGGCCATTGGAGGGGCATCTTTTTGACTTTGCCTCACAAATGAATATTACCACTAGACCTCATCCTCCCTTGTGGGTCCCCAGAAATGCTTTTCTTTGAGATATCGCAAAAACCGCATTTCCACTGGCAACACTTTCACCTTGCATACATCAGGTCCTCTGAAATGGTAACCAAATGGTGAATTATAGGAGTTATCTGCCTTGTAGGGAGCTGGAGCTTGTGCATATATCACTCTTGGCTTGGGGAAGAATGAGCAAAGAAAATGTCATTGCAGAGCATAGCTAGCCTAGGGCAAGTACTTACACCTTGTGAATTTAGCTGGAAATTTAGTTAGTCTCAAGGCAGATATGACCCCAAATTCCTGAAAGAACCAAATGCAAATCCTCTCTAGAGGGAAAGAATTCAAACCCAGACTTCAAAAATGTATCACAGACAAAGGTGCAGAATGTATGAAGACAAATTAAAAATCATAAGGGAAGAAAATGAATCACCTTGCAGAAGCATCAGCTGGAACAGCAACTAGAACCATCTGAAGTGTGTAGATGGCAGATATCAGAAATATGTGTGTTTGGGATAAAATAAAGTAGTATAAGAAGTAGGGGAATACAAACATTGACAAAACATTTTTAAGAATCAAAACCTCAGTATTAGAAAATATTATACATAATATTAGAAAGTCAGTGAATTGCTAAATTTCTGAGTAGCATGGATGAAGGGAATATTAGTGTTTTGAAAACGAATCTTAAAAAAAAATAGTCACAGGTAATCACAGGCAAACAAAGAAATAGAAAACGTTAAAGAGTTATAGAGATGTGGAAGGATAAATTGAGAAGATCTAAAATACACATCTTCCAGTTTTCAAAAAGGGAGGTTGGAGGAGATGCAATATTCAAAGGGAAAATAATCAATGGGCATTTTTCAGAAGTGATGAAAAACACCAACCAAATTTAACAGATTTCAGAATAGCAAAAAGAAAGAGAATGTCTAAAAGTGATCAGATAAAAAAGAGAGATTACTTAAAAAGATAAATAATTAGCCTGATAACTGATGTCTCAGTAGTAATAATAGAAGACAGAAAACAGTAAGAAAGCATTTTCGATGTGCTAAAAAAGTAATTATCAATGTGATGTTTTACACTTAGTGAAACTATCTTTAAAAAGGGAAATAAAAATACAGATGTACTTAAAAAAATGAAAGCTGAGGTTATGTCTAACAAGTACTCTCCCATTAATGTATTTCTAAATAATACAGTTGATTCTTGTCATTTGTTGCAGTTATGGTCTATGAAGAAACTTGGAAAACTGCGTTAGCAAATACTTAACCATTTCTCCTAGGGAAAATATAGAGTTGTATTCTTCTGACTCTTTGGTTGTAACATTTTTGCCAACCAGTCAATATATAACCTTATTTTATGAGAATTTCTGTTTAAAGACACTTTACGTAATAAACATTATTGATTCATTAACATTAAGCTTATGGCCAACAACACTGTAATTCATGCCTAAAAAAACACCTTATCTAACACATTTTCTTTTCTTTTTTAATATATTTTTTATTGACTTCAGAGAGGGAGAGGGAGAGAGAGATATAAACATCAATGATGAGAGAGAATCATCGACTGGCTGCCTCCCCCAATGGAGATAAAGCCTATAACTGGGGCATGAGCCCTGACAGGGAATGGAATAGTGACCTTCTGGTTCACAGGTCAACACTCAACCAATGAGCCATACCTGCCAGACTCCAGCGCATTTTTTTTTTTCTTCATAAGGCACATAACAGCCTCCTTGTGCTTGAGAACACTAGACAGAATCTCAGCACAATGGTTGGGGGCTATTTAGACTGTAAAAACACCGAGGAAAATACAAACGCTTGGCACTAAGTAGACCACAAAAGGATACATGTTTACAGAACGAGAACTAAAACTATAAATCAGAGTGATACATTTATTCTACCTCAGCTGGAAACACGTGGATTGTATAACTCAATTTTTTTGTAGCTTTGAGTATGTGCATGTCTCTGAATGACTGCAAAAGCACCACACTGATTGATTTGGGGGTTATAAATATAATTTAGCAAGTAGACAAATTTACAAACACAGAATCCACAAATAATGAGAATCAACTATAGGAAGAATACTTGAGAAGCAAAAAGACATGGCAGACCTTTAGGTAAACTGTAAAACAGAAAGTGAATATGCATGACATTAATAACATTATCTAATTTGAGGGTATATAAAATAAGCAAGATGAACTAAATTATTGTTAATATGTGGTGCATAAAGGGGAACAACTACAGTTTAAGGATACTGTTGAATCCTTCTTAAGGAAACTGGTAAATAAATTGATTAATCATAGATTTTGTCAAGTTAACTAAGCATTTTTATATTTCTACTAGAGGCACAGTGCACGAATTCGGTGGGGTCCCTTGGCCTGGCCTGCGGGGATTGGGCCGAAACTGGCTCTCCAACATCCTCTGAGGGGTCCTGGATTGCGAGAGGGCGCAGGCCAGGCCGAGGGACCCTGCTGGTGCACCAATCAATGCACGGGGCCTCTAGTATGCATATAAAATCTTTGGTTAATCTCTTCCCACCCTCCCACCTCCCCTCTCCCCTCTGAGATTCATCAGTCTGTTCCATGTTTTCTATGCCTGTGGTTTCCACTCCTGCATAGAGTGCCTCTTCCTGGTGGTCAGTGTGCATCATAGCTTCTGGTTGGACGGTCAAATGGTCAGCCAGTAGGCTGGTCACTTAGGCTTTTATGTATATAGATGGTAATTAGAATGCATTATTTACTTTCTGCTAGGGAAAATGGAATGAGAGTTAAAACTAAGTTTGAAATTAAAATAAGCAGATAAAGAATAAGGTACAAAATAAGATGGTAAAAGGAATCCAAATATATCAGTAATCAAAATAAATTTAAATAGTTATTTAAATGACAGATTTACATATGTTTATAACAATCCAGTTAACTTTTATTTATAGTGATACATAAGCTTGAAAGTAAAGTGATGTAAAAATAACCAGACAAATACTAATTAGACAATTATTGCTATAGGTATACTAATATCAGATAAGATTATTTTGAAGGCAGGAAGCATTATTAAACCCACTGTATATATTAATTAAAGATTCAAATCTCCAAGAGATGTTGAAATTTTAAACTTAGATGCAATTGATAATATAGCTTCAAGATACATAAAGCAAAAATAATTGAAAGTACAAGGACAAATTGATAAATTTATGACTGTCATAGGAGATATTAGCTCACACTTATTAGTAGTTAATAGATCAAAGAACAAAATGTCAATAAAGATATAGATGATTTGAAGGAACTGATTAAATAACTATATCTAGTAGATATAAATACAATTATACAGGCAGTATTTGAAAAAATATTGTTTTCAAGCATGCGTATATGATGCAAAAATATTGATCATGTGGTAAGCCATAAAGCAAGTCTGGACTTCTGTCATGTTTGCTATTATACACGCCAAATCATCTTACTCAAAAGAAATTAGTTAGCATCAACTATGAAACAAAATACAAAATGACACTTATTAGAATACCCAAACTACACTCTAAATAATTTTTAATCAAAAGTGAAATAATGGCAAATAGAAATACTTACAAGTAAGTGATAATGAAAATATTGTTTAACAAAATTATAAGATGCAGTTAAAGCATTATTTAAATCAAAGACTCTCTGTAAAAGGTCAGAGAGTAAATATTTTAGGCATCGTTAGCTATATATGGTCTCTGTCACATATATCTTTCTAATATTCTATGTACAACCCTTTAAAAATGTGAAAACCATTATTAGCCCTGGGGGCATAGGAAACAGCTTGATTTGCCCTGCAGGCTGTAATTTGCCAATCTGTGATTTAAGGACTAGAAGTTAATGATCTCAGAATTCAACTTAAAAATTAATAAAAGAACAAATCAAAGAAGATAGAATGAAGTTGTACAGATAAGGTAAATTAAATTGCAAATACATCCAATAAAAGGATAAGTATAGCCAAAAGATGGTCTTTTGAATTGACTGATAAAAATTGAATTAGTGCATAAGTATTTAATTGGATCAAAGTGACAAAGTTAGAAATCACAGATAAAGATAATCCATTTATTACATGGAAACGTTCTGATGTGAATTTAATCCTAGATGTGTTGTAATTGCAGAATAGACTATATTCTGGGTATTAAGAAATATATATATTGCTATGAGAAGAATGCTTTTCACATGACCTATTGATGGTATAATTAAATCTGAAGTGGTTTTAATATAGTTTGATAACATTATAATCATAATAAATTGCTTGACTTAATTAAAAATAGTTAGGAATCAATTGCCATGATTCCCTAGAAAACGAGCTCAAGGTGATTTAAAATTATGTTTTTCAATATAGCAAATGATCAGCAGATAGATACTGCTTTTCTACCACGGACAAGCACCACACTTGGTATGTCATGGAGAGCTATTATTTATTGTGGTTCCTGACCTCAGGACCTTATGTCTATTAAATGACTCAACATAGATTTGAAATATAGTTTCAGAGAATGAGAAGTATTAACAAGGAAAACTCAGTATGTTATGAGAAAGGAAAATAGAAGGAACAAAGTTTTACTAGGAAACTGAGTTCTCTCTGTAGCAAAGAGATATTTAGGTGGAAAGCCTACATATGAGTAGGAGTTAGCCAAGTTAAATGTGGAGGTGGAGATGAGGGTAGGTCAGAGGTCATGTCAGAAGCAGCAGCTATGGGAGGGTCCTGAGTTGTGGAATGATTGAGGGTAGTGTTTGAATTATATGGTGACAGGAGAAGATGGACATAAGATGGACATGAGATTTGGTAGTTAAACAGGAAAAGGATCACACAGACATCAAAGGCCTTGGCAAAAAGCTCAGATTATATTCTTACTGAAATGAAGAATCATAGAGTGTTTATAACATGAAAAAAAAATCAGTGTAGATGCTGAGTAGAGAATACTTTGTAAGGTAGAACATAGAGTTAGGGAAGCCAATGGGAATCTCCAGAGATCAGGTATGAGATGATGATGACTTGGGCCAGGGTTGCAGCAGTGGAGAGGGTGATGTGGGGACACATTTGGAGATAATCTGGAGATAGAATTGACAGGGTTTTGTGAATTTATTACAGGAAGGTGAAGAAATTCTTATCTGATGGCTTGTTTTTCTCACAGACGTGTGAAACAAGATCAGTAGCTAAAAGTGGTGAAAGCAGTGATTTTTAACCATTTCTATAGGTTAGAATAAAATCGTTTAAAGTCACATTAAATGTTGCCCAACCTCTAGAGATTGGTTTAATTGGTCTGGGGTCAGGTCCAGGCATCTTAAAATTTTCCAAATAATTTACCTGGGGCTATGGCATACACTCACTTGGGGGCAGGAATGAAATTTGAAGTGCATTTGAAGCTGGCACTCACAAATTTAAAGTGATAAAGATTTCAGTGGCTGAAAAAACAAATGGTCAGGTGCTTTAGTAATCAAGTGTGATGGGAAAAAAGGTTATTTATAAGAGTGTGATTATGCTGATGAGTCATGGAACCCAGACAAGAGACTGCTGACTCATAGGAAAGTGGTGGAATCACTGGGCAAGAAGTCTTGGAAAGGTCACTAGATAAATTAACAAGGAGGAGAAGTAGGTGTGATTTGAAGAAAGGTCTAATGTTATTTAGAGTAGCAAGGCAGATACCACTCCTCTCTTTTGGAGAGACTGTAACAGCTGCAAAAGCTGAAAAGAAAGAAGTGCCAATTTACAATCCTACCAATGTGTACGAGGGTTCCACTTTTGAGTATTTAACTGGAGAAATCCAAGATACTAATTCATAAAGATATATGCACCCTTATGTTCATTGAAACATTATGTATAATAGCCAAGATATGGAAGCGACCTAAATGTCCATCAAGAGACCAATGGATAAAAGAGTGGTACATATATACAATGGAATATTACTCAGCCATAAAAAGGAGTGAAATCTTGCCAATGTGACAGCATGGATAAATGGATAGATAGATAGATGAATTTGAGGGTAAAATGCTAAGTGAAATAAGTCAGAGAAAGGCAAATACCACATGGCTTTACTTACATATGGAATCTAAAAAATAAGATAAATGAAAACAAAACAGAAACAGAATATCATCTGGCACATAGATACAGAGAACAAATTGCTAGTTGCCAAATGGGAGAGGGCATGGGGGACAGGTGAAAAATGTGAAGGAGTTAAGACGTATAAATTGGCAGTTATAAAAATAGTCATGAGGATGTAAAGTACAGCGTAGGGAATATAGTCAATGATATTGCAATAATCGTGTATTGTGTCAGATGAGTACTAGACTTATCGGGTTGATCACTTCGCAAGTTATGTAAATTTCTAATCACTATTTTGTACACCTGAAACTAATATAATATTGTATGTCAACTGTAATTGAAAAACAAAATTATAAAAAATTAAATTTAGAAAAAGAAGTGCCCTAATGGAATATCTATATATGAATTAAAGCAGGAAAGCGAGAGGGGACACTTGAGGGTAAAGGATACTTTGCCTTAAGTACGTTACTTGTTACTATTATCATTATCATCATTATTCTGATATGCTTCCTATGGAAAATTCCTGTAAGGCCTGAGAGCACACTTACCACGCATGCCAGAAGTCCCTCATTCACTGGGAAAATGGAAACTAATAGAAGATCCAGAATTCATCATACTTACAACGTTATCTACCTAGGAGACTGCGGAGTGAATTCTCTATAAATCCTTTGGAGCACAATTTGTGTTGTGGGTGTAGGGTAATATCAGTAACCGTAGACTGACTGACAAGTGACTTAATGCTGTAGTGTATACCATCATGGTTAAAAGTACTAGCACTTCAGTCATATTGCTTGGGTTCTAAATTACAGCTCTGCCACTTATAAGGTGTGTTAGTTACTATGGGCAAAGTCCTCCACTTTCTGTGCCTCATCTTCCCTGTCTGTAAAGAGGTACAGCAGCCATACCTGTTTCATAGGGTACTCTGTAAAGCCCTTGGAATATCATCTGGAATGTAGTAAGCGTTCAGTGTATTAGCGATCATACGCATGTATGCACATTAATAGGTAATTAAAAATTTAAAAACATGTTGTTTTAATAACATATCAGATCACATCAGACCCCTACTTAACAACCTTGACTGTCTTCCTCTTAGTCTTGGAATTAAATCAGATTCTTTTGTGTGACCTGGCTCCTTCCTACTTCTCAGGTCTCATCTCTGTACCATTCTCCCCCTCACCATCCCTGAAGGTCAGTGCTCCAATCTCTCCCAGCCTTTGGCATTTGCAAAGGTTTATGCTCTGCAGAACTAACACTCCTCCTTGGCATTCATTTGTGTTCCTAACATCCCTGGTGCATTCAATTGAGCTTCACTTGCCCTTTTTCTTAAGGCTCCACATTTGAAAACCCCTCAGCCCCACATAATGCATGGCAGCTTGAGTCATGAAGTTCTCAGAAGCAGAATAAAGCACTTCAGTATTTAAAAGTTAATCAGCATTTTAATTACTAAGCTTTAAGCTTTTTTTCAAAAACAAAACAAAAAAGAAGGCAATGCACATCCATGCTGACAACCAAGTCTGAGTCCGATGTCACTTGAAATATCAATTAAAACCCATTGAAAGGAAAATCCTTAGTGATGCAATAGTAAGATGCTAAGAGGGGAGGAATGCCCTGGGAGTGGAGGGTCCTTATCTGAAGGCCTGTGCTTGCATGTGGGGTCTGGGTTACTGGCACCCCAGGCACAGGAGGCGAGGTTTCACAGCATGCCTTAAGAGCAGCAGATAGACTGAACCTGGTTGTTCCTCTGCTAGCAAAGCCCTTTGTTCCTGGCATACTGGGAAGCGAATTGGGCTGCAAAGGGAAAGTGACTTTAGCTCATGGAAATGTGGGCTCTGATTAAACCATTATTCTAAATAAAGCTGCCTTTACTCCTGCAAAATCTGAAGTTTAAGTTCAGGGAGGAACCCAAGTAGCTCCCCTTTCTTTTGCCAGCCTCAAATAATGGTATGTGTATTTTATCTATCATCTATCTATCTATCTATCTATCTATCTATCTATCTATCTATCTATGGCTAATCCTCACCTAGGGATGTTTTTCCATTAGTTTTTTTAGGGGAATGGAAGAGAGAAGGAAAGACAGAGAGCAACATCAAAGTGAGAGAAACTCATGAATTGGTTGCCTCTGCACAAGCCCTGACCAGGGCCCAGGCCAGGGAGGAGCCTGCAATCAAGGTACATGCCCTTGACCGGAAACAAACCCAGGACCCTTTGGTCCACAGGCCGACGCTTTATCCACTAAGCCAAACTGGCTAGGGTAATGGTGTGTTTTAAATACCCATTTTTTGGTGAAGTTTTGACAGTTCTCAGCCTCGCAGGCAGTTTGTTTGTTGGGCAGTTCCCCAGCCCTTTCTGGCAGCCTGAACTGTCACTGTGAGCTCTGACCTGCTGGGAAGTCCTGACTGGAAAATTCTTCAGAGTCATGGAGACCTAAGAATTTTCAGTGTTAACAACAGAGATTTTGAAATGAAATATAATATGTTTTCTTTTCCTGAGCAGTGGAAATATCCCAAGGCTGTTCATTATTTTGTCCTTTGTTGATCAATTTTTCATACATAGCCCACTGAGCCAACTTGTTCATCCATTTCCCTTCAGGAAGCTTTGTCATGGCCCTTCATTTACATAGGATAATGTTGTCATCACTGTCATTCCCCTTACACGAATCTGTTTCTTAACCTTATAAAAACATTCCACAGGGCTAAGCCATCTTCCAGAGAGTGGAAAAACATAAATGCAGCCAAGTTTTTGCTGGTTGACAGAGGATCAATTTGGAATCTCAATTTCTGGACAGTGGTCTGTGAACCTCCCTTGTGACCTAATAATAGTGTTGGGTTTCCACAACAAAAGAAAAAATATAGTTTTTAACTTCAAATAATTTAAAGATGCAGGGCTGAGGAAATGAAGGAAAAGATAAATTGCAAGAGATACAACACAAGTAAGGCTTCATTGATATGGAAGCTTAGAGCAATCTTAACAATCACCTTGCAAACCAATCTGCTTTGCAGATAATGAGAGTAAGGCTCACCCAGCTAATTAATGGTGGAAATGGGCTTCAGTCTTCTAACACCCAGGCTAGTATTCTTGTTTTTTTTCTACTATCCCAGGGCTGGTCATTAAATGCTCCAAAGAGCCTCCAGCAGCTGTAATTGGTCCATATGGCTCTTATCAATTAAAACCAACCAAACCAAACCACAAATTAATCACTTCCACTACCATGTCCCAATAACATCTTGAAAATCATCAGTTGTAACAATTCCACATTTTACCTATTCATTTATACATCCATCTTCCTCATTAGATTGTCCTAGTGGGACCTATCTTTGTCTTTTGAGTATTCTCAAGGCTTGTACATTTTCTAGCAGGAAGTTTATTCTATTTCTTGAATGGCTGTAAATCTTATATACCTATCACATTAGGAATAAGATAAATCTCAGTCTCTATGGTAGATTATTTCAGAGAATGTTTCCAGGCTTACTGTCTTGTTTGCGGCTGACTCTGAAGTTGTAGCAAGATCTTTCACTTATGTAGCTTTTTCTTCTATAAGTGAAAAGAGAGACCGGGGGTGGGGGGATTTATCTTAAATAACTACTCCATGTCTCAGTATAAAAATCCAAAACAAAAAAAACCACAAGAATTTATAAATTATTAAGTGATTGTACTTTGTGTTTACAGAGCATGCTTCATCTCAGGAATGCCCTGTGCTTTGGGAGAACCAACTCCTTTATTTGGAGGTGGATAGGGGGTAGTATTCTTTTGCTGATGGAAAGAAGTGAGGCTCAGCGGGGTTAAGTGGTTTGTCTGGGGTCACACAGGGCTCACTCTGAGTTTGTTCTTTGTTTAGAAGTTGCTTTTGAAAGCATCGCTGTAGAGACGCTATTAGGTAGCCACGGGTTGGAAGCTCATCCCTGAGATTTCCTACTTATGGGAAAAGTTAGGATGCTACCTTTGGGTTAGGCTACGTCTTCATAAAGGTTTCATTTACCAGAGGAACAGAAACCAGAATGATTTTGCTTCTCTGACTCTGATCCCCTTCATCTTTATCCTTTCCTCTAATAGCTGGAACTCTTTGCCATGCATTCTAAAATCCTTTGTGTTTAAAGCCACTATATAGATTCTTACAGATAAAATTTAAAATTATTCTTCAAACATAGTTTCTAAGTGCTTCCTCCTACGTGCTATTCCAAGAGAGATTATTTCTGCCCTTTGAACACTTCACTGTTAAAGCAGATATTATTGATAGCTGAAAAATGGTCACACAACCCAATCTAGGGATATAGTATTATTCAATTGATTTTGATTCAAAGTTTACTGAATAATTGTTCTGTGCAGGCAGAATACCATCAGTAATGGCAATAAAAACATTAGTATTTGGTTTTACACTATAAATGGTGCTGTCATAAACAATTTTATTTCGTTCTTCCATTAGTCTTAGGAAATGGGCATCGTTATCATCTCCGTCAATAAATGAAGGAAATGAGGCTCAGAGACTTGGTCCGCCTCACTCAGGCAGCAAATAGTAGGGCTAAGATTTTAAGTTAAGTTTAGTTGTTTTGTTTTTTTATCCTTACTTGAGGATATTTTTTCCATTGATTTTCAAAGAGAGTGGAAGGGAGGTGGGGGAGGGGAGAGAAAGAGAGAGAATCATCAGTGTGAGAGAGACACATCTCTCAATGGATTGGTTTCTCCCACACACACTCTGACAGGGAATCCGGGAATTGAAATCTCAACCTGGCAGTGCTCAGGCCGGCACTCTAACCACAGAGCCATGCCAGTCAGGGCACGTCTAGTTCTTAATTTAGTATTTTTAATATCCTCATGTCATCACACCAACAACGATGCCAAGATCTTTTCCGTAGTTATCAAATTCTTCGTATGTCCCAAGTACTTGGCTAAATATTTTCTCACTCACCTTTAAAGTCAAAAGGGTACCATTTATTAAGTGCTATGTGTCTGGCACAGTGCTTGGCACCTGACATACATGCTTTTATGTAATCTTTCCTTTTTTTTTTTTTTTGGTTAATCCTCTCTTGAAGATATTTTTCCATTGATTTTTAGAGTGGAAAGGGAGGGGGAGAGACAGAGAAAGAGAAACATCCAATGTGAGAGAGACACATCGACTGATTGCCTCCTGCATGCACCCCGATAAAGGCCAAGGATTGACCCTGCAACTGAGGTACGTGCACTTGACTGGAATTAAACCGGGACCCTTTAATGCCTGGTCAACACTCTATCCATTGAGCCAAACAGGGCTACTTTTATTTAATCTTAATAACAACCTCAGGAAACTGAAGTCACACAATTATATCTAACTAGAGGCCCGGTGCACAAAATTTGTGCATGGGGGGGCGTCCCTCAGCCTCACCTGCACCCTCTCCAATCCAGGACCCCTTGGGGAATGTCTGACAGTTGGACATCCCTCTCGCAATCTGGGACAGCTGGCTCTTAACTGCTCACCTGCCTGCTGGCCTGATCTTCCTAAATGCTCTCCCCTGCCAGCCTGATCCCCCTAACTGCTTTCCCCTTCTGGCATGATCCCCTTAACTGCTCTGCCCTGCCAGCCTGATCACCCCTAACCACCTCTGCCTCGGCCCCACCACCATGGCTTTGTCCGAAAGGATGTCTGGAAAGTCGTCTGGAAGATGTTCGGTCTAATTAGCATTTTACCCTTATAGATTAATTTCAGAGAGGGAGGGAGATAGATACATCAATGATGAGAAAGAATCATTGATTGGCTGCCTCCTGCACGCCCCATGCTGCGGATCAAGCCCACAACCCAGGCATGTGCCCTGACCAAGAATTGAACTCTGGGGCCTTCAGTCCTCAGGTGGAGACTCTATCCACTGATCAACACAGGCCAGGGCTACACTTTCCCTTTCCTCTGGGACATGTTCTGTCTACTGGAGCTGAAACACTGAAGCTGTCTCACTGGGGCAGAGTGGGGTGTACTGGGTTGGAGCAGGTGGAGCCCCCTGAAAGCTGGAGAGGGGCCTCATTTAACAGCCACACTGTTTCATGGCTGTGCTGCCTTGCAGTTGAGCGGCCACACTGTTGGGCTGTGACACAGTCAGAGGGAGTTTACACAACTGAGCTGTTTGCACGAATAGCTTCCTCCTCAGCACACCCCCAAGCTGGGGGTTCCTCTTAGGGTTGAAGTGACACCGACCACCCTTGGTTGGTAATCCAATTAGCCACTTTGGAAAGAGAAGTGGGGAAAGCTGATTTTACGTGAATGCTCCAATTTCTTAAGTTGGCAACTAATGCGAACTTCAAATGTTTGGGCCAAACCAGAGAGGCGGTCAGGCCTGGTGTCCAGGCCACTGGGCTCATCTGCAACGGCTTGGTGGCGGGGCCCACCCAGACCCTCCACCTCCTGGCCGTGGCCTCCACCCAGGTTGCAGGCCACAGACCCCACCACCATCCAAGCTGCCATCCAGGGTCACCCATGCTGGGCCAAACCATTGCATAGCGCAGGGCAGGGGTGCACTGCCGTTGGACTGAGCCATCGCGGAGCGAGCGGGGGAGCTCCCAGCGCGAGCACCCCTTCCCAAGCTGCACTGCGGGCTGCAGGGAGAGGCATGTGTGGGAAGCTGGTGCTGCATTGCTGCGGAGGAGGGACCGGAGGTGGGAACGCCATCCTGAGGCACTGCTCCACCCAGTCGGGGTGTCTCCACCCAGAGCCCGCGCCACCTGGACCCCAGGGTGGTCAACCAAGAGGTGGGTCCCTTTGCCTGGAACCTGGGGCTGGGCACTGGGGCGGGACCAACGCCTTTGCGGGCAGTTTGTGGGAGCTTGGCCATGAGTCCTGCTCAGGCTTGGTGTGGAGTTGAGTGTTGTCACCGCGCATTGAGCGGGGCATATTGAGCAGAACTCAGCCCAGCTGTAAGGGGACCCTAGGTGTCTGGGCAGGTGAAGGGGGTGGGGGCGCGCTTGGGTAATTCTGACGTCACCCCACTTGGTTTTAAACGCAAACCTGCTTGGGGAGCGGACAGGCCTTGAAGGTCTTGTTTCCTTCTATCTGCTCACATTCAAGTGCCTAGCGCTCTGTAAGTGGATATGGTGTGCCTGGTGTTTGATCGTCCCTCTGGTCGCTTGGTCATCGGTTTTTATTTTTTTACTACATTTCTTCTGTGTGCAGTGATCACACTTCATCTGGAGTGGGGCGGGCTCCAGTGACCTGGAGGAAGCATGGGGAGAAAAGTCACTGCTGGTCACCCCTGGTGCTGCTGGTGGTATCCTTTCTTCCCTGTGGAGTGTCTAGGGAGGGGAAGCGGCCACAGTACCCGAGGCCGAGTTCCAGGGGACCGGCAGCACTGTCGGGATCGTGCTGGCAGTGCTGGTCCATTGGTGCCTGGCCTGTCTTCTTCAGATTGAACCTGCGGGACTACTAAGGGAGCCAGTCCCCAGTTCTGCCCTGCCTCCACCCCGCCTCTGCCACCGATTGATTGGAGTCTGAGACCTGGGAGGAGGGACCAAGAGGTCTGCCTTCCAGCTGCTTGCCAGTCACCACTGCCACCGATTGATCAGCTTCTGCTCCTTCAGCTCCCTAGCCTGGTGTTCCATCATCCCTCCTGTCATTTAGGATGTGACGGACCCTGGGTTTTTATATATTAGGATAATATCAGATGATTTTTTAAAAAAATATATATGAGTTTTTGACACAATGAATGTTACATAAGGAGATATAGTATTCTCCAGGCATGGCTCTTAAGGGGAAGAAGTCATTGATAGCCTTGTAGCAGAGTTAAATTGTAGAGACTATAAGGTCCCTGACTGGGTAGAGAAAGGAACAATGCCATGAGCTCTGTTTCCCCTCATCCATGCAGAGAATCACTATAAATGATGAAACACAGTTCTGAAAGCAGCAACCAGTAATAAAGTACCGGGGATAGAAACTTCCTTGTTGAGGACTTTTATGTTAACTCTAAGGAAGGAGCTGTAATGTACAAGTACTAGATTAAAGAAAAAGAAGGCTTATAATGTGATTTCTGATATGTCATAAATCATACTTGGGTGTGACATGGAGGTAAATGCCTGGCCGAGGGAGGTTGGCTGTGGGAGCACACTGACCACCAGGGGGCAGCTCCTGCATTGAGTGTCTTCCCCCTGGTGGTCAGTGCACCTCATAGCAACCCACCGGTCATCCAGTCATCCAGTCATAATGGTTGCATAGGCTTTTGTATATGTAAATTTTTCATATGGAAAACTATAAACCTGCTTTTTGCCCCAACCTATATATACGTAGTTTGGGGCCCAGAGAGTCTTTCCCCTGGTCATAGAAATTGGCAGCTGCTTTCTATGTCTGGATGTCTGACATTATCTCTAAGCTAACTAAGTAAAAAGATGTCCTCAGTTAGTAATAGAAGATATTTTCTAGTATTAGGCTGATGAATCTTGAAGTTTCTATTATTACCTAGAACCCAGAACTACTTGCTATAAATTACTGAGTTATCTAGGAATCACCATAATCTTCGCTTGACATGTTAGTTAAAATAGTCAGAATTCTTTCATCAACACCTAGAGAAACCCAACTTAAACTTGTTTAAACACAAAGGAATTTATTAGCCAAGACATGAACAGGCTTCAGGCATGGATGGACCAATGTGCCCAAATGATGTCAGAAATCTGTCTTTTTCCATCCCTTGGTTCAGCTTGTCTCTGTGTTGGCTTCTTTCTCAGGAATGGTCTCCCCACGTGGTAGGATGATGGCCAAGGTTTCATCCCTTCAGATCAGCCACCCCAGAACAATGAGCACTTTTCACTTTCCAATAGTTTCCCCCACATTCCCCAAGGATAATACATATTAAAAAAAATTGGAAAGTCTGGCTTACATTTGAGGCAAAACTGAATAATTTCAAATAGAGAATAAATAGATGGTTCCCCAAAGAAAATGGAGTTGTTGTTTTGAGAAGAATGGAGAGTGGATGCCAGTCAGGCATAAACAACAGATGTCCATTACATGCCCCGGTCTCCCTCATTCAGAACATCCTGGGTAGAGTCCACTGAAGTTTTTTCCCTCGAGGGCCCACTTTGTATTTGTTTTCAAAAATGATTTTTGATTGCCAAGTATACAATGGCTTTTTTAAGTCAACTCAGAGGGCTGTATTAAACAATTTATACAGCAGCAGTGTTGCCTCTCATGAACAGAAGAAACAGACAGAGCCTGACCTTGCCAGATCCCCCAGGAAAAGAAACCTGTTTTATGCACAGCTGATGTCATGCTGCCTGATAATAATGTCATACAATTAAATGTGAGCTGTGCTAAATGCCAAGTTTTATAAAAAATCAGTGTGATATTTCTCCTAGAAATGGAGCTAACAATTATTTTCAAATTCAGTGCTACTTAAAACTAATGGTTATAGAACAATTTCTCTGTATAGTTTTGAAGATAAATGCGTGTTCTCTTTGTAAAAATTGTGATACATAAAGCCAGAGTGATTCTACATTTTAACTTAATTTTCTGTGGTGAAATGGCTTTCTGGAACTCTGGATTATTCAGATTGATGTCAAATTTTCATGGTACCAGTTACAAATTGTATGACCTTGGTGAGATTTCTCAATGCCCAAGGTCTCAGTGGTCTTATCTGCAAAGCAGGAGCACCATTTAACTGCTTGAATTGAAGAGACCAAACCAGAGAAGGCTTTGAGCATATTTAATATGAGCAAAGCAAAAAGGTACCAAATGCAAAATAAAGCTAAGGGCATAAAATGTCTATATACTTCAATGAAAACTTTGATGAAATGAGGTAAAATTCTATATAAATATTTAAACTACTAGAGAGAATAATTAACCTTATTATTTTTATCAAAATGTTTTAGAATAAAAATCGCTTTCTACAAACCAGTGTGTCATCATGATGAGTTAAATAGATGGCAAATATTATTTAGATTATTTTTCTACAAATGGAATAATGAAAATATATGTTGAACAAAGACAAAAATATTAAGCTTTAGTCTTGGTTTTCTCTTCACCTTGAAGAGTTATTTCCACTCTATCACTAAAGACAGTACTTCCTGTGTTCTCCCAGGACACTGAGGCAGCAGGGGAAGCAGTACAAATTATATACAGTTCTATAAGCTAAATATAAGGAAGAAGTGTATTATGAACACAAGGGGATTTATTTTTTTTTTTCTGGAGGATGTTTTCTTTAGAAATTCAAACTATTTGGCTTTTTAAAAATTCTGTTTATTTATTTTTTAATTTCACGAGTCTTGCCAAATTAGAGATTTTAATGTTTTCCTTTTCGTCTATGCGTTGCCTTCTGTTTTGTTGTTCATTTATATTAAATCTAGTGAAGTGACTAAAGACACAGGCTTTGCTATCAGGTAAACCTGGGTTTTAATCCCAGCAACATCACTTTTTAAGTGTGACATTCTAGACTGATTAAATAACCATTCTATTTCCTTATCTGGAAACAAGGGGTATTATTTTTATCTACTGTGTAAAATTCTTATGAGGATAAAGCAAGGTAACACATATACAGTGATTTTCAAAGAGTCCCACACAAAATGAGTCCATGATAAATGATATTTGTTATGTTAGGGTTATTATTTCTATTTGTTTAATAAACATTATTTCAGCGCTTAGTTGAGACAGTAGGTTCTAGGAACCTATTGCACACAGACAGAGGTCATTGATCAATAGTCGATGCCATCAGCAAGTAGATGCAGAACTACACAACCTGAAATAACGTGACTTTTAGCTCTCACTCCAAGGTACAGGTTGCTCTTGGATACAATGTACATTTTCTTCTGTCAAGGAAAATAAGGTCACATTTGTTAACCACACTGAAATGCAAGGGAAAGAATTGATATTTCTTTTCTTCTAGCACACAAAGGTCTCATCCGTGATTAGGATGTGACACTGGAAGGAATAACACCCTTTCAGTAATGCATCTGCCTCACTATTCAAATCTTCCTTCCTGCCCATGTCAATTTTTGCCTCTTGAATACTTCTCTTGTGAGTGTCTTTATTAGAGGATTACCACACTATACCGTAAAATTTTCAGCTTCATGTCTGTCTCCCCTGTTTGATGAAGAACTCCTTAAAGATGTCTAAATGGTAATCATCTTTTATTTCCAGAGCTTAGCATACTGCCTGGCAAATAATAGACATGCAATAAAGGTTTTTCAAATTTAATTTAATTCATAAAGGGAATTTTCAAAGCTCCTTTAACTTGCACATGAATGATTTTTTTTCCTTTGGAATCATTACATCTTAGCTATTATTGCAAACAGAATTCTCCCACTTTAGGTGTAAAATAACAAATGAAATTAATCTCCTATACAAAGCATATATGTGAAAAACACAATATATTGTTTTAATAGGTTTAGCCCATGTTATTTAAAAACATATAAAAATGAACCTTACTGCTTACCTGAAACTCAAAACAATAGGATTTAAAATAGCATGTGAGTCACTTGTGTTAGTAAATTAGTCATCATTTTGCTCATGAACAGACCTCTTGAACCAAACACCATGGTAATCTGCTTATGAATGCTTTCATCTAGATTTCTCTTCAATCTTAATATTGTATATTGAAATATAGTCCTTAATATAAGTATTTTCTAATATGGTTTTTAAATTTTAATTTCAAAATATTTCTTAGCTTCACAGCAGAAATACTTAAATAATATTTCCTTTATAAATTTGATCAGGCAACACAAATATGTGATCTCACTTCTAATATCCTGGCAGATAGAGAAAACCTAGAGATTTGAGCCTTGCTTAGCCATCACCCACTATTTTCTTAAAACATATATACTAGAGGCCCGTTGCAGGAAGATTCCTGCAAGAATAGGGCTTCCTGTGGCCCGAGCGAAGCAGAGAAGGGAGTGAAGCCTGCCGAGGCGGGCCTTCACTCCCTTCTCCATGGCCTCATTCCCTCCCATCTCCGCTGCCTCGCTCCCTCCCATCTCTGCCACCTCGCTTCCTCCCTTCTCTGCCGCCTCGCTCCCTCCCTTCTCGGCCACCTCGCTCCATCCCTTCTTGGCCACCTCGCTCCATCCCTTCTCGGCCACCTCGCTCCATCCCTTCTTGGTCACCTCGCTCCATCCCTTCTCCGCTGCTTCACTCCCTTCTACGCTGTCTCGCTCCCTCCCTTCTCCATTGCCTCGTTCCTTCCCTTCTCTGCTGCCTCGCTCCCTTCTCTGCTGCCTCGCTCCCTTCTCCGCCACTTCGCTCCCTTCTGCAGTTATTGGCTTTCTTCTACACTGTCTTCAGTCTTCACTCCCTGCCTGCGTATGCAAATTAAGCTCCATCTTTGTTGGGTTAATTTGCATACTCACTCCTGATTGGCTGGTGGGCTTAGCGGAGGGATGGTTACTTTGCATGTTTCTCTTTTATTAGTATAGATATATATTGAATTCAGAGAGGAAGGGAGTGGAAGAGAGAGAGATAGAAACATCTATAATGATGGAGAATCATTGATCTGCTGCCTCATGCATGAGCCCAAAACCCGGGATGTGCCCTGACTGGGAATTGAACTGTGCCTGCCTAGTTCATACGTCAGTGCTCAACCACTAAGCCATGCTGGCTGGGTAGCCAGCACCCATATTGCTTTAACCAGTTTCTTGTTAAATATCCTACTGGCTCTGCTGTCGGGTTGAAGTCTGATATATAATCAGGTATTATTAATGAACTAGAGGCCTGGTGCATGAAAATTCATGCATTCAAGGGGGGTCCCTCAGCCTGGTCTGCACCCTCTCACAGTCTGGGACCCCTCGGGGGATGTCTACCTGTCGGCTTAGGCCCATTTCCCACGGATATTGGGCCTAAGCTGGCAGTCAGACATCCCTCTGGGGATTGGGCCTAAGCCGCAGCTGGACATCCTTAATGCTGCTGAGGTGGAGGGAGAAGCTCCCACCACTGCCACTTGCAGCCATCAGCCGGGCTTGTGGCTGAGTGGAACTCCCCCTGTGGGAGCACATTGACCACCAAGTGGCAGCTCCTGCATTGAGCGTCTGCCCTCTGGTGGTCAGTGTGTGTCACAGCGGCCAGTCATTCCTAATTGCTCTGCCTTTAGGGTCAATTTGCATATTACCCTTTAATTATACAGGATTATTGTACACTATGTACAAACACCAAAACAGCACTAGAACCATATGTACTTCAAGATACTACCCAATGTGGGAATATCTTCTACAGAATCCCTGAGGTCCTATATCTAGAGATTGGTCTGCCAGTATCTATATTTAATAGAGACTCCTTTCTCCCTATGAGAAAGAGCATAAGGTTAAGAATTCTAGGTTCCAGCCTTCACTCTGTAACTGCCGGGCTGGGTTAATTTTGGAGAATTGTGTAAGGTCCATCATACTGTAAAAACCCTAGATTCACAATGAAGTAAAATGGTGTGATTTCCAGCTCTTTCCTAACTCCAAGAGATGCTGGGAACTCAATCTGTTTATGTTTCTAAGTGTTAGAAAATCATATGAATTTATTACTTTAGGAATAAAAACTAATATTTTAAATATCAGAAATTATGTTCTATGATGCTGATTAAGCTGGATATTGGTATATGTTGGCCCCAGAAATGGTGTTATCCAATTGATATTTTTATTTGTTTGTCCTTGTTATAATTGTTCTACAACAACAATTATAACATTGTCATTCTCTGACACATTATGAATACAAATATTTGATAAAGACATATTTGCTTTACTAATGTTTACATATTTTTTCAAAGTTACTTACCAGGGGAATATAAATTACAAATAACCTGTTATTGAATTAGTTCACAAACCTGGTCATTTAAAAAATAGTGAACCAGATGTGCTAGAGCAGATATTCAACATTCTTAGATTTTGCATTCTGAGGTTCAATTACTTACAAGTGCCCTTTAAGGTCTAAGAGCTATAATAATGTGTAACATTGCTCAAGCAGCATTTAACCACATCATTGACAAGCTCCTTCATTATGGCCTACTTGTAAGAAAACAAAATAATGTGGACTGAATTATTTGGTAAAGCAGTATTCATAACATTGAGATTTCTTGAAATGTTTTATAATTTATCCCTTTGGAATGTCAACAAGTAAACGTTTTTCTAAATTTGCCTGATATTTGTTGACTTATTGGTTGGTTTTATTGTGAACTACATTTTGTTAATGGGATATAACATGGCTATATTTTAATAATGAAAGATATTTGTTCACCCAAAGTGATTATAAGCATTTGGTGGACACTTTTCTTCATCATTCCACTCTGTCAGTACCTCATCTGATTTGAAAACCTAGAGAAATAATTTGTATTTTTATGCTGCATTTACATAAATTTATTTTAACTTCATCATGTTTTTAGTGCCCTAACGTATGAATTGAGAATCGAATATTATGGATGAAATGTGTCTATGGTGTGAGGGGGGAAGGAGCCAGAAAAGCAGAAACGAGGCTGGGACAAAGAGTTTTAGAAAGAGCGAGAGAGCTAGATGGTGTACATCCTTTTCTTTCCACAGTGAGAAAAAAAGCCAGCCTTTTCTGCCAGTAGATACTGACACTATTTCTGCTTTCATTTCTTTTCTTCTTCAGATAATAACTCAGCGGTGTTATTTTTCTAACATTTTCTGTACATGTTGCAGCAAAAGCAGCACATTGGCTCTTCCTGTTATTTTCTGGAAAGTCGGCGGGGAAAAGTATTCCTTACGGAAACAGGACCAAAGTCTGAAGTCCCAGGGGCCAGCCTTAGCTCTGCCTCTTCCTAGCAAAGTGATGACCAACTGCGCTTGCTTTCCCAACCCAAATGCTTAGAGCAAACGATGTTGATGATGCTACAAGAAAGTATCCTTATCAAATATACAGAAACACTAGGAAATTATTACAAACACATGTTCAATGGAATTTTATTTCTTTCTCCATGCTTATTAGAAAGAAGGGTTCACTTTCAAGAGATAGTTTCAATCCTTTTTCTCCATGACCCCCAATTTTATATTTAGCTGTATCACCAAAAAACAAACAAAAGACCTCTTTTTTCTACAGAAAGCAGCAACACACTATTGTTCACAGTTTTTAACTCTGTTTCGGACAGATTGAAAGCATATAGAATACGCCAATGGTTTCTTTCTTGCCAATCCAAAGGCCTCTTTAAAAGTTGCATCTCTCACTGGTATTGCTCAGTGGGCACATGCCCAGGCTTCAGGCTCCATCCCCGGTTTGGGGTGGCGGGGCGCTTGGAAAAGGAAGCTGATCTATGATTATCTATCATCATTGATGTTTCTATCCCTCTCTCCCTCTCCCTTCCTCTCTGAAATCAATAAAAATATATTAAAAAGAATGAAAGGCAGACAGAGCAATAGTAGGAAATGCTATTGTAGAAGCCACAGGAATAAAACATTTTAAGCATTACAATGGATTTCACAGTGTCAAATCCTACAGAGAGGTCAAGAAAGATGAAAAAAAATTTTTTTAATTGATTTCAGAGATAGGAAGGGAGAGATAGAAACATCAATGATGAGAGAGAATCATTGATCAGCTTCCTCCTACACGCCCCCTATTGGGTATCGAGCCTGCAACCCGGGCATGTGCCCTGACCAGGAATTGAACCCATGACCTCCTGGCTCATAGGTCACCCCTCAACCACTGAGCCATGCTGGCCGGGCTCTTTCATTCTTTTTTAAGAGCGCCCCTCCTAGGCCTGCCACCCATGTCACAGGTTCTCCGGGGTACGCTCAACTCTCTTCTCTCCATTCATCTATTTGACACAAATTGGCTTCTTTTCCCCTTTTGAGTTTTTTAAAAGGATAAATTATTTGTCTTTTTTCAGCAGTTGTGAGGTATAAGTGACAAATAACATTGTATGTATTTAAAGTGTACAATGTGAGGATTTGATATACGTACACATTGTGAAATGATTACCAGCTGACTTATACTTCAGGAGTTAGCTAAGGAAAATAGAGTTAAGTGACCAGATGGCTAGTCCTGACAGGATCTTGAGGATAGTGAGCCCTCAAGCTTAATCATCTGATAGCTTTAGAGCAGAGCCCAAAATTCTCTTTTGGTTTTAGATGTTAGTGTCTGTAGCAAGTATAACAATATCTGGTAGTTACAAGAACTGAAAGGGAGGAATTAGTCCTTCATAGATGTGTGTATGCAAATATGTGAGTGGTGTCTGTGTGTGTGTTAGGCAGAGGTAGTGCAAAAGAAAGGGAAAGAAGCAAATCTGTCATAGGTTGAAACTGCTTACAGGGTTGGACAAAAGTAGATTTACAGTTTTTTGTATGGAAAATAATTAATAAATGATACAAGAATGAACTCTGTTTCATATGCTCACAATGTAAACCTACTTTTGCCTCACCCTGTTTACTACCTTTCCATTAGTTTTTGACATTTTAAAATATTTGGACATTCATAATTAGAGAAAATATTCACTGTGCAGAGATAGTGCACTAATGTAAACTTGTACTGGTGTATACATAACTAATACGGCCTCATACTACTTTATTATTTATAAAACTCTTGCATATGTATCACCGGCACAAACTTTCACAATAACACGTTGAGTTAAGTCTTACCTGTGTTTTATGGGTTAGGAACCTAAGATGCAAAGTGACTTCTTCAAGGTTACGTGGCTAATAAAATCTGTGTTTTTTTAAAAAAACTATTTATTAAGGGACCCTTCCACCCCACATCATAAGGAACCTGACACAGACATAGCTGCTGATATTGGAGCAGAAGAGTTTTGGGCAATTAATTCTGGATTCTTAGGAAACTGGTACCTAGAAATGAGGAAAATTCGTAGACAGCAAGACAGTATTGCAAGGACAGCATTATAATTTCCTAAAGTGCCCAGAGCCAGCCATGACCCAAATGATTTCTGAGAGTGAGAGTGTAAGATATATGGAGTTATAATTTATTTGCCTACATATATTCTCTTTTAGATGTCCACCAAGCCATCTTTTAGCTTTCAAGGTAATTATTTCTTACAGTCATTTGACATTTTTTTGGTTTACCTTTCTAGACTCTAGAATCAGGAAAGTTTGTTCTTTAAGTTGCCTTGTAATAGCTGTAAAAACTGGGAAAAATGATTTTGTTTGTTGAAGTTTAATGAGCTTCTAGGAGACAAATTTTTGCTGTATACTCAACTTCAACATCAGGATCTGCTTGTGACAGGGAGGGAAGCTAATGGCAGCAGTACTGTGCCTTCTATGTAGGATAATTATAATAATTAGTGTCAGTCAACAGAGACAGCGCTCCTGGGGGAGCATGCGATTGGAAATGCTGTTGCCTGAAAATTTGGACTAACAGAATTAGGTCTAATGGAGCAGGGTATGGGGGGGATAAATGGTGATGGATGGGGATTTGACAGTGCACAGATGATGTGCTATTGTGCACCTGAAACTGTATACCGTAATTTGTTAACCAGTGTCACCCCAATAAATTCAATAACAAAATAAATACAAATGAAAAAATAAAATGGTACCTACCTGTGTTAGGTCTATGCAGACAGTTCACATTGACTATAGTGTGGTAGCTACTGTGTGACCCATCTGCAGCATATGCCCCCACATGTGGTTTTCCTTAATTCGGCAGAGTTGGAAGACAAGGGGAGGGAGTGACATTAGTGAATGAGTGTGTCTTCCATATACCCTCTCAGGTAACATTTAACTATTTTGAAATCTATTTTGGTCGTTGTGTATAGTGTAAGTTCTGGGAGACTTAAAAATCTACTTGAGGCTCATAATAAATCTAGATGAAGTTTTAGTGTCCATTCTTCCTAATAGAATGAATTTTAAAAATATACTTACAAATATGAAGGTAGATTGAAAAACAGGACACAGGCTTTTTGTTCAGATAGAAAGAAATTTATGAGGTTGAGAATTTCAACGGGGGCAGTGGGAAAGGTGTGGTATTATTTAATGGCACTAAATATCCATTTAGTCTGATATTAATGTTCATTCTAAATCTTCTGTAGATGGCTTCTTGGTCTTTTGTGGGTCTTAGTGAGAGTTATCATTAATTTTAGATAAAATAAAAGACCTGAAATAAAATTAGAAGCTTAGAGCCAACTATAATTTGAGACCCATTTGTGTCAATCACTAGCTGAGTAAACTGAGCCAAGTTAGCTTATTCTTTGAGAACCAACCTTCTTAGCTGTAAGCTGAGGGGGTAAAAATTAATCATTAAACTTCTCTGTATGTTTATTCCTAAAGAAGGTAGGAAGGAAGGAACAAGGATGAGAAGGTAGGGTTTCTGGGGAAAGAAGATCAGTCAGGGCTTAAGATTTCCAGCCGAGAAAGGGAAGGTTTTATAGAAGCCATTTCTGGTATGAGCAGGAATTTGAGGACATGCATGAAGAAAAATAATTTTTTAAAGTTTCCCTTATGTGTTTAACAATGTCACACCTTACTTTAGTACAGTTAGAACTGAGACACCCACAGATTTTCTGGCTCAAGCCCACCATTCTCTTAGGGATTAGGAGGGGAGGATTTTTAAATTTTTATTTTTTTTTATTTTTTATTGATTTCAGAGAAGAAAGGAGTAGAGAGAGATAGAAACGTCAATGATGAGAATTATTGATCGGCTGCCTCCTGCATGCCCTCTAGTGTGGATGGAGCCAATAACCCAGGCATGTGCCCTGACCTCCTGAATTGAACCATGACCTCCTGTTTCATAAGTCGGTACTCAACCATTGAGACACACTGGCCAGGCAAGGGAGGTGTTTTTGTTTTTGTTTTTTTTTCTTTCTATCAAATTATCTTTCTACCTTTTGGCATGCTCGTGGTTGGTGTAAGAATATCCCCCTGGGTCATCTTGGCCAATGAGGGAATCTTCCAGCACTCCCACTGACTGTCTGTGGTAATATTTGTGTGTGTGCATGTACCTTATTTTATTTTGAAGGCTTGTAAAGATACTTTATTATGTACTAAAGAGTATGTCTATGCATAGATTTCTTTCTGGGATATACATTCACTTGCATTTATCAATTTGAGGGTTTTTATAGCAATACCACATAGTTATAGTTACTCTAGCTTCATAACATAGTTTATTTTTAAATTTATTTGGGTGACATTGGTTAATAAACTTACATAGTTTTCAAGTGTACAATTCTATGATACATAATCTGTATATCGCACTATGTGTTTATCACCTAAAATCAAATTTCCTTTCATTACCATATATTTGATCTCCTTTACTGCCCCCCCCCCCACCTCCCTTCCCTCTGGTAACCACCGTACTGTTGTCTGTGTCTATAAGTTTTTGTTTGTTTGTCTTATTTGTTCATTTGTTGCTTTCAGTTTTATATCCCACATGAGTGAAATCTTATAGTTCCATACCTTATGTTTTACAAACCCTTTACATGTGCCTTCTTCTCATTTAGTTGATCCATAAAGAACTCTTATAAGGTAATATATTACTTGATAGTTGCACCAAAATTTTAGGAAGACCAAGTGTCACTCAATATCGGTCATAGAATCATCAGTGAGATGAATTGTGGAGCTAAAGCAGGTATGAATATGGACATATCTGAGGTGTGAATGAATTAGCATTCTCCAGAGAAACAGAGCCAATAGGATATAGTATATGTATATACTTGGAGAGTTATTTTTTATATATGGAGATTTATTATTTATTTTATATATATGGAGATTTATCTATATGAAGATTTATTATATAGATTTATTATTTATTTTATATATGGATATATATGAATATTTATTATTTATTTTATGTATATGGATATATATGGAAATTACATATGTATATATGAATGACCAAATGTATATATATCTTATAATTCACAATATTGCACTGATTATGAAAACAAACAAAAAGGTGAGAGGTCATGTTGGTTAGTACTCACTGTCAACTTGGGCCAAGTATTTCATCTCTTTGGACTTAGTTGCCTCATTATTAAAACAATCATATGTGATGCTATTGAGTGCTAATATGTGCACGTAGTTGGCAAGTGTTTTATATTTTAGTCATCATAACCACCTATGAGATTATACAGTCATTATATTCACTGTAAAGTAAGAAAACTGATAATTAGAAAAATCAAAGTGACTTATTCAAGGTCACAGAACTCATGAATAACAGAGTTGTCTTTATCCAAACCCTGAGGTGTCACATTTCTCATTATCTGTATTTCTCCGTGCCACTAGGCATATAGACTGGAACAGTGTTTCCTAACATGTTTTCATGGATCTGTATGACTAAGGAAAGTTGAAAGAGAATCTCTTAAAATAATCTTGGGAAATACGGATTCAAAGGATATTAAACCCCATTCTTTAATACGAGTCTTTATAAATATCTTATTATGATAATATACATTACCGCTGGGAAGAAATTATTGTGCATGGTATTGCCCAAACTCATTTTGACCATAGAATTTATTTTCCCAAAATAATTTGTGGGGCTTGTGTTCTATGGAATGTGCTTTGTGAATTGCTGTACTAGAAAATGTCTATGGTTTGTTCTAACCCTTCCATTCCACATTTCATAATCTTAAAAGTGCCGGGGGGCCACAGAAGCTCACTTTGTCATATACTGTTTCTCTTGTTTGGATATTTTTTTCCCAGATACTTCTGTTTTTAGAGTAGAGATGATTGCATGCCAAATACTCTACAGAAAGTTCTGCACTTGCATATTTTATAAACTCATTTATATAGGTAGTAATCATGGAATTCACACATTTCAAGAAGTTTACCTAAGCAAGTAAAATGGATTATAAGTAATGAATTAGTTTTATCTAAGCTCTTTTTGCTTTCCCAAGCTTAACTTTCATTCACTATATGATTGATTGGAATCTTTTCTTGGGAATTTAATTTGTTACTAAAAACAAAGCCCCAGTTGGTGGCTGTACCATTAGGAGCAGCCTTTTAAAGTAAAGTTCCCAAACCGTAAGTCTAGCACTCAGTTTTCCATGGTCAAGTTTTCAACCCCCATCTCCCTCTTTCATTCACAAATTACTTTCCACAATTCACCCTGTCTTATTCAGCATTTGAATTAAACTTAGACCTTTGCTTTTCCTCATGCAAAGACAATGGCAACTAATCAGTCTGAATGCTCTTAAAAATAAATGTCAACCTTAAATTATTTAGTATAGTGATCATATATTTGAATAAACCATAAGCTCATTGATGTTAGAATCCAAATTTTTTTTCAACTCCTATAGCATTTAGCAAGACTATAATGAATATATTTGATGCTATGTAAATGTTTTTGAATGTATTATGCACCACATGAAAAGTTAAAATGTTTTACATACCTTTGTTAAATTCAGAAATTCAATGCACCCATAAAGTCTCAAAGGATTAGAAAATGTTTATTTTTTACTTGCTAGTATTGGTAATTGCCTCTAATAAAACTAGTGATCTTTTAAAAATTATTTCAACAACTCTTTTCTTTCATTAGATATTATAGAAATCACATTATGTGAAAATATTCGTAATGTTGCTGGGAAGTATTCATAATCCACAATTAAACATTTTAATGGGTCCTATCTGCTGGCCCCTAGATTAATAGTGGTTCTTTGATATCTTGGTTTTTTTTGGTACTTTGCAATTTGTCTCTTAGTAATTTCATATCTACTCTAAGTGATATGTACTTGAGCTTTCTAAAGCTAAATTTTAATTAAACAGAATGGTAAAAAAAAGATTTCATTATTGCAATCTTTTAATGTATTATGAAGAGAATAGTATTTTTTATAATATATAAAATTCATTTCTTAAAAAATATTCTCTGGGAAGAGAAAAATAAAATGTAAACTTGCATCTTTTGAATGCTTGCCAGGTAACATTCAGTCTACAATGTCTGCCTTCCAGAACTAATTAAGGAGCCACATTATTATCTATACAAGCAGAATAAAAGCTCCATGCAAGCATACACGCAATGTGTGGAAATTCTGTCTGGACCAACTGTCAATTTCTGGATTCTTTTTTTCCCCCTTTGAAGACTGTTCATAAAATGGAGATAAACACATTCCCTGTCTGCAATAAGTGCACCTATAAATTTTAATGCATCAAGGCATTTGGGAGATTATTTTAATGGATTTTTACCAAATCATGTTTTGACAGTCAATTTAAATACAGTTAAGTTACCACTTTCACCTATGCTGAAATCCAGTGGGAGACAGGAACACTCTCTTGTGAAATGATGGATGAAGCGGATGATAAAAGGCCCCATTCAAAATAAAAAATAAAACTCAGGAAAAGAAACATGAGTTAATCAAATTGCTGTGGTTGAGAAAATATCCTTTCCTGTACAAGTACTCAAATCTAAGTCATGTAGATACAGGGAAGCCGCTCCTACAAAACTCCTACTTAATTCTCTTGATAACTGGTCAAGTTTTGAACCACTCTGCTATGATTGTACATAAAAATAGAAAATATGATTTTTTCTTTAAGTAGTAAAATAAAACTGCTGGTTTTCGACAAAGTATTTTTTTTTAGCTTCAGGAATAATATTGATTTTTCTATTTGCTCACCTAAGTAAAAGCCGCAGAACCATTTTAGGATACTTCTACCCATGATAGCATCAGATACTTCATGCTAAGGTTCAGGTAGATATTTATTTGTCTCCATATTGTGAACAATGAATAATTGCTAGGAGGAGGTTACTGACACTTTAAAGAATGAAAACAGTTATAAAATGCTACCTCCTTGGCAGTCTTATTGAAAAAAAAGAAAACAACAAGAAAACTTGAGGAGAATAAAGTGAAATGCCATGGAAAAATGTAGAAGCGTAAAAACAAGTTGTTTCCTCAGGATAGTAAAGATTTTAGAAATATTTCAGAATGCCTTACAAATATTAACTAATGACTCTTTACCCTTTATACAAAGTAACATTATGCTATATAATAAAAGGCTAATATGCAAATTGACCGAACAGCAGAATGACCGGTTGCTATGACATGCACTGACCAACAGGGGGCAGATGCTCAATGCAGGAGCTGCCCCCTGGTGGTCAGTGCGCAGCGCCGCTCAGCCAGAAGCCAACTCACAGCTGGCGAGTGCAGCAGCAGTGGCGGGAGCCTCTCTCACGTCTGCGGCAGTGCTAAGCTGTCAGTCAGACATCCCCTGAGGGCTTCCAGACTGCGAGAGGGTGCAGGCCGGGCTGAGGGACACCACCCCCCCCTAAGTGCACAAATTTTGTGCACCGGGCCTCTAGTTAGCATTATAATTAGTTAGATGAAGAAATTAAAGAGGTGTTGAAATAATTGTACATGGGAGAAAATGCAGGCTGCTGGACCAGTTATACATCAGGGCACACAATGATCCTGCTCATTGCTAGCTTTGGGATTGTGTGTGTGTGTGTGTGTGTGAGTGTGTGTGTGTGTGTTTGTTTTAGTTTTTCTTGACTAGTGTAGGTAGGCAAAGGTGTAATCAGAATATGCAACAAAGTGATTTAAGAGTCCTCTATTATGATGATAAATATCTACATTTAGAACTTGTTTATATTTAGTTGTTTAAAAATAAAGATATGAAGATAATAATAAAATTGTGTACACCCATTGAGCTCACAATATGTATCAACCTTTATGTTAAACAATTTATTAAGCATTTATTATTATTCATAAATTAATTATTTACAAATTAAATGAAGTACTGTTTAGGAGGGTGGCATAATTATTTTCAGTTTCCAGAATAGGAAACAGAGATTTAGGTGTATAATTTGTTCAAGGCCAAATTAGTTAGTAACAGTACTGAGATTCAGGCTTGGGGATTGTCTGCTTCAGAGCCTCTTTGCTATACCATTAATTTACAGTAACTTTATTTGTACTTTACCTGCACTTTGCTGAAATATGCTCCTGGTTTGTTTATTACTTTTCATAAATTATGCTACTTTTTCATGAAATTGCATTATTTCTCTGCTATCCTTATAGTACTTATTTGTATTATTTCCATAAGACTGAAACAGGAAAAAATAGACGTCTGTCTTATTCATGCTCTGCTTATGGGTATATTTTTTAGCTTATTCCTCCCATAGTTATCCACTTCAGTGAAGAATTTATAGCCATGTTTCCCTGTTCCATTCCAAATGTGTGCTGAAAATGGATTTGCAGTAACTAAATTTGTTACTGGGTCTCATCCCTTGTTACATGTCAGTATCTCTTCAGAGCCTCCTAGTGCAGACCTCGCTGGTAACTATTCATAATTCACGTCACTCATCTTTCCTGCTAACTGGACCCAGATAGCATTCAGGTGTTTTAGTTTAGAGTATTTCCTTAAATATTCATGACCGATTTTTCACAGCTCTCACGTGGCCTTTGATAGTTTCCGCTTTCCTGTTGTGTCCTCCACTGACGGTCTCCACTGCGGAGCCAGTGCTGCTGGTGAAACCACAGGGCTGGATCCCGTCCCCCGATTCTTGTGCAGGGCTCCTCCTCCTGCAGCATTATGCTTCCCCACAGTGGTACAGCTGAGGGCAGGTTGTTGCCCTTTTGTTATTTTGCAGCCTGCATTGTGCCAAAACTGTGCTGTCAGCAATGTTGAAATGAAAAGAATGCCTTCTTTCTAAACAGATATACACTGTAGTATATGAATTGTCTTATTTCTCAATGTCTTAGAAGAAATTTTGAAGAAATGAGACATGCCAGGGATATATGTATGACTCTATGAGGAACTGGAACAAATATGAGTAAAAACACTCTTTGGTCATCAGAATTTGACTTTTTCTTCAATGATAGAGGCATTGCTATTGGGAACATTTGAGAACCTAACTCTATTCCAGTGCTTCATCCAAGAGAGTTGTTTGTTTTCATGCAAAGAAACTCCTGGTGGGCAATATCACAAGTTCACTACTCATATTTTGATGTGTTTGAATTCCAGTGGTGAACACCCAATAGAGAACAAGCTGAAGCACTTTGATATTTACTGTGATAGTTAATTTTGTGTCAACTTGACTTAATCATGAGATGCCCAGATAGCTGGTTGAATGTTAGTTCTGTGTGTGTCTTTGAGGGTGTTCTTGGAATCGATAGTCTGTCCTCCCCAATGTGAATAGGCCTCATCTAATCCATTGAGGGCCTGAATAGAACAAAAAATGATTGAGGAAGGGAGGATTTACTCTCTTTGCATGGGACGTAGATCTTCACCTGCCCTTGCAAGAGCTCCTGGTTCTCAGATCTTCATACTCAGACTGGAATTGTATCATGGACTCTTCAGCTCGCAGGCCTTTGCTTCATATATCTAGTAATTTTGATTGCATATTTGACATTTTGATTAATATAGAGTGAGGCTATTGATTATGTTATCTTTTGAAGAGTGGATAAATTACTAGTGGATATTCTTGATACTAATGAGGCATACTTTCAGGTCTTGTTATGCTCTTATTTTGTTTTGCTCTTATTTCTAGGGACCACACTCATACCTAATAGGTGGTTTTTATTCCTGTGGTGTGTTTCTCTTATGGTTTATGAGGGTATCAACTGAAAGGCCAAGATATTAATTATAGCCTTTTGACTCAGACCTAAAGTCTAAATTCTCTCTAGTACTGAACAGCCTCTCAATTCCCTGTTGGTCTCCCAGTGGCTCTTGTTCATTAGGACATCCTAAGGCTAACTTAGCAATAGGAGTTTGACAAGGACCAAAGGAAAGTTTTTTTTTTTCACATATTTTTTGGGGAACCTTGGTGCCCTGGTGTTGGGAATGCAGATTGTTGCAGCCATTGTGGAAAAAAGTATGGAGTTTCCTCAAAAAATTAAAAATAGAACTGTCTTATGACCCATTGATTCCACTTCTTGGAATATCTCTGAAGAAACCCAAAACACTAATTCGAAAGAATATATGCACCCCTATTTTCATTGCAGCATTATTTATAATAGCTAAGATCTGGAATCAGCCCCAGTACCCATCAGTAAATGAGTGGATAAAATAGCTGTAGTACATTTACACAATGAATATTACTCAGTGGTAAAAAAAGAAGAAAATCTTACCATTTACAATAGCATGGATAGACCTGGAGTGTATTATGCTAAATGAAATAAGCTAATCAGATAAAGACAAATACCATATGATTTCACTTATAGGTAGAATCGAATGAACAAAGTAAACTAACAAAAAAAAATAGTAACAGGTTTATAGATTCAGAGAATAGACTGACAGCTGTCAGAGTGGAAAGCATTGAAAAGGTGAAGGGATTAAGCAAAAAAAAAAAAAAAAAAAAAACAACAACAATAAAAAACAAACCTAATAGACAGACAATACTATGGCAATTATCAGAGGGTAAAGGGCGAATTACTGGCATTAGAAAGAGACTTGATTTTGGGTGGTGAGCACTATGTGTTATAGACTTTTATACTTGAAACCTGTATGGTTTTATTAACCAATGTCTCCACAGTAAATTCAATAAAAGAATAAATAAAAACTAAAAAATAAAAACATGATCAATAAAGGTTTATATATGTAATCCAGAGGAATTTTCTCATCTGAAATCCTTAATTAAATAATATCTGGAAAATGTTTTCCATGTAAAGTAACATTCACGGTTTCGAGGGATCGGGACATGATATTTTTGAAGCCCATCACTAAGTGACAGGCCAAGGGGATAGCTATGAATTGAGGACCCAGTCATTCTCTGCCTACTAAGCTGGACCATTCCGAGAGCAATGACGCCTTCTACAGTTTGCACAATGGATACAATGAGAACTGAGGGCATGTGGAAAACTATTGGAAAAGTTGATACACATACCAGAATTTCATAATGTGAGGTTTCTCCTAGAAGGCATTCCCAAAGACATAATTGGACTGTAAAGGGGCAGTGAATTACCAAGGAATCTCTATTTACCGAAGACTAAAATGAATAGTATTTAGTAGGATGGAAAAAGTTTTGAAGAGAGCTTTTTGGTTTTTACCCATTTTTATAGAAACAAAAACTAAAATACTTGTATTTGAAACATTAACTTCACTACCTTTTAGTCTCCAAATAAGCATACACTCCTTATTGGTTTTTAAGGAAACATCTTGAGGGAAAGCCCATTATTGTAAGTAACTGAAGCAATTAATCATCTCCTCTAGTAAAACTGAAATCCTACCATGTCTCTACTGCTCCTTGAAATCCACAAGGAGCAGTAGAGACATGCTCTCCTAGCAGCTGTTTGTGGCTTAATGTAAAGAGGACTAGATTTAGAGTTAGAGAAACCCACTTACTTGGCTATACATCTAGCTGTGATTTTGTACAAGTCATTGAACATCTTTGGGCTTCGGTTTTCTATATAATAGATATTACCATATCTGCATCACAGGGATGCTATCAATGAAATAGGATCATAAGTGAAAACATTAAACATGATATTGAAAAACAAAAAATTACATCTTATTACTTTTTTTTTTCATGGAGAGAAGACTTATGTAACAAAACAAAAACAAAACAAAACAATACAGAATATGCCCAGAGTGACCAGTCAAGCTGGGATTCCACAAATAGCGATCCAATGTAGATCTTTTTTTTGCCATTTATTTAAAAATTAAAATGTAGATGACTACAAATTGTATTTGTGTGTGTTAGTATTTTTTTAAATTATTTTTTTCTCATTGATTTCAGAGAGGAAGGGAGAGAGATAGAGGGATAGAAAATCACTAATGAGAGAGAATCATTGATTGGCTGTCTCCTGCACACCCCCTACTCCGGGGGAGGGATTGAGCCTGCAACTCGGGCATGTGTCCTTGGCTGGAATCGAACCTGGGACCCTGTAGTCTGCAGACTGACGCTCTATCCACTGAGCCAAACCAGCTAGGGCACTATTTTCTTTTTATATCTGCATAGCAGAACCATGCTAGCTCTGCACTATTTCATTTTTCTTTTGTGCACACCGTGTATGGCATTGCCCTGACTCGCTTGTGCATAGATAACCATGGTACTGAGCTATGACCAATAGAATATGGGCCTAAGTTATATATGCCATTTCTAGGCCTGTTCCCTTATGAAATATTCTATTCATTGTCTATTCCCTTGCCTGATAGACAGAAAGGATTCAATAGAAGTCTTTGAAGTCCTAGAGTAATGATTGGCAAAGTACAGTCCATTGGTAAAATACAGCTGGTTACCCTCTTGTGTAGGTAATATTTTATTGGAATAGACCCATCCCTATTCATTAATGCTAGTTTGTGGCTGCAACAACTGAGCTGAGTAGTTTGGCTGAGACCATATGACCCATAAAGACTAAAATATTTATCATCTGGCCCTTTATAGAAAAAGCGTATTGACCTCTTTCTAGAGGATAATGGACCTTCAAAATGGAAGGAACTTAGGACTCTAAGTGATTGCAGCAGCCCTGTGCAGACTGGTGTTGGTTTATAATGTGAGTGAAAAATATACCTTTATCGTGTTAAGATTATGGGGTTTTGTAATTCTGCAGCTAGCATTTATTTTAATACAGAAATTGGTACTGGGAAACCTCAAATATGTGGCATATTTAGGTATGGTGTGGTAAGTTTCCCAGAAACTGTTATCAGAGGCTGGCAAAATGTCTGGGTTATTCGGTGAAAGATACGTATTTTGATGAAAGCATTTCCTATAATAACATGCAAAGAAGACTACATGTCGCCTGGAGCCAGTAGTTCTAAGAGGAGTAGGTAAACAAGCAAACTGAAAATGTGTATTGGCTACTATTTCTTGCCATGGGCAAGGTATTACAAAAAACAAGCGAGCTTAGAAAAGATTTGTGAATTTGCAAGCAGAGATTAAAAAACTTGGAATCCAATAATTCAGACTCTTTCAGTGTCATAAAAGTTCCTAGACCACAAAATAATAAGGGATCTGATTTCCAAAAGGCTCTGATTCCAACTATATGACATTCTGAAAAAGACAAAGCTGTGGAGACAGTAAAAATGATGATGGGTTGGGCAGTGGGCAGCAGTGATGAATAGAAAGAATACAGGAGATACTTTCAAAATACTCTGACTCCTATATAATAAAAGCCTAATATGCACATTGTCCCCTCGGGAGTTCAACCGCTCGCAATGATGTGTGCTGACCACCAGGGGATGGTGTGGAACATGGCAGGCGTCCGCGATGTGGCACTGGCAGCGGGTGGCGCCAGGCCCCGACGAGAGCGGGACCACAGTGGAATGGTGGAGCAGGTGAGCCGAGGTGGGTGCGAGTGGGGGCCCGATCGCCCTGCCGATCACCCCGCCGATTGTGGTGGTGATCGTGGAAGAGAAAGGGCAAATAGCAATATTAAAATATTTCTTCTAATTATTTTCCTTTCAATGTGCATGAATCCGTGCACTAGTGATACCATAATGATGAATACATGTCATTTTATATTTGTTCAAACCCATAGAATGTACATGGCCAAGAATGAGCCCTCATGTAAACTATGCACTTTGAGTAATTATGATGTGTCAATGTAAGCTCATCAATTTCAACAAATGTATTACTCTGGTAAGGGATGTCAATAATGAAGGAGGCTGCACCTGCAAGGATACAGAAAATATATGGGAAATCTCTGTACTTTTCCCTCAATTTTACCTGAAATTAAAATTGCTCTAAAAAATTGCCCTTGCTGGCGTTGCTAAGTGGTTAGAGCTCAGCGGGGCAACAAAGGGTTGCAGGTTCAATTCCTGGTCTAGGGCACATACCTGGGTTGCAGGTTTGATCCCTGGTTCTGCAGCCAATTGAGTGGGAGGCAATCAATCTATATGTCTCTTTCACATGGATGCTTTTCTCTCTCTCTCTCCCCTTCCTTCCACTGTCTTTAAAAATCCATGAAAAAATATTCTCCGGTGAGGATTAATAACAAAAAAGTCCTCATAGAACAATAATAACGATACAGGAAAAAATAAGTAAAAGTGCCTCTCCAGTCTTCCTAAAAAAAGAAGTGATGTTAATGTGAAGCTCCCAGTAAGGGATGGAGATCTGCTAGGGCGGGGGCGGGGAACCTTTTCCTGTGGAGTTCTATGGCCATTTGCCACTGCTATCACCTTTTAATACAAATTTTGTGGTGACCTTTTAAAGACAAAAATAGTTCTTTTTTAGTCTTTCTCCCTCTCTTCTTTATTCTGTTGTCACACTTTCATGTTCTACTGCTTTTGTGCGTTTTTTAAATCTTCAAAGAAATCACCTCTGCACCGCAGCCTCCAGCAAAAGCTGCTGGAGGGAGTTGAGGTAGATGTAAAGGGAAGGCACATTTGCCCCAAAGACTGTGAATGTGTATGGCTTAAGCAGCTACAAAATTGGCTACAGTCAGCATCAGGAGATTTGAAAAGAATGTGAAAACACTTTGGTCTAAAAATAAAAGTTATTTGAAAATCCCTGAGCATTGTGAGAACAGGATGAGCAAAGCTGATATTGTAAATTTCTACTTTAAGTGTACATGCTTTTCTTTATTGTGTCATATTCATTTAAGATTTTTATACTTTAGGATAAAAGTCTTGCATTTTATCATTTCCTCTTCTCACCATCTTCTGTTTTTATGTTTCCTTTTTATATTTCATTTTGTTGAATCCTGAGAATGTAGAATTGAGTGAAAGTTTGCCACACTGGATTGGGTAACATAAAATCTTTTAGCATTTTGACAAGCGAATTTTTTGCGAAGAGAAATTTCAATTGTATATGAAAAGTGCCTTTTAGTTAAAACAATACAACCAAATAATATATAATCTTAATAGTTTTGAATTGCACACTACAGAGCTTTAGGAAGAGAAACTGAACATCCTAAGGTGTTTTTTTTCCCCAAACATATCTGAATAGGGTGCTCCAAATTACAAGAAAGTAAAAATAAATAAGAAGAAACATTTGTCTTGGGCAATTTTGGTATATATACAATTGTGATGAAAGCTTTTTGGGCTACTGATTAGCATTAAAATATTATAGTTTTTTTCTTACACCTGGGCTGTATCTAGTAGGGGCTTGAAAAACGCTTTTCCAACATTCATAGTTAGAGAACTAAGTTGAGTCACTGCAAATGTAAATAAATAAATAAATAAATAAATAAATAAATAAATAAATAGGGGAAAGAATAAAAGGACTTAATTATAAAGTACGTTTACAATTTGTGGCAGAATTTTCATAGGAAAACATTAAGGTTAGAAGGATATTCACTAATATATTAATGTTTATTTCTTAGCAGTAGAATTAATGATGGTTTTGATTTCTATTTTTCTGCTTTTCATTATTTTCCTATTTGTTTTTGCAAAGAGGAGTTCATTGCTTTTGTAATAGACACACACACACACACACACACACACACTAAAATCACAAAAGTAGAGACTCTTGTAGCCTAGGCTACCATTGCTGCATTTGAATCCCAAAAGGAGTAATTATTTCATTCAATAAATACATACTCAGCACCTATAATGTGCTAGACAGTAGGTATACAACAGGGAACAAAACAAACAAGTCCCTGATTGCATTGATGCAAGTGTTGGCTGGCAGAAAATCAATAATATATTAGGTTAAAATAAGTGATAAAATAAAGGCAGATGAGAGTAGATAAGGCAGAAAAAGAACATGGAATGCAGTGTGGGCGGAACAGGATACTTTGTAGATATGGAGCAAGAAAGCCTCTGGCAGAGACCTGCATGACTGGAGAGAACCGGGTGGTGCTTCATGTGTGAGTGTGCATGTACTAGTACACATGTGTGGAGGATGAGAGTGGGGGTAAATTAGATTGAGCAAAAAGGAAATGTGAAAAAAGATGACTCAGAGGAGCAGCTGGGGCCCAGATTTGACAGTGGTATGGACTGGCATTTTAGGTTTTGAGAGGCAATGTGCAAAGAATGCTTTGTGGGAAATAGGCAATCTAGGTGCAAGAGTAGATGCAAATAACATGAGGAGGCTGCCACAAAAGCTAGGCATGGTGGTAGCTTACAGAGTCGGCAGAGGTGGCGTTAGTGAGAAGTGGTGAAATTTGGAACAAATGATTTTAGTAAAGAATAGTCCTGTGTTGAGGACCCATGAGTACCTACTTAGTTTAAAACACTTAAGTTTCCCATTGCTATTCTGATTTTCCAAGGCTCATTGGTCTCTCTGGGATGTCATTTAAAAGCACAAAGTATCTGACAGGTCAAATATAATAAATTAATCTAGTTGATATGCACATGTAGATATTGTTAGAATCACTCTTATTTGGAGGTATGTTATAAAGATGTAGGTAGATAGATACACACATCATTAGAGTTATAGTGACAACATTGCTATATGGAGAATTTTAAACTAAGCAGATACACATACATATAAACATATATGTATTTCACATATACATACACATGTATATGTGCATATATAGTTTTAAAAAAATCTCCATATTGTGCCAAAACCGGTTTGGCTCAGTGGATAGAGCGTCGGCCTGCGGACTGAAGGGTCCCGGGTTCGATTCCGGTCAAGGGCATGTAACTTGGTTGCGGGCACATCCCCAGTGGGAGGTGTGCAGGAGGCAGCTGGTCGATGTTTCTCTCTCATCGATGTTTCTGACTATCTATCACTCTTCCTTCCTCTCTGTAAAAAATCAATAAAATATATTTAAAAAAAAAAATCTCCATATTGCAATATTGTTATAAACATAGTTATCTACATTTCTTTTGTGTGCATTTTTGGAAGAATATGAAAGGACAACTCAAAGCATATTTTTTGTGTGTGTATCTATAAAGTTATGTATATAAGTATATATTTTTTAATATATATAAAATATATATTTTCTCTCTTTAAATGTCATTTTTCCATGTAATGAATCTGAATCGTTGTCAATAAGATAAAAGTTACCACCAAGGATAGTCCAAGATAAATGCCAAGGCAAAGTTGAATTATTTACTTTTTAGTCTAGAACTTAGCTTTAGTGGCTTAATGCTATTATATTAAAAGGTTTTTATATCATTTAAGACAAATTATTGATTGGTGCAATATAATTATCTCTTCTTATGGACAGATATTCTCTTGTACATTATTGAATTATTTAAACATATTGGGTTCTTAATATAGAGTCAAATTTTTCAAAAGATAAGTTTTTAGTTGGAAGTTTAGAATCTAATTACTTATGTCCCTTTAAAGGAATGATACTTCCGGTAAATAGAGGTTAATCATAAAGTAGACTAAATCAATTTTGAAGGTCAGCTACAATAACATCTTTCCCAAGTAAGGTATAAAACATTTATCATTTTCCTCCCCACCAATATTTATAAGGTTATTGCTATTTTGAGTGCACATTATTTTGATGAATGACATCATTCTTTTTTACTTCCATTTCAGGAGAAAGTACTTTAGTGACTATTTACAAGCAGAAATTAAGGTGACTCACATGCTCATTTGCATTTTCCTCAAGAGAAGAATTACCAAGAGTTTGGGTAGCTTTATTTAGTGTCAACACTTTGCCTCCCATAGTGATTATCATAGGAAATGGTGTATGTAATGTACATTCAAATTGTTCATATGTATGGTTCAGAATTTGAGACTGCTAATCTGGAATGCAAATCAAAATGAATGATTTGGCATTTGAAAGTTTCTTTGAGTAAAAGTAAAAACGAATAACAGTTTTGTAAATTGGTTGCATTTTTTAAAATTATAAAGATGGCATGAGTACACACTTCAGAGTTTATTGTTATTATCTTGTATTTATGCTAATCAATTTGTGCAAATTAAATGGCATTTTAAAATTATTAAATGACATGCACCATTAATTTCAGTAGAAGAGAGTTTTGTCAGAACATAGTATACTTTTAGCCAGAAACAAACAAACAGAGGAAAAGGCAAGATATTTATCAGAAAATAAGTATCATGGTGAACAAGAAGTCATTCTTTCTTAAACGTGATGTTTTCCCTCTGTCACCTCCTTCCACTCCTCCCTTTTTGAGGGCGATTTCTTTGTAGCCACCTATGATTATCGACTACAGTATGGATTTATTATTTCAATCCTCTTCACTTCTGGTGATCCAAAAAAACTCCTTAAGATTCAATCCAGCCTGGCCTTTATGCCTCAGTAGTTGAGTGTTGACCTATGAACCAGGAGGTCATTGTTGGATCCCGGTCAAGGCACATGCCCAGGTTGCAGGCTCAATCCTCAGTGTGGGGTGTGCAGAAGACAGCTGATCAATGATTTTCTCTCACCATTGATGTTTCTCTCTCTCTCTTTCTCTCTCTCTTCCTTTCTCTCTGAGATCAATAAAATATATTTTAAAAATATTCAATCCAATTGGCTCATTCAACATTTTTTCCTAGCAGACTTCACTAAATACACATCCATCAAATATCAGTTAGCAAAAGTTCTATAAAAAAACTCTGCTTAGCCGTTTATTGACAGGTGATGCCAGCATAAATACAAGATAATAACAATAAACTCTGAAGTGTGTACTCATGCCACCTTCATAATTTTAAAAAATGCGACCAATTTACAAAACTGTTACTCATTTTTACTTTTACTCAAAGAAACTTTCAAATCATTCATTTTGATTTGCATTCCAGATTAGCAGTCTCAAATTCTGAACCATGCATACAAACAATTCTCTGCTTAGTTCTCTGCCTTTGGATATTTCTCCATTGATTTTGAATATTTGAGATTCTTCATAGTCATTGAGTGTTATTTGATATAAAGCGGGGCGGAGGGGTGGGATAACTTCACTTTGCCATCATAATCATTGGTATTTTCTTGGATTGTCTCACTTGGGTGTGAGAATTACTGTTGCACTGGCAGCATCTATAATGATTTCTTTTTCTGTATGTATCTAGTGTCTGCAATGGGTTAAGTGAGAACATGAGGAATAAGTTTGGGTCTATATTTGTGAATTCTTTCTGCTCACTTCACATTCCCTGTTAGCTGTGATAAACTGTGAATACTTTTCAAACCTAAACTTACAAACATGTTTCTCCACTCTTCCCAGAGAGTTATCTTCCCCTGGGTTCTCTAGGGTAACTTGGCAGCCTGTAGTAATGGGCTGTTTCTGTTTTATATTGTTCACTTAGCTTAACTAAAAGGAAAACAAAGCGTAAATAATGTTGCTCTTCAGGTGCACAAGAATAAACCATAGTGTGGGTGGATTTTAGTAGCCTCATGGCACAAAAGACCACATTACAACCATTGCTTTTGGAGGTAGAAAAATATTTTATACTAGAGGCCTGGTACACGAAATTCATGCACGGGGGTGGGGTGAAATGTCCCTCAGCCCAACCTGAACCCCTCTCAAATCTGGGGTCCCTCGGGGGATGTCCGACTGCCGGTTTAGCCCCAACAGAGATCGGGCCTAAACCGGCAGTCAGACATCCCTCTCACAATCCGGGAATGCTGGCTCCCAACCGCTTGCCTGCCTGCCAGCCTGATCACCCCCTACCACTCCCTTGTCAGCCTGATAGATGCCTAACTGCTCCCCTGCCGACCTGGTCACCCCTAAGTGCCTTCCCCTGCCAGCCTGGTCACCCCTAAGTACCCTTCCCTGCTGGCATGATTGCCCCTAACAGCCTCTGCCTCGGCCCCCACCACTGTGGCTTTGTCCGGAAGGACGTCTGGATGGATGTCTGAAAGATGTCTGGTCTAATTAGCATATTACCCTTTTATTTGTATAGATAACTAACAAAGGATGAAGTGCTTCACATGCATGTTCTCCATTTAGTATTCTCGTGGCAAAAGTCCACCAGAGAACATTAGATAATTCCTGATTTCATACTTCATACCTGGCATAGTTAGATAAAATAAATTATTGATACATGGGTATTGAAAGAGTGCCTGAATGAAAAGATGAATTCATTTAATTAGGATTCTATTAAAATTACTCAATTCATGGATTTCAGCTTCACATGTAAATCCACCAATTATAATGCATCTCATGCGAACACTGCTTCTTTTCCTGGGAAGTAAGTTTTTTTTAGTCAGTTCATTTATATTTAAACACAGCAGTGACATCAGTTGTCCAAATATCTGTTTCCTCTTTCCTACAAGGCATATGCGATATTGATGAATTAAGTGTAGATCAATAGAAGAAAACTCAATCTAGTTTCTCAACAGATATCATTACTTAAGTCAATTCAAAGAACATTTGCTCTGGCAACATATACATGTAATTTAAAAAATCCAAACATCTAATTTAAATTACTTCTAAATTATCTACCATTTTCATTTATCTATCTCCATTTGTGTAGATGACTAAGAGTTGCCATTTTATATTTGTGATTATGGTTTGAGTAAATAAGTGAAATTATTTTTAAATGCTATCATTGCTACTGGAAACTAAATAGGATGCTACATTTTATTTTGTCCACTGTGATGAACAAATTTTAATTTTCTCACTGATTCACATGTCATCATGAAACCACAGCTTTCCATATTGTCAGATGGCTACCTCAGAAATCATCTATGAAGAACAATACACAAAATAAAGAAATTATGAACTCATGGGGGTTTGATGCAGGTTCCCATTGTTTTATGTAAATTTCTTCAACTAGGATTGTGTATACTTTAAACAACTGTCCATGATCTTGTTTTTGGAAGTGAGTATTGTGATCAGTCTATGAATTTACCTTGTAGATATACCATTTAATTGATGAACTAAAGCTTTGATTGGATTCCCTGTGTAATTGATGGCTCAGACATAGATGATTAATTACTATTTTCAAAAGTAGAGTATTTGTGCAACTGTCTTTTACAATTTAAATACTTCTAATAACTTTGTAAATTTTTATATCCTATATAATAAAAGGCTAATATGCAAATCAACAGAAGGGCGGAACGACCGGTTGCTATGACACGCACTGACCACCAGGGGGCAGACGCTCAACACAGGAGCTGCCCCCCGGTGGTCAGTGTGCTCCCACAGGGGGAGCACTGCTCAGCCAGAAGCCAGGCTCATGTCTGGTGAGCACAGTGGGAGTGGCGGAAGCCTCTCCTGCCTCGCAGCAGCGCTAAGGATGTCCGACTGACAGCTCAGGCTGGGGAGCAGGCCTAAGCCGTCAGTTGGACATCCCCCGAGGGCTGTGAGAGGGCTCAGGCCGGGCTGAGAGACCCCTCCTGAGTGTATGAATTTCGTGCACCGGGCCCCTAGTCTATTATAAAATGAAATGATGGGCTGCCTGTACATTGATGTTGATAAAAATAAATAGGTTGTGCTTTTGTCCTTTCGGGACTCCATTCTTTTTCTTCTTTCTTTCAAATAAAAACAAAATGATAAAGAGAACGGAGGGGTGAGGCCTGCCTAGAGATCGCAGTTCTCTCAATAACTCCCTGTGTAGCCAGGAGAAAGTCATGGTCACTCTCTGGGGGCCATTTATAAAATGAGGGCCCTCAATTAGATTTTTAAAAATGAGTTTTATTCAGTAATATGATACAGGTTTTCTTTATGAAAAAAAGTGAAAACTCTCCAGTTCTTTGCAATGTTTGGACCATATTTTTTCTCTTCTGCCTCTACTTCCTCAGCCACATATTGTGTGACGCTTTACACAAAGAGATAGTTGGGACCCCATGTGCCTTACCTCTCTGCTGTCCATCCTCCGTCTTCCAGAGAAAAGACATACTGTGGGGTCCTCTTAAGTGTACTTACTTGTCTGTTTACCCAAAGCATAGAAAACTTCCTGAGGAAAACAATTGCCTTGTTCTCTACTTCCAAAGAACTCAGCATTTTTGCCTGGCAAATAGGGGCTTTAAAATATGCGTTGAGCCTGGCTGAGCATCAACCTATGAACCAAGAGGTCACAGTTCAATTCCCAGTCAGGGCATATGCCCAGTTTTGGGGGCTTCGATCCCCAGTGTGGGGCGTGCAGGAGGCAGCCAATCAATGATTCCTACTCTTCATTGCTGTTTCTATCTCTCCCTCCTTCTCCTGTCCTCTCTGAAATCATTAAAAATACATTAAAATATAAAATATTTGTTGAATGATGAAAATTTGTCCATGTTTCCTGCAATTTTACTCCTCCTTGTGGGATGCTTTGCTTTATCAGGAGTGCAAATCTGTTATCCTAGTTCTTTAAATGGGATGAAACTTACTGCAAATGCATTTCCAGGAGCTCTTCAAAACTAAGAGCAGCAGCTGCATTCACCTAGGTTTGTGCATGATGCCTGTACAAAAGAGAAAACTAGTGAGAAAGAGGGGTCCAAGGTAGCTCTCTGTAGAGACATGTCTTTCTCTTTCAGTATACTGAATGTCTTTCCATAAGGTAGGCATTTTTTCCTCCACTATATCTATAGCAACTATAAAATATTCTGGAACTATAGGAAATAATTTTTTTGTATTCTCTGGATCAGTTGACTTATTGTTTATATTTGAGTATTGAGTTCTTTTAAAAATATAAATTGAGAAAAGGGTGTTTTAAGTAAATGTAAAATATTGGGAGATGGAGAAAAAAATCCCGGATCACTCACCTTTCACTTACCATATTGAAAATATAAGCTCAGGTAATTTGTGTCTTACCCAGAGTCATATAGCTTATCACATTGTGGACGGATCACGAGAATTCCCCTGTTTTCATATTACACAGTGTTTTACAAAGTCTCATACTTTGAAAAGATATTAGCTTGTAAGAACATGTAATAAATAATTTCAAAATGCAATGGGTATTTAATTTTAAGGTGTGCCTTTAGCATTTATGTAAAATGTTTTTTGTACTCATTCAATAGAAACTTACCTGGCCGCTGGGTAAAGCTAGCAATAAAACTACTGGTCCGCAATGTGTTATCACCTAGCCGTGGCCCCTTGACTCCATATCTGTCCTGTGAATTCCACATCCTGTGACTAATGTACTTTTGTGTGCTTCTGCAATGTTATAAAACCTTTTCCTTCTGTGGGATGTCATTTCTGTTCTCACAGTGAAGTCACGGGGCATGATTTCTTTCATAAAAGTAGATTTACACGACTTACACAGACTGACTGCCATTCTATAAAGTGAAATATATTTATGTGTATTTTTCCACCTCAAAACGGGTCCTTTTTAAAGAATTGTCACACATTTTTGTGAAGAATATTGAGGAAGAGAGTGATCTTCATTTGCTAAAGGGCCCTTGCAACCACAGTGGCACTTGCTAAGCATCCTCTGCCCCTTTTAACCAAATGTCTGAGTTCAAGGAACCAGGTGCAACCCCCAGTGAGACATTCTCCAATGAGGTCTTTGGCTCTTGTGCCAACCCAGAGGCTCAGCTGGGCAGCAATGAGAAGAGAATCCTGCAAATCAGACCCACAGGCTTCCTTATAATTGTTAATTGATGAAGCAATAGATGCCTGGGCATTCCCAATTCCTTAGTTGTCCAACTTGCCTCCCGTGCTTTCATTTTACCCTTCTTAGAATTTTGCTGGATTAAATAATTAACATCAATTATCAGACAAAGGGATAAATGTAACATCTTGTTGCAAAGGTATCATCTTCAACTTCTAATTAGAGTCATGTTTATGATTTCAAGGCAGGAGCATGAATTACGGACATAATTTTGAAGTAAATAAACATTAAAATATTTTATTGTCTGGCATGTTTAAAAAATCCTTTTAAAAATTGTCTTCAGTTGGGGATTTAAATAAGAAAGCTGAGACAGGTGGCTGCATGCATATGAAGAATTTTACTGCAAGTTAATGCTGTAGTCTACCACAAGTGCTGAGCTCCAGCTCCATGCTCTGAGCCACTCACTATGGCTGCCAGGATTCTGTACTAACTTGAGATGGACCATGTGTGAAGTCGCATTGGAGCATGCTACTTATACATCACTAAACCCACTCCATTAGCCATTTTATATTTGTCTTTGTCTTATATGACACAGTTCATTGATGTGGATTTATACTAAAGGCAGATCAAGTCTAAATAATTACCATTTTATTGGAATTGAGGAGGATAATTTTGATCAAAATTTAGCAAATTTGAGAGCACCAGAGGGTGTATTAATAAAGATTTTGGTAGTCTAATAGTTCTCTGGGCTGAGGCTCCAGAATTTGCACTGCTAACAAGATCTCAGGTGATGCTGTGTTGCCTATCTATGTGCCATTTTTGGAGTGTCACAGATCTATATAAATCCCAAAATTTGCTATGATGATGGCAGTGTCTGTTGAGGAGATTTGAGAAAACATATCCCTCATATAGTCTATGTGTTATGTCCTGGGCATTTGTTTTTTTATAGATATCTGTTCTCTATGCTGTTTAGTATTCTTCCTTGGACAGGAGTTTTTCTGAGATTTCGTTTTTGCATATCTTTAATCAGCTCTCAAATAGACTCTGGATTATCACATAGAGGATTTGGCTCCTCACCAGTACACAGAGTACCACAGAATAAATACTAAAATGCAGGCTGCTAATATTTACTTGCATTAAGAAATTCAGGGGTTTTGTGCTAAGAAGCATCCTTTTCTTGTCTGATATGTGAGCTCAGCACCTGGCCTTATCCCTGGTACACAGTGGGTAATTAAGAACTATTATCGTCAGATGAGAGGTAGAATGACTGAACAGTTTTAAGCATACTGATTAAACTGCTTTGTTTTTCGTTCTCTCTTATACTGATGAGATAGATAAGAAAGCTCTTTCTCATCTACTAATAGAAATGTCGTGCTCTTGCTTGGTTAAGTGGTACTATATTATGGATTTGGTGAAGTTGAATATGATTTGAGGAGCTACATCTGGTCTGGAGCATATTTATGACATATGCTCAGGAGCAGATTATGTTTAACAAAGTGTTAAAAATCCCTTTCTCTCTTAGCCTAGCCCTGTCAAAGAATTTGAATTAGACCATTTTTCACCTTTAAGAATGCATTGTACTACATTTCTTTTGAACTTTCTGCAAACGTATTAGAAGCATTATCTTGTTTTTTCTTACAACACTGTTCAGAAGTGTGTGACCAAGCAGTGTTATCCTCTTTGTACAGGCCCAGGGAAGTTAATTGACTTTCTTCTCATCATGGAGAAGGAGGGAGCCAGCAATAAAGGAAGCATGAGCCTGCTTTTTCAGAGTGTGAGCACAGCAGCCATCATAGAATTCATAACCCAATCCTTCTCCCACCCAACAAAAAATATCCCCTATCCACAAGAATTACCTGCAGGAAATGAAGCTTCTTGAAAGATGTCTGCATGGATTATAGTAGATCCAATTCAGGATTAAGTAAAAGCATCTCTCTTCCTACCCTCTCCATTTGTGATTTCATAAAACTTCTAAAAAAACACCCCCTTTTTTACAGAGAGAGAGAGAGAGAGAGAGAGAGAGAGAGGAGGTGGGGGGGAGAGAGAGAGAGAGAGAGAGAGAGAGAGAGAGAGAGAGAGAGAGAGAAATAGATATGTATATTCTGGCTATTACCAAAACACAATGAAGTTGCTTAAAATTTTCTAAGATTTTTGTTTAAAATTTTGCATGTACCCTAGGCTTACACACAAAATTCCATTTCTGATATAATGTGCCCTGAAATATTGGGAGGCAGTCTGCTATGCGCTTCTTATGCTTCTACCTGCCTTGTTAAGTTTGCCAAAGCCATCAGCTCCTGCCCATTCTTTCACCCTGGCCACAGATCTGGATTGTTTCTGGGGCTAGCAATTCTCAAAAGTGAGATAATGCCTCACAGAGATGCATCATGTGGCCCTGCATAGTGTGGTCTCTCTGGACAAAGAACAGGCTTGCTTGCTGCTTGCTATAAGAATGGCAGGTATTTTTAAAGCTCAGAGTTTCTCAGCTGCAGGGCCATCCATCTGAGCCCGTCATATTGCCCCATGGAATTCAGAGCCAGGGGAAACACTAAAACTGCTGATATGCTTGCTGCAGTTTTTGTCGTGATTAACCAATTCCTTTGATCCAGGAGTCTCATGGCTTCTGTAAGCAACCATGGGGTTAACTTATGAGCTGTGTATGTATCCCAGCAGGAATTCTAGTACTTCTTTTTCCACTCCACCCTGTAAAACATATTTAAGTAGCGCAAAATCCCCACTACTTTCTTTTTTTCCCAGTAGAGTATTCCTAAACTTTAGGTAATTTCATGGAGAAAGCTTTATATCAGTCAAATTGTGGTTTTCAATGAATTAAAATAAGGCTGTAGAAAGAGCAAATCAACATAAAATGAATGTGTCAAAAGTGAAAGAGATTTGGCTTAGGAACCAGGAAGACATATTTCCTTCCTCTTATTACATTCTCACTTGAATTATTTATTACTGTGGCAGTAATATCAGGGTTTCTGTGTCTGAGGCAGCTGTCCTGAATGCAAAAATATATACTACTGCTCATAGAAGCTAAAGATGAGCTCAGAGTTGGGTTGAGCAGCAGTATTTGCTACAGGAAGACATAATTGTAAGGTATTGCTCTTCTGTTGTTGTCATTGTTGGGAGAAACCCGAGAGCAAGAGCTAGGTGATATTTATCCGTGTTCCTCTGTGACATCAGTTGTAATACCTGTAATTTAAAGGTATTTGTTGAAGTGCTTGTCAAGTAAATAAAATCAAAGGCCTTATTGGGAGAGGCTGTATGTTATTGTCTGAAGCAAATCTACTTGGGTTCAAATCTCAACTCTGCTGCTTCTTAGCTGTACACTTGGTCATTGTCTTTAATCTCTGCCTCAGTGGTCTTATCTGTAAAGGTGAAATAATAATAGTACCTGCCTCACAGAGTTGTGAAACTTAGCACTCAGTAAATACTTGGTAGATGTTCATCAATTATTATCTGCATGAAAGTATCAGAACCCCATAGAACTCCATTTGTAAAATATTCAAGAAAACTCTACCATTGCTGATTTAAGTTGTAAATTGTTTATAGTTTGGTTCAAATTTAATTGTACATTGTAGTAACCCTATTTGGCCCTAGAATGTAAAAGTCATCTTACATTTAACTATTTTAAATGTGAATGCATGTAGGGTGATGAAATTTAAATATTAAGCTAGATTTTCATCTCTTATAATTATTACCCATTCTCTGGCAACATGAAAATCTTTCCACTTCTTTATGTAAACATTTCCCCCACATTCATCCCCTTGCCAGACAGCATAGTTAATTCTGAGTCCAAATCAACACAGGCTGTCAATTTGGTATGCACAACATCTGGTTGCTTCCATAGTTACTATCTGTGGAGGTAAAGGTGGTATATTTCATTTGAAAAATGTGCCATTGGGTCCTGCCAATTCTGAACACAGTCCTTCTTCTTGACAAAGATGTTTCCAACTCCTCTGTCTCACACTTGAATTTTGAGGTCTAAAGAAAACTTTGCTACTAAATTGAGACTGTCTCCTTACCCATCATGTAGTTGTTCCATTTTAAAGCACTCTTTAAAAGCATATATCTTCTGTAATATCTACAATCAACACAGATAATGTTGCATTGTCCAAATTGCTGGAAATCTATTATGCCCTATATGTGCAGTAAATGAGCAGCAAATCTACACAGCTGCTGCTCACTGCTCTTTTAGACTTTTCTGTAGTTAAGCAATGAATCTTTATCGACTTCCTGAATAATTTACTTCTAAATGCATTAAATTGAATGTAAAAAGAAGATTTACAAAATGAAGACAAACCAGTTCTGGGAGTTGGTAATAATCTTAAAACTTCCATAATGTTCTTCTGCTTCACCTTTTTTTCTTTTAAATAGGCATTATTCAGTTTTTCTTCTATGGTCTGAGCTTTAAGTAATGTAACAGCATTAGCTTTAAGAAACATTTAAGATTAAACAACAACTCTGTAGTTACTGTTATGAGTCTAAAATCCAATTGAATGTAAACAGAAGAGCAGAAATTTGTTATTAAATTAAAAATGAGTTGGCCACACTGATTTTACTTAATTAAATATTTATTTTAACCTACTGTTTTTAAAGGATCACTGTAAAATACAATAAAGAGGAAAAAAAACCACAATTTGGTAGAATTGTTAAAAATGATGAAGTAATCATCTTGAATGAGGGGCTGGTCCTAGGCCTAATTTGAATTATCCAAGCTTATCTTTGCCATGATTCTTATGATAATTTCTCCATTTTCAACAGCTCATTACTCTCCTGTTTCTTAATGATAATGTTCATGATATTCAAAACTCAGAGTTGGAAGGGTCTTGAAAGTTCATTGGTGATATTTCTTCATTTTCTGGTTAAGAAAATGAGGCTCAATCAAGCAAATGACATACATAACCTAGACTAGTTGGCTAGATGGTGGCAGAGCACAAGATTAAAATTACGTTTCTAAATCCTAATCTGGTTCCTTAAAAAAAAATCATTGCTTCATCTAACACAGAAGAGTATCAAATAATTTTTTTCTAGAGAATCCTGGCAGAGTTCTTACTTTGGTACCCAGATCAAGTGTTCTCAGATGTAGTATCTAATACCTATTCGCTTGAGCTCGGCTTTCCCCACATGTCCTTTTTCCTCAAGGTGATGAATAGCTAATAGCATAGAATGAACAACAAGTTATCACTCATGGAGTCTATACTTATATTTTAATAAGGCCTTCTGGAGATGCAGATATTTAATGAAAAAAGAATGTATCTCCATTGTCATTTCAGGTAATTTGATGATTCTACAAAATGTTATTTTGGGAACACTACCTACCTATTCAGTTACTCTCAATTTATAACTATCAGGAAGATAAGTGAGGCTACCGAGGTAACTAACGAGGCTGTGCATTTAGCCAGCTTCGCAAGCAAGGGTTAGTGCTGCGTTGCAATAACAACAAGGAACAATTATGCACACAGTACAACTGAAACTGTATAACTCAACTTTAATCACTGGACCCTTTATTATTTGGTGGACTGATTTACTCTTTTTACAAAGGATGAGGGGATCTCTAAGAGTCAAATACTGAGTTTTAAAAGACCCAAGTTTAAAAACCATGTCAGGAAAATTAAATCTTATTCATGGCTTTAACAGAGAATAGAAATCATTGCCCATTGTTGCCTAGATTCTTGTCTGTTTCAATTTTATTTCTATACCATCATTGGAATCTTTGTAAAGCGATATTTGTACAATACCCCTATTATGTCACTTATCATACTCTACTGCAACTGTCTGTTTTCTTGGCTATATTTTTCCAACTGTGAGCTCTGTGAAGACTGGCACTGGGTGTATTATTTATCTACAGTGTATGGCACAGAACTCTGCACAGAGTAGAAGCTGCCGAAAAGTTTTTGTTTAATGAAGTAATATGTAATAAATATGTTGGTAAATAAGAAAAAATACATCATATAAAATATCTTGAGTACAGCTTTCTTTCCTCTTTAGTATTCTAGTTTTATATTGGTTTCTTCTAGAAACCAATAGTGTTTCTACTTAAACTGAAAAATATGCCCATCTCTCATTCAATAGAATAATTTCATTCAGTTATTCACTTGTTTTCACTTATCAAACATAGACATGCCAATTTATCATGTAAATTGAAAACAATTATTCTGATTTAGTAAATAGAACAGAATATAATTTTGTTTTCCAAAGAGAAAGACAGAAAATTAATAAATAGTAGGCTTTAGATTCTTGCAGTTTTTTTTTTGAGCTTCCACATTACAGCAATGAAATGCCCTTTTCTCATCAAAAGTTATTTTGGTATCGGAGCAAAGAAGACATGTCACAGGCAAATAACACTCAATGATGTATCTAGATATCTATAGTTTCACAATAGCAGTTTGGTTGGCCTATGATGAAATATAGGAACAATAACCTGTTTTTTAAAAAATAGACTGAGCCCTAGCCGGTTTGGCTCAGTGGATAGAGCTTCGGCTTGCAGACTGAAGGATTCCAGGTTTGTTTCTGGTCAAGGGCATGTAGTTACCTCGGTTGCAGGCTGATCCTTGGCACTGGTTGGGGTAAGTGCAGGAGGCAATCAATCTATGAATGTGTCTCTCCAAAATGGATGTTTCTCTCTCTCTCTCTCTTTCTCTCTCTCTCTCCCTTCCACTCTCTAAATATCAATGGAAAAACATATTAGGGTGAGGATTAAGAAAAAATATATAAACTGAGAAGGTTATATTCACAGAAAAATTTATTCCTTAAAGTAATTTAATTGGCAAAATTAAAACACACACACAATCTCTCTCTTTCTTGTATTTCTGCCATGCAACAAACCATTGGCTCAGCTGGTAACTGGAGGCAAAATTTAATATCGATATTAGCAAATTGCATTTATCTGTATGTCGAAAAATAATCATTGAGTTTAATTACAATAAAACTTTTGTTAAAAGGAAACCCATAACAATGTGTTTAGCTCAAATGTGCTTGTTCAAAAGCAAAAATGGAAGGTTTTGAGGGGAAGTTATCAACAGTAATAGGCAATTTTAAATCCCTAATTTTAAATCTCTATTTGAATCAAACAATAAGAAATGATATAGGGTATATAAAAAGTAATGGGCTAGGAGTCAAGAAACTTAATTCTAGATACATCTTTGCTACTAATTGAGTACATGGCCTTGAGCAAGTTACTTAATTGTGTTGGTCCTCACCAAGTCCTGCTGATTCTTCTGTGGTACATATGCATTTCCCAGGCCTGTACAGATCATTACCCATTAATGACTGCTGTCACCAGTGTTCATCCACTCTCTCTCTTTACAAACTCTGCCCCTCATCCCAGTGCTATTTTACACACCTCTGCCAGGATTGTTTTTCTAAAGAAAGTCTCACTCAGCAATTTAAATCCTTTAAAGGCATGCCATTAGCTAAGATGTACATGGCAACCTTTCCACCCAGGCCCCCAAGTGACCTTAATGGTCCTTGCCCACCCATTAATGTTCCACTATGTAATTTACCATATGCAGCAAGTTATGAGCTCCCAAGGAATCACTGGAAATATTTGCCAATCCTTTTATATTCCTTGTGACTTGTACTTTCTTCTCCTTACAATACTCCTCTATCATTTGCCTGACTAAATTGTTTTCCATCCTTCAAGACTCAATCTAAATACCATGTTTTCGGTGAAGTCACCCCTGACCTTTTCAGGAAAATTACATTACAGGTAGACTGAAGCTGATCTTACATCTTTCTTCCCATAGTTTTCTATACAAACTGTTCCTCCAGATCAGTGGTTCTCAACCTTTCTAATGCCGCAACCCTTTGATACAGTTCCTCATGTTGTGGTGACCCACAACCATAAAATTATTTTCGTTGCTACTTCATAACTGTAATTTTGCTACTTTTATGAATTATAATGTAAATATCTGTGTTTTCCGATGGTCTTAGATGACCCTGCTAGTGGTTTTCAACCTGTGGGTCGCGACCCACAGGTTGAGGACCGCTGCTGTAGAGCCTAAGACCATCGGAAAACACAGATATTTACATTACGATTCATTAACAGTAGCAAAATTACAGTTATGAAGTAGCAACGAAAATAATTTTATGGTTGGGGGTCACCACAACATGAGGAACTGTATTAAAGGGTCACAGCATTAGAAAGGTTGAGAACCACTGTTCCAGATGGTCATTTTATTTTTGTTTTCTGTTATTATAACAATGATATTGTTTAGTCTCATGTCTTCCTTAATACACTATATGATTTTTGAATGTAAGGTATTTGTCTGTTCCCCATCCCCCTCTATTACCATCCTCTTGAAATAATACAGAATGTGGCTCAATGTAGGCATAATATATCCTATATAATAAAGAGGTAATATGCAAATTGACTGTCATTCCAACACACAAGATGGCCACCCCCATGTGGTCAAAGATGGCCGCCCCCATTGGACACAAGATGGCCGCCACAAGATGGCTGGCAGGGGAGGGCAGTTGTGGGCAATCAGGCCAGCAGGGGAGGACAGTTGGGAGGGACCAGGCCTGCAAGGGAGGGCAGTTGGGGGGACCAGGCCTACAGGGGAAGGCAGTTGGGGGCAACCAGGCCTGCAGGGGAGGACAGTTAGGGGCGACTAAACCGGCAGGGGAGGGCAGTTAGGGGTGACCAGGCTGGCAAGGGAGGGAAGTTAGGGGTGACCAGGTCAGCAGGGCAGGGCAGTTAGGGGAGACCAGACCAGTAGGGGATGGCAGTTGGGGGCAATTGGGCCGGCAGGGGAGGACAGTTAGGGGTGACCAGGCTGGCAGGGGAGGGCAGTTAGGCATTGATCAGGCTGGCAGGAGAGTGGTTAGAGGGTGATCAGGCTGGCAGGCAGAAGCAGTTAGGGGCAATCAGGCAGGCAGACAGGCAGGCAGGTGAGCGGTTGGGAGCCAGCAGTCCTGGATTGTGAGAGGGATGTCCCTCCAGGGGTCCCAGATTGGAGAGGGAGCAGGCAGGGCTGAGGGACAACCCTCCCCACCAGTGCACGAATTTCGTGCACCGGGCCTCTAGTGTTACTATAATGAATAAATAGAATCTGTTTTACATTTTGGTAACATGGGGGGAAAATTTTTCCTTCTAGGTTCTTTGGCTGGTGTAATACTCAAATTAACATAAGATAGATTAACAGGACATAAACTAATTTAATTATGTGCCTATAATAGGGGCCCTATAATAACATGAAATCCAAGGACAAGTTGGACAGTTGATGTTTATATGCAACCACAAGTTAAGAAATTGGACAGAGGCTTAGGGCTTCAGAGGGAGGATGATAATTCACAGGCCAATAAGAAGCGCAAATGTGTGTCTTGCCATACACATAGGTCATTCAGATAAAATTTATTTCAGACAGTGAATAGCTCTCTTTCTGGACCAGGCCCCCATCTAAATTCTTTTAGGTCCTTAAGACAGAGATAAAGTTTTTCTTGAATCTGGTAGGTCTTGATTACCTTTAGTTCAACATTGCCCACATGCCAAAGTAGCACATTTTGGGGAAACTTATTCTGAAACCCTTCCAGGGTATTATAGGAACATGATCTGTGGCCCATGGTTTTGTGTCCTAAAGTGCTTAAGCAATCTAAAATTTCCTTAATGGATATGCATAAATACTTATATCCTCAGGAAAATACCCATTATTTTATCAGGATTCCAAACACACCCACTACACAAAGATTGCATCCAGTTCTGATAGTGGTTAAGTTTAAATTCATGAGACCAGTTAAAAAAATACAGTATTCAAATTTTCTTCCAGCCCGACCATGCCTATCTATAGTCAAGAAGCCATCTAAGCCAGCGGTCGCCAACCGGTGGTCCACACACCACTGGTGGTCTGTGAGGTCTGAAAGGTTGGCTACCATGGATCTCAGCCATTCCTGGCTCTCCACTCTTCTATTGAATCTTTTCCTTGCCACATTTTGAGCCCTGAGAGGCAACAGAAGCAGTGCTAAGCTTTCTACCTTTTTTGAGCCTTTGAAGATTAATATAATCAGACTATGCTGCAGAGAGATTTGAGCAGAAAAATAAACTGAGAAACTTCAACATAAGCATCTGAGTAGTTAGAATTTGTTTTATGTTGGTCAGTTTGCTTAAAAGCATCTAACTCTGTATCTATAATTTCCTACTTGCCTTCAGACATTTGAGAGAATTCAATGAATATTGTCTAATTGACTGTTAGCATTTAAGAAAGTGGATTTTGAGAACAGATGATGGTGACATAGGTAAATACCTGTACTCACCGCCTCTCACAACCACATAAAATTTACAACTAAAATACAGAACAACCATTATTCAGAACTGCTGGAAAGCTGGGTGAATGGAAGTACTACAATTAGAGAAGTAAAGAAGAAAGCACACTGAGGCTGATAGGAGGTGTGGAGGCGCAGAACTGTCTGGTCTGGCACCCATGTGTGCTGCTTTTTTAATCAGGAGGGAGATCATCTCTGCAGAAGCCACCTGGAGGAGCAAGGGGTCCCAGCCCCATACCGGACCCCCAGCCAGGGTCCCAGAGCTTGGAAAAAAAGTTTCTATGGGCAGTAAGAACTATGGGATGTAAAAACCATTGCAGATTGGGGCTCAGTGACACAGAGGCTGCTGGAGACCCAGCTCTTCCTCTTAAAAGGCCAGCACCACGAACTGAACTTACAAGGTCGTGCTTCCTCTGAGCTCCAGCACCAGGGTGAGGCTTTGAGTGACACTGACACATATGAGGAGGAGCTGAATTGTCTGGCATCAGGGCAGGAACTCAGGAAGCAGCTTTCTCCCAGATGGAGGTGCCCACAGGGATCATTATTCATATGCTGGGACCTCCCTGGTCACAGGGCTGACTGGCAGCCATTTCTGTTTGCTCTGCCCTGGTGATTCCCTAAGGTCTCGCCTCATCCAATTTACAACCCCACCCACACTGTGTGCAGTGGCTTTTGCATATGAATGGCCTATGCTTGCTCAGGCTGGCTAAAATCTCTCAAGTAAGCTGCAGCTGGATCAGGAAGCTACAAACCTGTCAATAGAGGGCCCAAGACCCGGCACCAACAACAGCCTGCCTTGCTTCATGGCTGGGTCTCAACTGGGCACTTGCAAACCCAATACAAAGAGGGGGAATCTGCAGACCTCTCTGTAGCTCCTGCTGGGTGGCCCCAGGCAGTGGCTGACTTTTCACTTCCCTGGAGACCCAAGAGCCAGTGTACCCAGTGGTCAGTGTAAGACCATACCAGATTACAACTTTTTACATTCATAAATGACACACTAAAGGTATAGACTCAGTGAGCACCAAAGCCCCACTGAAACAAGTCCTGCTCCACAGGGGTGTCTCCTGCACAGCAGCTCACCCACTGTAGTCACAGCTGGTCCTCACAACCAATTGGCCTGGAGGTCAATTCCTCCCAGTGACACCAACAGCAATCAAGTCTCAACTACAACAAGACTGTTCTCACAGCCCACAAAGGGGTGCACCTAGAGTTCCCAGCTCAGGTGACTGGGGAGACTGAGCCACTGGGCCCTATAGGACACCTACTACACAAGGCCACTCTACCAACTCAAGGAGACACAGCAGCTCTACCCACTACATAGACACAAACACAGGAAAGCAGCCAAAATATGGAGACAAAGAAACATGTCACAAATGGAAGAAATGGAAGAAAGCAAACTACTGGATATAGAGTTCAAAACCACTGTTATAAGGTTACTCAAGAATCTGCTAAAACCTCCAAAAAATGGAGAAGGACCAGTTGGAGATTAAGCATACACTGACTGAAATAAAGTATAATATACAGGAATATAATGAACAACATAAATTAATGAACAAAAATAGATCCAGAGACAGACAAGCATTGAACAGACAATCAAACCTCAGAGGGAAGTCAGGAGAGGATGAGAGGGGGGTAAGAGATCAACCAAAGGACTTGTATGCATGCATATAAGCATAGCCAATGGACACAGACACTAGTGGGGTGAGGGTATGTGCTAGGGGTGGGAGTGGCTGGGGAGAGGTCAATGGGGGAAAAAGGAGACATGTAATTCTTTAATCAATAAAGAATAATAATAATAAAAGAATAATATACAGGAATTCAACAGTAGAGTGGAGGATTCTGAGAATCAAATCAATGATTTAAAATATGAGGAAGCAAAAAACACCCAACCAGAAGAACAAAAAGAAAAAAGAATCCAAAAATATGAGGATAGTGTAAGGAGCCTCTGGGACAACTTTAAGCATACCAATATTAGCATTATGGAGATGCCAGAAGAAGAGAGAGCAAGATATTTAAAACCTATTTGAAGAAATAATGACAAAAAACTTCCTCTATCTGGTGAAAGAAATAGACTTACAAGTCCAGGAAGTACAGAGAGTCCCAAACAAGAGGAACTCAAAGAGGACCACACCAAAACACATCATAATTAAAATGCCAAGGGCTGAAGACAAAGAGAGAATCTTAAAAGCAGCAAGAGAAAAGCAGTTAGTTACCTACAAGGAAATGTCCATATGACTATCAGCTTATCTATAATAATAAAAGTGTAATATGCAAATTGACCGAATGGCTGAACAGCATAACGACTGTCTGGATGACCATGCTATGACATTCACTGGTGCCAGGCCAGCCAAGGTGGGTGTGATGCGATTAGTCGGGAGGCCCTGCCATTACCCCATGATTGCCCCACAGAGGAAGGCCCAGGCCACTGGCCAGTGGGGCAATCGATTGGTGGGGGGGGGGGAGGCTCTGTGATCACCCCAAAGATGGAGGCCCAGGCCACAAACCAGTGGGCTGTGGTGGATGGGCAGGACCTTCCTCTGCAGGGTGATCAATCACAGATCTCCTGGACTGCGAGAGGGCACATGCTGGACTGAGGGACCACCCCCACCCACCCAGAGTGTGTGAATTTCATGCACCGGACCTCTAGTTTCTCAATAGAAACTATGCAGGCCAGAAGGAAGTGGCAAGAAATACTCAAAGTGATGAATAGCAATAATCCACAACCAAGATTACTCTACCCAGCAAAGCTATCATTCAGAATTGAAGGTCAGATAAAGAGCTTCACAGACAAGAAAAAGCTAAAGGAGTTCACCACCACCAAAACAGTATTATATGAAATATTGAAGGGTATTCTTTAAGAAGAGGAAGAAGAAGAAAAAGAAAAGGATAAAAAATATGAACAACAAAATGGCAAGAAATACATACCTACCAACAATTGAATCTAAAAATCAAAATAAATGAATAAATCTAATGAATACAATAAACTGGTGAATAAAATAGAATCAGAGGCATGAAAATGAAACAAACTGACGATTCTCAGAGGGAAGTGGGGTGTGGGGTGGGAAGAAATTAAACAAAGATCTTATATGTGTATATGTATTACCTATGAACACAGACAATATGATGTCGAAGGCCTGGGGTGGGATGGGAACTAGGTGGAGCGGGGCAATGGGGGAAAAAAAGAGGGACATCTGTAATAATCTCAACAATAAAGACTAAAATTAAAAATAAAAAAGAAACTAGTTTTCTTCTCTTAAAAAATGTTTTTATTGATTTCAGAGAGGAAGGGAAAAGGAGAGATAGAAACATCAATGATGAGAGAGAATCATTGATCAGCTGCCTCCTGCATGCTCCACATGGGATCAAGTTCACAACCTGAGCATGTGCCCTGACTGGGATTTGACCATCACCTCCTGGTTCATAGGTTGATGCTCAACCACTGAGCAATGATGGCCAGGCTCATTTCTTTCTTGTGACTACACAGAGCCACATAATAGTGTCCTATTGGAAAATCACTGCTTTACATTTGCAACAGGAAAAATTTCTGTCTCCTAAACTGAATTGAATATTTTTTTTGTTGACTTGTCTTAAAAAATGGAATTTACATGAACAAATGCATCAACTTAGGTATTTTTAAGTTCTTAAAAATATACTTCTAGACACATTTAAAAATCTATTTTAGATTTCTTTATTTTTTGTAATGAGAAAAAATCCATTGGGGGGCTCATTATTATCAATTGATGCTCTTATATTAACTATCAATTACAAAAATGCAGCCTTCATAATGATGCTAGAATTTGTAAGAAAAAACAGTCATATGAGTTACATGTGCATTGTGTTTGTGTCATGATCATGTTTTATTTGAGCTTCTTTAGTCTTATGGCTAAATTAAATTATTATTATGAATTAAGTTATTACTCATAACCTTTGTGTGAAAATACGAATTATTATTCAATGGCAATGAAAGCATTCTTTTGGAAAAATGACTTGAAATAGGCTGGTTTGTTGGAAATTGTATAGCTATTTTTGTTTTCAGAGTGGGAGAAAAAACAGAAAACAACTTTGGAATACTCTATTTTCCCACTAAATTTATAATTTTTTCTTAAACTAAAAATATTAATCAATTTTTTACACATATTTTGTGTGTGAGTTTTTTTTTAATTTGGAAAGAATGTCACACAGAAGCCATATTGTAAAACAGGTGACAGTGGCTGCCCTGGTTGAAGCACCTGGTTGAAGCATCTAGGTTGATGCTCAGAGCCATTTGTCCCGTTACCTGCTCCAGTCCTTTCAGGCTGAGGGTGGGGGTTTTGTGTGTTAGGGAACAGTTTGAAAACACTGGCATGGATCAATGATAATTTCTGAGTGGTACCAAATTTTTACAAGCAGAAACACATAACAGTATTTAAGTACATTCAAACTTTTAGGTGCCAGTTAAAATTATACCTTCCTGAATCCAACTCTCTCAAATTAACTTAATCTTAATTTTTCTGCCTATTCTGTGAAAAATCTTTACACACTCCTGCAATATTTTCAGATGTTGAAAAAAATTGTAACTAATGATCTCTAAATTGCATCCTAGAAAACTGTAGAATTTATGTTAAAAATCTTCGAAGATCATTCTGTATTGCATGGTGGTATTCTAATCTCTCTATATTATCTACTCCAGAGTTTTCCCCTGAAACAAAGCAAAATTACAACTAATTTTCTCAAGTCCCTGTAGGATCTTTGCAAACCCTATGATGTATTTTCTATTTGTTTTAATTATTTATTTATTCAATACATATTTATTGACTGTTTACTATTTCCCAGATTCTATTCTAGGCACTGGAGTATGACATTGAACAAAATATTTTAAAAATTCTTGCCTTTACAGAACTTACATTTGAATAGGAAGAGACTGTCAATAAACAAACATAAATTTTAAAATATACTTTGCATAATTATACATACATACTATAGGTATTTATAGTAAGTTTATATGCATAGTATATACAGAAAAATAAGTGATATGAAAAAAGATTAAAATAAAGCAGGGAAATAGGGAAGGTTGTAAGAAGGAGAAATTGTATAATTTAAAAGAAAATGGTCTGGTAATGTCTCACTGTGGTGATGTTTGAACAAATATTCCAAGGAAGTGAGCTTTGCAGGCAATTGTGAGAAGAGGATTCTAGGCAGCAAAGACAGTGTGTATAAAGGCCCTGAGATGGTAGGTACCTTGAGTGTTTATGTTCCAAAGAAATCTGAGAGGCCATTGTGCCTGAGTGGACTAAGGGCCTGTACCTTAGGAGTAGAGGTTGTGGAAGCAAAGGGAGGGATGTTCAAAGGTATATTGAGTTGGGCCTTCTATGCCACTGTAAGGACATTATATTTTGTTCTGTGTGACCTGAGAAGCTATTGGAGGATTTTGAGCAGAGGAATAACACATTTTAACTCCTCTTTTAAAAGGCTCATTCTGACTTCTGTGTTAGGGGTTAAAACCAAAAGAGGATCAGGGTAGACAAAAGGGACTAGTTAGTAGGTTATGGTAGTAATACAGGCCAAAGGTGTGGATGACTTAGGCCAGGGTAGTAACAGAGGAGGTAGGTGGTAAGCCAAGGTCAGATTCCAAATTTATTTTGAAGAGAGTCTGTAGGATTTTCTGATGACTTGGGGATGGGATATGAGATGAAGACAAACTCTACCTCCCTCCTTTCTGCTCAACTTTATAAAACACTAGAGGCCTGGTGCATGGATTCTTGCACTGGTGGGGTCCCTGCGGAGATCTGGCCGAAACCAGCTCTCTGACATCCCCTGAGGGGTCCCGGATTGTGAGAGGGCGGTTCTCAGGTGAAGCACCCCAGAATCGTGTTCCCTCCTCTCTTCTCTCAATATTATGTAACTCTCTCTGTATCTGTCTTGCTTCTTTCATCTCACTTTACCCTAAGTTTGGCAGTAACTGACGACTTGTGGGCATTTAGCTGAAAAGTGCAATTATTTAGCAAACAGGATTTACTTAGCCTGGAATCTAGTAGGCCTAGGGCAGAATCCTGCTCAATATCAGGCTCCCCGCCAGGCCCTTCTGCCCAGATGGAGTCCTGTGGCGGAGGCTCCTTCACCTCCTTCCCTCCTGGCTGGCACTACTGTCCGCCCGGAAGGAGGGAAGCAACAGCCGGTTTCCCAGCTGAGAGTGGTAGTGGGGAAAATTTGCTGCCTCCACTGGAAATCGATATTAAGCAGATGGGCCAGTGCAGGTACCAGACGTCCGGGTTGCAACCAGTAGGTCCTGCACATTTCATCATTTACCTAATCGAGTTGAAAAGTTTCTGTAAGGGCCAGACCCATGACCTCTGCAATGGGCTAGAGGCCCGGTGGAGAGCCAGAACTGAAGTGGGGAGCCAATGGGCTAGAGGCCCGGTGCATGGATTCATGCACCAGTGGGGTCTCTTGGCCTGGCCTGCGGGGATCGAGCTGAAACTGGCACTCTGACATCCCCTGAGGGGTCCTGGATTGTGAGAGGGAGGTTCTTGGGTGAAGCATGCTGGAATCAGGCTCCTTTCTTTCCGTTTCTGGGTGTGTCACTGGAGAGCCGCAGCTGCCAAGTCACCACAGCTCAGCAGCTCCTGTGTTGAGTATCTGCCCTCTGGTGGTCAGTGTGGTCATAGCTACCAGTTGGCTGGTCACTTAGGCTTTTATATATATAGACTAGAGGCCCGGTGCACAAATTTGTGCAGGGGTGGGGTCCCTCGGGGTTGCCTAAAGAGATCAGGCCCCAGCCTTGCAGCCCTGCAGCCCCACCTGGCACCTCCTTGGCCTGGTGCTGCCCCCTCACCTGACCACATTCCTCCTGCATCTGGCAACTCCGAGTGGGGGCCACTCAGACCAGCATCATCATTGTCACCTGGGCACTCGTTAGAAATGCAGGACTTCAGGCCTCACTACAGAACCGCATTTTAACAAAATGCCTGGCTCAGCCGGCATGGCTCAGTGGTTGAGCATTGACCTATGAGCCGGAAGGTCATGGTTTGATTCCCGGTCAGGGCACATGCCCCGGTTGCAGGCTCGATTCCCAGTGTGGAGCATGAAGGAGGCCGATCAATGATTCTTTCTCATCATTGATTCTTTCCGTGCATCTCTCCCCCTCCCTTCCTCTCTGAAATCAATAAAAATGTATTAAAAAATAATTTACACCAACCAAAAGTGGAAAGATAAGAAAAGGAGCAATTCCCTGGCTGTGGTTAGGGTTCTTCTTTCCATGCACTAAAGGATCGTGGGTTCTATTCCCAGTCAAGGGTATGTACCAGGGTTGCAGTTTTGATCACTGGCTCCAGTCAGGGTGTGTGTAGGAGGCAACCAATCAATTTCTCTCTCTCTCTCTCTCTCTCTCTCTCTCTCTCTCTCTCTCTCTCTCTCTCTCCCTCTCACTGATGTTTCTCTCTCTCTCTCTCCCTCCCCTCTTTCCACTCTCTCTAAAAATCAATGGAAAAAATATCCTCGGTGAGGATTAAAAAAAAAAAAAGGAGCAGTATGAACACACTGAGTTTTGTGTAGGGTGTTCAGGAAAAATTTTCATCATGTGGTTGGACAAGTGGATATATGAACTTAAATCATAGGACAAATCTAGATGTGAAATAATGATTTGGAGTCAGCAATAGGTGTGGAGGAGGGGTAGGTTGAAACCTGACAGTAAATGAGAAAAGCAGGGAGATAATATGGAGTGAAAAAAGGTGGAGGAGGGTGAGGAAATCCAGTTGAACCATTTGTTAAGCCAGAGTTCAATGGAGAAGAATGCCCACTCTCTTTTGCAAGCACTTATTTTATGGATTTTTTTTTTTATAAATCCAGAAGCATAATGTGAAATTACAATTCTGTGAAGGCATTTATTTAGGTAAATCAAGTAATATTTCTCAGCTACATGGTTTTCTGCAGACCTGACTTCCAGATAAATAAATAAACAATATTTCCTGTGGGTTCTCCCATGCCAATCATTTCAACTGAATTTTTCACAAGAGATAATTGCATAGTAAATGACTCAACACTAAGATGCTAGTCAACAATGTAGATATGGGTTTCCAAGGTTCTGACTTAGTGGTGACAGGAGCATCTTCACCCCTAGATCAGTATTACCTTATATGATTTCATCTGGGATAAATAATTGATAAGCACACACAAATTTGCTTAGGGAACATTTAAATTTAATGAATTTCTTAGTAATGCTCCATGAAGTCTGTTTAATATCCTCTTGGAGACTTTTCTGGGTGTTTCTTGCTTCCTTTCAATCTTTCAATAAATTGTATCAGCAACTTTTATTTCTCAGTTGAAAGAATTGTTAGACTCTAAGCATTCTGAGATACATTTAAAATAAATACTAAAGAGTTATAAAATCTATAGGGCATTCTGAGCCATGAGTAGTGTCTAGTATATATTACTTTTTAAGAAATCATTATTAATATTAATAGGATATCCAAATGCTCCAGTTTGCCTGGGACTGGGGGAGGTCTCCAGAATGGGTGACTTTCCCAGGATAGGTTTGTTGTTTTGTGAGGGAAGTTCTCCCACAAACTGGGACAAGTTGGTCACACTATTAAAATATCTACAAATACTGGAAGTTTTATTTGCTCTGTGTGTGTGTGTGTGTGTGTGTGTGTGTGTGTGTGTGTGTGTGTGTGAGAGAGAGAGAGAGAGAGAGAGAGAGAGAGAGAGAGAGAGAGAGAGAGAGAGACAGAGAGAGACAGAGAGAAACAGAGAGAGAAATCACTATTTTGCTATCTGTCTTACAAAACCTATACTTACCTTTTAGTTGGGCATATGGTAACAAACTAAAAACATTTTCAGTTTCCCATGAACCTGTGTGTGGCTGTGCAGCTACATTTCGGACACTGAGATGTGAGCAATAATGATTTGTGAAAATTCTGGGTTATGTCCTCTGAAAGGAAGCTGCTGGCCCTCCATTATCTTTCTCCTCCCTCCCATGAGCTGAGAAATGATTTCACCCGGAGCAGTCATTTTGGATTGAAAGATGGGAAAGGCATGTGGTCAGAACAGAAGGGTACCCCAGCTGCTTTGGGTGAATCATATTTAAATACTTTTAACGTAAATCAGAAGTCTACTCCTTTTTATTTTGAGGACTCTGTTACAGCAACTTATCTTCTACCCTAAAACTGATTTCCTTGATACATTTCTATTTGTCATCTTCTCATAAGTCCTTAGGTCCATTGTGTGAGCTTTCTTTCTCCCTCTTCTTTGTTAGAAATTATTTTATTAAATTATATGTATCACAAGGTTAGTTTCTTAGATATGTTAGTTGAGAGAGATAAATACATTTAGAAAAAAAAATATTTTTCTATCTTTTTATAGAGCCTGTCTTGCAAGGTTGCTGGCTTGCTGAGTACTGGAATATCCTATCTTTGGTTGAGCTTATTCCTTGCATTTCTTTTGTATTATAATTCCTTAAAATGCCGTTGTTTCATTCCAGAAAAATACAATGAGGATCTTGGGTTGGGGAAATATTTATGTGACAACAATACATGGAATTCAGAGATCCTTGTGGTAAAATATAAAAAATAATGGGGTAGGAGGATTTTTGTTAATCGGAAATGAAGAACAAAAATAAACTTTAAAGGCAGAAACTAGGAGGATTTTTTTAAACTGATCTATACAGACCTCTTTCCCCAATTTTGATTGTGACCTAGGCAGCAACCTTTCATATCTGAGAATGTCCCCATCTCTTGGGAGGAGTTGAGTCAAGAAGCAAGGCTTTGTCAACTGGAGTATCTGGGCCTGGGCAGCTGGATGGTGACCTTGAAAAAAGTGCTTTCTGGGTCACCAAAACACAAGCTGAGAGCTGTTACGTATTTCAGATGTCTCCCTTGGGATAAAACAAAACAAAAAACAAACAAACCAACAAAAAACACACACAATGTGGGTGCTAGCAACAAATGGGTAGACAAAATAGGTGCACCAGAACTCATCTTGTTACTGTCTTTTTTTTTTTTTTTTTTTTTGAGTCAAAGAGGTTCCAGGTCCAGAGCTTCAGAATGTCCAACTGAGGAGTGAAGAAGGATACAGAGGGCTAGGCCATGTATACTTGATAAATGAAGACTTTTACTACCATGAACTCAGGTATACACAAATGTAACTGTTCTAATTTTTCCTATAACTGGGATTAATTTCTATTTTAAGCTTCCATTTGCCTTTATGTTGAGAACTTGATCTTTTAACAATCATTTCAGTATTTTCCTTAGAGGTATTCTCTTTAAGATTATTTTAGGAGTCCTTCTTCCCTACTTTGCTGCAGTGGCATCTGGGTTCAATAGCATCACCCCTGATGTCCCAGCATTGGGAGGACACTATCTGGTCCTCTATCAGTAACTGTGCTTACTCTTTCCTGCTGTGCTGTAACTTCTCCTGTCTGGTTGGTCCCAAGCTGTTCACATCTCGGCACTGACATTGACTGAAATAGTGCCTGTCAACCCAGTCACAGGCTTACGGAGGCATCTAAGCAGCATCCTTGGTTGGCTGCAGAGTCCTCTTGGTGAAGCCATGACAATGGCTTTTCTTCTTTCGCTCATTTGGTAGATTAGCTCAGAAGATTGTCTGTTCTTCTCCTCTCTCACCAAGATCCTCCAGATCTGTGAGACCATCACCTCAACACCTCATCTGGCTGCCCCACCCCCAAATACATGTACCCAGGGAATAAAGGTACATATTCCCTGTGTTCTGGGTGTACCAAAAACTATTCCTTAATCACATGTAACTATTACTTTACATGTACACATTATTCCAACTTTCTCCAAAGGAGATACTTTCATTGCTTCATTTTATGGTGGGAGAATCTGGTTTACAAATTATTTTTTTCCATTCTACTCTTTATGTCAGGACCTGGCTTTTAAAAGGGGAAGGGAGAATGATACCTAGTTTGAATGTGAAAGATTGCCAATTATACTAAGAATTTACAAGTTCAGAAAACTACATTGCAATTTCATAAACCAGTCCACCACATGTATTTCCTATTTTGATCAATTCATCCTAATAAATAGGTCCTTGTCCAAAAGCCCAAGTCTGTTTTCATCCTTGCTCAGGACAGTCAAATGAGTAGAGATAGTCCTCTCTTGACACAGAATCCAACCAGGACACCTGTCATACATAACTAGGGCAGGTTTTATTTTTATCTTGTTTATATCTATAATTCTTTCCTCCCACTCTTTATAGTTATCCTCCGTCAACAACGAATTAGGTTAAATTTACATGTACTCAAGTCATATCCACTCCATAAATGAGAAGTTGAAATTTATGTTATTTTATGATTTATGAAATTTATGTTCCTTTTTGGTTCAAGGAAATCTAAATATGGACATGCTGTCCATTCCAAGGGGAACATTTATTTTTGCTTTTCTGCAACAAAGAAACCTCAAGCTGCTGGGAATAAGGAGATACATAGAACCTAAGAGATGATATCCTAGTGACCTTTGGCTCCAGTGTATTCACTTTATTCTTGGAGGTTGAGCAGCCATGGGCACTGAGAAGGGACATTACAGTGTTTTATAGAGAGACTAGAGACCTGGTGCATGAAATTCATGCACAGTGTGTGTGTGTGTGTGTGTGTGTGTGTGTGTGTGTGTCCCTCAGCCTAGTCTGCACCCTCTCCAATCTGGGACCCCTTGAGGGATGTCCAACTGCCTATTTAGGCCCAGTTCTGGTGGGATCAGGCCTAAATGGGCAGTCAGACATCCCTCTCACAATCCAGGACTGCAGGCTCCCAACTGCTTGCCTGTCTGCCTGCCTGATTGCCCCTAACCGCTTCTGCCTTCCAGCCTGATCACCCCCTAACCACTCCCCTGCCAGCCTGATCAACACCTAACTGCTCCCCTGCCAGCCCGATTGCCCCTAACTGCCCTCTCCTGCCATCCTGGTCACCCCTAACTGCCCTCCCCTGCCGGCCTGGTTGCCCATACTGTCCTCCCTTTCTGGCCCAGTCACCCCTAACTTCCCTCCCTTGCCAGCCTGATGGCCCCTAACTGCCCCCCCTTGCTGGCTTGATGCCCTTAACTGCCCTCCCCTGCAGGCCTGGTCCCCCCCAACTGCCCTCCCCTGCTGGCCTGGTCCCCCCCAACTGCCCTCCCCTGCCAACCTGGTTGCCCCTAACTGCCCTCCCCTGCCAGGCCAGTTACCCGTAACTGTCCTCCCCTGTCGGCCTGGTCACCCCTAACTGCCCTCCCCTCCAGGCCTGATTTCCCCCACTGCCCTCTCCTGATGGTCTGATCACCCACAACTGCCCTCCCCTGTTGGCCATCCTGTGACGGCCATCTTGTCTCCACATGGGGGCAGCCATCTTTGACTACATGGGGGTGGCCATGTTGTGTGTTGGAGTGATGGTCTATTTGCATATTACCTCTTTATTAGATATGATGCCCCCACTTCCACTGCCATACACATATACTCGAAAAGGAGCACACTGCTTTATCCAGCTCTTTTTTTATGGGGATTCTGCATGAAATTTTGACTGGTATATTTTCTCTGTACCATATTTTAAATTTAGACAACTATAGTAGTTTAACATTGAAAAAAGGGAACTTTTTTGGTCAATGTTACAACATAGTTTAGTTGAGTTAAATCTAAGTTTCAAGATTTAAATAAAGTTTATAGGGGAAAAACAAACAGTAAAGTCTATTATATTAATGAATGACTTTAATTATAATTATTAGATTACTTTAATTAGAAACAAAAGTAATCTTAAAAATATATGACTTTAAATCATTTCTCTTTTTTAGTGCTTCTGGCAGAAAAAGTAGTATTTATCTAAAATGATAGAATTTAAAGTACTAATTGGTCCTGGCTTTAATTTACTAGAGATCTAGTTTAACTATAATTAAATTGAAAATCAATAGCTAAAATAATCAGAAAACTTGTTAATTTAGGAACAAAACTGATTTTAGTCTCTAACTTTTTGTATTGTTAATTTACTAACCTAATTGTATTAATTTAGGCTACCTGATTTTATTTTCATTCTGAATAAAATTTACACAGACAGTAATAGACATACTACCTTTATTTTAGTTGTGTGAATATATGTAATTATGAAATGTTAACTACTTAATCTTTGAATTAAAAAAAGTTAATACAGATGTGAATGTCAAGATAAACACATAATTCTGAAGTAAGGATTGGAAATGTCTGGGTATTCCTGGATCTGGATAGGGTTTTTAAATAAAACATCACAAAAGAATTATACTGCTTCATGTCAATATATTTATAACTAAAATAAATATATTGAACTAGTCAATAATAATCATTCTCTAAAATATGTTGTAAGTAGAGAGTAGACAGTTTCAGAATTCCTTTAGCGATGAAGTGTTTAAAGAGTAAAACTTGCTTAGAAATATGAGTCTAGATGTAATTGCAAAGACTAGTATTTATCAGGTTGGGCTAGGTATGAGATGAGTAAAGTAATTTCCTTTATTTGGGGTTGAAATCTATTCATTCAATAGCCATTTTATACATTAGTAATCTTAATCATTTGTGCGTATATAATGACAGCTCTTCTTTGCATGGGACTTGCCCAAATACAAGCTTCTTCTGAATTCTCTTTCATGAACCTGTGGGGGAGGAAGGAACTTTCTTCTTCAATTCAAGATGCTTTCAGCTGGTCTAATAATTAAATCTACATGCAGCAGATTGATGATAACATAACCAAATTTAATTACATAGATTTGTAGGGGAACCCACATACATGAGAGGTTCAGAGACAGAAAGATAAAATGAGGCATATATGACATTCTGAGCTAAGGATGAGGTAAGGTGCTTTGGGACTTTGAAGAGAGGAAGGCCATTCACTGGATGATAAGAAGAGAGATGTTCAATCCTTGTCAGTGTGGCTCAGTTGGTTGAAGTGTGTCCCATACACATACAGGTGGCAAGCTTGATTCCCGGTCAGGGCACATACCTAGGTTGTGGGTTTGATCCTCAAGCACATCGATGTCTCTCTCTCTCTCTCTCTCTCTCTCTCTCTCTCTCTCTCTCTCTCATCTCTATTCTATCTCTATCTCTATCTCTATCTCTATCTCTATCTCTATCTCTATCTCTATCTCTATCTCTATCTCTATCTCTCTCTATCTCTCTCTATCTCTATTCTATCTCTATCTCTATCTCTATCTCTATCTATCTCTATCTCTATCTCTATCTCTATCTCTATCATCTCTCTATTTCTATCTCTACTAGTATTTCTATCATGTCTCTGTCTCCCTCCTTCCTTTCTCTCTAAAAAATCAATGAAAAAAACCTAGTTTATGGCTCAATACTATGCTGTAATTAAGAGAATTATGACTGAAACTGTGGTAATACTAGTCACAGGTTTATATTTTTGCTTTAGTTGTGTGTTTTTTTTTAACATACAGGATCTCATATAAAACTAACTTCAACTTTATGAGATTACCAAATTTTATTAATGAGAAAATTAAGACTCAGAGAGGTTAAGTGACTTTTCAATATCACCTCTTTAAAAAGTATATGAACCAGTTCCTGAGAAAACCTTTGGTTCTAAATCTGGTATTCCTAAGTATTAAACTTTATTGAGGAGATCACAGAAATAAATAAACATTATGAGACAGAGTAGCCATATTAACACCATGAACTATTAAAAGCCTCATTAACTCATATTGTCTTAAAAAGAAAATAAGTATACTATTTTGATTTTTGCATTTCATGGGAATTGAATGTTTTAGTCAGGTAAAAATTTCGTACCAAAATTTACAGTTTTAGATGTAAGACTATTTTATTCCTTTTATTGTATCTGGTGCATGAAATATACATTTATTCAATGAAACATAGATAGAATCAAGAAGTAAAAAATGTGTCTTTGTGCATTCTAAAGGAAAAATTTCACTATTGGGAAAGTAGTAGTGGCTTATGAATAATTGTGGGCCTTTTGAAAGTACTTCACATAAGTGTTCAGCAGCAAATCTAAAAATGTTTAAATGGGTGCTGAAAATGATCTTGAATAACTCAACTTTATTTCTAGGCTGTTATCTCAAAGAAATATATAAACTGATATAAATAAATTATAATGCACATAGTTAAAGTAAAAGCCACACACTATGTAGGTTACATATACACAGTGTTGCATCATTAAAACATTTTTTTTTAATTCCTAGAATAAATAGTGCTTCCCAAATAGCTGTTTACCATACAGGCTTTTGTTGTACAAATGGGTACCAAATCCTGAAATGGGTCAAAATTCTCTGTTTTATTTTAAATGTAATAAATTACTTGTGATGTCCTTTGAAGTTATTATAAATACTTTTTAGTTAGCTAAGATTCCTGAATATGATATTAACTGATATTTTCATTATTTACCATAACAGTTTAAAACAAAATACATTTTACAACAGGCAATTTTCAGTAACTTCAGAATCTGTATTTTCTTATAAGAAAATCACTTTTTATGTAATCTTGACTGTGTGCGTTACAGATTATTCTCTGCAAAAACTATCAGGTTGGGTTCCACACATTTATTTAGGGTAGGGGAGTAAGAAAACCTCTAGATTATCATTATCAAATGGTCCATGGACCTTAGGGAGGTTCTGGTTCCCTTTTATGGGGTCTGCATTGTCAAACTGCATTTCATAGTAATAAAAAATGATACAAAAATAAATGTCCACTCTGTTGAAATTTCCAATGAAAATGTAAAAACAATGGGGAGTAAACCGCTGTCAATCCTTAGCAAAAATCAAGGCAGTGGCACCACCGCCAAAGAAAGGAGCTCAGTAACATGAATAAAGTGTAGAATAACTGCTGTTACATTGTGATAATAGTTTTGTAAATGTATGCTTATTCCTATTTGCTATTGTTGTAGCTCTCTCTTTTTTAAATGTTCTATTTATTATAAAACTATTGGAAGAAATTGAATGTTTATTTTAAAAGCAGCAAAGTGTGCTGAGAAAAAAGAAAAGAGAAACTTAATTGGGGAATATGGCTGGAGGAAGATTTATAGAGAAGTTACATATGTCTATGGAAGGAAATGAAGTCCCAAGGTCCGCCTGTGACTTAGCTTTATTTAGCAGCTACCATGTGGATTTCCTTTTCCAAAATCTCTGAGTTAAAGCAGCCTAGTGTCATGACAGAAGGGAAAGGTTGCCAGTCCTTGGGCTCCTTTTCCTGTCTTTGCCCCAATTACTCTTTTCTGTCTTTTCCCTCTCACTGTGCCCTCATTGAGTCATGTGGATAAAGGCAGGAAAAGCCCTACCTCTCCATCTGGTACCATTAAGGCAAGCATTTTGGCTTCAAAACCTTCCATATATACTGCATAATACAGAGATATTGTAGCCTCTAAAATTTCTCTTGGGAAATGCACTGCATATATCTATAGAAGAGGGAAAGGAGGACCTAGAGGCTATACAAAACAATGGAACTATTATTTCCTTAAGAGAGTATGAACATACGATGTTTCTGCTTTTGTTTTTCTATACCTGGAATTGAATTTGGATTTGCCATTTGGGAGTAGGAGCTAGAGCAAAACTGAATTGTTGTTTTATATATATATATATATATATATATATATATATACATATATATATATATATCTGTATATATGTATATGTATATATATGTGTGTATATATATGTATATATATGTGTATATATATGTGTGTGTGTGTATATATGTGTGTGTGTATATATATATATATATATATATATATATATATATATATATTAATAAAAGGAAGACCTTCTGGACAAAGGCATGGTGGCAGGGCTGAGGCAGAGGAGGTTAAGGACAATCAGGCCAGGAGGGGAGGGCAGTTGAGGGTGATTAGGCCAGCAGCGGGGGGGTGGGCATTTGGGGGCAAGCAGACCGGTGGGGGGGCAGTTGGGGGCAAGAAGGCTGGCGGGGGGCAGTTGGGGGCAGAGTGGTTAGGAGCCAGTGGTCCTGGATTGCAAGAGGGATGTCTGACTGCCGGGGGTCAGACATCCCCCAAGGGGTCCCAGATTGGAGAGGGAATTTCATGCACCGGGCCACGTGTGTGTGTGTGTGTGTGTGTGTGTGTGTGTGTGTGTGTGTGTGTAAAATATAATTGTTTTATATATATGTATATAATATTTTTTGTTTTTATTGATTTCAGAGAAGAAGGGAGAGGGAGAAAGAGAGATAGAAACATCAATGATGAGATAGAATCATTGATTGGCTGCCTCCTGCACGCCTCCTACTGGGGATGGAGCCTGCAACCCAGGCATGTGCCCTTGACCGGAATCGAACCTGGGACCCTTCAGTCCACAGGCCAGTACTCTATCCCCTGAGCCAAACCAGCTAGGGCTTGTTTTATATATTTAGAGGAGAGAGGAACTGAAAGGATGAGTCAGAAGATGGAGCCCAGAGAAAAGGAGGACTAGAGGATAGCAAAACTTGGTAATGAAAGAAAGGGCTTTGGAGATCAGAAATTACTTCTTGAGTAGTTTTTAATTTGTTTACTGTATGTAATGTGAAATAAATGTTCTTTACCATCTTCCTTATAACAAGTCTTCAGCAAAATGCACACTTCTCTTTAATGCATTTTGTGATTAGAATATTTTAGAGGACACTCAGGAAAGAGTTATACATCTGGATTGATAAGCACAAAGTGGCTGCTTATAAAAATAGAAGATTGATGGGAGATAGCTGATGTTACAGTTCTAATTCCAGTTTCCAGGAAAGGACTCTGATTGGTTCAGCTTGCCTTACACTCCCTTCCTGCACCAATAAAATGTGGCCCCAAGGTACAACTGTATCATTTTGTACAAATATGATTTCTCTCCTCCTGCATGCATATGGATGAGGTATTGTTCTCAGACAAGCAGGTTTGGGGAAGTAAACATTTAAATCGATTGGTATTTCTATTGCTTTTTTTCTTATAAAACTATTTCAACTAATAATATATTGAGGTAGGATTCAATTTTAAACATGTATGATTTCAAACCAAAATCATTCCCATCTTTCTCATAATAAGAATGATTGTATAGAAACATAGAAAACAATAGAACATGCAAAAGTTGATATGTTGTAGATGTGCATTCATATAAGAAATGACTAGGCAATTGGGTCTTCTAAATTTGGAAAATTATTTTAGGGTCATTAGTTTTGACTGCATTAATCCTTTGTAAGAAAATTGATGTTTTGCAGCCAATTATTTTATATAGGTAAGTATTATTGGAAACAGTTGAAAAGTAATTACAGAAATGAGAATTTATTTGCTTAGAGGGTAATTGCATGAATAAAATTTCCTTTTAATTTTTAATGAAGTTATGATTTTTAAAGTTTAATAAAAAATATTAATAGTAGGCTCAGCCCCACCAATCTGTGATTTGTTTGAAGGTTTGATTATGTGTTTCTAATGTTGTTTTTTTAAATCACTTGAGTAATTTTATTTTTATTAAAATGCTAGTATTCTAATTAACAAGGTCTTGCTTCATGTTGCTTAAAAATAGCAATTACATCTGCTCCAAAATGTTAAAAAGTCATATTTCCCAAATTTTAGCATGGAAATCATTAGCAATTTAAGATAATACATAGAGTAATATAATAAAGAAGGGAATATGTAAAAATATAGACTTTGTCTCAAAGAAGAGTATTTCCTGAGTGCAGCTGGGTAGTTTGACTAAACCAATACTATAATAGCCTTACAGTTAGAAAATTATGAGTATCAAAGACTTTTAATAATGTCATAAAACAATTATTTTCAACCGTTCACACTTCAATTATTTTTGTTTTCACTTCTTCTCTCCCTTTTTACTTTATCATTTTCCACCACAAAAGGCAAACTTTCTTTAGTTCCTTAAAAGTGGAACTAAAATTTCAAGTAAGAGAAAGTATGGTTTCTACTAATGCTTTGAGTGCATCTTAGAGGACTTAACTAGATTAAGGAAGCAGAAGCATCTCACTTTATAGTATGATGTCAATTTATATTCTCTTTAATGCAAAAGAAAACAAATTATTAGATCCATTATATTATGTCTGGGTACATTGGCACCATTATCATTTATAATGCCTGTTGAACAAAGGTGTGATGTTCCCTGGAAATAATATATATATATGTATATTCCTTGCCCTGCCAGCATGGCTCAATGGTTTAGCATCAACCTATGAACCAGGAGGTCACAGTTCCATTTCCGGTCAGGGAACATGCTCAGGTTGCCAGCTCCATCCCCAGTGAGGGCCATGCAGGAGGCAGCCAATCAATGATTCTCTTTCCTCATTGATGTTTCTATCTCTTTCTCCCTCTCCCTTCCTGTCTGAAATCAATAAAAATATATTAAAAAATATTCCTATTGAGTAGAATTTGAGAAACCATAGAATTGAAATATAAAAGGGTCTTTGGAAATCTAATTCAACCCCCTCTCCTCTCACAAGTGAGGTGGCTCTTTAGAGAATTCAAAAAGCTCAAGGTCACACTGAAAGTTCTGTTTCACTTAAAAAAAAAATATATTTTCATTGACTTTAGAGAGGAAGGAAGAGACAGAAACATCAATGATGAGAGAGAATCATTAATCAGCTGCCTCCTGCATGCTCACACACTCGGGATCTAGCCTGTAACCAGGTCATGTGCCCTGACCAGGAATCGAACAGTAACCTCATGGCTCATAGGTCAATGACCAACCACTGAGCCACGCCTGCTGGCCTCTGCTTCACTTTTAAGCAGCACATTCACAATGACTTAATTGTATGAAAGGGAAATGTTTATTTAAAGATAATGGCGTGAGCCCTAGCTGGTTTGGCTCAACGGATAGAGCGCTGGCCTGCGGACTGAAGGGTCCCAGCTTGGACTCCAGCCAAGGGCACATGCCTGAGTTGCGGGCTCAATCCCAGTAGGAGGCGTGCAGGAGGCAGCCAATCAATGATTCTCTTTCATCATTGATGTTCCTATCTCTCTCTCCCTCTCCCTTCCTCTCTAAAGTCAACAAAATATATTTTAAAGATAATGGCATGAAATTTAAAGAGTTGAGGGGTTGGCAACTTCTGAACTGCTACGTGTCTGTGAAGTAACCCTTTGTCTCTAGGCTACAGGGTTAAGGGACATGTTGTCTCTTAAAAGAAATAGGGGATATTTTCAACCTTGTCACTAATTTTCATTATGGCAGGTAGGAAGCAGTGGTTAAGTAATCTATATTGCAATGGAAATTGGTCATCATGTGACTTCGGTACCCAAGCCAAATGTGTTCAACATTTACATTATATTTTCCAGCTAGGCTGCTTTAAAAAACAATTTAGGGCATAATGTTTTATGAAACTTTGAACCAGACGTTTCTAGGCTTTTAACATTTATATAAATTTGGCACTGTGATCTAGCAAACAAAATTTTAGTGCAATTCCACATGTTTAAACACTTGCGTTTCTCAAGTACAGTTAAAATTTGTATATATGTATGTATGCATATATACATATATATGGCTTATCAAAGTGACACATGCTTTTGATTAAAATATCAAGTAATACCTACTTACCATTAAGTTCCACTTTTCAAGCCTTTTAGTTATTGTAGTTATTTCTCTTAGTATTACCTCCACATATTTCATGTTTACCAATTTTAGTTGATAACTATTTGTTTTCTGTACAATGAGGCATTAACAACACATATAACTACCTATTCGTTTTCTATTCTCCTGTTGTAATTTTACATTTTTTTGTTGTTTCATGTGTACTTAATATTATGACATATAAAATTAATCACTGGAATACCTGAGAAAATGATCACCCATTCTTCCTTCCTTGCTTCCTTCCTTCCTCCCTTCCTTTCTTTCTCTTTTCCTCATCTCCCTCTCCCTCTCCCTCTCCCTCTCCCCTCCCCCTCTCCCTCCCTCTCCCTCTCCCTCTCCCCCTCCCTCTCCCTGTCCCCTCTCTCTTTTTTTTTTCTTTCTTTCAAGGTTTTAATTGTCTTTTTCAAATGTTCTTCTAATACCAAATACTTACATAGTTCTTTTTATCGGTCAGGTGCTGTTTTCAGTGTTTTATATATATTTGCTCAATTTATCCTCACAATCCTCTTATAATGTAAACACTGTTATTATCATCACTGTTTTATAAACAGGAAAACTAAAGGCCAGGACAGATGAGTCAATGTACAGGTCACACAACTACTACAGGGTAGAGCTAGGATCGGGACCCAGGCGCTGTGATTTAAGAGTCATGATGTTAAACACAGTATTCGTTTCTTGCTATATTTAGTGTTTTTAAAAATATATTTAGTATTTTAAAAGCTTAATTATATGAGAAATTTCTATCATTTATTTCCCCTAAGGAAAATTTTGTCTCCCAGAATTTGTTTTATGTTTTATTTAATTTTCCTTTTCTAGTTTAGTTTAATTTGAAGTCAGCATTAGAAAAAGAGAAAAGAAAAAGACTATTATACTATGTTTCCAGGTGGTATCAGCAAATGAAATGATCATTGTGTGGACCTGTTACTGCTTCAGGAATGTCATCTGATCAGGATGCCAATGATATTTGAGGAACAGAAGGAAGTTTAAGTTAAGAGAAAAACTTGGGGGCCTTTCTGCATATATGCATCTCTTTCCTCATTCAACACTACAATCTTCTTTCTCTTTTTTTTCCTGTGTTTTGTTGATGCTGAGATCTCGATTTCACTTTTGTGAGTTTCTATAAGTCATTATTTTGCATTGTTTTGTAGTTTCTGTTTCCTCTGCACTTTCTGGTTTCTGGCTGTGACACAGCTGCCCATCTGGTTAGTTATTTCTATGTGGTCTTCATTTCAGACCTTCCTGCTTTTCTCTCTGTTTTCTTCCCTGCTGAATCTCAGCATCCCTTCCTCACAACAATAGGCAAGGAGGGCCACCTGCAGTCATACAGTTGACCATCTCTAACCTGAGGGCTCTTGCAATCACCTGTCTCCAAGTGGTCATCCTCAGGAATCTGCAAAGATGGACTTAGTGTCAAGGCTCAGGTATTAACCATTCTGTTCTCAAATGCTGACACTTTTATTTGAGTAAACTCAAAGAGAAAATTGCTTAGATTAAAGCTTATTGTTAAGGCCTGGAGCGGGGAGGGAAGGTGCAGGATAGAGGGGGTCAATGCAGGGCGGGGGGAAAGAGGGACATTTGTAATACTTTCAATAATAAAGACCGATTTAAAAATAAATAATAGATCTGACTTTATGATCTTTAAATACTTTCAGAAATAATATGTTTTACAAAAAAAAAAAAACACACACACACAACAACACACAAAATAAATAAATAATAAAAATGTGCTAGAACCACAGGTACCTTGTCTACAAAACAAGAGAAGTACAGACAGCCCAGGGTTTGAGTGGTTTTGAAAGGCTGAGTATGCAGAACTGATGACGTTAATGACACTGGTCATTTTTTTCTCCCATAAACATTATTAATCTTCCAATGTCCAGACTGGGGTTTTATTACAATCTTACCACACCACTCAGCTCTTATTTATATACAGTCTCACACTGTTTTCTAAACATTTAATGTCAAATTTATTGCTTTTACTAGAATTTGAGCTCTTTGAGATCAGAGGCCTGTGTCATGATTCTTCTGAATACTTCATAAGACAGATATTGCTGAAGAGAAGCCAGTTACATAAATTCTTGGTTCACATATGTTAGCTATGTGATTATAAAATAAGATGCTTTTTATTTAATTGAAAATAATAAAGAACAAAATGGAAAGAGACCTCACGCTCTTGAGAACTCTGTCAGACTGCTTTGGGAAAAATGGAAAGAGAAGCAGCATAGATGAAACTGAAACAATTTCCCTATTCTTTAGTGCAACGATTTTCAACTAGTGTGCCGTAAGAATTTTTAAAATAGGCAATGCCTATCTACTTAGGGACACTGACCTCTTTTCCCTTAGATTGTCAAATAAAAAAATGACAACAGCCAAAACAACAAAAGCTATCTAATGTTAATGAATCAGAATTATACCTATACTAGGGCCCCGGTGCATGAAATTCGTGCCGGGGGGCGGGGTGGTGTGTCAATCCAGGACTGCTGGCTCCCAACCACTCGCCTGTCTTCCTTCCTGATTGCCCCTAACCTATTCTGCCTGGCAGCCTGATCACCCCCTAACCACTCCCCTGCCAGCCTGATTGATGCCTAACTGCTCCCCTGCCAGCCTGATTGCCCCTAACTGCCCTCACCTACAAGCCTGGTCACCCCTAACTGTCCTCCCCTGCAGGCCTGCTTCCCCCCAACTGCCCTCCCCTGCAGGCCTGGGTCCCCCCAACTGCCCTTCCCTGCAGGCCTAGTCGCCCCCAACTTCCCACCTCTGCAGGCCTTGTCACCCCTAACTGCTCTCCCCTGCAGGCTTGATCACCCCCAACTGCCCTCCCTTGCAGTCCTGGTTCCTCCCAACTGCCCTCCCCTGCTGGCTATCTTGTGGCAGCCATCGTGTGTCCACATGGGGGCAGCCATCTTGTGTGTTGGAGTGATGGTCAATTTGCATATTACTCTTTTATTAGATAAGATAGAGGCCTGGTGCATGGGTGGGGGCTGGCTGGTTTGCCCTGAAGGGGGTCCTGGATCAGGGTGGGGGTTCCCTTGGGGTGTGGGGTGGCCTGGGCAAGGGGCCTGTGGTGGTTTGCAGGCTGACCACACCCCTCAGCGACCCAAGTGGAGGCCCTGGTATCTGGGATTTATTTATCTTCTATAATTGAAACTTTGTAGTCTTCAGCAGAGGCCAGAACAGGCCAGGAAGCTTGGCTTCCTCCATCTCCAGGGAAACCCAAGCCTCCTGCTCGCTCTGTGGCCGCAACCATTTTTGTTGGGATTTATTTATCTTCTATAATTGAAACTTTGTAGCCTTGAGCGGAGGCCAGGGTCAGCCAGAGCGGGCGGGAAGCTTGGTTTCCTCCATTGCCGAGAAACCCAAGCCTCCTGCTCGCTCTGTGGCTGCAGCCATCTTGGTTGGGTTAATTTGCATACTCGCTTCTGATTGGCTGGTGGGCGTGGCTTGTGGACATAGCAGAGGTATGGCAAATTTGCATGTTTCTCTTTTATTAGTGTAGATTTTTTGTCAGACCAGCAAAAAATATATTTTGTGCTCAAGTCAACATATGTCTGTGCTTGATGGGTTTTTACTTTGCCCTGGTTTAACTCTAGGGAAATTAATGACTTGGCAATTCTTGCTCATTTCTTCTCTTTATTTTATTGTTTTAATAACCTGGATTATGCATGTCTCTCTCATATTTATTTATTTTTTAAAATTAGATTGATTAGGGGGAAGGGATCCAGAAACCATGTTTTCTCACAGTGGTATCAGGAACCCAAAGTCATCCCTCTATTATATATTACTAGAGGCCTGGTGCACAAAATTTGTGCACGGGGAGATGTGGGCAGTTCCCCTCAGCCCAGCCTTCACCCTCTCCAATCCTGGACCCCTCGGGGGATGTCCAACTGCCGGGAATTGGACATCCCTGTCACAATCTGGGACCACTGGCTCCTAACTGCTCACTTGCCTACCTGCCTGATCAATCCTCACTGCTCCACTATGCTGGCCTGGTCGCCCCTCATGGTCCCCCCTGCTGGCCTGGTTGCCCCCAACTGCCCTCCTCTGCTGGCCTGGTTGCTTCCAACTGTCTCCCTGCTGACCTGGTCACCCCACGCACCCTGCTGTTTGGTTGTTACTGTGAGGGCATCCCAACCAATTTGCATATTACCCTTTTATTAGTATAGATTTTTCTTGTAGGGCTGAAAAATTATTAGTCATGTTCTTCTCTTCTTTTCCCCTTCCTCTTCCTTCTAAGTTTTCAAAGAATTATTCTGTACTAGAGGCCCATTGCACAAAGAGATTTGTGCAATAGGCCTTCCTTCCCTTGGCTTCCAGCACCGGTTTTCCTCCTGCACCCGGGACCCAGGCCTTCGCTCTGGCCGGAGTCTGCCGCCTTTGCTGCAGGCTCCGGCCAGAGTCTGCCTTCTTCGTCTTCACTGCAGACTCAAGCTGGAGTCTGCCGTCTTCCATCTTCGTCTTTGCTGCAGACTCCGGAGTCTGCTGTCTTTGTCTTTACTGCACCGGAGTGCTGCTCCTGTAGATCCCTTCGCCCCTGCCCTCCCTCTCATAGCAGGTGTCCTGCCTGATCACTCCACTCCTGGAGCAGCTGGGTGGCCGCCATCTTTGTCCTTCTAATTTGCATATTCCCTCCTGATTGGCTTGTGGTCATAGAGGAGTGATGGTTAATTTGCATCTTTCTCTTTTATTAGTGTAGATAATTTTTTAAAGAAATGACAGCAACACTACTTAAACTATAGGGTTTCATTTATAAAGCAACCTAGGAAGAACAGAACCTATCAAAGAACATTCATTCAGTTCTTCTGTTTTCTTTATAAAGTTTTTAAAATGTCTAATAAATCTTGATGCATTTCTTGATGAGTTTATCTGCTATGTTTTATTATTATTGTTTATTGTCATTGTTATTCAAATAATATTTTTTCTCTTCTTTTAAATACAAAAGCTATTGACTTCTTCATATCAATCTTGAATTTAATTATCTCACTGTTTTATCTTGCTGTCAGTAGTTTTTCCACTTGATTTTAAGGGTTCTAAGTTATTTAGTTAATAAACAATGATATATTTATTGCCTTTTCAATTTTTATACATCACATATCTTTCTCTATTTGCAATGATTGATATCTCTAAGATAAATGTTAAATAATGGCAGTGAGTCTGGCCTTTCTGTCAATTTACTAATTTTAGTGAGATTGGTGATATTTTCTTTTTTTTAAATATATTTTATTGATATTTTACAGAGAGGAAGGGAGAGGGATAGAGAGTTAGAAACATCGATGAGAGAGAAACATCGATCAGCTGCCTCTTGCACACCACCCACTGGGGATGTGCCCGCAACCAAGGTACATGCCCCTGACCAGAATCGAACCTGGGACCTTTCAGTCTGCAGGCTGATGCTCTATCCACTGAGCCAAACCGGTTTCGGCCAGATTGGTGATATTTTCTATGAAACATGATACTGAGTTTGTATTTTTATAGATGACTTTTTCTATTTCTACTTTATTGATTGTTTTAAAATAATGATTACTAAATTCAACAAATGTCTTTTCTATGTCTAGGAAAATAAACATATGTATATGTGTGTATATATGTATATATTTATTCATATCAGTTTATTTTTCCTCCAAAGGAGCTACTTTTGAATAAGCATGAACACTTTGTATGTTATGTGCCATAGAGTCAGCTACAACTCTTGGCAACCTTATGATTGAGTAATGTCCACAATATCCTGTCCCCCATAGCCCTGCTCAGGTCCTGCAGACTCATGCCTTTGGCTTCTTTTGAGTCCATCCATCTCATATTTGGTCTTCCTTTATTCCTGCTGCTTTCCATTTTCCAGCATTATTCTCCCCTTCCCTGAAGGATTTTTCCGTCTTACGATGTGTCCAAAGTAGGACAGTTTTAGTTTAGTCTCCAAGAATGTTCAAGTTTAATTTTCTCTAGGACCTACTTGAACATCCAGGGTTTCTGTAGAGCTCTTCTCAGCACCATATTCAAATGAGTCAATTATTAACAGCCTTCTTTACTGTCCAACTTTTGTACCTGTACATAGTAATTGGGAATATGAGGGTGTGGATGATCTTGGCCTTGGTCTGTAACGACACATCTTTGCTCTTAGTGATCTTTCCTAATTTTTCCATTGTTGTCCTTTCAAGATTTAGCCTTCTCTTGATTCTTGGCTGCAATCTTCATTTGAATTGATGACTGAACCAAGGTAAACAAAATCTTTAACAATTTCAGTATCTTCATTGTCTATATTCAACTTGTATTATTTCTTTGTAGCCATGATTTTTTTGTTTTTTTGATATTCAAATGCAGTCCTGTTTTGGCCTTTTGTTGTTTCACTTTCATCAGAAGTTGTTTCAAATCATTGCTACTTTCTGCCAGAAAGATGGAGTCATCTGCATATCTTAAGGTATTAGTATTTTTCCACTAATTATCACTCCTCTTTCCTCTGAGTCTAGGATATATCATATGATATATTCTGTGCACAGATTAAACTAATAGGGAGATAAATGCACCCTTGTCTGACACCTTTGCCTACAGGAAACCACGCTGTCTCTCCATTTTCTGCCCTGACCGTGGCTTCCTATTCACAACACAGATTGCACATCAATACGAATAAGGGCTGATGTACAATCACTTCTTTCAGTGCAACCCATAGTTTTTCATGATCTGCACAGTCAAAGGCTTTACTGTAGTCTATAAATCATAGACTATTCTTCTAAAATTTTTTGGATCACTCTAATAACAGTTCGAAATTAGATCTTGAGTACCTCTTCCTTTTTTGAACCCAGCTTGAACATTAGCATTTCTTGCTTCATGTAAAATAGAAGCCATGCTTGCATCATCTTGAGCATCCCTTTAATTGCCTGGGAAATTAGGACTATGCTCTGATAGTTACAGCACTCCTTGGCACCTCCTTTCTGAAAGATTGAGAGATATATTGATCATTTTTAGTGTGTAGGTCATTGTATTTTTTTTCCATATTTGTTGAAATATTATAGTTAGGGATTTAACAGATTCATTCTATGTGGCTTGAAATAATTCTATAGGTATCACACCTCCCCCCTGGTGATTTATTTTTGCCAGTATTTTCAAGGCAGCTTTCACTTCACTTGCTATAATTATAGATCCTTCCTCCTAGGACTCAACTTCAAAGGTATCTGTCAAAGGTTGTCTCTTCTGTAGAGATTTTCAGTAGTGTTTCCACCTTTCCTTTATCTTCCCCTGGTCAAATAATGTGCTTCCTTGTTAGTTGTTCAGCATTCCTACTCTAGGTTTGAATTTCCCTTTTATTTATTTAACCTTCTGGTAGAGATCTCTTACTTTTTCCTTTTTTGTTTTCTTCTTTCACCTTATATTGATGATCATAATAGTTCTCTTTATCTGTACATGATAGTCGTTGAAAATTTGCTTTTGACACATTTTACTTTTGTGTCTTGCCTACCTTTAATAATTTTTAGTGTTTCTTCTTTCATCCAACTCAACTTTTCTTTCCTTTTACTTCTGGCATTGCCTTTTTACATTCTTCACTAACAATATTTCTAGTTTCAGCCCATAGTTCTTCTGGTTCTCAGTTAGTTTAAATTTAACAATGCAAACCTGTTTTTATATGGACTTTAAATCCATCAGGAATACTGTCCTATATAATAAAAGGCAAATATGCAAATAGACCAAATGGCAAAACAATTGAACAACCAAACAATTGGTCACTACGATGTGTGCTGACCACCAGGGGGCGTGTGCGGAACATGGCGGGTGTTGGCTACGGTAGGATGGTGGAGCAGTTGAGCGGGGATGCCTTACCAAGGTGGGGCACTGGTCACTGTCATGGGGGCGAGCCTCTGGTGGTTACTGAAAATTCTTTGCTCCCGTGCTGCGGTCCCTCCTGGTGCTTGCACCTGCTGCTGGCACCTGTCCTGCTCACACCCACTTCCAGTGACGGCCCCACTTGCACCCGCAGCTGGCGCTGGAGCTGCCACTCGCACCCACTGTTGGTGCCTGGCGCCGGTCCCAATCACTCAGCATCATCAGCGAGTGCGAGAGGCAGCTGACAGCCCTGATCATCCCTGAGGGCTTCTCCACCTCTCCCTGTTCCTAAGGGGCAGCTGCCGCTGATTGCACCCACTGACAGCACCGACCCCACTTGCACCCGCTGCTGGTGCTGGCCCCAATCTCTCTGCGCTATCAGTGGGTGGGAGCGGGGCCGGAACCATCAGTGCGTGGGAGCGGTGGTAGGAGCGGGGCTGCCGGCGGACAGGGGACCGGGGACCATGGTGGTAGGGGCCAGGCGGGGTCATGGAGGATGGGCTGAGACCTGCCTCTGTGCCTACTGCAGCCTTGCAGCCCACAGTTCCTTTCAAGGTGCATGATTTGTGCACTGGGCCCCTAGTTACATTATATTTTGGCACTACAATTCTTTAATGTTCTTCTTCAGTTTTACTGTAATGTTTGATATTAAAAGTTCATGATAAGTACCACAATCTGCTCTTGATTCTGTTTTGGCAGAGAGAACAGAGATTTTTCAACTCCTGCTTGCAATTACATAGTCTATTTGATTTCTATATTGGCCAGCTGGTGATGTATGTTCGATTGTTTGAAGCATGTGTTTATGATGGACAAGTTGTTGGCTTTGCATAAATCTATGAGCTCATCTCTTGCTTCAATTCTGATCCCTACTCCAGATTTTGGTATGTGATCAATTTCTTCTTTGATACCTACATAAAAACTTTCAGTTTTACTTCTGCTGACTCTGTAGTTGGAGCATAGACTTGGATAATGGGCTATGTTAATAGGTTTTCCTAGAAGTCTGATTGGTAACATTCCTTTAGATCTTGCACTGTAGCTCCCAACTGCCTGCTACATCTTGCCTCAGTATTAAAGCCACTCACTGTCTTCTGAGTTTGTCATTTCCAGAGTAAAACACTTGATAGTTGCCTAACTGGAAATGTCCCATTCCAGCTCGTTTTAGTTTGCTATCACCAATCACTGCAATGTTTATTTCTTTTTATTTTTTGGGTTTCAACCCTCCTTCTTTCATTTATTACTTTTCCAGAGATTTATTGAAGAATAATTAGCAATTAAAATTGTATGTATTTAAAATATACAACATTATTATATGTACATACACACACTTATATAAATTATTACCACAATTAAGTTAAAACACTTTTAGCACCTCATATAGTTGACTCTTTGTGTGTGTGTGGTGAGAATGCTTAAGATCTACTCTCAGCAAATTTCAAGTGTATAATATCATTTTATTAATTATAGTCACATGCTGTACATTAGATCCTCATAATTTATTCATATCTCAAAGTTTGTATCTTTTGGCCTACACCTCCCCATTTTTACCACTGTTATGCCCCAGCAACCACCATTCTACTCTGTTTCTATGAGGTCAGCTTTTTTGTTTGTTTATTTGTTTTAGATTCCACCTAAAAATTATACTACGTAGTATTTTTTTTTCTCTGTCTGGCTTATTTCCCTTAGCATAATGACCTCTAGGTTCATTCTTATTATCACAGATCAGTACACCTTCCTTAAATGCACATTGAAGACCTTAAACACGTAATTTCTTTTTAAAAAATCATTAGATAAATCAAACATTTATACACAAGTCATTTCTTTCTAAACATTGCAAATCAGATCTTAAAATACTGTACTACATTGGCTATCCCAAATAATGCTTCATAGAACACTAAATGTGTACACTTCTCCATGGATGGAATAAAAAGATAACTGTAGCCACATACATTGGGGAACTTATTTTCCTGTTAGCACATCACAATACCCTTCTACCATATGAAAGCTTCAGGGGTACCAAGTAAAACATTTCTTTATCTTAGTATAATCTAGCATTTCTGACACTTAGATTTCATTTTTCTTCCCCTCCCTCCCCCCTCTCCCTCCCTTTTGCACTGCAATGTTTAGAAGTCCCATTTCTTGCTTTAAAATCTCCAGATGACCTTGGTTCATGCTTTTATGTCCCCATTGTGTGTGTCATGCACACTATACTTTAACCTTTGTGCACACCAGCCGCTAGACATCCTTCCGGCCTTTGTCTAATTGTGTCATTAGAAGCAATGCTATTCATACTTGTTCTCTACTTTCCCTCAGTAACTATTTGAGAGCTTTCAGACCTGGAGTCTCATCTTTCAGCACTATCTCATATTTCACATTGGACTGTCTGAACAATGGGTTTTCAAGGCAAAACAAAAAGACAAAAATAAAAAACAATAAGAAAAAGTGCATCAGTGGCTTCTGCTACACAATGTGTGGGTCCAAAACACATGCTCAGGTCCTTGGTCTTGCAATCCCCGAACACCTGTGAGATGTAAGTGTTCCTGTGGGACATGGATGCTTCATCCTTGCATTAACACATTCATATTTATATTGTATTACATGTTTTATTCTAGTAGGTTGTGTTACCTCTTTATATCCATCTGCCTTAGGCTCTGCTCTTTTAATCTCAGTGTGCTGTATTTTCAGTTTATGTTAAAAATTTGTCCCATAGTGTTATGTGTTTTACTATTAAAAGTAGAACACTGAAACCCTCTATAATTGATTTCCTAAAGTAAATAATATTGCTTATTTTTTCTGTATATACAATATGTTCTTTCTTTGTCTTTTTTGCACTTACATTTGCATTTATTTATATACTAAAGGCCCAGTGTATGAAATTTGTGCACTTGTGGGGGTGGGTCCCTCACCCTGGCCTGTGCCCTCTCACAGTCTGGGAGCCCCGTGACAATCAACCCAAAGAGGTAGGCCCTGCCCACCTGGCTGGGGCTCTGTGATGGATCAGCGTCCCTGCAGAAGGAGGCCCTGCCCACCTGCCGCAGCGCCGCTGTGGGGAAGCCTGGGCCTCCTTTTTGGTGGGTGATCGTGGAGCCCCCAGATTGACTGCCCTGCCAGCCAGTGGCCTGGGCCTCCCTCTGCAGGTAAATCACGTGATCAATGGTGACCTGCAGAGGGAGGCACCTCCTACCCGCCGCAGCCTGCCAGTCTGTAGCCTAGGCCTCCCTCTTTGGGGTGATTGTGGATCCCCCCGATTGATCGATCACCACACTGGCCAGTGGCCTGGGCCTCCCTCTGCAGGGCAATCATGGGGCGATGGCCATGCCCATGACCAATTGCATCACACCCGCCTTGGCTGGCCTGGAGCCAGTGGGTGTCATAGCATGGTTGTCCAGACCGTCTTTCTGCTGTTGGGCCATTTGGTTGATTTGCATATTACGCTTTTTATTATTATAGATCTAGCTACATAGACCGAAGACCATGAGTTTCAGTCCACTAATACATCCAACTCTAATCCATCATCACAAGAGGCTTACTCTAGTTTTCTCATTTTCCCTTCTCTGGCAATAAATTTTGTTTTAAATCACTAGTTCTAATCATTCTTTTTTTTTTTTTTTTTAAGTAGAATTCTTAGCAACAGGAGAGTGACTCTATACTCTGCTGTTTTCTAAGGGTGCAGATTTAGGGTCTGCCTAAATCAATTAAATAGTATTTTAAAAAAACTATATTGAATCTTTCTTTGTCTTTTTAATGCTACATTCTAGTCCTGATTGTTTAGGAGTTTTAATATATTTCATGCTCCTTTCTGCTGTTTTTAATTTGTTTGGTTTTTAGTTATATCTTGCAAGAGAATCTTATTTAGGGCTATTATTTGCCTTCAAACTGGGTAGAATGATTGTCCTTGTCTTGATCTTAGGATCTTCTTCTCAGATTGTAAGCTGTTTGTTTTTTTTTTTTTAATTGGCAAGATAACTAATGTGTGAAAAAATGTGTTTGATTTTGTGGATAATACCATTAGGTGAATTAACTGTGTACAGTTTGGCAAGAGATTCTACATTTAGGATGAAAAAGAGCTCAGGATTTCACTTCTTTTCCTCAAATATATTACAGAACAGAGAGCTCCTTGCCAGGTTTGCCTGGTTTCCTCTTTTTATTACCCTTTTTCCATTTTACTAGGAATGGTTGAGGAGATTCCTGTGCTCAAGGTGCTAGTTTCAGAAAATTATATGTAGAGTCTCAGTGCAGCTCCTGAAATACTCTAAATGTTTAATAAATGAGAGTTGCTGTTATTTGTATTCATTTATTTGACCAAGTTTCTTATTTAATATTTGATTATATTGCAGTCCCAAATGAAGTTATTGTTTTTTATTCCATTTACAATTATATAACTCATAAAATATTTTTGTTATTGTTCTAGCTCTAAGGTTTTGTTTGTATGCTTTTACTCAAAATTGCCTTTTCTGACTGTTATCTTTTTGGATTCTGGTTGTACTAACCATATTTATTCCTTTATTCTTTATATTCTGTTTTCTTCATTGATCATGGAGCTCTTTAGCTGACTAGGATCAAGTGGCTTCACTTTTTTGCCATTGATATTTAGAGAGTGGGTGGGAGGAGGAGAGACAGAGAGAAACATTAATGTGAGAGAGACACATCAATTGGTTGCCTGCCACATGCACCACAACCAGGGTCTGGGATCGAGCCTGTAACCAAGGGACATACCCTTAACCAGAGTCGAACTCGGGACCCTTCAGTCTGCAGTTCGACACTCTATCCACTGAGCCAGCTAGGCTAGTGGCCTCACGTTCCTCAGCGAATCCTCCACTCACTTTCTCTCCCTTCTTTCTATAATCTCAGTCTTCAGAAGGCCTCTTCACTTTTGCATAACACCAACAGCTTGAAGTATATCTCTAACCAGATACAAATCATTTCATCCTCTTTGATGATTTCATGCAAATAAAATATAAACGGTGTGTATGGATGAGAACCTACTTTTCTCCCTACAGGCTTTTTGATGCCTCAGAGTTTTAGATGTGGAAGGCATCAGAGACCAGCAACATACCATCATTTTGCAAAACTCAGGCTGGAGACAGTAGGTCAGTGACTCAGTCATACAAAATGACTTATGCAAAGACTACCTAGTTTGTATACATTTTTGGAATTTTCTGATTTATTTGAAATGCTCAAAGTTCAATTTTCTAAATCTCCATCCCCAAGCCTGGGAAAGCCTCTGAGGTCACAAGAACTTTGGAAAGAAGGCTAACTTCAATAGCTTTTTAAAAAAAGAGTAGTTGGGGTTTCTTCTGGTGAAGAATCAGCATTAACATTGTAGCTTTAAGACTCCATGTGTGAGTTACACGGAAACTACATTTCTCCTCTGTGCTTTAGTAGAGCGTGTCTAGTTCCTCTCACGTCCTACAAAAAGAACTGACAGAAATGTATTTCATATAAGAGCAAGTGCTAATGATTCATAGAATAGTTTATGGCCAGAAGTTAAGTTAGTATCAATCATACAAAATATATTTATTAAAGTTACCACAAGAAGTGTATGCTTGCAAAGATGATATGTATAGATATATGCATATATACAGTATATTCCATAGGAATTTCCCACTTATGCCTCTTACATATGCATAATAGTACACACCACACATTTGTATGACAAGAGAGATCAATCTTGCTCAGCATTGCTTAAGTTTTTCTTTGTACTTGTGTGATTTTCAATAAATCACACTTCATTATTTATTCTCTATTTCTGTGCTTTTTCATTTCTTTCCCAAAGATAATTACATATTGATTTTATCTTCATTTCATTAATGTTACAGTTTTAATCGGCTGGGTAATTTCATTCTAAATACTTTCCAAGTAAATATTTTGGCACAGAAATGATAGATATGCAGCAATCACTTTAAAATTATTTGCAGTTATCACATGACTCCTAACACTCCACCTACAATTAATTGGGTTCTTAAAATGATTCTCTAACAGCTACGATTTTTTTAAACATCCTACTCAGCACATTTGCATAGCAAGCACCTCTAAAGAAATTTATAAATGTCTAATCTTTTCTTCTCTAACATCATTATAAATGACTTTATGACAAGTGCAAATTTTCCTCCTTGTTCTTTAAGAAGTACCAATCAGACATGGATTTGAGTGACATCTCTTTTACGGAAGAACAAAGGAGATCAGCAGCTCAAGAAAATCATAAAATACTGACTTGTTACTGTCACAATGATTGCCTAAGCTTTAAAAAAGAAACAGGCCATTAATGGCACAATGTAAATAATTGTGTAGACTCTGAGATGATTAGTTAGCAAGGTGGCGGAATTATCTTGTCAAAAATAGTGTATTTTTTAAATATTTTAAAAGAACTCTATAATATCAATCCTAATAGTGAAAATCATGACATCCAGCAGTACAGTGCCCAGAATAATGATAACTAAAGATAGGCTTCTGTATGTTTCCACAAAAAAATGCTTACAAAGAAAATACTAAGGTTATTCTCTCTGTCTCTCAATCTTTAGTTCTCTATAAAATCTCTCCTAGCAGTTGAGCTGTGTCAAAATTGAAATGTCACATCTTTGAATCTGAGGCATTCCTGCTAAAACAAGTCCCGTTTTGTTTATGAGCCATTTCCATCGTCATTATTGCCATTGGTATAATCCTTCCTATCTAATAAAAGAGTAATATGCAAATTGACCATCACTCCAACACACAAGATGGCCGCCCCCATGTGGTCAAAGATGGCTGCCCCCATGTGGACACAAGAAGGCCACCACAAGATGGCCAGCAGGGGAAGGCAGTTGGGGGGACCAGGCCTGCATGGAGGGCAGTTAGGGGCGACCAGGCCTGTAGAAGAGGGCAGTTGGGAGTGACCAGGCCTGTAGGAGAAGGCAGTTGGGGAAACCAGGCTGGCAGGGGAGGGCAGCTAGGGGCAACCCGGCTGACAAGGGAGGGCAGTTAGGGGTGACCGGCCCAGTAGGGGAGGGCAGTTGGGGGCAACCAGGCCTGCAAGGGCGGACAGTTAGGGGTGACCAGGCCGGCAGGAGGGTAGTTGGGGGTGACCAGGCCTGCAGGGGAGGGCAGTTAGGGGCAATCAGGCTAGCAGGGGAGCAGTTAGGCGTTGATCAGGCTGGCAGGGGAGTGGTTAGGGGGTGATCAGGCTGGCAGGCAGGCAAGCGGTTGGGAGCCAGCAGTCCTGGATTGTGAGAGGGATGTCCGACTGCCCGTTTAGGCCCGATCCCACCGGGCAGTCAGACATCCCTCGAGGGCTCCCAGATTGGAGAGGGTGCAGGCTGGGCTCAGGGGCCCCCCACCCCATGCACGAATTTTGTGCACCGGGCCTCTAGTAGATTATATAATCGATCACTTATTCTGTGCTAGTAATTGTTCTGAATGTTTTACATTTTAAAAATCTCATTTATTTCTCAGAGCAACCCTCTGGAATAGTTACTCATTTTGTAGATGTGAAAATTATGTTTTGGAGACTATAAATAACTTGGCCAAAGTCACTTAGCTAGTATGGGACAGAAGTAGGATTTGTATACAAATCAGTCTTCATTGCCTTAAAAAAAAAGTCTCATAGGTCATCTTTTCCCCCATATTTTTATATAATATTTGAAAACAAAATCCAGTGATTACATAGTGTTTCATCATTTAGACATGCATTTTTCTCAATCAGTCTGAAATTCCCCTTAGGGAATGTTGCTAGAAGTAGTATTACTGGTTGAAATGAATTTATTTTTTTAAAAAGTTTTTGATAAATATTGCCAAACAGCTTTCAGATATTTATACTCCTACCTGCAGCACAGGAAAGTATTCTTTTTACTTCCACCTACCTTATAATGAGTATTTTTAAAATTTGATTTATGTGATAGGCAAATATTTTTCTATTTTCTTACTGGCTATTCTTTTTAAACAGAATATTATATATGAAAACAAAAATAAAAATACATTCTCTTTAGATTGTTAGTGATTAACAAAAACTCTCAACATACTATTCTCTTACCAATATGTATTTGTCATTTCAAGCTTTAATGAGCTTATTCTGTTTATCAGAAACCCTGCAAGATTTTTACATTCAAGATAAATAAGGCCCGGTTTGGGGGCTGGGGAGCCTTGACAGGAAACTATAGGAGAGCAGTAATGCTACTGCATGTGGTGTCCTATAATAGCAGTGAAAAGGTGCTGTGGAGTCCTGAAGAGCTCCTGATTCAGGCTTCTGTTGTCCAGGAGAGCTTCATGGGGGAGATGGCATTTGCACTTTGTCTTTATAGATGAATAGAAATTTTCAAAGTAAAAATAGTTAAGAGATAAGAGTGTTGTAGAGAATACAGAGTGCATAACTGAAGGAGGCAAAAACAAAACAAAACATCAGATTCACTGAATGCTAAAAAAATGAAGTTTATTTATTTTTTGGGGGGGTCATATATTTTTATTGATTTCAGAGAGGAAGGGAGAGGGAGAGAGAGATAGAAACATCAATGATGAGAGAGAATATCATTGATTGGCTGCCTCCTGCATGCCGCTTACTGGGGATTGAGCCCACAACCCAGGCATGTGCCCCTGACCAAAATCAAACCCGGGAGCCTACCAGGCTGACACTCTATCCACTGAGCCAAACCAGCGAGGGCTAAAGAATAAAAAGTTTTAATGAGCATTGAATGAGTGTTCTCAGAACTACAAAAAATGGCACATGAAAGATTGTAGCAAGGCATGAAAAATCTCGTTTGTGTTAGAATGAACCGTCAATAAATGAAGTCACTCTTTAATTGTAATAAACTATTTTAGCCTTGACAAGTCATTTAGAAAAGTATATTCATAATTAGAAATTCAAAATCTAGTAATTTCTTTTAATTACTCCAATTTTGCAGCAAATTATTTTTAACTATCCTGATGATGATAATTGGTACCTTCTATTCAGCGATTTAAAATCTTATTTAATAGCCACACTTGCCTCTTCCAATTTTATGTTTCACAACTCCTCAAAAATGCCCAACAGAACATCTCTTTTTCTCTAACAAACATAACACTGGCTTCAACTACAACGTTTTACTCATTTTCCGCTTGTATGAAATGCCCTCACTCTGCTCTCCTCTCCAGTCTCCGTATTTCAACTTACTCATCCAGACTAAGCATAGATACCGGCTCTTCTGTGAAGCTTCCAGCTTCTATTGGAGTGATTTCTATAGCTCTGATACCCTCTGTACCTTCAACTTTGCATTTTATGCAGCTTTCCCCCTCTGATTTCAAAGTTCATAAAATTGAGCTTTCAGGAGTTTATGTATTATTTCCCATTTTTATAGAAAAAAAAAGTAGACTGAGAACTAAATACCCTACTGATAGAATTGTGTTCATTGTTCATTCATTCATTCATTTTTCAAGTAATTATTATGTACCTAAGTACATGTACTTCTCAGATACTGAAGATCAAATGTGAACATGGTTCATGTTCTTCAGATGGAATTTCAAGTTGAATGGAGAAGCTAGATATTTAAAAAATTTTTTGAGTTACTTATATGATGGAGAAATATATCAACTCATTAACTATGGCTGGATATGGGAGTTGAGATCTATGAAATTTTGTGAATACTTTATAGGATGGAGCAAGCTTTACAGCTTGTAAAGAATAAGGTCTTTAACAGGCTATTATGTGAGATATAGATTTCAGGACAGAGGAAATAGCATATACTAATGAGCAGAAGAAAACATATTAGAGAACTTCAGGTGTGGTGATGGTTAGATTATAGGTCTAGGAATGAGGAACAACACAAAATGAAATAATAAGGTAAACTGGGGCCTTTAAAACTTGAAATGGAGTTGGGAATTTATCTTGAAGTTGAAGGGATATTTTTGAAACATTTAATCAGTAAGAAGCCAAGATCACATTTCTGTATTCAAAATATTACCCTTTTTGAATGGTAGAAATGGATCAAGGATAGCAAAAATAAAAGGCAGGGTATAAAATTATGATCTATTTTAGTTGTCCAGGTGAGAAATCTTTAGGACTTTATGATTGGTAGTGGGAAGAGACAAAATAATATTTATTATAAATGTATTTTTTTTCCCCCAGAAAGAATAGACAGGATTTTGTGACTCAATATAGCAAGTGAGGGAAGAGAAAAACCAAAAGATAAAACCCCGATTTTTTATTTTTATTACTAGAGGCCCAGTGCATGAACTTTGTGCACTGATGGGGCGGGTTCCCTCAGCCCGGCCTGCGCCCTCTCACAGTCCGGGATCTCTCGGGGGATGTCTGCCTGCTGGCCTAAGTCGGCAGCCAGACATCCCTCTCGTAGTCTGGGGCTCTCACAGTCTGGGACCCCTTGTTCCTTACTGCCCGCCTACAGCAGAGACGGGAAAGGCTTCTGCCACCACCGCTGCACTTGCTAGCCATGAGCCTGGCTTCTGGCTGAGCAGTGCTCCCCCTGGGGGAGTGCACTGACCACCAGGGGGAAGCTCCTGTGTTGAGTGTCTGCCCCCTGGTGGTCAGTGCACATCATAGCTGACCAGTCGTTCTGGTCGTTCCACTGTAACGGTCACTTAGGCTTTTATTATATAGATTTTTTTTTTCGCTTAATCAAGTGGTGCAGTAAGCAAGAAAAGAAGGATAGGATGAGAAACTATTTGAATGATGGATATAATGACTTCTGTTGATTTACAGGCTGCTATGAGTCCAGGAAATAGTCATGTAAAACAAGCTATTGCATATATTTGCTTTGGTTTTAGAAGAAAGATCTGGGCTGAGGATTTAAATTTGTAAGTCAATAGAATGGAAATGTGTAAAAAGCACTCAGGAAGACAGTAAAGAATGAAAAGCACAGCGGGCCAGACATACACTCTGGCTCTTGAGGGACATCAGTGGTTAAGGGGTCTCATTCCTTCTCATATGTCCATTGATAAAAATCTCTGTCTCAATACAAATCAGAGACCTATTTTTGGGCAGGGGGCAGAGACTCCAGGAGCCTATATTCATTCCAGGTGAATCCAAATCAACCTCTCTTATTCTCTCTTTGTGACCTAGAAACGGAGTTCAAAATAAGATTAAGAGTAACTAATTTTACTTTTTTATTTTTTAAATATATTTTTATTATTGATAGTATTACAGGCATCTCTCATTTTCCCCACCTTTATACCCCTTCTCCAAACCTCCAACAATAGTCTTCACTACCCTATTGCCCTTGTCCATGGGCTATGCATATAAATATATCAGTTCTTTGGTTTATCTCTTCTCATCCCCCTAACCCCACATCGAGGTATGGTCAGTCTGTTCCATGCCTCCATGCTTTGGATCTTAAGAGCAACTGATTTTATATTGACTGCTTTAATACACCGTACTAACACCTTTTCCTTTTTAGAACTTCACATAGTGATGAAAAGAAACTCATAGGAAACTTGGCTAACTTTTGTTAATATCTAGCCTTATAGTCCTTGCTAAACAAATTTCAGGCTTAAAAAAATCCTTCTACCCATAAGAAGTGAGGTGAACCCTGACTTGGAATAAGACTGATAAAATAATGAAGAGGAGCTAGAGCTAGCAGTGAAAATTGAGGCAATGTGCCAAAACACTGTCACATATTTCCAAGAGTTCATGTAATGTAAGTAATGAAATAACTCATTTGCTAGTGGCCATTCCTGTAGGAGTCCTGATATCTGTGGGTTGAGGACTGAATGTGAGGAATGGAATTAGAGGGAGCTATATAGACTAGATAAGAAGAGTTCAGGGGGAAGTAAACACTGTATATAGACTATAGTCATAGGAATCTGTATTCTCACATTTGTTCCTTATCATGCTTATCTTTTCTATTTCTACTGTGACACTCCCTCCCTCCCACAGCTCCTCATTTGCCTTACAGTTTTTAGCACTGAGCATGCATTCTGGTTAATAAATACTCATAAATTTGAAGGAAATATTTTAATCACTTAATGTTTCTAGGGTATATGCAAACTTTGGCTCATATTCACAAATGAATATGTAAGGTTTTGTTCCTAATTTCATTTCTTCATATTTCATATTCAAGTTTTATAACTTACTGTTACGTTTTTAAACTTCAAACACTAATAATATATTTACTCATAAGCCATTTGAAATGCTTGAATTCTAAAAAATAGACTTATAATATTTTGCTAATAAAGGAATGCTGAGGTGTAGGAAATATGTTCAGCATAGTTATTTAGATTTCTTCTTATTTTAAATTTATGAAAATTGACAGCCCTGTTTTTTTTATCCAGAGGCAATGCTTCAGGCATTTTTTTCTATTTTCATCATTATGTACAGAAAAATATAAATGTGTTTATCTTAAAAGTATTTGAAGTTCCTGGTGCTCACATTTCATTCTAGTTTTAGGATCTTCTTTATTATGTGTACAGGTGCTAACTATTCAAGGACCATACCATGTTAAGTGTTCTAAGAGTATTTGTGTTTCTTAATAAGACACTGAAAATCGAGACTAACTCTAGAAATAAAGTAACTGCCTGTGTTATGCTCTACCTATTACTTTCAAATTAAGAATAGAGATATCAATTTTGTACAACAAAATAAATGTTAGAATTCTATGCTTTGGATTTGGAGAAGGTGAAAAATGCTTCGTTTCTATGAGTGAGTTCCACCAAAACTAGATATATGCCCTACCTTTTAGTTTCTATTGCTGTGTAACAAACTATTTCAAAATGTAGTGCTTAAGACAATAAGCATGGTTTTTGCTAATATTCAGATAGAACTTGGGTGGTTGTTTTTCTGCTCCATGTATCATCAATCTCTCAGGTGATTGTAGTAAAGCACTTACTACAATCAGGATGCTGGGCCTGCACAGTCACTAGGGCCTCACTTGTCTAGCACTTTGGCAAGGATGGTTTGGACCCTGAGCCTCTCTTTCAATCTCCATGTGGCTATCTGCACATGGTCTGCCTGAGCTTTCTTACCTGGTAGGTCCCAGGACCAAGAATGCTGAGCAGCAGAGGAAAAGCTGCAGATCTTTTCAAGCCCAAGCTTAGAAATTGCACAGCACCACTTTGGCTGCATCCTGTTCATCAAAACAAGCCACAAGGTCAGTCCAGGTCCAAGGGAAAAGGATCTAACCTTCATTCCTTGATAGGGGACTGGCGAGGTTCGACTGCAGATGAGCATATGAGATAGGAAACGTTGTTGTGCCCATTGTTATAAAACCGATTGATTGTATTTGGGTTTAGTTTCCCTCATTTTATTGGGGCTAGATTTTCTTCATTTGTAAAATGAGGTGGTTAATTCATTTGTGCAACCTATAATTAATTACTAGACAGTTATAATAGACTGTTGAATAAAACAGATACAGCTTTTGTCCTATGGAACTTATCTTTGGATTGGACTAAGTCAAGTTTAAGATTTCCTCTCTTGGAATATTTAATGGTATTTAAAAACGAAGCAAAGTTTCATAGCCATAGTTTCTTACTGGGAACATGCTGTATCCTAAAGAACATTTTATTGTCCAAGGTAGAATAGTTTTCTTATTTAGATTTTTAAAAAGGCAACCTGATTGCAACAGATACTGTTATGCTTCATTATTTTAGTTAGTGCTATTGCCATATACACCAAACATAAAGGAGAAGCTTACGCTCTGAACAGTTAAAACTTGGGTGAGTAAAGTAAGATGCATTGGTTGGAGTTCTAAAAACTAGCCAAGAATAAAATAAAGGGGCAATTGTTTTTAATTTATCTTTTCATTTCCTAGATGGGTAGTTAGACAATAAATGACAGGAAAAATACTAACATTTTTCTCATTTTTCACGAACTGATAGTAATGAAAACACAAAATTATGCTGTCCAATCTATCAACATCACCATTTATAATAAAATGAAATTAGCCAATCTTGTATCACACCTTTCCCTAGCCATTGTATTTAGCCTTTCAAAATCTTATGGCTGTAGTTTGAAAAGTCAATTACTCAGACAAATGAGGCTGATGAATTAACTAATTTGTATTCTCTCTAACTGTTTTGATGAAACTTCATAAACATGCTGTTAGTTCCATTCCTCTGAGCTTTAAATAGTTTACTGTTTGTGACGATAAAAGGACGACAGGGAATATTTTAACATATGCCATATTCAAACTGAGTGAAATATGACAGTTTATAATCTGTGAGAAGATTGATCTTTGAAAAATATTTGCATATAAAGTACCTGCTATAACACCATATTTTAAAGGCCCGAAGTGGTGTCACTTAGTATGCTGCATAAATAACATGCTGTGTGTATTTTTTCTTGTTTGCACATAAAAATACCTTTTCCTTCTCAGACTATTTTGTATTTTATAATTAATAATGTAAAGATAAGACCTGTGGAGATAATAACCAAAATGAAATTGCAGTTGCTCTGTTTGAGGGAAAGAAATGCTATAGTAATTTATTTGAAAGATATAACCTACACATAAATATGTAAGTGAAAAAAAATGTACTTAGAGAATTTTCTTACACTGTTTTCATTCAGGATTTTCCCTTTTGAAGTATAGGGAATGGCAGAAAGCTTTTTAAATTTTAGTCATGAAAAGTTCAGGGGTGATATTTTCTTTATAATTTTGTACTGTTTAATTTTAATATTAACATTTAGTGAATAGACTTACCTATGCAGTCCTATGGATTTAACACCTGAATAGATTCATATAATCAACACCACGATTAGGTACAGAACAGTTATATCACCCCAAAACTGCCTGTGTTTCCCCTTTGTCATCACTCCCTCGCCTCTTCATCTCTGACAATCGCTAATCTGCATTTTGTCATAATAGTTTTATTTTTTAAGAGTATTATAGAAATGTAACCATACCTCATGCAACTTTTTGAGAATGGCTTCTTCTACTCAGCATAATGCATTTGAGATTCATTCAAATAGTTGCTTATATAAGTAGCTTATTCCTTTTTATTGTTGAGTAGTATTCTGTTGTGTAGATACCCTGTTTCCCCGAAAATAAGACAGCGTCTTATATTAATTGTTGCCCCCAAAGACACGCTAGGTCTTATTTTCAGAGGATGTCTTATTTGTCCATGAAGAAGAATATGGTACACATTTATTGTTAAATGAAAATAAAGGAAATTTATTACCTGTATACGGTACGGTAGTACGGTAGTTGTCAACACAAACCAGACAAACTGTGAATCCTACAGTATCAAGAATTTACTCATTTATTCAATGACAATCATGTCATCATCTTCTGGAACATCATCATAACAATCCAATTCCTGAATTTCCTGGTGAATTTCTTGTGACTCCATTTCTTTCAGAATCAGTGGACCAAATCTCTCATGTTTAGCAATAGCACTGTCTTTAAATGAGTACTTCTTGTCAAGGTAGCCTGCTCACAGTGCATTTGCAATACAACTGTCAGTGATTTTCTCCCATGAATTCTTCACACAACTCACAACTTCTTGCAGTTTAGGTTTCACAAAGTTTCCACGCTGATTTCTCTCCATTCTATTTTCAATGTAGTCATTAATTTCCATGTGCAAATTGTCTTTGAATGGCTTGTTTATTGCAATTTCAAGAGTCTGGAGATAGGCCGTCATTCCTGCGGGAATCATTATCTGATCTATTTTTCTTTCGTGAAGAAATGTCTTCATGTCTTTAGCGCAGTGAGTGCTGGCTGCATCCCAGACTAGCAGACCTCTTTGGCTCCCTCGCATAACAAATGGCAGCATTAAATCGACCCACTTCCTTATAACTGCTTGTGTGGCCCAGGCTTTTTCAGTTTCAAGAATAAAAGTGCCCAAAACACGTTCAATCTTTTCCTTCTTGCCCTTAGAAATGATTAAAGGTGGGATTTTAGTGCCATCTAGACAAATTGCCAAAATACAGGAAACAAGTGCACTTTCGTAAGCAGTGGAGGGAATGTATGCTCAGGAGGCACCCTGCTGTTCAATTGTTGTTTGAGATGATTGGCCCATAAACACTGCAGTTTCATCCATAGCAATCATGTTGGAAAGATTGTATTTAGAGAAGTCAGCATCATCAATAAAGGACTTGAATGCAAGTGCTCTCTTAATAACTTGAGTATCTTCAAACCTAAACAATGTTGTAGATCTTCTTAAAGACAGTTCACTTCGCTGAAGGAAATTATCCAGCCAGTGTTGTGATGCTTTAAAGTCTTCGGGGGCTATGTCAAACTGTGGTGCCATTGCAAGGGCAAATTCTTGAATCTGAGCCCTATTCACAACCAAAGCCTTTGCTCTCCTGTCAACAACCTATTCACAGATCAGGTCTTCCAGCTCGGAAAATAATGGTTGACAACCTGATCCACACTTGCGCTTTTTAGCATTTCCCTTGTCCACTTGTTTAATGAGGTTACCATACTCTGCTCACCATTTTCGGACCAATCGGATACTCAACGTCTTCTCTTTGCAGAAAGCAGTAAGATTTTGGCCCCAAGAGTCTTCCACGATTCCTTTCTTGTACTCCATGGAGTAGCTTTTTCTTTTTGCGCTCATTTCTAGGGGTAAAAAAAAAGGAATTGGGGTATCAAGGTGGGGGGAGGGGGATCACTCAAAATGACACAGGTGGGATGAGAGGGGGGAATCAAAATGGCACAGGAGAATCAGAGGGGTATTACCATTTTAGTAACCCCTTTTGATCCTCCTGTGTCATTTTCATTGTCCCCTCTGATTCTCCTGTGTCATTTTAAGTGATCCCCCTCCCCCCACCCCTGTGCCACTGAACACCTTCACCAGACATCCCCCCTACCCCTTTATCAGACATTTACCCCCTGGGGCCTGCCTGGGGACTGTCACTGGGCTTGCTGGGGCCTGGATCTGGGCTGGAGCAGGGTCTGCCACTGACTGAGAACCTTCAGTCATCATGAAGGCGGCTGCGAGCATCAGGTAGTGTCACCAGAGACAGACCAGCACTCACCACCTTCACCACATCCTGTCCGCTCTAATCCTCCTGTTCTTCTACACGCATCTGCGAAAGTCTCCTCCTCTCTCCCACCCCGCACTCACCGCTCACTCCAACCTCCACTCCGCCTCCACACAGCAGTGACATCAGGACTCCGCGTAATGTCACTGGTTGCTAGACGCCAGTTGGGGCGGCCCTAGCGACCAGTTTACGGTAAATTGATTTTCATTCTGAGACAGAGCCTGGGGCCTTATTTTTGGGGGATGCCTTATATTTCACTCAGAAGGAAACCTGTAAGTAGGTCTTATTTTCGGAGGATGTTTTATTTTCGGGAAAACACGGTATATACCAGTTTGTTTATCCATTCACCCAGTGCAACACATCTGGATTATTTACAGTGTTTACTGCTTAACTATAGAGCTGCTATATGGATTTTATATAGGCATATATTTTCATTCCCCTAAGGTAAATACTCAGAATGGGATTCCTCAATTTATGGTAGGTAGTATGCTCAATTTTTTCAGAAACTGCCATGGTGGCTGAACCATTTAGCATCCCCACCAGCAAGATATTATAATTCTACTAGAGGCCCGATGCACGAAGTTTGTGCCAGGGGCTCGGCCCTCGCAGCCCTGGCTGCCTCCGTTTGCCCTCACAGCCCCTCACAGCCCCTCACAGCCTTGGCCAGCCCTCACAGCTCTGGCTGCCTTGGCTGGCCTTCGCGGCCCTGGCTTCATCCAGAAGGTCATCCAGAAGGACGTCTGGATGGTCATTCTGCTGTCTGATCTAATTAGCACATTAGGTCTTTATTATATAGGGTTTGCTTTAAGTACTTGTCAGCACTTGTCATTGTCAGTACTTTGCATTCTAGCCATTTTAAAAGGAATGTAGAAGTATCTCATTGGCATTTCCCTAATGTTTAGTGATATTGAACTTCTCCTTATGTGTGTGTGTGTGTGTGGGTGTTTGTTTGTTTGTTTGTTTTTCCCATCAGTATATCTTCTTTAGATAACCCATGCTTTCTTAAGTAGAAATTGAAAGAAATAAAATTTCTCTCAATTCCAGGGGGAAATAGACCTGGACTGATATATTCAATAATTGTGTACTAATTTTCTAATAAAACTGTGTCTATTTTTCTTTCCAAAGAGTGTTAATAGGTAAACTTATTTGCAATAGTATATTGCAAATATATCTACAGTATTTTTAAAATACTATTGTTATTACACATATACTATGTTAACGTAAAAAAACCATTGAAACCTGTAAAGAATTTTTGTGAGTTTATTTGAGCCAAACTGTCGACATATGCGGGGAAGCAGAACCTCAAGGAATTGAGATAATGCTCAGGAGTATGGCGGGTTACATTTGTATTTATACATTGCCATCAAAGGAGGGACATAGATGGGTTACATGAAATTCATTGGTGATAGAATAAGGAGGTGGGATAAAGCAAAGCTGGGAAAACCCCTGGGATTGGATAAAAAGTGAAATGATGGACACATACTTAGGTGGGTGCAGGAACAATTAACATGATAATGAAGGAATTTGTGGTATCTGTCCTGGCGCCCACCACATTTGGTTGTGCCCCAGGGGCTCCAGAAAAAGGGAAGTTACAAGTTACCCAGACATTTCAAGGGTATGTTATCATAGTTGCAAAAAAGACAGAGAGGCTCAGTTAAGGTAAAGGTTGACCTTGTCAGTGAAGATACTGGCCTAGGACGTAACTGCCCACCATAACTGCTTTTAGTTAAAGTTTAATTTCAGACCATCCTTTGTGGTTACTTTAGGTCTCTGAGTTTGCAAGACTGCCATGCAGGCCTCCCCTGAGCTTGTCAGGTCAGCATGTGGCCCCTTTCGTCCACACATGAGGTAGATATAGATATTATTGAGATACATTTACCATTGGTTTCAAACTTGCAGAGTTTGGAGGTGTGCTTTGTATAATTAATTATTCTCTGACATTGATCCAATGGCTTCTGTCAAATAGGCACTGGCATTCATGTTATAGGTCATTTTTCCTCATTGGCATTTTGTTTCCTGAGTAATTATTTCTCTCATAAGATCATCCTCTGTGAAAATATGTTCTACCTATACTACAAGTAATTGATAATGTTTATAAAGTCCATATAATGATATTAAAACAAATTGTTTTTTCATAATATTTAATGATGTACTACTATAGTAATGGTATTACCTATAATAATAGTTAATGATTTTTTAGAGCTCCTGGGGTTGAAACATCACATCTAGGCAATTCATTTTTTTTCCTTTTATCTTGCAGATATGTGAACTATGTTATATATATATATATATATATATATATATATATATATATATATATATATATGAATGCTGGCATAATGTAAGCATTCAGATATAAAAATCAAAACTATTTTATTTACTTATATGAGATCAAAACTATCTTTTAAGCTTACTTTCTCAAGGTGTAGTTTAGTAGTTGGTAGTATTAGTAAAATAAAATGTGGACTGAGTGTGACTCAATTGTTATTATTGAAACTTAAGTAGGTAAAAAGGCAGAGTTATCTAAAATTTAGTTTCAAAATTGGAGTATCACCTAAAAGGATTTCAAATAATTAACAAATACATTTTATTTTTTGTTACAAGTACTTTCTGAAGAGCAAATATACTTATTCCAGCTGCCCCCTAGGAACCCAGCTCCCACTAGTGAGGGAGAAATGTGATTCCCTGGCAACACTTGGATGGTTCCCTAGAAACAGGGTCACAGCACACCACTCAAGGAGGCCACATTGGGAAGCACTGAGATAAGAGGAGGCAGAGGGAGCTAGGGAAAATTGTGGGTAGCAGCGATATGGAATTTTTGGACTGGAACCCGGATACTTTGTCCGCCAGAGTGGAAGAATGAATCCACGGACTGAGAGTGGCATAGCAAAGGTGTAAATTTATTGAAGAACAAGTACAGACTCCCACGTGGGGAGAGGGAAGGAGTCCCAACCAATGGACTCCCAAGTAGGGAGGGGGAAAGGGTCCCACTCAGTTCCTTTTCCCTAAGGCTTAGAAAGGCTGCAGATCCTGGTGCCTTGATATCCCCTCTGATTGGTCACTAGTCCCCTAGACTGGTTACTATAGTAACTCCTGGGCTCAAAGGTCGAACTTCACATGGTACATGTAAGGTTCCCCCCCTCCCCCACTTCCTTACTGTTTTCCTATTCCCTTTGGGCTTTCTTCTTCTTCTTCTGGATGAAGAGCTTCCTTCTCTCTATTTTGTAAATATAGACCTTTTGCTGTTCCCAGCTCCCTCATTCTATGGAAATGTACCTGTTGCAGCTTTTCAGCTCCCCTATTCTATGGAAATATACCTTCTGTTGCTCCCCAGTCCTGTGCTTCCTCCATGGTCCCCTTAATTTCTAAAATTTCTAAAATTTCCTAAAACCTGTCCTTTTCACCCTCCAAAATTCCTGTTTCACTGGCTGTTGTGAACTTACGAAGTATTCCAGCTTGTACCTGCAGCTGAGAGAAAACAGCTCTGAAAGGAGAGGCTTTGTTTGCAAACAGCTCAACCAGCAAGACCTTAGGATAGAAAATCTGAAAGCTTGCTCTCAAGCACAGCGGGAGCAAGCCCTCCAGCAGTGAGTGGCAGAGCCAGTTCACCTTATCCGCGGAAAATGGCTCTCATGCATTAGTCAACTGCTCTCCTGGCAAAGGTCCCGGAGACCCTGGGAGAGGGTGAGGGAACGGCAGGAGTGGGATGATGTTTATTTCCAAACCTTCTGTGACCTGGTCAATCCTTTATCAAATTATCGCTATGGTAAGGTGCATTCACTTGTATTTTGCTAGAGATAAAGAGTGATGGATTAAACCCTTGAAGCAAGGTAGGGTGAAAGATGGAAGAATATTTTTCAGCCACTCTATTTCAAAGCCATTTATAAGCCCTGCCTGTCTGGCCTGTTAGCCCATCCATCATCCTCTGAGGCAATTCATCAATGCACTTTTGCTCTCGGATAAGTAGTTACCTTCTATTTACACTCCACGGAGGTGTTAGTACCAGGGACATTGTGGGGTCAGCTGGTGGATTGTTTCAGGTTAATGCCCAAATGAGGGTCACAGATTAAGTGAACCACAGCAAGCCAAGCTTCTCTAGCTTGAAGGAAGCTGTCCTAAATTCTTAGGGGATTAGGACAGTTAGAAAACAAGTGCGCCCCTATTGAAAGTGATTCTCTAACACTGGAGACCTGTTTCAGTGAAAAGTCATATTAGTGCATATTTTTAGTCCCCACAGAAAATTAAATAGAAATGTGTGGCCAAGTCCCTTTCTCAGCTGAGACAAGGAGAACCGTATAAAAGCCGCTACCAGTGACCTTCATATAAAACAAGATACGGTTGGCAGCTGTGAAATCACAAAGAGTTTTGGATTCTATTAGCTTTTCTTCCTTCTGGCCTGCTCTGAATGTGCACCCAGCTTGCCTGGAAGTCCTACCCCTCCATGCAAGAGAGAAAGCACTTTAGGCTCCTGCTTCCTTCTCATTCACTACTTATTTTGGAGACTTGGAAAAGCAAATGAGAATGCTACAGAGGAAAAGAGCATTCTGAGATGTCCCAGATTAAATTACCACAGTCTGGAGGGTGGGAGAAAGAGACAAAGGAGTTAATGGGTTAACAGGTGTGGGCTGAAAGTAAAACACACTGCTCACATTCCCAGGTACCAGTTGAAACGTGAATCTATTTTCATGCTGCTGACTAGAAAAAACAGCTGCTAGGGCCTCTTGCTTGCAGGTGAACTTTTCAGGCTGTTGTTCTTAAGCAATTCAGAACCATCAAATACTTCCTCCTCTCCCAGAATTTACCCTGTGTCACCTGTCCCCTATTGCTCCCATCCCCCATCTATAGCCAGTGTAAATTCTTTCAAAACAATGTATATCTTTCTTTCTTAAACTCAGGTAGAATCTGAGGTCATTGATAGGTACTTTTGTTTGCTTCTTTATCATTTTTTAGGGTATCGTTTAGTAACACTGATGGTTTTTCTTCTGGTGTATAGTTCTGTGAATGTTAACACCTTTATATTTGTGTACTACCATTACAATCAAGATACAGAACAGTTCTTTTAATGCCAATAATTCTCTCTTGCTATCCTTTATAGTTACCCCCACACACACCCACACACATTACCCTTGATAACTACTGCTGTCTTCACCATACAGTGGTATTGCCTTTGGAGAATGTCAGATAAATAGAATTATATAGTTATGTAACTTTGGAGACTGGTTTCTTTTACTCAGCATAATGCCTTTGAGATTCATTGAAATTGTTGTTTATATTATTAATTTCCTCCTTTAACATTCCATTAAACAGATACACCAATGTGTATACTCCCATTCGCCCACTGAAGGATATTTGGGTTGTTCCAGTTTATAAATAGAGCTGCTATGAGCATTCGTGTCCATATTTGTGTGTGAACATAAGCCTTCATTTTTCTAGGGCAAACACTAAGGGATCAGTCTGCTCAGTCATTTGGTAAGCATATAAGAACCGGTCTCAGAGTTCTTTTATTTTTAAATATTTATTCTGATGTTTCTTTGGATGGGGTAATAGATTGGGGATTTAGTTGGGTAAGTTTAGCAACTATACCTTCAGAGGTTTCTCAGGATATAATAGGCAAAAGAAACTCACAGGTAATTTAGACTTCGGAAAATTCATAGTGAACTAAAGGATTTGGAGAAGCCCTATTTTGAAAGTTAAGTGACTGAATTCCCTTCCTGGTATTATTTCTGTATCACATAATTTAGTGGCACAGTCCTCACCTGCAGTGATCCCAGGCCTTCCAGGGTTTATTATGAAACCAAAGTCAGTTTTTATTGCAGCTGTAACCTTTCTCCACAGGCTTGAATGTTCATTGGGTCTGGAGTAGGGTATGAATCTGAATAATTCATTTATGAATGTGACCAGAATAGTTTCTCCCTTCCCCCTAATGCCAAGGCTTTGCTCTTAGCTCAACCTGGTCATGCCTGGGTCCCATACTTCTTCAGGATTAGTCCTTTCCCAAGGTGATTCTCACTCCTCGGGCAAGTAGAATGTGTGGCCCATGCTACCAGCTCCCCAGACAAATGCAGACACATGTGAGTTCCATTAATTCACATAGCCCAGACGAAACCTTCTCCAGTCTGCCTCCATCACTTTACAGCCAGTTTACTAGTCCTGAGGTAAATGATCTACTCTCTGACATTTTTTTTATTTATTTATAAAGTAAGTAAGTTACTAGCTCCTAGCATAGAGTTGCTGTGAAGAGTAACTGAATCAATAAACCTTTTGATTTAAAAAATACTTTTTAATGTTTTTATTAATTTTAGAGAGAGAGGAAGGGAGAGGGAGAGAAAAATAGACACATCGATTGGCTGTTCCCTTAATGCTCACTCTGGAGACTGAGCCTGCAACCAGGGCATGTGCCCTGACCAGGAATTGAACCAGCAACCACATGGTGCATGGGACTATGCTTAACCAATGGAGCCACACCAGCCAGGGCTTAATAAACCTTTTGAACAGTATCTAGGAAGTAGTTGGTGCATAATAATGTCAAACTGCATTATTATTACTATCATTTACTCTTCGTAAAGCAAGCTTGGTGTTAGAAATGGTGTTCTTTACTCGGTGATTTGTGTTTGAGAAGCGTCAAGGGCAAATCTGAGACCACCCAAATTCCATTGGCCTCTGCCCTCCCTTGTTTCTGATGAGTCATTCAGAAACTTGTTTCTAGTTGTGTCTTATATTGAAATTCCATTGAAAAAAAAAACAACTATATATAACTAGCCACACCAAGTATCATTTGTAGAATAATATTAATAAACTAGAGGCCCGCTGCACGAAGAGATTCATGCAATAGGCCTTCCTACCCTTGGCTTCCAGCACCGGTTTTTATCTGGCACCAGGGACCCAGGCCTTCGCTCCAGCCAGAGTCTGCCGTCTTCGTCTTCGCTGCAAACTCCGGAGTCTGCAGTCTTGTCTTCTCTGTGGCACTGCGCTCCTGTAGATCCCTTTGCGCAAACCCCCCCGCCCCGCCCTCCCTCTCATAGCAGGCATCCTGCCCTGCCTGGCCACTCCATACCTGGAGCAGCTGGGTGGCTGCCATCTTTGGCCTTCTAATTTGTATACTCACTCTGATTGGCTGTGGGCGTAGCGGAGGTACGGTCAATTTACATGTTTGTCTATTATTAGGTAAGATATTCACTTAAATACTAATTTAAGTTTTTGGAGGAGTTGCATCAGTCTCTCAGGAATACACTAATATTGGCTTTTATTCTCCCACTTTTTCACTTAAATACTCCAAATCAATTTCTCCCCAAATGAATTTTCAAACATTTATAGGAGTTTTAAATATGCTTAGGGATATCTTCCAAATTTTTGCTAAATGTATGGTCTTTCGTCACACTCCTGTGATAGCATTGTAAGATAGGATATAGCTATCTGAGAAAGTTTTATTTAACAAAAATGGAGTCCCAATAATTCATGATGAACAATTATGTAAGTGTTACCAATTTGGTATTCATGATCCACAAAAGTATTTAAATATGTATGGAAGGAGATGAATTAGGGAAAATAAAATTCTATAGTGACTTACTATTATGCATTAATATACCTTTTAGTATATATTAATAGTTTATTTTAACTATTGATAAGAGAAAAACTATTGATATGTTAGCACTAACCCAAAATTAGCATTTTTCCATTTTCCATTTATGGCTAACCATATTCTTAGAGAACTAGTAATAAGAGGAATTGTGTGAGTTGACTTTTGTGGATATGTTTGTTTGACATTTGATGAGAGTAGTAGCATTTTATGAGAGTAGATGATCAAAACTTTTTTTACTTAGTTATTTTGAAGATTTTTATTTTTATTTTTATTTATTTTTTAATTTTTATTTTTTTAATTTTTATTTTTTTAATTTTTATTTTTTTATTTTTTTTAAATAAATCTTTATTCAGATTATTACAATTGTTTCTCCTTTTTCCCCCCATAGCTCCCCTCCACCTGGTTCCCACCCCACCTTCTGCCCTTACCTCCCCACCACTGTCCTCATCCATAGGTGTATGATTTTTGTCCAGTCTCTTCCCCTTTCCCCCTGAGAATTATCAGTCCACTCCCTTTCTATGCCCCTGATTCTATTATATTCACCAGATTATTCTGTTCCTCAGGTTTTTAATTCACTTGATTTTTAGGTTCACTTGATAGATATGTATTTGTTGTTCATAATTTTTTATCTTTACTTTTTTCTTCTTCCTCTTCTTTAAGAATACCTTTCAGCATTTCATATAATACTGGTTTGGTGATGATGAACTCCTTTAGCTTTTTCTTATCTGTGAAGCTCTTTATCTGCCCTTCAATTCTGAATGATAGCTTTGCTGGGTAGAGTAATCTTGGTTGTAGGTTCTTGCTATTCATCACATTGAAAATTTCTTGCCACTCCTGTCTGGCCTGCATAGTTTCTGTTGAGAAATCAGCTGACAGTCATATGTGTGCTCCCTTGTAGGTAATTAACTGTTTTTCTCTTGCTGCTTTTAAGATTCTCTCTTAGTCTTTTGCTCTTGGCATTTTAATTATGATGTGTCTTGGTGTGGTCCTCTTTGGATTCCTTTTGTTTGGGGTTCTGTGCGCTTCCTGGACTTGTAAGTCTATTTCTTTCACCAGGTGGGGGAAGTTTTCGGTCATTATTTCTTCAAATAGCTTTTCAGTATCTTGCTCTCTCTCTTCTTCTGGCACCCCCATAATTCTGATGTTGGTACGCTTGAAGTTGTCCCAGAGTCTTCTTACATTATCTTCAACTTTTTGGATTTTTTTTTTTTGCTTTTTGCTTTTTCGGTTGAGTGTTTTTTGCTTCTTTGTATTTCAATTTTTTGACTTGATTCTTGTGTTCCTCTAGTCTGTTTTTGGGTCTCTGTATAATATTTTTTATTTCAGTCAGTGTATGTTTAATTTCTAGTTGGTCCTTTTTCATATCTTCAAGGGTCTCGTTATATTTATTGGCCTTTTCTAGGATATTCTTGAAAAGCCTTATAACTGTGGTTTTGAATTCTATATCCAGTCGTTTGTTTTCCTCCATTTCTTTCGTTTGTGATCTGTTTCTTTGACGCCGCATTTTCACTGCTTCCCTGAGTTGGTAGGGTGGATTTGTGTGCTAGGTTTCCTATATGGCCCAGTGGGTTGGCCTCCCCAGTTTACCTGAGGTGGATACTCTTGGTGCACCCCTTTGTGGACTGTGTGTACAGCCTTGTTGTAGTTAAGTCTTGATTGTTGTTGGTATCACTGGGAGGAATTGACCTCCAGGCCAGTTGGCTGTAAGGATCAGCTGTGTCTATGCTGGGAGAAGTTCGGTGCTGGAGACAGCCTTATAGGATTAGACTTGCCAAATTGCAATAGCCTCTGTGCTCAGCTTGGATGGGGTGGAGTCTCAGGGCGGAGCAGACAGTCTTGGCTTCCCGTCAGCCTTGCCCTTGTGCGCACATGCGCGCCTTCAGACCTCTGACTTCCCCGGCTCCCGAGTCTCCGCCCGAGAGTCCAGATTCCCCCCACAAGAGTGTGGGTCCCCAGGGGCTTGCCTGGAACTGGGGTTCAGCGCAGTCAGAACTGGGGTTCAGTGCGGTCGGGGGCTTCCTTCCCCCTTCCGCCAGAGAAAGTCAGCCAGGCTCTCAGCCGCCCTTCCCTCTGCGTGCACAAAGCCCCTTTGCCGTACCTCCAATTCTCTGTGAGCTTTTCTCTTTCCTTCTAGTTGTAGAATTTTCACTTAGCCAGCTTTCCTGTGGTTCTGGATGGTGTCCGTTCTGTCTTTTAGTTGTAGTTTTGAAATTGTTGTGCGAGGCAGCAGTTTAGGTGTTTTACCTATGCCGCCATCTTGGTTTCTCCTGAAGATTTTTAAAAGAAGATTAAAAATATGCTCTCCATCAATTGCTTGCCAAAATAAAAAAAAAATCATAGTTATGTAGTCTTCTCTCTAACTGGACTTATGGTGTGTTTATAAAGCAATGGCTTTTCAAGCATGATTTGCAATACTTTTATTCAACACAAGAACAAGAAATGGATTTTATTGCACTGTGTTTTATGGATCATGACTTTAACTGAACTAAGTAGTCAAAGGCTGTATGAAAAATATAGCTGTAGTGGGCTCTTGACCACATTTGCTGCTATAGTTTACTAATGCTATTTTTCTTTGTAGCCAAGTCACATTTTCATAGAATTAACACCTATCCTTAAACACATATGTATCACCACAAAGCAGCACAACAATCAACAACTATATTTACCTCAGCTCATTGAACAACACTTTACTTACCTTTTAAAATGTGTGTGTGTGAGAGGTAAGCCTAATTCAGCAAAACAGAGAAACAGACTATTGATTCACATTTAAAACATAAACTATCCCCCTTAAAATGTGAGAAATATGAAAAAACTAGTAGCCCTGCGCAGGAATCCATGTGCCAGTAGCTCTGTGCTGCCCTCCCATAGCTCTCTGCCTGCTGCCCCGCCCTCCTGTAGCTCTCCCTGCCCTCCTTGTCCCTCCCCCACTCATAGCTTGCTGCCCTGCCCCCTCCTGTAGCTCTCTACTGCCCACTTGTAGTTCACTGCCCCACCCTCCAGCAGATCCCTGATCCGGTCATTACGCAGTTGGTCATTATGCCTCACAGCGTAACGGATAATTAGCATATTCCTCTCTTATTATATAGGATAGTATTGCAGTTAATATTAGTAGCTTATTTTCTCCTTTCAACTAGACTTCCTTACTAAATTCCTCTATGTGCTGCTTAATCAAATAAATTGGATGGTCTGGCCAGATGAACCACAGTTCATTACTCTCTCACTATAAACATGTTTTTATTTCACAAAGGCCATGTGTTGTCTGCTTATAATCACTTTAATTCTAATACCCTTAAATTCAGTAGCTGTTTCAAAAATGTAGAGTTATAAATCCAAGTTTCACAGTTGAGAAAGCTGGAGGAAATTCTTCTTTAGTGGTGGGTTGGGACATAGTAATGCACCAAGAAGACTTTATTTATGGATCACCAATCTTCCCACCTATAACTTCTTATGCTTGAGTCCTGCCCCATATTGTATGCATATTTTAATACTAATGACATGTCTGATTTTGCATATTTAGGCAGAGGATTTTCTCCTCAGAGCATCCAGTGGTAAAATGATCACTTCAAGTGTCTCACTCAGCCTAGGTTGCTAAGTCAAAACATTGAAGTCTGTGAAAGTTCAGATAAGATACTACTCTGTCATCCAATGAGTTTTTGCTTCTTTTATAGACCATGTATCTCATCCCACTTTTCTGGGCTAAAATGTTGACAGTTAATGCTAATTTGCTAAATGAAATTGCTTTAAGCCACAAATCAAAAGTAGGTGGCAAGAATTATCAATTAGCTGTGTTTTTTTTTGGAGCTGTGTTTACAAAGCTTTGGAGGATGCAAATAGCTTTGAGTGGGGGAAGTGTTGGGGTAATGGTGTTACCAGAAGGAGTTTATATTTTGATGGGAAACTTTTGGGTGGAAAATGATTTTAGAACTCATAACATGTATTACAAAGACAAAGTAAAAAATTTTTACTGTATGCTTTTTTTAAAAATTGATGTATATTGTTAAAAGTATTACAGATGTCCAATCCCCCCATCGACCTCTTTGACCTCTTCTAGCCTGCTCCTGCCCCCTGTCCCAGGCCTTTACCACAATATTGTTTTGTCCTTGGGTTATGCATATATGCATATAAGTTCTTTGTTAATGCATTTAGTGACTTAGGGCTGCTTGGATGTATGGAGCCTGTGCAGAAGGAAACCTTACCTTTCTTCTCAAAATTGCACACTGATAAATTCTTCCTTTCCTGATTTTTAAGGTAGTTAAATATATTTATAGATGATTCTTTACAATTCTGAAATCTTCCCCTTTGATGAGGATCACACAGGAGTGTTTGAATTCACTTATTATTTTTGGCTCTATCGTTTTAGAAATTAGAGTGTTGTGGTCCTACATTTGTTGAGTCTGGGAAAGAACTACCTTATGGTCTAATAAGTAGACACAAATTTGGCAAATTAAATGACTTAGATTTCAAAGTTCTTTAAGGACCTCACTACCTTAAATTTACATCTTGATATCTGGAAGAATACATTATGACCACAGTGGCCTTCCCTTGATGATATCTATGACTGTGGTTGGAAATCTTTATTAAAAACATTACTTTAAAAAACCATGTGACCCCTTTTGTTTTCAAATAATGAACAGTTTTTACTAGCATAAAAATGTCTTAAAATAAAATACCTAAGAGGCCCTTTTAAAATCTGTTATCAAAAGCATGTTACTTGAATTTGAAATAATTAGTTTTTATTTATCTAAAGATCTAGTCTATAAACTGATGTTATTTTTTAAAAAATCGAATTGAAAGTGAATGCACTAAGAATTTAATTGATATATATTTGAGTTAAAAAACAATAACAAAAAAACAGAACAAAACCAGAAACAAAATTATAGCCCTAACTGGTTTGGCTCAGTGGCTAGAATGTTGGCCTGTGGACTAAAAGATCCTGGGTTTGATTCTGGTCAAGGGCACATGCCTGGGTTGCAGGCTCAATCCCCAGTAGGGGCATGTAGGAGGCAGCCTATCAATGATTCTCTCTCATCATTGATGTTTCTTTCTCTTTCTCTCTCTCCCTTCCTCTCTAAAATCAATAAATATATATATATATAATAAAATAAAATGTGTAAGAACTGTAAAAATTGTCTCTGTCCCCTTTTATTTCTTTCTCTCATAATGAAGCTATTTTATATATGCAGAAGGGAAAGTTTAGGCAGAGGAAAATGAAGAAAGACACGTGTTTCGTTTTTTTTAAGCACTGTGATTTATAAATGAAACTGTATAGTGTTTCAAATGTTCCACATTCCAGATGTTTCCTTCTCTCTGAATCTCTCTGAATCCTCCCTGCTTCCCGTTCATCCAGTTCAGGTAATGATTAAGAAGGGGTAGATTGAGGAAAGAGGGCAAAAACTCTCCCTTGGAATTCTGAGTGTTGTGTTTTATCAGCTAAAAGTGTGACTTATTAATTCTTCTATAGCACGTTATTGACACATTTAAACTGTTTTTTCTCATGTTCTCATCAGTGCCCATGGCTCACATAAAAATAAAATATAATCTTTGAGGAGTATTCTTATACTCATTCACTCATTTGTTTATAAGGCAAATATTTAATGGAAATTTTCAATGAACCGTGGTATAAATACTCCCACCAATTTTAGGTACTGCAATATACACTGTGTATTTGGCAAGGAACAAGATGAACACAGACCTACTCCAAATGGCTTATATGTGTGGGTATAGGAAGACATGCATTAAATAAAAAATTATGCAAACCTGTTTTAAGTGTCATAAGAGCTACCAAAAGAAGTACAATGTGAACAAATAAAAGGGGTATAGGCTAGACATTGGAACTGGGAACTTGAGTATGGTTTACAGAACTAATTTAGTTATAAAGAATTTTATCTACTTCAGCTAAACATACAAAAATTATGTACATACATTTTTTAGGCTTAAGTTTATTCTTTCATAAATTTTGATAACTTAAGAATATAGAAATGATTATATATGTATAAAAATATAAATTTTAGACAGATAAGGATATGTGATTTATACTTTACAAATAATAAACACAATATTCTTTGTTTTAAATTCCATATAACCAATTTATTCTTTCAGAATGCTTTCATTGATTTTTTTTCTGAACTCTTATATAAGTAGCTAAACTATGGTTGTAAATGACAAATGAGTATAGTTTTAATATAGATGTTGGTTGATATTTTCACTTACATTGACAAAATGAAAGTGAAATAAATGAAAATATTTGTTGGAACTTCATTAGTTTTTTAATTATATGAGCAACGTTTTTGCTGAATCAGATAATAGTTTTAGAAATTGGAAGGATATTTTGAAATTTTATGCTATTCATAAAGTGACTGTAAGCAACTTGCATTATTAACATTTTCACTACTTTATTAAGTCTAGACCATCAACAAAAAAATAAGTCAAGCCAGGATTTGTAGCATTGCACAGTTTCCATGGTGTTAACACTCCTACAATATCCAATGTAGTCACTAAATGTAGAGTTGGGAAAAGACATGAAATAGCATACCTTTATGTTGTATTTCCACCATACGCATGCAATAGCAAAAATAAGTTCAAGAGCATAGATGATACAGAAAATGTAGTAAAATTATTTGAAAGTGATGTTTTGGTATTTGGTTTTACTTAACTTAGCAAATGCTTAGAGAAATTCTTGAAATTTTAACAATCGGTGGCTCTAGGCCACCACTAATGGGTATTTAGCAAAATAAACTATTCCGAAAAAGTTTATCATTACACACCTCAGGACTAATTCTAGAATTTTATAACTGGTGGTGTTCCTAGAGATACTTTGTTTAGGAAATAGGAAATGTGTTCATAGGCCCTCGAAAACAAAATGATGTTCAGACTTTGATCTCCATGTTCAGGATTTTGGTAACAGGTTTCTTGTTTTACCTTCAAATTCTAGCAATACTTTGTCTTCTTCACGGGCAAAAGTCACCCTCACGTTGGTCATTTATACTTGAAACAGACTCACTCTGATTGTGCAGATGTTCCACACATTCAAAATATCCTGGAGTTTATACTCCAAATGTTGCCACCATAATGTAAATGCCATTTACTAACCTTTTAATCACACCCAGGTAAAACAGACACTTCTTTCCATCATGTCCTCACTGCATCCTGTGTGCACGTCTAGCCCTTTATTTTGTTGAAGACATTCATTTACTGCTTCATGTGGTTGGCTGTAAAATCCGTTATGGAAAAATTTTAGACACTATATTTACTTCACACTTTAATTACCACTAAATTTAAAAAATTAAATATATTTGTGAATGGATGGCAAAAAAAAAAATAGTTTTTTCCTGGTCTGCTAAGTGTCTGAGCAAAGACTATGTTCACGGGGCTGTCATTTTTAAATGCACTGAAACTATTGATCCAAGTTGCATGTTTGTCACTCATTGTCATCTTACCCAATAATAGACAAACATGTAACTTGACCGTACCTCCGCTACGCCCACAGCCAATCAGAGTGAGTATGCAAATTAGAAGGCCAAAGATGGCAGCCGCCCAGCTGCTCCAGGCACAGAGTGGCCAGGTGGGGCAGGACACCTGCTATGCCAGGGAGGGCGGGGGGCGAAGGGATCTACAGGAGCGCAGTCCCAGGGAAGACAAGACTGCAGTCTGCAGCGAAGATGAAGATGGCAGACTCTGGCTGGAGCAAAGGCCTGGGTCCTGGGTGCCAGAGGAAAACCAGTGCTGGAAGCCAAGGGTAGGAAGGCCTATTGCATGAATCTCTTTGTGCAATGGGCCTCTAGTGACTTAACAATAAGCTGATCATTTCACACAACCATTTTTTTTATAGCCTAGTTCCAATGTTAAATGTTGTTTCTTATCGGTCAAAGCATCCTGTCTTCTGAATCTCTCTCAACTCAAATCTATAATTGCATTGTCGTTGTTGTTAACTCCATGATCAAGGACATGAAGTTTATTCCTATGCCTTTATAATCACACTCTTCATTTATATATTAAAAACATGTTGAGTATCTGTTATGTCAGAAATGAAAGGCCAAGTATAGGAGTCACAAACATGAAAAGGTTGTGTCATTATCTTTTAGGACTCAACAACCTAATGATGAGGGAGACCAAAAGGCACATGGATAAATTATAAATGTAGTACGTGCTAGTGCAGAACTGTAAACAAGTGTTTTAGGAAAAGCAACAGATTTTATTTTATCATTCAGGCTATCCCCAATTTACCAAGAAATTCTAAAGGGAGAAAATAAGAATGTTAGGATTAAAAAAATAAATAATTCCCCAAATATTTTAAAACATCATCTTTCAGGTTTAGGACTTAAGATTTTGTTTTTGTCTAAATCTTGTAAACAGAATTAGCGTAAGTCATTCAAGGCTTCATTTCATATCTTTAGTATTTTGATTTCTAGGAACATTATCTTCAATTCTATGTTTAAAGTTAAAAATAACCTCATTTATAATTTTTTCAAAAATTCCAGAGTCCTGGGAATAGTTGAAGCAGTGTCACATTCCTGAGTAAATATAGTTTCAACTGCTTTTCAGATGCTGTTCAGATACTATTAAATGGAAGCTGTACACAGAAAAAAATGAATGAATAAAGGAAGGAAGGAAGGAAGAAAAGAAGGAAGATGGAGAGAGATCTACCACATTGAATTTCATTTCCTATAGTTGAAGGTGTAGTTTATTGAACCATAGCTATTTAAATGTCTAAGTGCAGAGCCAACATAATTAGGCAACTAACGTTATATTGTAACATTGTACAAATTAGAAACTGAAAAAGGCTTGTAAACTGTATGTTCTGCTCTCCTGCCTATTGAGGACAAGTTTCCATAATAAGCATTTAAGTTTGGGGGCAAGTTTTAAATATATCAATGTTATTTTTTAAATTATATTTTAATTATTTTTCCCATCACCTTTTATCCCCTCTATGCCCTCTATTACCTCCACCCAACCCCCTCCACTCTCACAATCACCACACTGTTGTCTATGTCCATGAATTCTCTCCCCCGCCTTAAAAAAGAATAACATATTCTTTATTCTCAGGCCCTTTTTCCACAACATTTTCAGTCACCTCCCAACTGGAATGTTAATACAAACTCTATCATCTATATATCTTCTCTTCCATCCATCCATCCATCCATCCATCCATCCATCCATCCATCCATCCAATCTACTACCTACCTGCCTACCTACCCACCTACCTACTTACCTGCCCATCTGTCTGCCTGCCTCCCTCCTTACCTACCTACCTACCTACCTAGCTAGCTACTTATAAATCTGTTTATCCAATGATCCGTCATCTTTCCCTGTTTCTATCCTATCTCTTTTTGTTTCTTTCCTCTGATTCTGACTATTGTTGTCCTTAAAACATAATTTTCTTATTTGCCACATCTATAGAAAGGGGGAAATAAATGCCTGTCAGTTGAATGAGATTACAATTGACCCTGAACAGTGTAGGAGTCAGAGGTGCTGACCCTGTACAGTTGAAAATCTACATATAACTTTTGACTCCCCCAAAACTTAACTACTAGTAGCCTATTTTACAATAAAGTAAACTAGAGAAAAAATGTTAAGAAAATCTGAAGAAAGAGAAAATACATTTACAGCATTTATTTTAAATGTCTGCATATAAGTGGACCCACATAGTTCACACCTGTGTTGTTCAAGGTTCAACCTTGCATAGTAACTGAGAAAAACCCCCCAATATTTTGCTGTGTTGTAGAGGCTGGGGAATTGATCAAGTCTGCTAACAATGTGACTAACTCCATAGCTTAAATTAGCTATGTGTCAGACAGAGAGTCAGCATCAGCGAAGCTAAAATTTACTGAACCCTTAGTATGTGCTAAGCACTGTGCTAGGCATGATCTGACTGATAGATAGGCTCAACACAAACATACGAAGTCAATACTGTTACCATCTATAAGGAACAGGCACAGAGAAGTTAAATAACCTTTCTAAAGCCATAAGGGTCAAAGGATGCGCCAGGATTCAAATGCAGGCAGTTTGATTCCCAGGTCATTCATTTTCTTGAATTTGAAGGCATTAGTCTTTTGGTTATCCAAAATCTCATGCTTGTCTCAACAACTATTTTTCTAGGTTAATGCAGTGTCATATCATTTAATTCACACAAGAGATAAATATTATAATACTTAATTTATATCTATAGTTTATGTAAAATATGAAAATAAAGGTAAATTTCTTTTTAACTCTAATTTTTAAGGGAAGCACAATTTGGAATATTCCATCTATCATATTTGTTGAATTAAGCATAGCCTGATATTGAAACATTAACAATGTAAAATTACAACTTGCTGGTCATACACATGGAACTGTTTATTTAAGTCATGAATAAAAAAGGATAAATAATCTGTAGTGTAGATGATATAGCTACATAGATCAATTAGTTAAGTAAAGTAATATTTTAAAATATCATTGGCAACTTGGTCCTGTAAGATAAAAACTTATAAATAAGGTTAAACAAAAAGATAAAATTGAATGTGATTCTGAAAAGATTCAATTGGTCCTCATGTATGACTTTTACCCAGAACTTTTCCAGTTCTGCCATTTCTGCTCACAATTAGCACATATAAATCAGTGCTTCAGCAAAATTTTAAATTGGTCTAGGCCAGTGGTCAGCAAACTCATTAGTCAACAGAGCCAAATATCAACAGTACAACGATTGAAATTTCTTTTGAGAGCCGAAAGCCGACTTCTGCGCATGAGCCACGAAGTTTCAATCGCACTGTACGTGCGTGCCCGCACGTGGTATTTTGTGGAAGAGCCACACTCAAGGGGCCAAAGAGCCGCATGTGGCTTGCGAGCCGCAGTTTGCCAACCACTGGTCTATCTAGGCCATAGATGATGAAGTTTCTTGGTAATTTCTGAAATAAACAATTGTTAAATCTGTGAAAGCCAAGGTTCTTGAGTAATCTGCATTATAACACAAACATCATCAAATTTCACAGTAATTGTGTGACGTAAGACAATATTAGTATATTTTCCAATAATTAATCAGTAGTGAATATAAGCCCTTAATAGTTTGTTTAAGCTATTGAACAACAATTCTTCATTATTCTCTCCCGACTGTAAGTTTTAATATCCACCACTTCCACCCATGTTTTGTTAAAAGTAAATTTAGTTTTATTGCCATTAATCAGTTCTTGGGACTTACTCCAGTATGAAATAAAGAGTATATATATGTTTTAGAGAGAAAGAGGAAATAAGGAGAGAGTGAAACATTGATCAACTGCTTCCCACACACACCCTGACCAGGAATTGAATCACTGACCTTTTGGTGCATGGGACTATGTTCAACTAACTGAGTCACACCACCCAGGGCAAAGGGTATGTATGTATGTATGCATTTATTTATTTAAATATGCTTTACTGATTTTAGAGAGAGAAGGAGAGAGAAACAGTGATGAGAGAGAAGCATCAATCCACTGCCTCCTACATGTGCCCTACTGGGGATCAAGCCTGCAACCTGGGCATGTGCCCTGATCAGGAATCTTAACTTACAACCTCTTAGTACATGGGGTGACTCTCAACCAACCAAGCCACACCAACCAGGGCAAAGAGTATATTTGTAAAAATCCACAAAATGAATTTAGGGACTGAGGCCTGAGGCCCTCCAACAAAGTAATTGCTTACATATGTCTATTGAAACACTGAACTATCTTTTTTTTTTTTTTTTAACTGACATTTAAAATAGGATTACAACTCTTAAAATTTATTTGTTTCTTATGTCCTGTTTCAACACAAAATAAACTTGCTATCTTCATCCTAAATTTGTTTTTAAAATGTGGTCATGTTCAAATTTGATTATATACTAGTGACCTGGTGCACGAAATTCATGCACATTAAAAGGGAATTAATTAGAGGAAATAATTTGATATTTCTATTTGCCCTTTCTCTATAATAGAAGTGTCAGAGATGAAAGAAAATTAGTAAAAGTATATGAAAACCTTCCTCCTGTCAGAGTCTGGGGTTCACCACAGGACCCAGAGTCAAGTCCCTGCCCACCCACATGCACCTCAAAATCACATGGGACCCAGACCCAGCCGCCCCCGCGCCCCAATTGGGCTAGATCCAGACCCGGCCAGTCCCACCCTTGTCAAGCCCTGCCAGGAAGGGGGCATAGCCTCAGGTCCCCTGGCCAGGTGCCAGGACAGGGGGCATGGCCTGAGGCTCCCCAGCCCAGACCAGGGTGGGGGTGTGCCTTGAGGTCCTCCATCAAGCCCTGCCAGGTGGGGGACACGGCCTGAGATCCCCTGTCAAGCCCTGCTGTGTGGGGAGCATGGCCTGAGGTCCCCTGTCAAGCCCAGCCAGGCAGGGGAGCGCAGCCTCAGGTCCCCTGTCAAGCCCTGCTGGGTGGGGGACATGGCCTGAGGTCCCCTGTCAAGCCCCACAGGGGTGGGGGACGGCGTAGCCTCAGGTCCCTGCTGATTGCTTGTTAAGGCTTCTTATGGGAACATAGCCTCAGCTGTGGGTGCAGCCATCTTTGTGATGGAGTGATGGTCAATTAGCATATTCCCTCTTTATTAGATAGGATACTTCTCTAGTATAAAATATACTCTGTTTCTCTGTAATTCGGGTTTTCTATTTTTTTTGTGTGTGTGGCTCTGAAATGTATGGTATTTATAAAATACTACATTAGAGGTTGCTTAGCTCACAGTGTTGAAATATTGGCATCTGAAGTTCTATAAATGCTTCTCACAGTGTCAAGTACAAAATACAAGACTTCCCATAGGTCAAAACAATTCTCATCAGTATCAAAGAATGATGGAGTTGTATGAGGTTAAGTGTGGAGATACTGAATTTAGGTACTGCAATGCTACACAAGATAGAAGACAAGGTCTGTTGACTTCAACTCTTTATTTCCTTCCTCTGGTCACCTTCTTGTTTCATTTTTATCTTTTTATATGTATTTTCACCACTCAAGAAATTTCATTCTTGAAGCCTGTTTCTGTAGCTGTTTTTAAAAATGTGTTTCAGAATTTCATGTTTTCTTCTTCTTGGAAATTTTATTACAAAACTCTGATTTTAATTAAATGTTGTTTCTAGTCTTACTTATAATTCTCTTTTCAAAAAAAGAAATTATAATTATTGAGTCTATGTAGAATGTTTTTTAATTGCAATGTTTAGATGTTGAAAAAATGTTCAGATATGTTATGTTTATCTGGAAATAAATACTTCTTGCATTATATTTCACTCATTCTTACATAAAGAATTTCAAATTCAACTGGTATTGTTACCTCCAAAATAAATGTAGATGATAATGCATCATTTCTTTTCCTAGTTCCATAAGAAGCCAGGATTCATTGGGAAATCCTCTTTTTAAATTTCATGCACTTACAATCTATATATGTAAAAGGTTAAGCGACCAGCCGACCAGTAGCTATGATGTGCACTGGCCACCAGGAGGCAGACGCTCAATGCAGAAGTTGCTCAGTGACAGCAACTTTGCAGAGTGCCCTCTTTCACTCTGGGACCCCCCGGGGAATGTCGGACTGTCAGTTTCGCCCTGATGCCTGCAGGTCAGGTTGAGGGACCCCACCTGCCAGAGGGACCCCGCTCACTCTGCAGATGCCCTTTGAGCCCCGGCACCGCCCAAGGTGCGGGACTGTAGGAGGTTGGCTCCAGAGCTTGTCCAGCCCATCTCTCACTCAATCCTACCCCGCCAGCCACCTTCTAATTAATTTCCTTTCAAAGTGCATGAATCCATGCACTGGGCCTCTAGTATAAATATATTTTCAAGCAAGGAAATTTGGGAAAGCAAGACTAAAAGAGCTAATCTTAGGATCCTTTCTTCTTGCTTTACTTCCTATTCTTGGTACATATCAATAGAACTATTCAAATTTTTGTATGTGACCAACCTGATTGAACTGTTTTGACTAAATGGGTCAATAAAAACAATTAACCTAAGTCACTCACAGAATATTTAGCCATGACATTTTAAGACATAGCCTCATTATCTCTAGAGATATTTCTAGATTTATGATTGTATAGTACATAATATTACTAATGCTATTGTGATTAGAAAGGATTTGGTACAATTAAAATCCTATCTTAATTATATCATTTGTGTTTTACGGATTATTCTCATGCTTTCTGACTTCCATATATTATTTCTCATGTTTTCTTTCTGGAAAACTCCTTTATTTTTTTACTCTTCCACTTGATTTATCCTTTTTCATTTATTGACTTTGTGCCCTTGGCCTTCAAAGTCCTTTTTTATTTCATTTTCTCTATCTTTGCTTACAGATTTTCTGCCTATGTTCTTAGAACCTGTATGACTGTCATTCAGTCCCTTTGCTCAAATTTGCAATACAGCACAACAGGCAATAAAAGCTTTGATACATCTATTATTAATAGACAAAAACTAAAAAAAATATGCCAAAGTACTTCAAAAGCATGAGCTTCGGTAGCAGTGTCTATATAAAAGAGGAAGTCATGAAGGTTAAAAAAACACACCACAATAATAGGTATTATAGAAATAAAGTGAATTGGCCAACTCGATGACTCTATATGTGTCTATGGAAAGATATTATTATTGAGGAGTTTCTATCTCACTAACAAATATAACATCATTTATCCACATGCTAGAATGGAAAGCTTTTCTTGTCAATTAACTGCATGGTTGTCCACCAAAATCCAATCTCCATTTCTTACATAGTAATAGCACCTTTCATTTTTAAAAATATGTTTTTTATTATTGATTTTAGAGTGGAAGGGAGAAGGAGAGAGAGAGAGAAACATTAATGATGAGAGAATCATTGATCAGCTGCCTCCTGCAGGCCCCACACTGGGGATTGAGCCCACAACCTGGGCATGTGCCCTGACCTGGAATCAAACCATGATTCTATGAGCAATGAGCAACCATTTTGTTGATTCTTTGCTCCTATATTACTAAGGATTTAGAATAAGGAAGTATCATTCATTCTATTAATAAATAATCTACATGTTTATAGTGCAAATGCTAATAATTCTGTAGAAAACCTGTATAGAACTGCAAGTGAGATTTCAGTGCTCCAGCATTAAGAGTATATGAATTTTTTTAAAAAACTATTTAACATTGATTGTTGGCTGATACTTAGATAGTGTGATGGCTATGTTTATTCACCATTGTCATCGCTTCTTTTGTTCTTTAATTCATTCATCACTTATTTATTTTCTTCACTTATTATTATTTTGGGAACTATTCTAGGTCTGTATGCTGATGGAATTTATATTTTATTTTCCAGTTGTAAGAAGGGGAGACAAACCAGTAATCCAAAGAGACAGAAAGAGAAAGTCGGGTGAGAGTGCATAATTACAAGATAATTATAAACAGGTCATAATAACTTAAAGCAAAAGGGGTCAATTTGAATGACAGGCACTGGTGGGAGTGGGGTTGAGTTTGGGATTGGAGATGGGGTATGATGCCTTAGTTTATGACAGTTAAAGGGATGAGAGATACTGTTTCAAAGTACCAAGAAGGTTTTATTTTCTCTATATCTGTGTCTTTGTTCTTTTCAGCATATTTGGGGGGAAATGGGTGAGTTCATTACTATAGATACAAGATTGCCATTATCACAGCAAATTTAATGAAGAGATGGTACATTATTTGAAGACTATATCTGTTCCAACTTAAAGCATATGGTAGATTTAACCAAGCCAGAGAGGACAATAGTTTAATGGAGGACAAACTTTTATTTGAGTACTTTTATTCTCTTATTCATTCATATAAAAACACTATTTTAAAGTGTCTGTTTTCTGTGCAGCTCAATGATATTACATTCTCACTGATTATATGATTGTAGGTTTATTTGTTTGTTTTTTGTAATATCAAGTCATTCACTCAATCTTTTATATATTCTTAAAACTGCATTAATTCGCATCTACTTACAAGTAGCAGGAACCACTATTTAAAGTGACACAAATAAGTAAACCAGGGGGAGGTTGGTTGGTTGCTGGCATTGATATGGTATCCTAAGGAGTCATCTCTCTGGCTTTCTATTGCATCATCCTAATAAGTTGGCATTTTGCTTCTTGTCCTCAACATGGCTGCTGCATCTCCAGGCACGAGAGGGGAAAGTGCCAGAGCTGTTATTATCATCCAGCAGGGAAGCAAGAGCTCTCCTAGAAATCTCTTGGCAGGCTTCTGCTTCAGTCTCATTGCCTAGAACAGAGTTCCATGGATGCTAAAGAAGTGGGGAATAAGATTGCAAATGTCTTAAAATAATCTTTAAAAATTTCCCACATCTTGATACACCGGTGCTCCAAACAAAATCAAGGAATGTAGATAACAATAGATAATAGGTAGCCAACTATGAGTAACATGCTGCAAATGCTACTTACATTAGAACTCACTGACAAAAAATCTATTTTCTCCAGTGTATTAAAAAAATGATATTCTCTGGAGAAAGTTTTAGCTGTTCAGCATTTTCTCAAAGTTGCATTATCTTTTTTGAACTGGACTTTTCTAATTAATTGACTACAAATGGATGACTGTCAACATTAATTGGGATTATAATAGTAAACACTTATAATTACTCTGTATTCTACATGCTTTACATATAATAATTCATTTAATCTTCACAATAGCTTTGGGAAGAAGGCCAATTAATTATCTTCACTTTATAGGAAATTTGAGTCATGGAGATGTTAAGTAACTTGCCCATGGTCTCACAGCTAGTATTTACTGGACCAGGATTGAAGCTCTGGTCATTAGTCTCAAATACCACCAACTCTAAGGTGGAATTGTGAGAAGAAGCAGTGGGTGGCATCCAGCTGCTGAGAGAAGCACCTGCAGACCAGAAGCAAACAAATAAGAACCTCACTCAGCCATAAGGAACTGAATTCTGTCAGCAAACTCCCTGAGCTTGAAAGAGGACCCTCAGCTCCAACAAGGAATGGAGGCTGTTCAATGCTTTCATTGCCTATGCGGGGATGGGGAACCCATTTTCTGCCAAGGGTCATTTGGATATATATAACTTTATTCTTGGGCCATTCAAAATTATCAGGTTAAACATTAGCCTGCTATATTTGGTCAACCATTTAATTAACTTACTCCTAAAGCCTTGGGCAGGGCCAGACCAAATGATTTGCAGGCCTTATATGGCCTGCAGGCCAGACATACCCCTTCCTTATAGGATCCTGAGTAGGAACTCAGCTAAGCTATGGCTGGAATGCTGACCCACAGAAATTATGCAATCCTATATAATAAAAGGCTAATATGCAAATCGACCAAAAGGCAGAATGACTGATAGCTATGATGTGCACTGACCACCAGGAGGCAGATGTTCAATGCAGGAGCTCCTCCCTGGTGGTCAGTGCACCAGAAGCTGGGCTCACGGCTGGCAAGTGCAGCTGCAGTAGTGGGAGCCTCTCCCATGGGGAGTGGGCCTAAGCCGTCAGTTGGACATCCCCCAAGGGCTCCTGGGCTGTGAGAGGGTGCAGGCCAGGCTGAGGGACCCCCCTTCCCTCGAAGTGCATGATTTTCATGCACCAGGCCTCTAGTAATATATATGTGTTGTTTCAAGCCACTGAGTCTGTGGCATTCATTTTTACACTGTAACTAAAACATTAATATAATATTTGAACTCCAACACTTGTATGTTATATCTTAAATGGGATACTTACTCATTTTGAGCTTTTTTTCATGCATTAACTCAGGACAATTAATAACATTAATAGCCATGGCTGACATTAACTGAGTACATTGCTTCATTCCAAACATCTACTCTCTGTTTCTAAAAACATTTATTAAGGTAATTCTCAGAAGCGTCTTGATGTTGGTACTATTATTATCCTCATCATATAGTTCAGAAAACGGAGAAAGAGTGAAACCTGAGGCAGAGTAACTTCTGCAATGTATGCAGCTAAGTAGCAGATCAAGGATTTGGCTCCACAGATAGGAACCACCAGGGTCTGAGCTCATGGACCACGATGTTCCCACCTTTGGCCTCTGGCTTTGGAGTTCAGGACACCGATGTTTCCTTTCTTGAAACAAAGTCTTCAAGGGGAACTATCAGGTAGGCTCCAAATATGTTTTCCTATATTATAACATAAAGCAAATCAAGAAAAGATGAAAAAGGTTAGATTTTTTGTAAGCAGAATGAGAATCCTGATGATGAATTTTTATAGGACAGCCATATGAAAGGATATCAATATGGTTTCTTTTAAGGTGTACAACATAAGTATACACAATTTTCATTGTCAATCAGGCCCCAATAACGCTGAAAAAATAAATAAGTACTTAAGAAAAGAAAGGATAACAACCTTGAGAAAGCAGCAGGAAATAAGATTGGGTCCATGATTGCTTGGTCATTTAAATGAGTTTTAGAGAAGTTTTAAAAATTGTACACACATAACAACATGTTTATTTTTTGCTTTGTAATGTTGTCTAATGATTTTTATTTCATTGTCCACTTTTATAAAGAGGGATGATTGCAAGAAGAATTGTTGCAATGCTGTTACCATGTATCCTGCCTCACTGTAGTTCCTTAGAACATAAATCTCCTCAGATTCTTCCTTGGCTTATTTATTTATTTATTTATTTATTTATTTTTTATTTTTTTCTTTCCAAGAACAGTTTAGGAGATGTAAAAAAAACTTCAACTGTAATCAGGGGGAATCACCATTTCCTTGGGCTTTTTAAATTGAAGAGAAATATTTTTGTGCAGCACATGAAGTTTTTGCCATAGCTTCCATTTCCCATGAAACGTACCCAGAATATCTAGGTGTCTATGTAACTTTCATATTTAACTCTTCTTTATGACCAAAATTATACCTTCAGAAATGGTTCTTGGAAGGAAGGAAACTAGAATGGATTGAAAATCAACAAGGTGCCAATCATTTCATATGATACTTCATATAACCCTCTTGTGTACTGTGTGAGTTTTATTGTTCACATTCTACATATGGCGAATATGAGAATCAAGAAGATTTAATAATTGCCCTAGATTACCTAATCACTTGATGGCCATTTGGGGACTTGAATCCAGGTGTCTCCGGCAAACACTGTGCTCTTTTTCCTATCAACAGACTGCCTCTTACTCTAGGTGTTAATCTATCTGCTGTCCTCTTTTATTATTGACAGTAGCCATCTGCCAAATAAATTTCAAAGGATTGTCCTGAAAAAAAATGTTGCTTGTTGTATGAATACATGTCTGTACTGGTTGAAACACACACTACAACACCCATACAAACAGGTTTTAATCACACCATCTGCTTTAGTTTTGGAACTCATCATGCCTGGGTTTGAAATCGCTCTCCTACTTATTCATTGTCATAAAGATACATTTCCCAGCACAAAACTTAATCCACTGGAATATGTATAGCAAACAATTTAATTTCAGGACTTGAAATGATTTGCAAAAGTAGAGTTTACAGTCACTTTTAATTTTTTGTTGGGTAACTGAAAAAATATGTAAAACGTGAAAAATTCACTTTAGTGTATATAACTTCGTTTTCTCTATATGTCTATTTCTAGTTACATATAATGCCTTTAATAAATCTTGATACCTTTAGATACTGAATTTCCTGAACATTGAAGTACTACTTTCATGCAGAGACAAAACGACTGGTTTCTGTTTAAGAGAATACTATTACAATTAATTACCTCTGGATTAGGAATCTTTAAAGGAATAAAATCTCAGGTGTGCAACCTAAGGAGACTCATCTAAAACTAATTTGCAAATGTTTCTCAATATACCAGATAGTGGTTACATAATTTACTTTTACATTTGCACAGTTATATGGTTTATGTAATGCACACACGTTAAGAAACCTATATTGAATTGGCCAAGCTCACAATAGATCCACCAGGTTTAATCTCATTCTCTTTGAGAACTGAAGTAAAGGGAGCATATGGAGACTGAGGAAAGATGAGAGAAAGGGAGGCATGAAAAGGGAAGGCCACTGAAGCTCAGGTCCAGTGTGAACCTCATGGAGGGATGAAAACAGAATTCAAGCAAGAGGGGGAACCATCTCAAGAAGGTTATGACAGGATTCCTTAAGTTGTGCCATGAACACTTAAAAAAAAGAGTGAATATGATGACAAATAGAGGAAATGAATTATATGAAACTCATTCGGTTAAGAAAGACAAATCTCTGGAATAAATACACGCTCTGGAAAAGGAGTCTCATACTCCCTTTAATACTATGATTATTTAAAAGTCCTAGGAATTTAGGTGCGAGAGGCACCATGTAGGGAGGAAAGGATAAGCATAGATTTTATTTAAAGAAGATATTTCACAAACTCATAATTGTTTCATTCTTATGTCTACCTGATATATAATGTTAAGAATGTCTCTTTCAAAAATAATTCCTTTTACTTTTAAGTGTGTTTGTTACTAAAATATAGAACTGCCGTTAAAGGAAGTGCAAGTGCCTCCATATCACAAATCTCAACCATGTAGATATACGTGGACAACAACTGAAAGCCGCGTCGCCACTCTTACCCGTTTTAGCTTTAGATTTTGCCTGCAGACATTTCCTTTTTAGTTGATCATTTTCTCAGCAAGCAAGAGAAAACATTTTTTTTTTTCTTGAAGATTTTATTGCTGCTAATTCAAATTGATGCAGCCTAAGAAACAGTAGTTTTGGTTTACGAAAATATACTTGACCTTGGAGTTTGGAAAGGAACACTCTGCACTAAGTAAACAGATTTATTCTGTCATTGAAGATATGAAGAGGTGGTTTACCTAGATAGAACATCAAGCTGTCCTTTTTACTATATTTTTGGTTGTCCTTTTTTTTTAAGGTAGGAACATTTTGGAAGATATCTTTTAAAAACAGCAATCTTGAGACATTTTTCCTATAACTATCAAAGCAAAGCCTGTATTCAAATTCTAGAAACAAGAAAGGACAGCACAAAGCCAAATTAAAAAGCTAATTGTCATAAAAATACCACATTGTTGTTATTAAAAACAGGGTGTGTTTTTATAAAACTGCTCTAATTTTATTATTGTTTCTCTTTTAAATTAGTGTTTTATTTAATGTAATCAACATGGGAAAAATCATTTCATTATTATTAATCTTTTTACTTTAAAGGGAAAAAATTGCCCTCACAACATTAACTTTATATCTATTATCAAATACCTTAACATCAGTTGAGGAATAGGCTATTACAGGATGCTGAGTTCCTCCAAACTTATGTAAGTTTCAAAAATGTTAACACTGTTTTTGCAGTTTATATGACTAGCATTCTGGTTTATTTTAAAAAAATACAAATGCTTCTCTTAAAAACATCTATAAAGTCTTTTCCTTGAAAATTGTCCTCTATTTATAATTAACATGAGGGATAGGAAACGAAATAATCTTTCAAGGCAGTGGTCGGCAAACTCATTAGTCAACAGAGCGGCAAACCACGGCTCGCAAGCCGCATGTGGCTCGTGAGCCGCAGTTTGCCGATCACTGTTTTAAGGGAAATAATATTGTCCAAAGAATGAATTATAAATTGTATCTCAGTAAATAGCAATGCCCAAATTCTTTCAAGCTCAAAGCTATAATCTAAATGGGAAATAAAACAGTAATAAAACAAAAAGCATGTGTTCTCCCATTATAAGACTTAAAGTAGGAGACCTAGCATAGAAAGTGCTCTCTAAAGAGAATAATGGCGGCGGAATAGACAGACGTGTTCCGAGCCTTGTCCCGGAGCAGAAAGAAAGAACAGCTGAGGGTCGCGCAGGGAGTGTTTGTTGGCTGGTTGGGAGACAGCTGAATTCCAGAAGGAGGTGGGGGACTGCTGAACGGGGTTCCCCTGACCTGGCAGCAAGAACTGCGGCTGGGTCCCCTCCCGGAGCTGCGGGCTTGGACGCGGAGTCACCGCCATCTTGATCCGGAAAGTGGAGCTTGTCTGAAGCCTGAGAATCCACAACTGCGGCACCCCAGGAACAGCTGCGAGCCCCAGAACAACGCTCCCCAACTGGCGCAAGCACACGGGTTCAGAGAAGCTCTACACTCCACCACGGAAAGGTCAGATTTCGCCTGGGATAAGGTGAGGTCTCTGGTCCCGGCGGGAGAGAGGAACGCGCGTTTTGCGGGAGCTGGAGGACCAGGGAAGTCTGTGCCTAGAAAAATCCGTGGCTGTAGGGGCTGGCGTGATCTGTGACTGTGGAAAGGGGTCCTCAGAGCTGCTAACAGAAGGGCACTCTAAAAAGCAACCCATTTTGATCTGAAGTGCAGGGACACCCTAAGAATTTCAGGCAGTCCAGACTTACGCGCAGCCCGTGCGCTCCCTGGGTGCCTGGGCTCACTCGCAGTCCCGGAGTTCGCACACTTGGGCTTTTTCCTCTTCAAATCCTTGCTTCTGATTACTAAGCCCAATACATAGGATCACCCAGTTGGGGACACCCTGGGAGACTGCAGGGGAAGGTTGTTTTTCTGGAACCTGGGGATCGGAGCGGGGAGTGACCATCGGAGAGTCAGCTCTGTGGCAGACCACTCCCACAGGCCCGAGTGCCACAGGGAAAGAAGGCTCTAACACTCCCTAGAGAGGCCATAGATAGACCCGGAAGTCAATCCAGAAACACTGCCACCCAGGGGCTGAATCACAAATTGACTCTTGTGTAATCAAAAATAAAGGAATACGAGAAATTAAGACACACCGCCTGCTTAAAATCAGGACTGGCTTACAACACCGAAGAGCAGTGGATCGCAGGGAACTGCAATACTGTCTGGACTGAGAAACAGGCGTGCCAAACAGAAAAACAGAGGAAGTGAATGACCTTCACTACTCCACATTTTATTTTTACCTTTTATTTTTTTTTTATTTTTTTATTTTTTTTTAATTTTCATTTTTTGCATCTTTTAATCAAGAAACTTTTTTTTCTTTTTTCATCACTTGATTTTGCCTTTTTAATGATTACATTTTTATTTTCAATCCGTATTATTACTACTGCTATTTTATCTTTTTTTTTTTTTTTAAAGTGTCATTTTATTTTCTCTTCATTTTATTTTGGGATTAGGGTTCTACATTCTATTTTTTTTCTTTCCTTTAGCATCGTTTTACTCTATCTCAACTCTACCTTTAGGCCATCACTCTCTTCCTAACCTCCCCCTTTTCAGTGTCCTGTTTGTCTTACCCTTTTACTGCTTTAGATTTTCCCTATTCTTTCTGTTTACCCCTTGTTAAAATTTCACCCTACTTACATATCTAATCTCCAATCCCCTGCTCCAAGTCCACATACACCTCTCCCTTCGCTGTCTGAGTTATCCATAAACTTGTCCTTATCTCTGTCCTTTTGTTGTTGTTTGCTTGAATGTAGATTATATCCAATTTTTATGCTTTTTTTGTGAGATTGTTTTGCTTATTCTTCTTTTGTTTATTCTTTTGTTTGTTTTGTGCTTCAGCTTAACCTTGCCTCACTCCATATTAGTTGGTGTTGTAGTTTGTACTAATCCCCAGGCACTTGTTGCTGGCATTTTCTGGGATTAGTGATTGTTCTATTGGAGTTTTATCCCCAATATATATAGTCTGTTCCCCTTTCTCTCTTAGTCAATTTCTTGTCTCTTACTTTTTTTTTTTTTCTCTTTACTTTCCCTTTTCCCAATTTCATTTTCACACTCCTTTTTTCTTTTTTTCTTTCTTTCTTTCTTTTTTCCTCTTCTTCTTTCTCTCCTATCACCTAATTTGCCTTTCTCTGGTGGTCACCTTTATTGGAGGTTATTAATATCGTGAATACATTCCTGTTCAGTGCCTTGTGAGTTGTACCTGGTAGTGCTGTATTTTGTGCCTTTAAATCAACCCAGGAGAGAGAGAACTACATAACCAGACACCCAGAGAAGAGAGACCATGGGGAGACAAAGAAGCAGCCCGCATATGAAAGAAAAGCAGGCATCACCAGAAAAGGAAGTAAACGAAATGGAGGCAAGCAACCTTCCAGAAAAAGAATTCAGAGAAATGGTCATAAGGTGGCTGAAAAGAATGGAAGACAAATTCGACAATATGAGCAAGAACCAAGAGGAAATGAAGAAGAACCAAGAAGAAATGAAAAATGACATCGCTGCTGTAAAGAACTCAATAGAAAGCATCAAGAGTAGACTAGAAGAAGCAGAGGACCGCATCAGTGAGCTAGAAGACAAGATGGAAAAAAATACCCAAGAAAAGCAACTTCTAGAAAAAAAAATTAAAAGGCAGGAGGAGAGTCTAAGGGAACTTTGGGACAACACGAAACAAAACAACATCCGCATAATAGGGGTTCCAGAAGGAAAGGAAGCTGAGCAAGGAATAGAAAACCTCTTTGAAGAAATAATGACAGAAAATTTCCCAGATATAGGGAAGAAAAACCCCACACAAATCCAAGAAGCTCACAGAGTCCCAAGCAAAATGAACCCCAAAAGACCGACGCCAAGGCACATTATAATTAAATTGGCAAACACCAACGACAAAGTAAGAATCTTAAAAGCAGCAAGAGAGAGACAGAAAGTTACATACAAAGGAACCCCCATCAGACTAGCAACTGATTTCTCAACAGAAACTCATCAGGCCAGAAGGGAATGGAATGAAATATACAAAGTCATGCAAAGGAAGGGGCTGAATCCAAGAATACTGTACCCAGCAAGGCTGTCAATCAAAATTGAAGGTGAAATCAGGAGCTTCACAGACAAAAAAGGACTAAGGGAATTTATTACCACCAAACCAGCAATGCAAGAAATGCTAAAGGGTCTGCTGTAAAAAAAAAAAAAGAAAGAAAGAAAGAAAGAAAGAAAGAAAGAAAGAAAGAAACAGGAAGCGAAGAAGTAACACAGGGGTAAAGAATAGGAATGGCGACAAATAAGTACCTATCAATAATAACTTTAAATGTAAATGGATTAAATGCCCCAATCAAAAGACATAGGGTAACAGATTGGATAAGAAAACACGACCCATATATCTGCTGTCTACAAGAAACCCACCTCAGAAAAAAAGACGCACACAGACTGAGGGTGAAGGGATGGAAAAAGGTTTTCCAGGCAAATGGAACTGAAAAAAAAGCTGGGGTAGCAATACTTATTTCTGACAAATTAGATCTTAAACTGAAGGACATAACAAGAGATAAGGAAGGCCATTTCATAATACTAAAGGGAGCAATCCAACAAGAAGAAATAACTCTGGTAAACATATATGCACCCAATACAGGAGCACCCAAATACATAAAAAAACTCCTGGAGGATATCAAGGGAGACATTGACAGCAATACAATCATAGTAGGAGACTTTAATACCCCACTATCACCATTGGACAAATCCTCTAAACAAAACATCAGCAAAGAAACATCAATCCTAAATGACTCACTAGACCAGATGGAATTAATTGACATCTTCAGAACATTTCACCCCAAAGCCACAGAATATACATTCTTCTCAAGCGCACATGGGTCATTTTCAAAGATAGACCATATGTTGGGACATAGGCAAAGTCTCTTCAAATTCAAGAAGATAGAAATCATATCAAGCATCTTCTCAGACCACAGTGGCATAAAACTGGAAATCAACTACAATAAAAACAACCCAAAGAAATCAAACACATGGAGACTAAACAGCATGCTATTAAACCATGACTGGGTTACCAGAGAGATCAAAGAAGAAATAAAAAACATCATGACAACAAATGACAATGAAAACACTACAATCCAAAATCTATGGGACACAGCGAAAGCAGTCTTGAGAGGGAAGTTCATAGCTCTACAAGCCTACTGCAAAAAACAAGAAACAGGGGTAATAAATTACCTAACCCAACAACTCAAAGAGTTAGAAAAAGAGCAACAAGAAAAGCCCAGTGTAAGCAGAAGGAAGGAAATAATAAAGATCAGAGCACAGATAAACGACATAGAGACCAAAGAAACAATACAAAAGATCAACAAAACCAAGAGCTGGTTCTTTGAAAGGATAAACAAGATTGATGAACCTCTAGCCAGGCTCACCAAGAAGCAAAGGGAGAGGACCCAAATAAACAAGATCAGAAATGAAAGAGGTGAAATAACAACAGATCCCGCCGAAATACAAAGGATTGTTAAAAAATACTACGAACAACTCTATTCCAACAAACTGGACAACCTGGAGGAAATGGACATATTCCTAGAAAAATATAACCTTCCAAAACTCAATCAGGAAGAATCTAAACAGCTCAACATGCCAGTAACTATGGAAGAAATTGAAGCAGTCATCAAAGAGCTTCCGGCAAACAAAAGCCCGGGGCCAGATGGCTTCACAGGAGAGTTCTACCAAACATTCAAGGAAGAACTAAAACCTATCCTCCTCAGACTATTCCAAAAAATTCAAGAGGAAGGAACACTTCCAAGCTCCTTCTATGAAGCCAGCATCACCCTAATACCAAAACCAGATAAAGACAACACAATGAAAGAGAATTACAGGCCAATATCCCTCATGAATGTAGATGCCAAAATCCTCAACAAAATTCTAGCAAATAGGATCCAGCAGTACATCAGAAAGATCATACACCATGACCAAGTAGGGTTTATCCCAGGAATGCAAGGATGGTTCAATATCCGCAAATCAATAAATGTGATACATCACATAAACAAATTGAGAGATAAAAATCACATAGTCATATCAATTGATGCAGAAAAAGCATTTGACAAAATCCAACACCCTTTCTTGATAAAAACTCTCAACAAGGTGGGAATAGAAGGATCATACCTCAACATCATAAAAGCTATATATGATAAACCCACAGCTAACATCATACTCAATGGGCAAAAACTAAAACCATTTCCCCTAAGAACAGGAACAAGACAGGGATGCCCACTCTCACCACTCCTGTTTGACATAGTACTGGAAGTATTAGCCACTGCAATTAGACAAGAAGAAGAAATAAAAGGCATCCAAATTGGAAAAGAAGAAGTAAAGCTGTCCTTATTTGCAGATGACATGATATTGTACATAAAAAACCCAAAAGACTCCATCAAAAAACTAACAGACTTAATAAATGAATTCGGCAATGTAGCAGGATACAAAATTAACACCAAGAAATCTATGGCATTTCTATACACCAACAATGAACTTACAGAAAGAGAGACTAAAAAAGCAATCCCATTTTCCATCGCACCAAAAAAATTAAGATACTTAGGAATAAACCTAACCAAGGAGGTAAAAGACCTATATGCGGAAAACTACAGGACACTGAAAAAAGAGATAGAGGAAGATGTAAACAGATGGAAGAACATACCATGTTCATGGATTGGGAGAATCAACATCATTAAAATGTCCATACTACCCAAAGCAATCTATAGATTCAATGCACTCCCCATTAAAATACCAACGGCGTATTTCACAGACCTAGAAAGAACTCTCCAAAAATTCATCTGGAATAAAAAAAGACCCCGAATAGCCACAGCAATCCTGAGAAAGAAGAATAAAGTAGGAGGGATCTCAATACCAGATTTCAAGCTGTATTACAAAGCCACTGTCATCAAAACAGCCTGGTACTGGCACAAGAACAGACATATAGATCAATGGAACAGAATAGAGAATCCAGATATCGACCCAAACCAATATGCGCACTTAATATTTGACAAAGGAGGCATGAGCATACAATGGAGTCAAGACAGTCTCTTTAATAAATGGTGTTGGGAAAATTGGACAGATACATGCAAAAAAATGAAACTAGATCACCAACTTACACCATACACAAAAATAAACTCAAAATGGGTACAGGACTTAAATATAAGACGGGAAACCATAAAAATACTAGAGGAATCCACAGGCAGCAAAATCTCAGACATTTGCCAAAAGAACTTTTTCAGTGATACTGCCCCTAGGGCAATGGAAGCCAAACAGAAAATAAACAAATGGGACTACATCAAAATAAAAAGCTTTTGCACAGCAAAAGAAACCATCAACAAAACAACAAGAAACCCCACTGTATGGGAGAACATATTTGCAAATGGTATCACTGATAAAGGTTTAATTTCCAACATCTACAGGCAGCTTATACAACTTAATAAAAGGAAGATAAATGATCCAATAAAAAAATGGGCAACGGACCTAAATAGAAGCTTTTCGAAAGAAGACAGAAGGAAGGCCAAGAGACACATGAAAACATGCTCAAAGTCACTAATTATCCGAGAGATGCAAATCAAAACAACAATGCGATACCATCTCACACCTGTCAGAATGGCTATCATCAACAAATCAACAAACGACAAGTGTTGGCGAGGATGCGGAGAAAAAGGAACCCTCGTGCACTGCTGGTGGGAATGCAGACTGGTGCAGCCACTGTGGAGAACAGTATGGAGTTTCCTCAAAAAACTGAAAATGGAACTCCCATTTGACCCAGTAATCCCACTCCTAGGAATATATCCTAAGAAACCAGAAACACCAATCAGAAAGGATATATGCACCCCTATGTTCATAGCAGCACAATTTACAATAGCTAAGATTTGGAAACAGCCTAGGTGCCCATCAGCAGATGACTGGATCAGAAAACTATGGTACATCTACACAATGGAATACTATGCTGCCGTAAAAAAGAAGGAATTACTACCATTTGTAGGCACTTGGATGGAATTAGAGAACATTATGCTAAGTGAAATAAGCCAGTCAATGAAAGAAAAATACCACATGATCCCACTCATTTGGGGATAATGAAAAACATTATAAACTGATGAACAAAAAGATAGTTACAGAGGCAGTAAAGCATCAAACAGACTGTCAAATTACAGTGGTAAGGTTAGGGAGAGGTGGGGGAAATAAGAGATCAACTGAAGGACTTATATGCATGTATATAAGAGTAACCAACGGATGCAAAACATTGGGGGGTGAGGGCATGTATGGGAGTGGGGTGGGGGTGGGGGGCAATGGTAAGATATGTACACATATAATACCTTAATAAAAATTTGAAAAAAAAAAAAATAAGACTTAAAGTAGTAAGAAGACATATAAAAAGACCAATTTTGTATCAACTAGCTGTTCTTATACCATAAACAACCTTGTCTATAGTAATGTTTAAGTTAACGTTGTTACAACTGAAATACTGAAAAATTCAATCAATAATATGAAAGGTAATGTGATTAGCAAGTGTAAAATTCAATGAATTGGAAGATTAAGCTACTATTGTGAGACAAGCTTTCACTCTAGATGTCAGTTGTCTCGAATTATTTTGGCTATCAATGGACTTCTGGTAAGAAACTAGAGAAGTAGGAAGGGAAAGTTTCTTCTATCTAGTACTTTAATAAGAAATGTTCTTCTAACTTAGAACTGTGCCCTAAATGATTGGTTTGATCCTGGAACTCACTAAGCCTCTACAGAGCTGCTCTTGGAACCGATATAAAAATATTACCTGAGGATGACCAAAAGGTTACTGCAAAAGATAGTGTGGCTTGTTAGATATATTCTGCATATCATCAAATTGTATGGTAGCAACAGGAAAAGAAACAGAGTAGAAAGATGGACAGCAGTAATTAAACCCGTATAGTTAAGAAAGAAAATATTTGTGTTTTATTGATTCAACTTTGAATAAGTGTAGAAGAAATACTGAAAAATTTTTCACTAGTATTTTCTTACAGAAATTGTAAGCAGTTTAATATTGGAATACATCAAATCCTATCTAATAAAGAGGGAATATGCTAATTGACCCTCACACCGTCGCCAAAGATGGCAGTGCACACAGCCACACGATGGTGGTACCCAGTCCCCTCAGCCCCGCTGGGGCTGCAGGCGCCTGCCTCCGGAGTCCCCCAGTCTCCTCAGCCCTCCGACCGCACAGGGCTGACTAGAGGCGCAGGCAAGCCTCAGATGGTGGCAGCTCAGCTGATGCCTCAGGTTCAGGCAAGCCTCGGATGTTGGCTACCCAGCTGCCCAGGGCCAGCCCGAGGTGCAGGCAAGCCTTGGATGGTGGCTGCCCAGCTGCCCAGGGCCAGCCCGAGGTGCAGGCAAGCCTTGGATGGTGGCTGCCCAGCTGCTCAGGGCCGCCAGAGTCTCAGGTAATTAGGGCTGGCCGAGGCTTGCGCTGCCAGCAGTGGCAACGGCAGAGGTGTGATGGGGCATTGCCTTCCCCTGATTGCTGGGTCGCCTCCTGCCCCTGAGGGCTCCTGGACTGTGAGAGGGGACAGGCTGGGCTGACGGACCTCCCCCCACCACTCCAGTGCATGAATTTTCATCTACCTGTCCTCTAGTTTATATATAATTTTGCATTTTTCTCTTAAAATGGGTTACCTTTCACAATAAAAGTATAAGCATACATACTCCTGCCCTCTCTAGTCCCCAAATGAGCTACTGAGCCAGGGCCTAACTGCAGTTTCATGTGGGCAATTTAGTTTTATTCAAAGACTGGCATACCTGACTGGTAATATAGACAGATACTGTATAAATTCTTCATCAAAACTGTACTGTTCTTAAGAATTTTATAATACTTGGTTCAAAAGCAGCAAGTGTTAATCAGCATGTCTAACATTAATTTCCTTATAATTGATTTAGAATTTATGTGCACATTTATCAGCTGGGAAGAACAATTACTTTCTCTTGAGATAAAAAAAAGATACAATACCTCAAAATTACCTTAACTTTTGGATTTCTTTACATGGCTATGCTTACTTAGGTTTTTCCTAAGTAACAAAGTGAAATGCTCAACTTCTCTGACTCCAAGCCTCCTTTGTTCAATAGCTACTGCTTAGTCTTGCACATATACATGCTAATCATTAGAGGAATTCTGTTTGCAGCTTGAATTTTATAAAAACAGCCCTTGACCAGAAAGTGCCTCTCCTGAGGATATAAGGGAAGTATGTATTGCTTATCAAATAATTGCAGGACTATATAGTGATTAGACTCACATCAACTAGGGTCAACAGACTAAGCAAAATCTTTTTGCTACCACCCAGATGTCTGTGGTCATCAAGTCATTCTTGCCCCTCCCGTTTCTCTTTCCCTAGACATAAGAGAAGCCTGAACTCTGGACTTTATTAAGATGGATTTGAGGGGCCACTAAGCCTCCCATCTTCTCATTTGGTACCTTCTCAATCAATAAAGCTTGCGTTATTCCAAACTCTGACGTTTTGAGTTTTGTCCTTTCAAAGCATCAGGCACAGGGACATTGGACTGGTAATGCTCCCATAGGAGGACTGTCTTGGAAGTGCTGAGGAATGTGGCTACAAATAGCCATGCAGTTTGTCTGAAGGAAGCCTAAACTAGCTTAGGACATGCTGTCTTCATGCAGAGCAAGGATTACTGATAGAGAAGTGGTGAAAAGTAAGATAGAAGTTGATTTATTAAATTAGTTCAGGAAACTTAATACATAAATGTTATTCTGAAGTAGCCACTTATTTATTCCTTAACATGTTCAAATGAAGCGCCTTCTCAGAAGATGAGATTTTAAAAAGAGATATTTTATTAGTTTAGCTGGAACTTAAGTCTAGATATTCTTTAATCCATCTCTCTAATTATTCTTTATTATCCAATGCTATCCTAGCTTTGATATGAAGTCTGGAAAGTTTATTTTTGCCTTGCCTTTACTCTGGCTCATTTTTGGCTCTTTGAGGGGGTGGAACATTGGAATAGAATCTCCATAGAAGTGGGAAGAATCCTCTGAATTCTTCCTTAACGTCAGACTAAATCATAAAATAAAAATTCCAAAAGCCATGATTGTGAAAGTCTCAGTTACCAATGGAAAAACAAGGGATGTTAGAAAAGGATAAAGAGCTGGAAATCATATTTTTTTTTGAAATTTATATATGGTGAGGAATTTTTAAAGAAATATATTAAAAATGTTGGTAAGCTAATATTAAAATAAAAATCATCAATACTCTTAAAGAGAAAGCATCAGGCCCCAAATGGCATTAGCCCCAACCTATATTTAATACTTGATCTAACTGTTGTTTCAACCTCTCAATTAAACTATTAACATAGTTTTAATTGACCAGGCTGGAATTTTCGTGTAGCACCTGTAAGGTAATCTGTCATTTGGGCCCTCTCTACTCCCCATGGAAAGAAGAAGCAATCTGCATAATAAAAAGAGGTCCTGTTGTTTTCCCCTCCAACAGATGTACAGGCCAAAAAGTATTCTGTTCTTTCCTTTATTTAATAGCTTCCTTGTCCCACCCTTTTTTGCTATAAAAACCTCCCATTTTGTTCAACTTATGTGAGTGAGCATCCTTTTAATTTAGATGGGATGCTGATGTTGCTGGTGGATAGAGGGTTCTTCCACGGAGTTTCAAGTAAAGCATTTTGGGATCCCACCCATGGGAGAATGAGGTGTAGTGGTAAAATTTATTGAAGCTGGAGCAACCACGAAGGACTATCACCAAGTACCCAGTGCCTCATTCACAGCCAGGTGGCTTATCTCTGTCCCACTGTGGAAGCAATCCTGGGTCTGGTGAGCATAAGTGTAACCACATCACTTTGTACTCCAGTACTCCAGCAAAGTCTCAGCTCCCAGACAGCACTGCTGAGCCCAGGCCCTGCTCAAGCTTGGGCCCTCCAAGGCTGGGGGAGAGAGAACACCCAAGTGAATAGACAGGTGAGAACACAAAGGAGCAAGTGCTAGCAAGACCTTTGCTAAACTGGGATTATATTACCTCTGGCCTTGGAGAGAGAGGCTTTTCCTTGGAACTAACCAATCTCTTCCCTGGCTCTTTGTGGGCTTCTGCTGGGTCCTCCTCCTACCCAATTCAATCTTTCCCCAGGCTATACAGGCAGGCCTTCTTCACTCCTACTGTGCATGATCCCAGCAGAGTAATTTTCCCTTTATTGTTTTATCTTCCCCGCATAATCCCAGATACTGGCTGGTTGTCTCCTGGGGAGCCCACTTGGTGGGATTAGTTCCCCTCCAGGGAGGATGGCGTGGTTCCCTGGGGAGCTGTGAATGTTATAGCTTTTGAATAACTCAAGCTTAATGTCTGACTCAGCTCTCTACTTTATTAGGCTTAATATCTGATTTTATTTGCCCCCTTTCTTTCTTAATACTAACCAGCTACCTATGCTGACTCTTCCACATTCACATCTTCATATTTACTCAATTAAATGTTTTTGTTTTTTTAATATTCACATCTTCAAATTTACTCAGTTAGATGTGTTTTCATTTCTTTCTTTCTTTGTTTATTTATTTTAACAAAACTTACCATTCAATTAAGAATGAGAAGAGGACAGGAAGAAAAAATATTTCCATTCTTTCATTTTAGGTTCTTTGACTGGTCTACTAATTAAATTAATTAATACAGATTAAAAGAGGAAAACAACCAGAAGTTTATTAACAGGTATAGATGGGAGAGACCAAGGAAAAATGAGTAACTCCTAAATTGGTCAAAACCATCACTTTAAATGTCCTCCTGAGCTTTAAAAAGAAAAAGAAAAGAAAGAAAAAAAGATGCTGAGGGTAGGGAGAGTCAGTTATGGGAGGTTACCAGGAAAAGTATATAATGAAACATGGAAACCAAACTGAAGCTCGAGGCTTTCCTCTGGGCAGGATGCAAAGGTGATTTTTTTCCTCAGGTTCTTGTCCAGGTGGGTACAAGATGAAGCCATGGACAAAAGGTGGTCTATGGAAAGGTGGAAATTTATTGGAGAACAAGCACAGACTCCCACATAGGGAAGGGGTCCCAAGGCAGAGACCCACTACGCCCCTTTTTCCTAAGATTTATATAGGTTGAAGTTCTTTGTGTCCTGATATTCCCCTCTGATTGGTTTCTATAACAGCTTCAAAGTTCAAACCCCACGTGGGGTCCCCCTCCTTTTCTCCCCCTCCTGTGCTAGAATTCTCTATTCTCTGTGAAAATCTATTTTCCTCTTTTTCCCTTTGGTTTCTCTACTCCCTGTGGCTTTCCCCTGTCTTCTGTGGATGGGTGTCTTCCTCTCCCCTTATCCTGTGGCATCTCTTTTCTCTCTCTGTGAATGTATGACTTTTGGCAGCTTCTAGCCCCCCAACTTTGCAGTCCTCCCCCATGGACCCTCTTTATTTCTAAAACTCCCTAAACCGGCCTATTTTACCCATTAAAACTCGTTTTATTAATAAGGGTTAGGTGGTTAAAGAAGACTTTAAATCTTTACCTTCTCCATGAATAGGTGTTTCTAGAGATTGAGTCATTCCCCTCTTCCTGGTACAGCAAATGAGACACCTTACAAATGGAGATTTTCCTTGTACAAGGAAATGTCTCTTACTAAGGGTAACTTTTATGGTTTTCACAGTTTCTCCCATGTCTGTTCTTTCTTAAAAATAACCAGCATAAAATATTCCTTACACTGAAAAGACATATTTCAGGGTGGCAACTTCTGCTCCCTGACAAAGGCATAAATATTTCTTAGAAAGGTAGCTTTGTTCTCTGTGGTGCAGTTTTGTGGTTCACTCACATAAAATGAGAATCCAGCTAATTAAAGACTAAATGAGAATTCAGTATATAACTGTTCAAATGTTCAAAACAAAACAAAAAAGAAGAAGAAGAAGAAAAAGCCTAAAGGCATAAAAAAATACATTTCACCTTTCTTTTACTTTTATGGGATTCTTAATCTCACTCAACTGTCAATCATTCTCATTATTTTGGGCACATTCTTCAAGCAATCTAAATTGTTCCTACAGTGGCAGCCAAACCAAATAAACAGTCAAACACTGAAGAGTGTGTGATTTCACCAGAGACCTTAAACAACAGAGTGGCCCAGAAAATTCCTATTAAGTGGAAAAGGGTAGGAAACCACAATGACAGCGTTAGCCTTAGAAGGAAAATATTCTCTGTAGTTTTCCCTCATTACTCCCCATCAAAAACAAAGTATCTTAACTGTTACAGGATTTACCAGGTGACCAAAAAATACACGGGAATACCCAGAGATACAGGAAAAACCCATTTATTTTCTGATCTTTCACATGTACTGGTATAGTTACTCAGGGGGTCAGTTCTCCAAATCCTGAGTAAGCCAATATGGAGGAAGCTTTCTTTTTATACCCTTTGGTTTCTTTGTCCCCCATATATGGATCAGACTTCCGGACCATTCGCAGGCTTTGCAAAAAGCCTTGTGTGTTGGGATGGGGGCTGTGAGACCACACCTAAAAGGCCTGGCCTGGTGCTAGAGCTGATAACCCCCTCCGGGGGTTGTGTATTGTTTATGGTTTATGGCCTCTGTAAAATGTGAGTATTTAGGTAAATATTTCTTACAAGACCAGATAATTAAGGAAGGGGCAGTGACTAGACCAGCTGTGGGCAAACTATGGCCCGCGGGCCGGATCCGGCTGTTCTATCTGGTTCTCTTGCTCTCCCCTCCGCTCCTTTACTTTGAATTTATATTAGTTCACACAAACACTCCATCCATGCTTTTGTTCCGGCCCTCCGGTCCAGTTTAAGAACCCATTGTGGCCCTCGAGTCAAAAAGTTTGCCCACCCCTGGAATAGACTATAGGCTAACAGGAATGTACTGATTAACTAGGTACAGAGTCAAGCTGCTGGTCTCACCCCAAAAATGTCTTATTTTCCTCATCAAACAACACCAAATTAATAAAAATAACAATGGAAATCATCTTGCTATGCACTAGATAAGAACAGTATTACAATAGGCAAAAAGTTGTACTTTGAAATGCAATCTAGCTCCATTAAAGTTAATTATGCATATATTTGAGAGAATACAATTTTCTAGATAGAAAAATAATAAATATGGTGAGGTTTTATTTAATATTGTTAAAATTATAAAATATATATGAAATATATATGCTTAACTGAATTCTTTTTCTAAGTTTTTCTCTATGGCATGTGAAGTATTTCATATTTTATAAAGAAAAATATCAACTTTAATGGATTTAATATTTGAGTTCTTAAATTTTTCAGAATCATACTTTCCCCCAATAATTCTGAACATATACCTTAGCATCTTTTCCTATTTGTACCAACAGCCAAACTAAAATAAATTTAAACCTAATTTTTTGGAAGTTACCTATTCCTAAGATATTAAAATACAATATTTTGTAGGTGAAATATTTAAAGAACTTAAAGTTTATGTATTCTTGACTAAGGAATAAAACATTAGACTCTTAACACTGCAACCTATTCACTTGAAGTGGGAAAAACAATTCTATGTTATTATTAGGGGATGTTAAAAAACACACACACAAAAACAGACGCAAAACAGAGTCACTGTGATAAACCCCACCAAGACTTAGCAACTAACCTACTTGCTGTTTTACTCTGGGATTTCCTGGTCTGCACCAGTGAGGTCATCTGCCTCATGAGACCCCCTGCTTTCCACTCAGGGTAGGTTATCTTGCCTGAAATAATCTACTCTTTCAACTCTCTTGTCCTTCCCACTTTCTGCCTATAAAACTCTTCTTTTTGTACAACTCCTCAGACCACCTTTCTTTTTACTACTTGAAATGTGACCTGATTTATGAATCATTCAATAAAGCCAATTAGCTCTTTCAACTTTTTCACTTTGTTGAAATTTTCTTCCTTTATAGTGGCACTAGAGGCCCGATGCACGAAATTCCTGAAGGAGTAGGCCCTCCTTTCCCAGGCTGCTGGCACCAGCTTCCCTCTTCCCGTGACCCAGGCTTCCCTCGCAGCCCTGGCTTCATTTGGAATGACAGAAGGACGTCCTGAAGGATGTCTGGTCTAATTAGCATATTATGGTTTTATTATTATAGATGATTTAGAAATTAAAGTGCATAAATTCATTAATTTACTCAGCTTCTTACTACAAAATATGATGGGAGTGGTACCACCTTATATTAGTACAAATGATAAATTTTTCTTTAAAAACCTACAGTGAAAGTTTTTAGGGGCTTTTTTAAAGAAACAGATACTTATATACTAAAAGACATTATTAGAATCTTTTAGAACTTGGATTCTTAATTTTCCAAGATTTAATTTGTTTTTAACACTTAAAAGTGGAATTTTTTAAAGTAACAGTTTTTTTTAGTAATCCTATATAATAAAGAGGTAATATGCAAATTGACCCTCACACCCTCACACAAGACGGCCACCCCCATGTGGTCAAAGGTGGCCACCACAAGATGGCCGGCAGGGGAGGGCAGTTGTGGGCAATAAGGCCTGCAGAGGAGGGCAGTTGGGGGCGACCAGGTCAGCAGGGGAGGGCAGTTGGGTGTTACCGGGCCAGCAGGGGAGCAGTTAGGCGTCGATCAGGCTGACAGGGGAATTGTTAGGGGGTGATCAGGCTGGCAGGCAGGCGAGTGGTTGGGAGCCAGTAGTTCCACTTTGTGAGAGGGATGTACCAGATTGCAGAGGGTGCAGGCTGGGCTGAGGGACACTCCCCTCCCCCAGTGCACGAATTGTGTGCACCAGTCCTCTACTCTCTATATATAAAAGCCTAATATGCTAAGTGTCCCAACTGTCCAACTGGTTGCTATGACACACACTGACCACCAGGGGGCAGATGCTCAACGCAGGAGTTGTTGAGCTGCAGTGACTTGGCAGTGGCAGTTCTTGGGTGATGTGCCCCGAAACCAGAGAGGAGGGGGCCCAATTCCTCTGGGGGCTGCGCAATTCCACCTTTGGCCATGGGCTATGTTGTTGCAGGGGCACTGTCAGCTCTAAATCTGGTTTACTGCACACTTGCCTTTGTGTTCTCCACCCTGTATGACAGCAACTTTGCAGAGTGCCCTCTTGCACTCTGGGACCCCTCGGGGGATGTCAGAGAGCCAGTTTTGGCCCAATCCCTGTAGGCCAGGCCGAGAGACCCCCACCTGCTGGAGGGACCCTGCTCACTTCATATACGCCATTGAGGGACTGCAGGAGGTTGGCTCCAGGGTGTGTCATGCCCATCTCGCCCAGTCCTGCCCCATTGGCCACCTTCTAATTAATTTCCTTTCAATGTGCACGAATCTGTGCACTGGGTCACTCATTTAACTATATTTGATAGGAAGTTAAAACTTGTTTTTAGTTATATAACATATATGAAAATGTACAGTATAATTTATTAAATAATTGTGAAACAGATTTTTTCACCAATGACTTAAGACAGCTTTAATCTTTTGGGGAAGGATAATCCATATAGCACAATCTCAAATATTCTTGTTTATGTAATCAGTTTTTAAACAAATTTCTAACTGGCAGTGATTAATCTCTTTCAATCTTACTACCAGAATAAAAAAGCAATCAAAATTCTGTGTCAAAATAAGTTTCATCTTGAATTCGGTGGTCAACTTTGTTTATATTAACTTTTAAAGAATTGATTAAACAAGTTGAGAATAGAAAAGGCCAGGTAAAACCACAGGACTGCCCTTTATTCAGAACTTATTAAATAAACAATTGAAAGTATTGTCATTTACCTAGGCAAAGAAAGAAAGTGAATGAACAACATAATGATGAAGGCTACACAATAGACTACAATTATAATGAAAAACAATGAGGTTTAATTTATGAGGAGAGGGAGCTTTCTGAAGTGGAAGGCAATAAATTCGAAGTAGATCTTAACTTTTTTATACAGTGTAAGATGGGTAAATATTGATTAAAGGGAAAAACAAAACTCAAACATCATTAATAATTATTACTGAAAATCTTGAAACACTGTGGAAGGGAATTCTTTTCAGGTAATTCTTTGCATATAATCAGAGAGGAAGTATAATAGAGAATGTTTGCTTGGCATTTAGGAGGCCACTGTAGTTGATAGTTTAATATGAAGACTTCTATATTTGGAGGGAATTATTCCAAATTAAATCAAGCAAGAGTTCAAAGAGTATGGTTTTTGGCAGTCATGAAAGAATTCTAGTGCACCAGCTTAGGAACATTTTCCCCTTGTATAAAGGTGTCTGCTATTTTGCTTAGTTTGTGGTAAGTAATTTGCATAAATCCATAATGTAGCTGTCAGATTCTTTTCTTTCTGGTAGCATTATAATGCTAATAGAGAAGTGAAAAACAGGATTTAAAAAAATCTTTTTAGGCCCAACACCATTACATTTGACATCTGTATACTCTCTGTGATAAATATAGCACTGGCTTTTCCATGGTAATGCTTTCCTAATCTTAGCTTCTGGGCATTAGTTCTACACATGGTTTGCATAGGACAATCATATTTTACTAATGGAGGTTAGAGTTTTGTAGTGTGTGAGGCATTCTCTTTTCATTTGAATGAGTGGGAGCAGATCATAGATAAACAGTACAATTAATATTTGAAAATTATAGGCATCATTTGCCAATCTCTTCCTCAGCCTTTTTCACCTAAAAGTTTCCAATTAAAACGTTGTAGTTAAAGTGAAACTGTGATATGGAAACATTGACTTAAAAATACTTTATTGACTCTTCAAACTGTATTTTCCAACCTAGAAAAAAAAAATCAAATAATTCATCCTAAGGAGATAAATCTATGAGAATCTTTTTGGCTGCTCATCATTTTTGGAAAGCACTAATGACCATGAACAGAAGTTTGTCTTTCATACATATAAAATTTATTCTCACTCAAAGCAATATAAGAAGTAATTATTTCCAAATTCTAGAAAAACGCAAAACAAACATACAAGTCATAAACTATGACCCTAGCTAGTGGTCGGCAAACTCATTAGTCAACAGAGCCAAATATCAACAGTACAACGATTGAAATTTCTTTTGAGAGCCAAATTTTTTAAACTTAAACTATATAGGTAGGTACATTGTTATTAACTTAATTAGGGTACTCCTAAGCTGGCCTTTGCTAAAAACTCAAGGGGCCAAAGAGCCGCATGTGGCTCGTGAGCCGCAGTTTGCCGACCACTGCCCTAGGCCATTAGGTTTAGAGTAAGTAGTCATATTATAGCAAATGATTTCTAGAGATCTAATTAGAAATTTTCTTTGTACATTTATTTTTCATGTTTTAAAATAAAATTTGATCTATAAAAGGACTACAAGCTGTGTCTATAAATATGTCACATTGACATAAAGAGGCAGCCTAGCTGTTTATTCTACAAAATGCCAGGAAAAATGTGAGGCAGTGCAATTCAGAAACAATTCTTAGGAGAGTATCTGAAAAGCCACCTTCCTTCCCACTGACAAAGAAGTTGCTCGCATACAGGGAAAAAAACAAAGGAAATTTCAGAAGATGAAAATATCTTCCATAGAAAGTGGTAAACAAAAGCAAGGATACAGTCAGAGAAATGCAAATTTGAAACCACAATGAGATACCACCTCACACCTGTCAGAATGGCTATCATCCATAAATTAACAAATAACAAGTGTTGGTGAGGTTGTGGAGAAAAGGGGACCCTCGTGCACTATTGGTCGGAATGCAGACTGGTGCAGCCACTGTGGAAAACAGTATGGAGTTACCTCAAAAATTAAAAAAATGGAACTGCCTTATGACCCAGCAATTCCACTTTTATGAATACAGTATATCCAAGGAAACCAGAAATACTAATTTCAAAGTATTATATACATCCCTATGTTCATTGCAGTGCTATTTACAATGGCCAAGATTTGGAAGCAGCCCAAGAGCCCATTAGTAGAGGAATGGATAAAAACAAACAAACTGTGGTACATTTACACATGGAATACTACTCAGCCATAAAATAGGTAAGAAATTTTACTTTTTGAGACAGCAAAAAGTAGCATTATGTTAAGTGAAATAAGCCAGTGAGAGAAAGACAAGTACCAGGTGATTCACTTATATGTGGAATCTAATGAACAAAATAACTGACAGCTGTCAGAGGGAGAAGTATGGGGACTGGGTGAGCAGGGTGAAGGGATTAAGCAAAGAAAGAAAGCAGCTTATGTACCCGGACAACCTTATGTTGATTGCCAGAGGATAGGGGAAGGCGGGGAGTAGGTAGAAGAATGTAAGGGGGGATAAATAATGATGGAAGGAGACTTGGGGTGGTAAACACAAAATACAATAGGCAGGTAATGCATTGTAAACCTGATACCTATATAATTTTATTAACCAATGTCACCCCAATAAATTCAATTAAAAATACACATAAAAATTACTTTCTGGAATATAAAATTTTATTTTTCAAATTAAAAACTCAGTAGATAAAATGGTGAGGAGATTTACTCTTGAGATCTGAGCTAATAAAATGCCCGTTGTAGGGGCCACTTCTCTATCATCAGCAATAAAATTGAAAACCAAATGAAAAAAATGTTCTGGGATTCAGTGATATATCTGTGCTTGGACAAATTGCTAAAAAGGGAGTACACTGAGAAGGAATAGTGTTAGTTATTACCCAGATTATATAGGCTAAACATATAGAATACATCCAAGAAGAAATTAGATTTATGAATGAGCTAAAACAATGGTTTGTTAAAGAAAATAAAGATAACCATGTCCTTCTAGAAAGTGTCCCTGAACACCATTGTTTAAAGTGAAGATATTTTTCAGTGAAACAAGATGGGACTTGTTTGAGTTTCTCAAACTTTTTTTTTAACTGTAGAATTCTTTTTTAAAAAAAAATATATTTTATTGATCTTTTACAGAGAGGAAGGGAGAGGGAGAGAGTTAGAAACATCAATGAGAGAGAGAGAGAGACATCAATCAGCTGCCTCCTGCACACCCCCTACTGGGGATGTGCCTGCAACCAAGGTACATGCCCTTGACTGGAATCGAACCTGGGACCCTTCAGTCCCCAGGCTGACGCTCTATCCACTGAGCCAAACCATTCAGGGCTAACTGTAGAATTCTTTGTTCAAATGCAATGTTTTATGGGTGAACAAGGTGGATAAATCAGAGATGCTGACATTTGGATCATCTTCTGGTCTTTGGTAGTAACTTTCAGGGACACTCTCTGGTTAAGTATCTTATATCACTCTTTGCCTTTCTAAGCTGTATTAAAACCAATACAATTTAAGTATTTGTCATAGCAGACTGATACCAAGTAGAGAACTGACCTAAGAGGAACTCGTTTGGGGGCTGTCCTGAGCAAATCTGTTGTTTCAGCAATTTGTCTCACAGTCACACGGTGTCTTCAGCAATGAGAACTAAAGACACAGACTAGCATGAGCAGCCAGAGCTTAATCTAAAAGACCACAAGGCAGGAAAATGAAAAAGCTGAGTAAGCCTGTCAAGAGGGAGATGGGAGTGGAGCCAATGCACATGTACACAGACAGAGGTGACAGATACTACAAGGTCCTCTCCCTGGTGGAGGGTGGGTGTGCCCCCACTTTCCAATGAAGCGCCTGTTCTTTTAGTTGAGTTTGCAGTGGGCCTAACATTACCATACTTTGGAAGATTTTAGATATCTGCTTCCACACACAAAAATATTACTTTTATTTTGTCAAAGTTTAGTGACTTTTTTTCCCTTGTAATGGAAAGATTCTATCCTGGAAAAAAACACTCCATTAGAGCTATGTGTGTGGTTGTGTGTGTGAGCCACGTCTTGTGTGTTTCAGGGTTCGGGATCTGGAGAAGGGCCATGCGCAAATGATATAAATGAGACAATAAATAATAATTTGGAAATTGGGGGCCAGGTGGAGAGTCCAACTGTGTCTCAGGGGAAGGACTTCACTGGTACTCAGGCCTTGCCAATCTTTTATTCAATTTTGGATACACATATTGCCCTTAGTTAGGCAGGCAATTCCGGTAACAGACAGGCTATCTTAAAGGCCAGTAAATATTTACTCTGAGACTATTTGGTCAGGAAATTGCTTGAGCCCCCATTGTCTCGACTAACCATTTGGTGCATAGCTCTGGCCCTTGCCAGGTCTCAAGGTTTACCAGCATTCCAGGCTCCTTGTTTACACTTCTCTGATAGTGAAGACAATGGGTAGCTTCCAACAGTTGTGAGCAATAGCATTTAGAGCATTTGAGAGCCTGGTTAAGGTGCCATGGCTGGAAGAAGGCATTGAGAAGCCTTCGCCCAGGAAGAAAGCTTTCAGTTCCTGGATATGTGATAAGAAAAATGTTAACACAAACTTTTAGAATCTAGATAATAACACTACTTACGGAGAAGAATTGGGGGATTTAGAAAAGTATCAGCTTGGTGGTATTTATTGTTATTTCAGGTTACTCCTTATAGCTATAAGAACATTGAGAACACAGACACACTCCTATTTTGGGGCTGCTTGGCTGGAAGTAGACCATGAAAAATGAAAATAATTATATAAAATTGCTTTATGAAGCCATTTCTACTGGTTGCTAGCACTCCAAGGCCATTGAAGTTCAGGTACAAAAATGCAGCTGAAGCTGATGTCCCAAATGTGCTGTGTTTTAGGTTCCCGTTGATACTTTCATGGAAAAAAACAATGAAAGAAAAAGCTTCCTGGCAATTGCAGTTCAATATCTGGGATCAGTAGGATTCCCTGTGTTGTTGGAAAACTCTTCTTGAGAAGTCTTGGGAGGAGTGTGTGGAGGCAGCCAGGCTACAAATCCCCACAGACTCCATCATTTGGAGTCAGCTGAGGTTGTTAATAAATGTTGGTTAGGTGGGTGCTCTAATAAAGAGGGTGGCAGGAAATACATAACTGATTTTGGCTTTGTACAAAATCCCCCAAAATTAAAATATGAGCAAATTCTATGAGAATTTTATCACGAGCAAATCTTCTTGGACAGGCACATGTGGGGTGAGACCCAGGCTCTCAGGAAGTGCTCAGCACTGATGGAAAGGTCTGGGATGCTGACAGAATTGCAGCTATGAGACCCTGAAAGGAGAACACTCCCCTCTTCCCTACTCAAGACTGATTCTCAGGAACAATGGAAGGAATCTGCTCTCCTGCCCTCAGCTGACTAAAGAGGAATTCATCTGTTGACTAGCAAACCCTTCAGATTATCTAACATGGAAATAATTATAGTCAAATACTGTGGCCAGTTAACAGTATTGTGGTGCTAAAAATACTAATACTCTTCGCCCACCTCCTAAGTTCTTCTAGGGTGGGCTAATAACCAAATTAACGAAGACAAATTAGCAGGAGAAAAATCAAAGTTTAATACATGCACATGGGGGATTTACCTAGGCATGATTGGTCCATGAAAATTCCAAAGATAGTGAGGCAAAATTGGTAACATAAGACAAAGGAAAAAGGGAGGGGAATGAGATCTTAGATTTCAGAAGTGAGAATGGGCGAGTCACAGGTAGTGGAGGAAGAGGAGGACACACATGGGAGGCAAATTCTTACGAGTGACTCAGAAACCTTGGTACACAGGGAATCCAGCTAATGGGTTCCTGCCTGAAGCCCCCTTGTTTACCATCCTTAATGCGAATGCAAATTAGTTTAAGTGAATCCTTGGTCTGCGGTAGCATTCCTTTTCCAGTTCCCAGGAAGCCAGCCTGGTCTTTGGGATCCATGACATCTCCAGCTGTGCCCTGGAACCTCCTTTTTATTTTTAAATATATGTTTATTGATTTCAGAGAGGAAGGGAGAGGGAGAGATAGAAACATCAATGATGCGAGAGAATCATTGATGCTGCCTCCTGCACGTCCCCTACTCGGGATTGAGCTTGCAACCTGGGCATGTGCCCTGACTGTGAATTGGAACCATGACCTCCTGGTTCATAGGTAGACGCTCAACCACTGAGCCATGAGGGCTGGGCTGGAACCTACTTTTCAGTTAAGCTCAGGGGAAAGGGGTTCTGTTCTTTACATTAAAGAGGGCTGGCTAGAACAGTTGGAGGACTCATAATTCCTTCCTTTATTGTCTTACTAGAGGCCTGATGCATGAAATTCATGCAAGAGTAGGCTTTCCTTCCCCCAGCTGCCGACACTGGCTTCCCTCTGGCACCCAGGACCCAGGCTTCGCTCCGGTACCTGGGACCAGGCTTCCCTCACAGTCCAGGCTTCGTCCAGAAGGTTGTCCTGAAGGACGTCTTGTCTAATTAGCATATTACGCTTTTATTATTATAGATTTAGACTGCGTGTCATCGCACTGTGATTGCTGCTGCCTCTCCTCTTTAAAGCCTTTGCATTTCTTTGAGAACTTTGGAAACAGAACCAGATGCAGTAATTCATAGACTATAGACCTAGAGCTTGCTGAGGACTCCACTGCCCTGCCCTGCTCCAGGGCTTTTGTGTATGAAACCCTAAATTACTTCAGTGCCTGTGGATGGCTATATCCTATCTCAAGCGCATTTTGACATTTTAGATATTTTCTTGGTTCTCCCTGACATTTGAAAAACAACTAGCCATTGATTTTTTTTCATTAGTTATGTCCCTCAAGCCCATGTGACGCTCAGTGCCTGATCTGGATCACCCTATATTCCAACAGAACAGCTGACAAGCTGCAAGGGCAGGTCTTGGCTGAACAACCTCCCTTCACTCCCTGACAGGATGCAGTAAACATTATCCTGCCACAAAGCTGAGGAGCTTCTTGTTTCCTGAGACCTATTGAGAATACACAATCAGAAGCCCCCACTCTGGTGAACAGCAGATACATACTCTGGTGACTAGGGACTATTGACTAATAATAGCTGAACATAGGGTAAAGGCAAGTATTCATGCTTTATAATGAGTATTTGCTATATGCTGCTTGTAACTAAAGGCACTTGTTATTGTCATTTATGTGCAGATTATCTTTGATAAGGAAACCGAAGCAATAAAACAGCAGCTTATGTGTAACAAAGCAGCACACTTAGATCTGATACCTCTTATTGAGGTAGAAATTTAATATTTATGCAGTGTATTAAAATGATATTTTTGTATATACAGCTCTAGGGAGGTAATATTACTTTGTGTCATACATAGAGTTCAGGGCTTTCTGTGATTTTTTAATGAATTTTTAAATTATAAATCATTTCTTACAAGGTCATCTTTTAAGAGATTTTAAAACTCAGCACTACTGATGAATACAAAGTGACTGGAAGGAACAGAACAGGAAACGTAAGTTTCTTTTTAAACTCATCCTGGCGGTGCTTTAAGGAAAGGTTTCTAGTTGATCCATTTCCTGATCATGACATTAGTTCTCATGAATAGTAAAAATATTCTACTTGCAAACCAGCTCTAGTTGTGGTGAGTTGGTTACTTATGTTAGCCAATTCAGTTTATTTCTACAACCTGGAAGATGCGGAAGAAGGGAAAGGGGAGTGCACAGGGATTTTAAAATGACTCATTCAGTCAGGAAAGAACCCGGGACACGAAGAAGACACCTGACAGTTTATAAAGTCATTTTCTACATGGTCTTGGAAGGTCCTGAACATCTGAGAACCTTTCATGTTTATGCCTGTACTTCCAGGAAGTGCCTTTTGTTAAATGTCTTTTATCCCCTCATTTTATTTTCAGTTCATCTTTTAAATCAAGAAAATGTTTCTAATTTCACATGAAAGTCATTGATCAGAGGTATTTTTGTTTGTATATTTGTGTATTTTTTCAAAAACAGTTAACATAGAAACCTTGTTATGGAGAGAAGACAAGGAAAGGTGAAGATTGGGATCAGTAGAAGGATAACCTAATACATGGATATATTAAAAGCTCTTGCCCTAGCCTGTTTTGCTCAGTGGATAGAGCATTGGCCTGCTGACCAAAGGGTCCCAGGTTCAATTCTAGTCAAGGGCATATACCTCAGTTGCAGACTCCTCTCCAGCCTGGGCCCTGGTCCGGGCTCATGAAGGAGACAACCAATCGATGTGTTTCTCTCTCTCTTTCCCCCTCTCTAAAAAATCAATGGAAAATATCCCCAAATAAGGATTAAAATAAAAAAAAAGTTCTTGTTCCATTTGATAGCAACTGATTAAACTCTCAAAACTTAAAAAAAATTAATAAACATAAATATGCATATATGTAGTATATGATGACTCCATATTTGTCTTATGTAGAAAATGTAAAATAATACTATCAAAAGGTATATATGTTTGTAAAGGAAATCATTCTGGGTTCCTCACAAATGTTTATGTATAGAATAAAATACTTCTTTTACCTTTGGGTATGTAGCAATCAATTAAAAAGGATTTGATTTATACATGTGTTACTAACTTATTATATACTAGAGGCCCAGCATGCGAAATCGCACGAGACCCAGACCCACGGTGCCTGCGGAACCCCAGACCCGCCATGCGCGAGCAGCTTGCCACCGCATGAGCCTTGAGGCCTGCGCAAGGCCCTCTGTGCCGTGCGAGCTGTGAGAGCCATGAGCCTCGCCCCGCCACGTGAGCCGTGAGTCCTGCCATGCCGCATGAGCCACGAGCCCCACCCCGCCACTGCGAGTGGCTTGCAGACTGAGGTGAGGGACCAGGAAGTGCTCCATGCACTTCCTGGTGACTGGTCGTTTGGTCGTTCTGGCGTTACAGCCACTGGCCTTTTATAATATAGTCTAGAGTAGGGGTCCTCAAACTTTTTAAACAGGGCCCCAGTTCACTGTCCCTCAGACCATTGCAGGGCCAGACTATAGTTTTAAAAAAAAACTATGAACAAATTCCTATGCACACTGCGGGCCCGGGACGAGTCGGCTGCTAAGCAGGACAGGCAGTGGCACCTGGCGGGCTGGATAAATGTCCTCGGTGGGCCGCATGTGGGCCGCGGGCCGTAGCTTGAGCACCCCTGGTCTAGAGGCCCGACACACGAAATTCATGCAAGGGGCTCGGCCTTTGCAGCCGTGCCAGCTTGCCTCAGCCCTCACAGCCTCGGCTTCGTCAGGAAGGTCATCTGTCTGTCCAGTCTAATTAGCATATTAAGCTTTTATTATTATAGATGACATGAGGCTATAATGTGTTTGAGCCATAAATCTTAAAATTATGCCTTTATTTAAGAAATAGAGTATATGTACAAAATATCATAGAACTTGCTATTGCCATTCTACTAAATCCAAGAATATATTAATATATTTGAATACATTAAACATAAAAGCTGGCAATACAGTATCTTTCTTTGATTGAATATTTATAACTACAGTTAGCTAAGGAATAATTGCTAATATGCAAACATCATGTGAGATATTTAAATCTGATAATACATGTATTTTAATAGCTATACTAGGGAAATATTCCTGAAGAAAATATCCATCTGAACAAAATATTATTGGCATATGAATAGTTAGTGATTTAATTAATTGTATGAGGTGCATTTCAAGGAGATTTAAAAATGTCTGTAGAAATGTACAAAATAGTTTGTGCAATATTCTGTATGTGTGTGTTTCAGAATTCAGGGATTAAAAAAGGAACCATATACACAATGCTGGTTTTCTAAAGAAACAAGAGTCCATATATTGCCTATTCTTTGGAAATTTCTGTTTCAAACAAGTCATGTAAGCTCCTGTATTTTCCTCAGGCTTAATTTCATCAGGTGTAAAATACAAAAATAATATTTGCCCTACAGGGTTGTTAGAATTCGATAGGCTATTATATAAGAAAGATCCTGTAAAATGCTTAAAACATAGTCCCTCTCAAAATTACCAAAAAACCCCCCAAAAACAACCTCTATTAATATGCTATATATAATACATTTAAAATAATTTATTAAATATTTTCTTTTCAAGGGTTCAAACATTTTCAATAGTAATATACTTTAATTTTGAGCAAAAAATAAAAATTCAGCAGAAGTTAACTAGCTATAAGCACACACATAATATATACTTTAAACTTCCTGAAATCTTTCATTATTATTATCCAAGGAGTGTGTTGTTTTTTGTAGTTGGTTGGACTTGTAATCTCTTTGCTGAATTTTTATTTTCACATTTATTTCTTTGAAGATTATGCATAAATCCAAAAGGAAATGTGTTTCATTTTTTAATATTATGCAGCCAAAGACTTAGTATAAATCACCTAGGATGTATATGATTTAGTTAGTATTAAACAATCAATAAATGTTTATAATCTGGCATAATTCATATAGCATATTACAAATAAATGCCATATCATAGAGGCAACAATTTTTTATTTCACAATACTTATTGTTATAATTGGAATGATTGGAATGTTGTGTTTTATTTGATAGCTAACATCTTGACTGATACTTATAACATCAGCTGTATAGGATGCAAAAACCTTATGCCACAAGTTTATACAACTGAATTTCTGGGCAATTGAAACCAATGGGGATGGCTTGAGTGACATTTTAAAATTGTTTTTTTCCTCTGATGGTTTTCATTTAATCACAATAATACTCTGAGTTCTATCTTAGGTCCTTAAGTCTTTTGAGGGAACATGGCTAACAAGACATATGTCCTTTTATATTATTTTCATTTGTTAATGTCCTGGCCTTGTCTTCACATGACCACAATAAATTTATTCAAGGAAATAAAATTCAGCTATAGGAAAAACAGAAGAAAAAACAGGCTGGTAATGGAAATAAAATACAGCCCAAGAGAGGCTTTTGGCAAATAGACTTATCACTTTTGTCAAACATTGTTAAGGTTGCTACTTAAAGCATTGGCTATAGAGAGTAAGTACATTGATGTTTAAGGCCATTAATGAAGTATATTGCCTGTGGAAACATCTCCCACAGTCTCCTTCTAGCTTTACCCCTAGGTCCACTTCTTGGTCTCTCACCAGCAAAATGAGCTCACCTTTTCTCTCATGGGCCCCGTTAGTGTAGCCTATTTTGTTTTTACCATGTGACTGATAATCTAATCTATTCTATGAAGTCCAGTCTTCCTCTCTAAAACTGTAGGGATAAGGGTGTCAAGCTTCAGTTCACTTTAATGCACTTTCTTATACCACCACCCATCCCACTTACCCTCCCTTTGTACATGTTCTTGCCTTTGATGTACAATTTTGGTAGAGAAGGGAAGTACTAAGGGTTCTCACTGGCTTATTTACTCCAACTCTGCTTTCAGAAACTTGGGAAATTGCCCTAAATTGGATTGCCAAACCCCTTGGGCACTCTGAGAGAGAGACTCAGGACATAACTCTGTTTATCACCTAATTCCCATAAACCTCAACTATACCCAATTGATCCCAATGGTATTTTGGGTCCTCAGATTAAATAAAATCACTGTCAGTGTCTATAAATCTCTAAATGGTGTGTTCTTTCCTTCTCCCAGTGTGTATTTAGCTTCCCTGATAAATAGCCAGAGGGGTCCCATCAGGGAAGTTTTAAGGACAGTTCACAGAACATTCTCTGCACTGTATCTTAGTGTCCTTCGTGTGGACCTGGCCTCATTTTCAGATCCAGAGGATTCTGATCTGTGATCTGGCTGTGGTGAGAAGATGACTCTTCATTGCGGTGACTGAAACCTCTGTTCACAAGCCCTAGTGTTTCTCGGTAATTATATATTGAAAAATTATTTACAAGAATGACTTCTGTTTTCTTTCTAGTGATATTAAACCATAGCCAAAGATGTCAAATATTCTGACTACTGCTCTGGACCAGCTTCCCATTATAGTAGCTGTGACCACCCTGCCTCAGGGGTTCAGCTGCTGCCAAGTGGCCTCTGCCAGCCCAGAAACTCACATTTCAATGGTAGCATCTCCCACCTTTATCTCCGACGTGCAGCGAGCAACCATGGGATTTTCTAAGAAGGCAGGGGCTCCCTTCATTAATTCAGGGATCAAGTTTGGGAGATAATTGGTTGATTGGTGGATGAAGTGCACGTAACACAATTATATACTCCTATATTTGTAGTTACTTATGCCTTTCAGTCTTTGTGTTATCATCAGAAAGTCCTGACATCTCAAGTTCATTTGATGTAAATCACTGTCGAATCCAGGTACTAGTCAATCAACCAAAAATTGTTAAAACCACATTGAATCGAGGAACTTTGGGAAGTTAATCATATTGGTAAATTCAGACATTTAATATAGGGACTTGATTAGTAGAGCAGAGCGCAAGCGGATGAGGTAGTTTTATTCAGAGCTCATACATAATTGCTCACACACAATACACTGAGGCTCCTGGAGCTATGCTGCTGCCGCTGTTGCTGCGCCTAGAACTGTAGCCACTGACACAGGGCAGGGAGCCTGAAGCCTATAGTCCCACCGCCAGTGTCTTTGTGCTGATGTTGCTGGGACCTTTAGTCCACTTTGACCCCTGCTACCATTCTCTTGGTCATCTTTACTATATCAGGGGCTCACAGGCATTTCTCCTAGCCTGCAGTGGCTCCCTGCTGCCACTACAGCAGTCAGAGCAGGAACACTGGCATTTCTTGTCCTTCTGTTCTCTCTTCTCCAGCTACTGCCTCTTATCAACAGAACCCCATTGAAATCTTGAAGGCCAAGTGCATCTGAATAATTCAGATGAAAGGTTTCCAGGACCTAGCTCTCTAGAGGAGAGGCAAGCTATCAGGGGCAACAAACAGAGCAATGAAAAAGTTTTGAAATTTTTCAGAAATTTAGAAATGTTTAGTGGCCTTAATTCCTTTTGGCTTCACAGAAGTTTAGCTGGTACTGGAAATTTCACTTTCTCCTTTACTGAGGCCCTTCTTTACCTGAGAGCGGAATCTTTTAAGTGTTTTTTCTCAACCTCCTAATAATTGCATTCTTTGTGCTTTACTTAGAAAAGGGGAAATATGGTATTTCATCATAGTGCTGATAACTGAAATATTTATTAATTTATTTAAAATATATACTTATATAAGGAATACATTAATCAAGGTTTATTAGAGAAAATAAACACTCTAAAATAGATTTGAATAATTTTTAAATTTTTATTTTGTTTTTAGCATGTTCAGGCTCCTCATATTTTATATTAAATGTCATCCTTTTAAAACATCTTATTGAGGTATAATAGACATAAAACAATATTTGTTTCAGATATACAACATAATCATTAGATATTTGTAGTATATATGCAAAATGATCACAATAAGTCTAATATTTATCACCACCATAGTTACAAAAATATGTTTTTCCTGTGATTAGAACACTACTCTTTTAGCACCATTCAAATATGCAATACAGTTTTATTAACTATATTCATAACACTGAACATTATATCCCCACAACTGTTTATTGTATAATTGGAAGTTTGTTCCTTTTGTTTGTACCTCAAGTTTACAACACAAATGTCATTCTTATATTACAAAAAGAAATAGATTCTGATTACCATTATTTTCTTGTTGTATATAAACATATAAAATATTGCCACATTCCCCAGTGTAACAAATTAAAATTATCATATGAAAAATGAAAAAAGAAATCATGGCATGTGCTTTCTTATTTTGCGAAACCAAGTGAAAAGATTCCTATTTTCTAGGATGGGAACATTTCCACTAGTTTACATTAATGATGAAATGTAGTGGCATGCATTTCTTTCCTAGTCCACATATTGAAGTAATCTGATATTTTTGTGACAGCTAAAGTATGATTTTTAAACTGTCACTACTGCAACTTGACTATTTAAATTTCTCAGTTTTACAAAAGATCTGTGTTTAACAGGCTTTTCTTCTAATTCTTCTGTTTCTTAAGGTCTGTTTGAGCATTGTCTTAGGTTGTTCCAGCTGCTATAACAAAATATAGACTGGATGGCTTAGATAATAACCACAGTTCTGGAGTCTGTGAAGTCCAAGGTCAAAGTGCCAGGGTCAGAGCCTGCTTCTTGGTTTATAGTTGGTGGAAGGAAAGCTGTCATGTCTCTTTTTTTCTTTTTAGAGGGACATCAATTTCATCATGAGGGCCCCACCATCATGACCTAAACTAACTCTATTTCCCAAAGGCTCCATCTCCAAATACCATCATAGATTAGGGCCTCCTCATCAATTTTCATAGTACATAAACATTCAGGCCTTAGCAGTCACCTTGCCAGAATGGGTACAGAAGAGAAAGCTCTGTGTGAAATTGTTCTCTTATAGAGGCTTTTGCTAGTCATTCTTAAGGGAGTGGTCATTGTTTCCTGGTTTATCTTAGTGCTGATGAGTTTGCAGTTCTCAAGCTCTCATATGCACACCAAGTTCTACCTTTTTGATAAGATCTAGAATTTTAGATTTATCCTCAAGATTGATTTTTCCTTGAAACTTAGCATCTTACACTGTTGGTTTCTTGGGAAAGAAATAGCACTCAAGTTCGATTAACATTAGACTGTTTCACTTGTCTGAGAACTACATAATGACAGGATTGACCAGACATCTGTTCTGGTTCTGACACTTAACACAATGTACCATGCTTGGCAATCCTATCTAATAAAAGAGTAACATGCAAATTAACCATCACTCCGCTACACCCACAAGCCATGCCCACCAGCCAATCAGGAGCAAGGATGCAAATTAACCCAACCAAGATGGCTGCAGCCACAGAGAGAGCAAGAGGCTTGGGTTTCCCCGGCAATGGAGAAAGCCAAGCTTTCTGCATGCCCTGGCCGGCCCCAGGCCTCCACTTAAGGCTACAAAGTTTCAATTATAGAAGATAAATAAATTCCAACAAAAATGGCGGCAGCCACAGAGCTGGAGAGAGCAGGAGGCTTGAGTTGCCCCTGGCAATGGAGGAAGCCAAGCTCCTGCAGCCCTGGCCTGCCTTGGTCTCCACTCAAGGCTACAAAGTTTCAATTATAGAAGATAAATAAATCCCAACAAAAATGGCTGTGACCATGGAGCAAGCAGGAGGTTTGGCTCCACTCAAGGCTACAAAGTTTCAATTATAGAAGATAAATAAATACCAGATACCAGGGCCTCCGCTTGGGTCGCTGGGGGGCGTGGCCAGCCTGCAAACCACCACAGGCCCCTTGCCCAGGCCGCCCCACACCCCAAGGGAACCCCCACCCTGATCCGTGACACCCTTCAGGGCAAACCAGCTGGCCCCCACCCATGCACCAAGCCTCTCTCCTATCTAATAAAAGAGTAATATGCAAATTGACCATCACTCCAACACACAAGATGGCTGCCCCCATGTGGTCAAAGATGGCTGCCCCCATGTGGACACAAGATGGCCACCACAAGATAGCCAGCAGGGGAGGGCATTTGGGAGGGACCAGGCCTGCAAGGGAGGGCAGTTAGGGATGACCAGGCCAGCAGAGCAGGGAAGTTGGGGGAGATTGGGCCTGCAGGGAAGGGCAGTTGGGGGTGACCAGGCCTGCAGGGGAGGGCAGTTAGGGGCAAACAGGCTGGCAGGGGAGCAGTTAGGCATCAATCAGGCTGGCAGTGGAGTGGTTAGGGGGTGATCAGGCTGGCAGGCAGAAGCAGTTAGGAGCAATCAGGAAGGCAGGCAGGCGAGCAGTTGGGAGCCAGCAGTCCTGGATTGTGAGAGGGATGTCCAACTGCCCGTTTAGGCTCAAGGTTTGGGCCTAAATGGGCAGTTGGACATCCCTCGAGGGTTCCCAGATTGGAGAGGGTGTAGGCTGGGCTGAGGGACACACACCCCATGCACGAATTTCGTGCACCGGGCCTCTAGTCTATAAATAATTTTTGCATGAAAATATGAAAAGGAAATAGATTTTGGAGTAATAGAGCCAGGTTCAGAAAATGTGTAAGATTTTCATAGGCAGAGTAAGAAATAGAAAGGAAGGAAGGGAGGAAGGAAAGAAGGAAGGTAGGGAAGGAGGGAGGTAAGGAGGGAGGGAGGGAGGGAGGAAAAGGAAAAAGGAAGGAAGGAAAGGAGGGAGAAAGAAAAAAAAGAAGAAATAAAGGGAGAAAAGAAAAGACTGAAGTTTGGAATGGAATAGAATAGTACAATATGTTTTCATGTAATGTCAAATAATAATAATAATGTAATCCAGGAAGGCCAGATGTCGGTTGGCTTGACAATGTAAATAAAGAACAAATGGAGCCTCATGATTTTAGCAAGATCAGGATAATAAAAAGAAGAGGCAAAAGTCAAGAGAGACTGGGGAGGCTTCAAGGGGTAGGACTTGTGGGTGTTTGGTTGTGGGAGGCTTTGTGTACATTTTTAGTCAAACTGGAGAATGCCAAACGAAGAGCTGATTTGGAGAGATGATTATTTGTTCAGCTTTTAATGTGTTCCGTTTGTGGCGTTGCTGGGATACCCAGTTGGTTGATCATTTAAGTTTATTGAAGAGAAGGTGGACTGTAATGTAATTGGATCCAGACTGAATTGTGCTACTGCCTGGATTTCAGAAAATCAACGTGGGCCTTTGTTCTTATCTGTTAATTAAGGAACATGTTCAGTTGTGGATGATCCATTAAGTTTTTTTTTGTTTTGAAGTTTGCCTTCCCACCCTTCTAGAATTTGCTTTGCATAAAATATACTTTTTCTTGTGGCAAAATATACATAATATACAATTTACCATTTTAACCATTTTTAAGTGTACAATTCTGTGGCATTACGTATATTCACATTTTTGTACAAGCATCCCCTCTTTTCCAAACTTTTGCATCATTTCAAATAGAAACTCTGTTCCCATTAAACAAGAATTCCTCTTTTCCTCCTTATTCCAGCCCTGCCAACTTCTAGTATACTTTCTGTCTTGATCAATAAGGTACCCAGAATAGGCACATTCATAGAAAATGTACCTTTTTAAATTGAGTTTTTACTTACCATTCAGAAACTTACCAATCCCATGTAGAGTTTATAAGTAAATATAATACCAGGAAAATTAAAATACATGTTTATTAATGGTCAAGGAGGTTGTTTAGAATGCTTTTTAGTAGTGCATTTAAATATAAATATTATAATTTAGTTCTAAGAACACATTGTCACTTCAAATAATTGTACTTATATAAAGGATAAGTATGGTCCTATGTTTCAGCAATGTTCTATATATTCCCATAGATACATTATTTTTTATGTCTTGGTGTAATAATACTTTATCAGAACAGAGTTCCTTTGGAATTGGAAGAATTATAATCAAGGTCAAGAAAAACAAGTTGTTGCAGTAAGACCAAAACAAAGGCTTCATAGAAACTCTTGTATAACGGTATAATTCTTCAGTAGCTTGACTTCTGCCTTTGTCAGTCAGTAAATAAATACTGTATACCAAAAGCGTAATGTTGGTGGTTTATAGCTAAAGCTCTGAAATATCTAACGTGAGCCTAGAGCTCATGCTTTATAGTCAGAAAATGAAAATGCCTTTGACATTGTCTGACACTGATCATTCTAAATAGGTTTGTGAGTTCTTTTTAATATTCATTCACAGAGGATTTTCAATCTACTAATTATTTATATAATTATCTTCTGAATAGGCTCTGAAAATTAATTTCATCTGGGGATTTTTCATGTAAATATTTTATTCAAGTGGATCCTAAAATATACATGTTTTTCAGGTTTAATTTTATGTGTTAGTTATATATGTCTGAACTTCACCTTTTGTCCCTGAATGTTCAGGAGCAATTTCTACTTATTCCTATTTTAGTATCATAGGCACACATGTGTCTGAATGTTTCTAGAGGTGTTAGGAGACAGGCACAGTTCAAATATGTGCTTTCCAATAATTTACAATTTGAATAAAAAATAAATATCAAACTAGTAATTTTCACAATATATTTAAGAGAGTTTTGGAAATGATATATTAACATAGATAAGAATAATATGGGTTGCTCTAAGCTGAACTCATAGTAATGATTTCAATGCCGTTATCTTTCTGGGTTCTTTTTTGAAAGAAAATTATCTCCTGTCCCCCTTGTCATATTCTCTCTCAATTTCCTTTGTCAGGAACTGGTCAGTATCTATTCATTCCTTTACCCAAGAGATATTTCATGGACATTTCTCTAGGTCCTGGGAATATAGGGGTGAACAGGATGACAAATGTTCTGTCTGCAAGGAGATTGTATTCTAAAGAGAGACAATAAATAAATGAAAAATAATTCATTAATAACAAGTGCTTTGTGTTGGATTAAAACACAGTGATATGCTAGTTTATAACTAATTAGGTGAGTAGTTAGGCTAGGCTTCTTTGTGTAGGTGAACTGCAACCCGAGAACTGAGTGACTAAAAGGAGCCTGCCATGTGATCAGAAAGGGAATTTCAGATGCTGAAACTAGAGGTGCAAAAAGCCCCGAGGAGGAGGGACATCAGAGATTAGGCAGAGAGCAGAAATAAGATTTAGATGAGAACAGTGAGTTGACCAAAGCTGAGGTTGCAGAGGTAGACAGGGCCCATATCACATCTGATAAAACTCCTATCTCCAGTTGAGCATTTAAGACCCAAAATAAACAGCCCCAATCTACTAATCAGGTTGAACGTCCACTGTGCTCCACTCTTTTGTTCACTATTTCCCAAGCAATCCCATGTCCTTGCCATTGCTGTCATTTTACACTAGAATTCCATCCACTTAGAATATCCATTTTTCTACATACCAAAATACCAATACCTTATCAAAGCCTATGTCTTTATGAGCAACCAAACTGATGTTATTTTTAATATAGAAACCAATAGGAGATATTACAGAACAGTTATTTTAAAATGTTACCATATATAGTATTTTGATATATTGTTTAGGTTGACTCAATTATACTTTTTTGTTTTTTTTTTTTTAACAATTGTCTTTTCCTTGTTAGAAATGATATATATATACTTCCAGCAAGAAATTTTGAAGCCACAGATAACAAACAAACAAAACCACAAGGAAGAACAAAGAAATTATATTACCACCACCCAGAGATATTCACTGCCAACATTTCAATCTGTTGATATATTTATCTTTCTATCATCAGTTTATCTACAATCTATTTCTATTAATTTATTCATATGTAAAAATAAACAACTTAATAATTTTGAACATTTTCATGTGATATTTTTTCATTTTATATAGATTATTATTTCATTTTGTGGATAAAACATATTTTATCAGTACCATATAGTTGTAAATTTGATTTTTTTTATTATTCACTAAGATAATTAACATACCAATGAAAAAATTGTTTGCTAAATTTATAATGAGTATGCTAAATTTATAATGAGTCATGAGTGAAATGACTGGGTAAAATATTTTACAGAATTTTAAGGCACTTGATACTTATTGCTGTATTGAGTATACTGAATTAAATATGCGTCATGTAACTCTTTACTGTTGTCTAGTATTGCACACATTGGCAGCTTCTACCCTTTACTAGCTATTTGAGAGCGAAGTTCACACTTTTAATTTGAATCCTGTGTATAACTTAGCAAAGCGCCTTTTTCAACAGTAAAGATTTTAGGACATTATTTTGATGGGCTGAAACAATAGGATTGATCTGCAACACCTATGGGTTCCACGTCACGCTGATTTCTCTGACACCAGCTCTGCAGAATGATGACCTTGATATTACACATTGGCTTACTGCAGGCATTAGATTTGAAGGCAATGATCAACCTATGTTCTTAAGCTGGGATGCAGGAACATGGTCGTACTAGGAAATTAATCGAACCATACTGTTTATGTTCACAATAATGCTGTATTATTTTATGAGTCATAAAAACAAAATTTCTCTTTTTCAGTGATAACTCACAATTGAAAATATGTCCATAGAATAAGATTTAATTTTCTTTTTTTAAATATTGTTTAAAGTATTACATATAGTATTACATATGATTACATATGTCTCCTTTTTCCCCCACTGACCTCCCCACCCCTCCTCCTCTCTCCCCCCCCCCCCCCAGCTCCACCGCCACCCCCCTAGTGTCTGTGACTATTGGTTATGCTTATATGCATGCATACAAGTCATCCTTTGGTTAATTTTATTTTCTAGGCAGTGTTTTCCTAGCTGTGATTTGTGCATTCTCAAGTTAAAGAGTTGAGATACAATGAAGAATATAAATTAAGAAGTACTTTTAAAAACAATCTGCCTTGTTACCAGTTAGCATTAACCTATAAATGTAACCAGTATTTTCATATAGTTGCATCTTCAAATTTAAAAACTTTTATATCCATTCAATCACTTAAATATTATTAAATAATACTTGAGTCAGAATTATTACTGAGAGATATTTTAGGAAATTGATAGGAATATTCTGCAATCAACTGTGACAATGCTCACTTAATGAACACTATTAGAATTACAATGATTTTTTAAAATGTTCACATGAATAAATGGCATCAGCAGAATTAAACTAGAAATTAATGATTAAGGAAAGCAAGGCTTGATTTCCTTCCCCTGTTAAGAAGGTTATTTTTGTTGATGATACTACATCTACTGCACTCAAGTAAATGTCCACCCCAGGGGTCAGACAAATATAAAATAATATATTAAAATAATCACAAAAATATTTTAATTTAGAAGCAATTTAAAATATCTCAGAGATTACCTGCTGCCTCTCTATGCCCCTTTTTTTGTCATAAGACACTTTTTCAAATCTGAAAACAGATTAGCCAAAGAAAATATTGCCTTTTCATTTTTCACATATAAATACTTTTGACTTTATTTTTCCCTTTAGAATTAGAAATAAATGACAATTTCAGGAATAAATAAGAAAATAAATTTGAAATGTTTCAGTTTTCTGATATTATATATTTCAGATCAACTATAAAATAATTCTAAGAGATACACAATATATTTTTACATGTAGCCTGATAAAGTAATGCCAAAGCTCATTATCATGTGAGTTTTGATCACAATAATATCACAAAACAGTGTAACTCTACGGATCATTAAATTGCAAATTCAAAAGCCAAACCAATGTGCATATGAATACAGTCTAGGGCAGATTTAGATCAACTTACTGTCAACAAGACCTTTATACATTTAGACACATTAACAGAACTTAGTATTTTGCTGCATGCAAATGCCTGAATTCTTTTTCTCTATAGCTATCAATTTTCTAAAAATACCTTATAATATTGTTTTTCCTAGATTGTTTAAATATATTCACTGTCAAAAACACTAAGCATTAATGTCTATGTTAAAATATCTGCAGATTCAGTTAGCAATCTTATTTAGTATCTCACAGTCATGATAAGGAAATTACTTGGCTAAGTATTTAGAGGATAAATTTGAACTAGGGTCATGTTGTCAATACCTATAGCATAATATCAATGTTACATCATAAAGTAACCATATGTAAAACACCCCAAGAACACACTTTAGAAGAGAGAACACATCCAAATATTTAGGTAAAATTTTTTTTCATTCTCATTTAGATATTTGGTATTGGGCCCAAAGCAAAACTAATCATTTTTCCTCTTTCCAAACAGCTTTTTCCTATGACTTCCAAATTTCAGTTGGAAATGTTACTGATATTTATATTTATAACCAGGCAAGTATTCTTTAATTATCTATCCCCTTTCCTCTCCCATTAAATGTGTCACCACATTTTGTCTAACCTCCGTGTTATTTTGCCATTGGATCCATTTTTTCCATTCCCATTGCTAGAATTCCCACCACATATGCCTTGAACTATTTTGATAAACTCCTGGAATTTATTCTTATAATCTCTTTTCATTTTGGCACTATATCTTTTATACAAATTTTCTGATTAATCTTCCCAAAGTAAGATCTGATCATAGCACTCTTGTTCTCCAAAAAGTAACAGTATCTTCATTTCTTACCTAGTTAAATGCAAGCATCTCTTATTTTGGTCATTAACAATCAAATTTCAACAAAGATGGTTAGGTTTATTTCTTAAAATTTTCCATACTCTATACTCAGAGCAAATTGTATGACATCTGTTCACCAGGAAAAACCACACATGTTCCATCTTAGTAACTGGAATTTGCACTGAGTAGTCAGCTCCTTTAGGGTGGGGACTTAACTTACTCATTGAGAACATAGTACAATACATAATAGATACATACCGTGAGTCCAATAAAATATGTAAATAGAAAAAATGTGAGTGGTATAAGGGAGTTTTTCAATAGAAAAAATGTGAGTGGTATAAGAGAGTTTTTCTTTCTTAGATAATTATTTACTAGCTAGAAAATTAACTCACAAAATGATCACATATGATGCCACGACATTTTCCCAATGTACTTACTTTACAGTGCTATAAATCAGAAGTCTGAAATGGGTCTCAGTAGATTAAATCAAGGTGTCTGCAGAACTGCTTTCTTTTCTGGGATCTCTAAGAGAGGATCTCACTCATTCAAGTTGTTGGCAGAATTCAGTTCCTGTGTTTGGAGGACTGAGGTCCTCATCTTCTTGCAGCTGTCATCTAAGGGTTGTTTCTTGATTCTGGAGGCTGATACATTCCTTGGCAGATGGGCCTCTCCCTCTGTCTTCAGATACAACACTGGCAGGTCAAGTCTTTTCCATGCTTTGCCTCTCTCCTGCCTCTTTTTCTAACTTTGAATCTCTCTGACATTCCCCTCTACCTTCCTCTTCTATTTTAAGGACCCTTGTGATTACATTGTGCCCACTCAGATAATCCAGGATAAAATACCTGTCTCAAGCTCAGTAACCTTAACTGCATTGGCAAAGTCATATTTATTATATAAGGTAGCGCATTCATAGGTTCTGGAGATTAGGGCATGAGCATCTTTGGAGGGCCGTGATTCTGCCTACCACAGTGGTCTATAAGATGCTTGGAGAAGCGAAAAACTCAAAAATAATTTAGGGCAAATTAATAATGATCAGGACCTTGAAGTATGGAACTTGATATATGTACGTTAAGTCAGATGAGGGCATTTAGGGCAATGATATAATTTATAGGTTCAACAATGGGGAATTTGAAGGAGTAATTAAAAAGTAGTAGCAGCTAAGTGTAGCTGAAGATAAAGATTTAGCGAGAAAAGAAGCTCGAATTAGAGATATAGTGGATCCTCACTGCTTGCAGATTTTGTATTTGAATATTTATGTACTCGCTGACATTTATTTGCAACCCCCAAATCAATAGATGCACTGTTTGCACATTCGTTTGCAGACATGCGAAGAGCAGTGAAAACTTTGAGTTGCTAGACACTCAGGTTCCCAGCTGAGGTCAAACAAGGTGGTATTCTGCCTTCTTGTTCCAGCTCTCATACTGTAAACCTGCTAAACGTCATACAGGGAAGTAGTGTTGTGCAAGCGCAGGTTTTCAACATTGATGAGAGTGGCTTGTTTTACAAGGACATTAGTGAGTGAACAGATAAAAGGCAAATGGCCTCCAAAGCCTCTGGCTTTGAATTATTCAAAGACCATACAACTAATTATTTCTAAGAAATATATATTAAACAAGATATCTTCAAACAGGTACATGCATAAAACAAGGTTAGATTAATTATATATAAAGGAATGATTTCTCATTCCATGCAGAAGAATCTCATAACCCTTCAGAGTAGTGGTCTATTCTCTTCAGTTTATTCTCTTTATTCACAGTAATAATTTTCTACATAGCCTGGCTGGGTTCATCCTGACCTTTGTACTTACTTTCTGCATAGTAACTCAATATTATCATCTCAGATGGAATAATGATAAACTTTTTTGTGTGAGATATAGATAAATTAATTCATGAAAGCACTTAACTTGTATCTGGAATTGATAAGCATTAAATAAATGTTACTTTTATAATTTGAGTGGAATTTGTTTCCACTAATTACAGGAAACTATATTACTCTTTGAACATAGAGCAAGAAAGGTCAAGTAGTTATGCTGATGAATGAAATTCACTACTTTTTCTGAGTGATTTTTAAACATTTTACATATTAGCCCTAAAAACATATTTCATTGATTAGTCTCAAAATTTAATAGGTAAATATGATACATAATAATGGAGACTGGTAGGAATGAGGGTAGCATATTTGTGTCAACTTGTTCTTATTATAACTTGAATCTTTAAAAAATATTAACCAGGGAACTCATATGCATTTATGCATAGCACATGGACACAGACAATAATGTGGTGAAGGCCTGGGAGGGGTGAGTGCAGGGTGGAGGGGGTCAATTGAGAAAAAAGGGGGAACAACTGTAATACTTTCAACAATAAAGATAAAAATTAAAAAAATAAAAACATTATAACAGTAAAAATAAAGAAAATAAAAAATAATATTCTCCTTAGGGAGTTTCTTTTAACTTTGTAGTATTTTAAACTGTTTCTTAATTGTTTTATGGAGGGATATATTTAGACCATATAGAGTACAGTATTGTATTTTTCTTTTTGCATTTTCTTCTTTTTTATTCAGAACTTCGCTTCTGAAATAGCTTGAGTAAACTGCTTTACCAAATCAGTGTGAATATTTGGTCACAGGCATTTAACTCATCAAAACAGTTTTTGAGTTCCCACTACCTCATTAGCAGGATAGTCAATAACTCCCCTGCGAGCTCATCTCTTCTCTTCTAAATTGTCCAGTAATATTGAAGTTTTCCATAGTTCAAAAAATCATCACTCTGACACCCATGCCCAAGTAGAGTATAGCTGGAATCTTTCTTCAGTCACATGACATCTTTGTGGAATACTTGCTAATACAGTATGAAAACTATCTGTGACCACTACTATGATGATGTGCCCCCCGCAGATCCCTGCACTGGCCCGTGTGGCTTTACTGAGGGGATGATTCCCCTTCTCAGTGCTAGTGAGCCCCATATTTATATCTCGAGATTATAGCCTTAGTGGTCAGATTATTTGATCATCATTCATACTAATCACCCAGGCTGCACATTGGTTCAGGAGCACAAGATTAGGTAACATCTAGCATCCGACCTTTCATGGACTTAATCTCCATCCTCCTTTGTGTCTGATTAGGGATTGGGCAAATTTCCCTTAATAATAATAATCGTAATAATTATATATATATATATATATATATATATATATATATATATATAGAGAGAGAGAGAGAGAGAGAGAGAGAGAGAGATAATGTGCAAATTAGGCCGGGATGCTCGGGCGGCCTCGGAGCGGACAGAGGCAGGGGGGCCGGGGGACGCTGTGAGTCAGGCATGGGTCCTGGCCCCCCGCGGAGCGCCTCCTCCCACAGCGGGAGGCGGGGTGCCTCCTCGTGTGATTGAAATCGCGCGCTGGGCCTCTAGTAGTCTCATAAAATAATATACCGTTTTCTATGGACAGTTGGGCTACTTGTGACATTTTAAAGTACGTTATTTTAAATGCCTGCAAAGAGACTTATTCTTTCTATGCAATTCTCAGATAATCATAAACCCTTCAGTCCTTCAGCCCAGGCGTCCCATTGCCTTTATTGATTCTAAAGAATTTTCAGATTACCTCTTTCCGGCCCTATGTGTATGTATTAGTGTGTGTGTGTATGTGGATGTTCGTGTAGTGTGTATTCTAGCAAGTTATTCCACTAAATGAAAAGGAAGATGGTTTTAAAAAATGTTATTGTTGCTATAGATGTGCATATTTGCACACGAAAGGTTTTTTTAGACTTCGGAGCATATCGTACCCATTATGAATTTATATCTTTGGGTTTAATTTTCAAAATTTAATTTTTAAAATAAATTTTAATTGAAACTGATGATTGGTCTTTAAAAATTATAGAACCTTTACATTTTACTTTTTTTCTTAGGGCTAAAACTTTTACTAATGCCTTAAATAAAAAAAAATAAAAATAAACACCTCTTGTCAGCTTTGGCTGTGGTAGGAAGATTGGGACACATGGCACTTAATTATTCCTATCCACTGCTCAAGTTTGAGAAAATAATGAACTCTGTACGTCATATTTGTCCTAGCCAACAACTAATCATCTGCGGGACCAAATGTAGATTATATGGAGAAATGTTTTAAAGTCAGCTTGGGGCCATCTAGATTTGAGGATTTGGGAAATTACTCCCTGCAGGAAGAATTAGAACATAACATAAGGTAAATATCAAAGTGGCATGTTAGATTAAAATCAAATGAGCATCAGAGTGTAGCTATTTCGTTCCAACCCTATTTATAATCAAGCATAATATACTAAAATAGCAGTGTGAGTGCACAGCCTTCTGATGATAAGGAAGATGATTAGAGCCTTACAGGCAAGTTAAGATAATCAGAGAGTCCAACCAAGATGAGGCTGGGCAAAATGAGAACCAGATTCAGCTCTAGGACTGGGGCTGGCAGCGAGGAAGTGGAAAAGCACTCCTCAGAGACCAGAGGGATTGTGATGAAGCAAATATCAGGATGCTCCTGCTTTAAACCTTCTAAAGACTCTCCATTGCTTTTTGTTGTTGTTGTTGCTGTTAATCCTCACCCAAGGATATTTTTTCCATTGATTTTTAGAGAGAGTGGAAGGGAGGGGGAGAGACAGAGAGAGAAAAAAACATCAAGGATGGAGAGACACATGGGTTGGTTGCCTCTACATGTGCCCTGACCTGGGATCTAGCCTGCAACCGAGGTATGTGTCCTTGATCAGAATTGAACCCAGGACTGAATCCGGGACCCTTCAATCTGAGGGCCAATGCTTTTTCCACTGAGAAAAACAGGCTAGGACTCCATTACTTTTAATACAATGCAAACTTCTTTAACATGCTCTCCATGTAACTTTGTCCTACATCCCTGTCTCCTGTCACCACAAGCCCACATGCCTTTTGTTTCATTTGTTCTTTCTGTTTAGGGGCTTTGCATTTGCTGGTTTCTCTGCATGGCATATCAACCTCAGAACTACCCCTGTTTGTTTGCAAAATGCTTTATGGATGTATGAAGATAGTACAGCCAGTGTTAAGTAATATAAAATGTGAGGTTAAGCAGACAAATACAAATAACCAAAAGGCTTCGTGGGACCCATATAGGTGAAATTAGTTTGGTTGTCAATGACTCGTGAAGAGAATATAGTAAAAAAAAAAAAATGGGAGAGGAAAATAATGTTTTCTAGCAAGTAATGCCTATTAAAATAATTCAAAATTGCACCTTGTTTTTTGACAGGAAAGGATCATCTACAGGACATTGGGAAAACTGTTTTATGGCTGATGGTAAGTGAATATTTATCAACAGTATTTATAAGCATCTTCAAACGATTTTTTCCAGTTATTTATTGAACAACTCCCATATTTTATGACTTGAAAACAACATCCATTTTTCTTTAGCACAATTTTGGGGGTCAGGAAACCTTGGAGAAATTACGTGGGTGATTCTTCCACTCTCCATGGAGTTTGCTGAGATCACTTGGTGTATTTAGCTGGTGAATGGCTCGTCTGATGAGTCCCAGATGGCTTCACTGATGAGTCTAGTTTCTTGGCAGAGACAGTTGGAAGGCTTAGCCCAACTGGGACTGTTCACCAGAGTGCTTACGTGTGTTCTCTAGCGCAGCAGTCTCAGCATAGTCAGAGCTATAATAATAAAAGCGTAATATGTTAATTAGACCAGACAGCCAAATGACCTTCCAGACATCATTCCGGACATCATTCCGGATGTCCTTCCAGATGAAGCCATGGCAGTGGGGGCCGAGGCAGAGGCAATTAGGGGCAATCAGGCAGGCCAGCGTGCAGTTAGAGGCAATGGGGCAGGCAGGCAGAGTGGTTAGGGGCGATCAGGAAGGCAGGTAGAAGAGCAGTTAGGAGCCAGTGAGCCTGGATTGCGAGAGGGATTTCTGACTGCTGGTTTAGGCCCATTCCCACTATGGGATAGGGTCTAAACCAGCATTTGGACATTCCCTGAGGGGTCCTGGATTGCAAGAGGGTGCAGGCTGGACTGAGGGACCCCCCCCCACCACATACACAAATTTCATGGGCTTCCCATGACAAGAAGTGGAAACTGCCAGTTTCTTAAGAGCAAAGCTCCAAACTGTAATAGCATTACTTCCAACATACAGTGGGACCTCAGTTTTCAAACTTAATTCATTTTGGAAGACAGTTCGAGAAGCGATTTGTTTGAAAACCAAATCATCTTTTCCAATCCTCCTATATAATGAAAGCCTAATATGCAAATCAACTGAATGGCAGAAAAACTGGTGGAATGACTGATCGCTATGATGCACACTGTCCACTAGGGGGCAGACACTTAACGCAGGATCTTTCCCCAGCATGCAGGTCCCAGGCCAGCCAAGGTGGGTGCCAGCAGGGGGTCCCCCCCGATCTTCCCACTGGTCACCCCACAGAGGGAGGTGACCGGCGATGGCAGGAGGGGACAGGGCCAGTGAGGAGGTGGCACCAGGCTGGCCATGGCGAGTGCCAGCAAGGGCCCCCAATCACCCCACCAGTCACCTCACAAATCGGCCCTGATCGCCAGCCGGCCTAGGGACCCTACCTGTGCACGAATTTCATGTACCAGGCCTCTATTTAGAAATAGTGTAAATTGAATTAATCTGTTCCAGACCCCCAAATGATTCCCTGTTTTAACTTTTCTTATATGCAGTACATGTCTAATGTACTGGTTAATCTATAAACAAACACTTCTTTTCTTAAATTTATTGCACCAGCCCCTACTAGCCTTAACGGAATCACTTTCAGCACTCATTTCAGGGGTGTTTTTCAGGTCAGCATGCAGCATCTTTGCTTGTTCAGATACCACTGCCTCCTAAATGCTATCACCAGGTAACTGCTTTTTGTTTATCTGAAGCAACACCAGTTTTTCTACCTCTTCAATTGCCTGTGATCTTTGCTTCTTTCACACCCTTAGCAACATTAGCACATTTGATGGCTTCTTTATGTTTTAAAATTGTGCTAATCATCCATTTTGCCAGCAAGAAAAGCATTCTCTCCTTTGTTTATTGCCTGAGAGATGCTTTTTGTCATGCTGAGATATCAGCAAGAAAGGATTTTTAGAAGGAAAACCAAAGTTTGGTTTTGACAACCAACACATTTTCCTGTGAACAACTTGGTCAAGAACTGAACTGTTCCAGATAGGAGACGTTGAAGAACTGAGGTATGACTGTTTTCTGTTGGACAATGTGGATACAGCCTCTCCAGATTCAAGAGGGAGACAATGGTGTCAATCCTCTGTGACAGGAAGGCCAATACATTTGTGGCCTCATTTAATTTGCCTAAGGGCAATAGGTATTCCTATAGCATTAGCAAGGCCATGCATAATATGAAGGTGGCTGCAGGTAGATTTCTATATATATTGGATATATACCCAGAGGCATGCAAAATGAAAACAAATTTAGAACTTTCATTTCTACATTAAAAAATATTTATGATTTCACCTTCCCAATTCCATTCTTCTCTCTTCAAATGAATTAGTTTGTGTTTATTATGATGACCTTTCTGTTTTAACTTTCATATGTATGTAAATTACTAAGTAATAGCATGATTTGGCAGTATTTAACATTTGATCGGTATATTAATTTACTTCCTGAAATCTGTTTATTTGCCTAATATGTCAATGAAATTTTATAGGTAGATATAAGTATTTTCAATACCACCTCTCACTTACAAAGTTTCTAGTGAAAGGTAAAGAATTTTGTTTACTTTATCTTATCTGGGCAAATCCTGAACTTCTTAACTCCAGAGATTAAAAAGCAACAATAGAAAATGGAGCTTCAGGAAAAAAGCAAACCCTAACTGAAAGAGTAAAGTTTTTTTTACAGCTGTCCGTTTTATCTTAACTCTCCAAGGTCTTCCCCCTCCGCCAGTGATGGGAACAAGACCCTTAAACCTGTCCCAGGAAAAAGCCCCAAGCTAAGAGCAGACAGAGCAAATAGTGCTCTGACAGATAAGAAAAGCAGGACATGAGATTACCGGATGGGACTGTTGACTGAAAACTTAGGCCCTGTCATTAAACATGTTATTAACGAGCCCTGTTGGAATTTCCTGGCGGCTTTGTCCTCTCTTCCCCCCTCACATGTGTAAACCCCCGATGTATGGTTTTTGCCTATATATACTTGTAAGACTTTCTGCTCGGGGTTCGACTCCTCTGCTCCCGTGTGAGTTACGAGTTGAGCCCCAGCGCGCTGGAATTAAGCCTCTTGCTGTTTGCATCAAGTGACGCCTCCTGCAGATGATTGGGGTTGCCGTCGATCCGTGGGATAGAGTAAGGGTCTCCCTCTGGGGGTCTTACACTAGTACACTGTTGCGTGAAACAAGTGATAGGGAATATTTTTGTATATTTCTGATTTTAAAATAAATTCTTCTAACATTTGTATTTATGATGTACATATTTTTAGTAGATGTTCATTTTTTATTGAAAGAATTTATCAATTTTTAGTTTAGTATTTTTTTTCAAAAACCATACATGGCTATTGAATTTTAAAATTATTTTAAATATTTTGAGCTATTATGAATTTTCTCTAATAATCATTTAGTATGATCAATTATAATAATTTTCTAATGTTAAATGTCACTGAAATTCTAAGATAGACACAACTTAGCCATGACATATTGTTAATGTGTACATTGCTAAATTCAATTCATTAATGTTATGTTTAGAATTTTGCATTTATTTTCACAAGTGATATTGTCTTATAATTTTTCATTTTTATAGAACTCTCACTGAATTTTGGCATAAAATTACTTTAAAATGAATACTTTTATTTTTTTCAATTATCTTATTTACAAATAGAAACACTTATTTAAAATTAGATTAGTTATTTTTTTAAAAAGAGTATAGCAATTGATTTTTGTCTATTAACTTGCATCTTACAACTTTGCTATAATCACTTATAAGTTACAGGAAGTATTTATTTTGGTGATCTTTTTTAGCTTTTCTACATAAACAATTATGTCATCCATGAATAAGAACAGTTTGATTTTTTTCATTCCCAGTCTGTATACCTTTTATTACCTCTTCTTATTGCATTAGCTGGGACTTCCAGTATGATGTTGAAAAGCAGTGGTCTTTGCCTTCTTCCTGAACCTAATGGGAAAACTAGGAGTTTCTTACCATTAAGTGTGATGTTGACTGTAGGATTTTTTGTAGATTTTCTTTACCAAGTTCAGAAAGTTGCCTCTACTAATATTCCTAGTTTACTGAGAATGTTTGACATGAATGGGTGGTGGATTTGTTAACTTTTTTTTCTGTATCAATTGATATGATCATGTGATTTTCCTTCTTTAGTCTGTTCATGTGATAGATTACATGAATTTATTTTTGAATGTTGAACCAATCTTGAGTATTTGAAATAAGTCCCACATGGTCATGGTATGAATTCTTTTTATACATTGTGGGATTTAATATGTTAATGAGTAGGGTGTTTTTTTCCTGAGCAGTATGCAAGGGTGATTTCTTTCCTGGGTTCTTGTCCAGATGGACTCGAAGAATGAAGCCAAGAACAAAAGATGGTAGATGAAATGGGTGGAACTTTATTGGAAGCAAGTACAGATTCCCACGTGGGGAGGGAGTCCAAGGGGGTGACCCACTAAGCCCCTTTTTTCCTAAGGTTTATAAAGGCTGCAGTTCTTTGTCTCTTGATATCCCCTTCTGATTGGTCATGATATCAGCTTCAGAGCTCAAACCCCATGTGGTTCCTCCCTCTTTTTCTGCCCGTTCAGGGCTAGAATTCTCTATCTCCTGTGAAAATCTGTTTTCCTCTTTCTCCCATTTGTCAGCATTTCTCTATTCCCTGTGAAAGTTTGTTTCCTCTTTCTCCCCATACCCTGTGGCTTTTCCCTGTCTTCTGTGAATGGATGTCTTCCTTTCCCCTTATCCTGTGGCACCATTCTTTCTCTCTCTGTGACTGTATGCCTTTTGGCAGCTCCGAGCCCTCACCTTTGCAGTCCTCCCCCGTGGACCTCTAATTCCTAAAACTCCCTAAACCTGCCTATTTTATCCCTAAAACTCCTTTCATTTAAATTTTAAAAAGAATTTTTACATCTATGTTCATGAGAGATATAAATATAACAGTTGTCTGATACTGGTTATTAAGGTAATATTGGTTTCATAGAATGAGTTAATTTCTTCCTTAACTATTTGCAATAATTTGTAAGTGAACCCATCTGGACTTGGTGCTTTCTGTTTTGAAAGGTTTGATAGTTTATTCCATTTTTTCAGCAAATGCTGATCTTTTCAGATTATTTATTCGTTCTTGTGTGAGTTTTGCCAATTATGTTTTTAAAGAAATTAGTAAATTTCATATAGGTTATCAAATGTATGGACAAAGATGACCATGACATTTGTAGTGATTGCCTGTGTTTCTTTTCTCATATTAATAATTTTTGTCTTCTCTCTTTTATTTTTCTTCGTTAGCCTGGCTAGAATCTTATAAATGTTATTGATATTTTCTAAGAACCAGTTTTTTATTTTATTTTCTCTATGGTTTTCCTATTTTCAATTTCATTGATTTCTGCTTCATTTATTATTTCTTCTCTTCTGCTTACTTTGGGTTTAATTTGTCTTTTTTTTTTTCTTCAGTTTCCTATGGTGAAACTTAAGATGACTGATTTTAGATCTTTTCTAATATGCTAGAAGCTCGGTGCATGAATTTGTGCATGGGTGGGGCCTGGCTGCACACCCTGATGGGGTGGAGGGGGCAGATCAGGGGCGGGGCTGGCCGGGGGAGTTATTACTGTCAAAGATCTTTGCAGGGTGTATACACGATTGCTGTTGGCTTTCGGATGAGTTGAAGCTTCAGTGACTCCTTAGTGTCAGGGACACTTACAGCTTCTGTGTCTAAGTCTCTTCCTAGACAGGTAATGCGGTTTAGTTCCCTGCTGACAAACCCTCTAAAGAGAGGCCGTGGTGTGATGTGGCTGCCCTCTTTGGTAGTAAGAAGTGGAGAGAGAAGGCAGGAAGATGGTGGTTGTGCTGGGCACCTCTCCTGGATAGCTGACTGACAGTCCAGACCGTGAGCAGTTTTCCTCCTGATCACTCGTCATTCAGGTTCCTGGTCTATGAAGGCTGGAGAGCTTTTACTTACTTAGAATCACTGAAAGTCACACTTCAGTGATTGAGGTTTGGGGGGCTGAATAGGGGTGGGGCTAGCAGGGGGAGGGGCCGTGGGCAGTAGGCTGGCCAGCCCGCCTGCCCCCAATTGGGCCAGTTGGCTGCTGCAGTGTGCATCATAGTGGAATGACCTGTGCACATCGACCACTGTTTGGTCGCTCGGCTTATATATCTTATCTAATAAAAGAGTAATATGCAAATTAACCATCACTCCGCTACACCCACAAAGCCACGCCCACCAGCCAATCAGGAGCGAATATGCAAATAAGCCCAACCAAGATGGCTACGGCCACAGAGAGCAGGAGGGGAGGCTTGGGTTTCCCCGGCGATGGAGGAAGCCAAGCTTTCCGCCTGCCCTTGCCGGCCCAGGCCTCCACTCAATGCTACAAAGTTTCAATGATAGAAGATACATAAACCCAAACAGAAATGGCGGCAGCCATGGAGCTGGAAAGAGCAGGAGGCTAGGGTTGCCCCCGGTGATGGAGGAAGCCAAGCTTTCTGCACACCCTGGCCGGCCCAGGCCTCCGCTTAAAGCTACAAAGTTTCAATTATAGAAGAAACATGAATCCCAATAGAAATGGCTGCCACCATGGAGCAAGCAGAAGGCTTGGCTCTGATCTAGGCTACAAAGTTTCAATTATAGAAGATAAATAAACCCCAGATACCAGGGCCTCCGCTTGGGTCGCCAGGGGGCGTGGCCAGCCTGCAAACCACCACAGGCCCCTCGCCCAGGCTGCCTCATGCCCCAAGGGAACACCCACCCTGATCCAGGACACCCTTCAGGGCAAACCAGCTGGCCCCACCTGTTCACCAGGCCTCTATCCTATCTAATAAAAGAGTAATATGCAGATTGACCATCACTCCAACACACAAGATGGCTGCCCCCATGTGGTCAAAGATCCTGCCCCCATGTGGACACAAGATGGCCACCACAAGATGGCCAGCAGGGGAGGGCATTTGGGAGGGACCAGGCCTGCAAGGGATGGCAGTTGTGGGTGATCAGGCCAGCCGGGGAGGGCAGTTAGGGGCAAACAGGCTGGCAGGGGAGTGGTTAGGGGGTGATCAGGCTGGCAGGCAGAAGTGGTTAGGGGCAATCAGGAAGGCAGGCAGGCTAGCAGTTGGGAGCCAGAAGTCCTGGATTGTGAGAGGGATGTCCAACTGCCCGTTTAGTCCCACGGGCAGTCGGACATCCCTCGAGGGGTCCCAGATTGGAGATGGTGCAGGCTGGGCTGAGGGACACCCCCCACCCCCCGTCCATGAATTTTGTGCACCGGGCCTCTAATATATATATATCTTATATATTCAATGTTATAAATTTCCCTCTATGTACTTCTTTTACTAAATCCCACAAATGTATATAAGTTGTTTTTTACATTTAATTTGTTCAAAAATTTTTAAATTCCTCTTGCTATTCTTCTTTGACCCATGTGTTATTTGAAAGTGTGCTGCTTACTCTACAAATATTTGGGAATTTTCTCTCTCTAATTAATTTTTAAACCTATCAGTAGAACTCTACCTCTTTCTATCTTCCTGCTTTAGTTGTTTTTTGTTTGTTTGTTTTTACTTACAACCAGTTTCTTCATTTTAGGTGAAATGTGATCTTAAATAAAATAGTTATATGTGTTTTCCCATGTATTACTGTTTATCTGAATTTTACCTTTGGATTTTGAAGGCTTTCTGGATATTAGCCTATGACAGATTTAAGTACACAATCAGTGAGAAATATTTTTTTCCTTAAAAGTCTGTGTCTGTACTTGGTTTAAGTAGATTATATATTAAAGATACTTCTTTGTAAAAGTACCAGATATTCTGTTAGGAGCTTGGTACACCATGGCAGGCAAAATTCTTGCCTCTATGGAGCCTATAGTCTAGTGCAAGGGTGGAAAACGTCTGCAGGCCATTTAAGGCCCATGAAATCATTTTTTCTGGCCCTGCTGAGCCAACTTCAGGCAGGACTTGAAATTCAATAAATCTAGAAGCTTTTTTTCATAGCAATATAAATTTACATTAAGTGAATTATATTAAGCAAATGATATTATAAATACCCAAATGGCCCTTGGAAGGAAAAAGATTCTCCGCCTCTGGTCTAGTGGGAAAGATATTAGGCAAGTACTATAATTTCAATAATGTATATTGGCCTTGATGGAATTAATCTGAAATTAATGTGCTCCCCAAACATGTTCCTTTGCTATCCATTGTTGTCAACAGAAATGTCCTCTTTCTTTCCAAATGTTCTCTGAGCCTAAGTCCTACACAGCATTCAAATCTAAGCTCAAACCAAACTTACTCCATTAGTTTTTCCCCCAAAAGATAATAAATATTCTTCCCCCCCGATTATAAATAACATTATATATTATACACCAAGTACTATGTATTTGTCTGCTTTTTTTTTTTTACTAGAATTTTTCCCATAGATCATTGGTTCTTAACAACAATTTAACCAGAAATTGAACCAGAAATGTGAACTAGAAATTGAGCTTTAAAAGACATTCCAATGTCCTCAGTGATTTGCTGGGAAATGTTTAAAAACTTGTTCATGGGAGAAAGATGGAAGGAAGGAGAGGGAAAGAATCCCTGATTTGTAGCATTTGTGGATTTATGTGTTATAAATACTTCCATCCATCATGGCCAATTTCAATCTACCAGAATGACAGTACTGAGTATGGAGTAAGAAAGAGGTTTTCAGTAGCAAACCATTGCATAGTATTTTATACAAATTCTTGGGCTCATCTCATACCAATTTAGAAGCCCTGGGAGAACAGCCTAGCACTCTGTGTATTAACAAGCCTTCCCAGTGATTCTGATACACACTAAGCTTGAGCCACCGATCCCATATACTATCTGGCATGTAGGAGAGCTTAAGTTCCATCCTTTTAATTTGCTTGCATTAGTGAGGAAGTAACCAGTTTCATTAACATTATTTTCTCTACATTATCCACTCTATCTGATCCTGTGACATACATAATAAAAGAGTATGTGATTTAAATAAAACTAAGAAGATATAAATTTGTGTGGTATGGAAAGTGAGATAAGTGTTGTATTAGAGCATAAGTTAGACAAAGGAGATGGAAAATGTGCACTGTGTAAATTTATATTCTAGTTATGGGGAAAGCTGCATTGTGTGAGGTTAAATATTCTGGCTAAAGGTAAATAAGTATTGTTAAGTCTCTTCAACACAAAATCACATGAAATAAAATGAGCTAAAAAGCAAAAAAACAGAGACATAGACAACTGTGAGCCTAGGTTCTAGGTAAACTGGGAAGGATTTATTATTTTATCTTGTTTACTCTCTTCTGTGATAATTTACTAGCATAAACATTCACAATCAGGCATTGAGAGGACAACAGCAAATATACCTGTTTTCATAGTTGTTGAGCAAATGAATGTCATTTAATGAATGCTCTGTGCAACTTGATTAGACAGTAAATCATTGTTATTGTGAGTAGCACACACAAATAGAGCAAAAGAGGAAGTGGAAGGTCCAGTCTAATTCGATAGCTTTCCCTGCTCATTCCCCACATCCGAGCTGTCTAATCGTTTGCTACACTGGCCTCCTAAGGTTTATACTCAGATTTGGTAAAATGGCCTTTGTGTTTCTTCCCTAAAACTCGCCACCAGATTTATTTCACCTTAAAATTTCTATTTTCCTCACAGAAATACATTAATACTCCTGTTTACCTACTGAGAGTGAAGTAGGTGTCTAATCTCCCCACAGCCAGTGGAGTTGTATGATTCTAAGCTGCCTCTTCCCCAAACACACGTACAAGCAAACGTGCAACAACTCTGTCACCACCACCATCAACTCTGCTGGGGCCACCATGCAGCACTGGAATGTCCTCTTTCTCCCCGCAGGTGACTCGGAGTCAAGTTTGGTGAGAGTATCCCGTTTCTATCCTGCCAGCAGAGCTCAATAATTTCCAGTCCTGGCTATACATTAGAATTAGCTTGTGAAGTGGTTTCATTTTTAAAATGTAAGATATGTACACATAAAATATATATATATATATATACACCTTAATAATATATATATATATCTTAATAAAATATATATATATATGTGTGTGTGTGTATGTGTATATATATATACACATACACACATATAAAATACCTTAATAAAATATATATTTATATGTGTGTGTGTGTGTATATATATATATATATATATATATATATATATATATTATTGGTTTCAGAGAGGAAGGAAGAGAGAGGGACCTGGTTTTCCTCAGGTTTCTACAGTGTGACATACTTGAACAAGAAAAGAAGGTCTGCTCAGCTGGACAACCCAATATGGGCACCCAGCATTGTCATAACAGAAGTAAACTGGATCCTCTTGCTTGGGGAATGGCTTTTAAAAATGAAGGGATTTCTTTAACTTGAAGTATTGCCATGCCAACTAAAGCATGAGTATATACTGTGTGAATCACATTGTGAAAGCCATTCACTGTATTATGTCCAGTTCACTGAAAAGTAGGCTTAATAGGCTTAATCTTCCATGCCAGTGGTAGGAGCTTAATAAATGTGTTGAAAAATAAACATCCTAAAAATATTTCACAACTCTTTTTTTTTTTTTTCAGAGAGATCACCATAATACTATTATTTAAAAAAAAATTGTTTTGGCTCTTTCCTTATAATGTTTCTGAATTATGAATGGAGAGAAAAGGTTTTGTTTTTTTTTTTTTTTTGGTTTGCTTTGTGGTGGTGGGTTGTCACTTTTGTTTGTTTGTTTTACTTACTATTTCAGGAGTCTGTACACATTCTACTGCTATAACTCTCCTAACTGCCTCTTCTAATGCCATCCATAAAAATCCTATCACAAAATGCTCTTATAAAAGTCTGTGTTCCCCGAATGAATGCTTTGTGTGACTGTAAATGTGAAAATATGATCTCTAGGTTCATTGCAGGATGGGAGGCTGCCTCCGAAGGTGGTGAAGACCTTCACTCTGCGGCTGTTCATTCCGCTCCATGGTGAAACGTCCTTTCACTTTCCTTCACGTGCCCGCTTCCTCCCGAGGCAGACATTAGGAGCTATTTCCTTCCTCACTGGGTGATTATTTTATTGTTGTGTAGGTGGTGGTTTGCCAAAAATAAAGGTTTGGATCAAAACAACTTAGTCAGTGATTACATGTAGACAGCCAGCGTTTTCTTTCTGACCTGCTGTCTTGTGTACATTTAATTATCCCTTATGACTTTTAGCTTATAAGCACTTGAACAAAAACTTAATTTCAAGGCTTGCAGGGAGGCTTTATTTCTGCAGGAACACTTTAATGCTCTTGGCAGACCATAATATCTAGGATTAAAATGTAATAAAGTAACTCTATTAAGTTTTCTTGTTGCCAACTTTTCGGCCACATGAGTATGAGAAGCAAAATATTTGCTGAGTTGATATAGCTTTGACAGTCTTTTGAACCACGAATCATATACATAAATGGTTATTTTAGTTAAACTGTAAAAGAATGGATTGATATTCACAAAACAGAATTAACCTTACAGATATGTGAAGATGGTATTTCTAAATATTTTCAACCACCCTTCTCTTACAGTTTAGCGATGGGATTTTATCTAGTCCATCAGCATATATTACCTATACAAAGTGAGTTCTAAAAGGTATTATTGTATGATCTTTTTCAAACCCAAATGTTTCAGAGTAAAATATCTTTAATACTGAATATACTGAGACATATCTATTCCATTCTTCACAGGGTTTCATTACTACTCTACATGTATCCCCTCATCATGCACCATGCACAGGATCTGCCCAAAATTTCTCCTCATAGAAGAATGGTCCAAAAAGTCTCCAGCGATTTTTCCAAGTAAGTGCTATTTTCTCATACTTTTCTAGGGGGAAAAAATCATATAGTCCACTTTGTTCGTATAATTTACACAACACTTAGAAGAGGAAATACAACAAGTTGAAGGTTGCCATCCACTTCTTGGGGAATTAAGGCCTTTATAGAGCTAGTGAAGCTCTTAAATGATGCTAGGTATTGTTTTTTAGTTATCTGTAAAAGGAGCAAATTTCTGGAGTCCCCTGCTGTTTCCACTACTACCATCTTTGTAAGCAATGTCGCTCCATACATGCCATTGTATTTCTGAGAGGAAACACAGTTTCTGAGGAAACCAGGGACTAGGTTATACCAGATGAAGATACAATCAAGGGTCAAAAGAATTGGTTCTTGAAAATTTTCTCACTTATCATGTATATTAGAGGATATATGAGATGATTACCATTAGAGACTGCAAATGATATAATCTAGGTTCCAAAATTAATTTTCAGCTATTTATATCTATTAAGCTCCTACCACACAATTGGGAAGAAAAATCTTGCCTCTGGATGTGGGGATGGGAAGCACTTCTGAACCTCAGCCTACCTCCATCTCTTTATTGTGTATCTAACCCTTAACTGTTTGAGCAGAGAAAAAAAGAGAAGTGGCTAATATAACTGAGTGGAGTGAAGGGTCCAAATTGGGTCACAGTTAATGACATTTTAGTTATAGTGACATTTTCCTTTGGAAAATGCAATTTTTCATCCAAGCAAGACCCTGGCTTTGTTTTTGCTTTATTTTTTCATGGGAGGTAATGGCATTGATGAAGTTTCTATCATGTTTTCTTGCCTTCTAAGTGCATCTATCAGAAGAAAAGAGGATTCTCTAGGATCTGGAGTTGAGGAAGGAAGTGGAATTTATTGGGTTTTAGGTAAAAATGCATGTATCAACCCACCTTGAGCAAATTTTTCTTTTTCTGGGGAATCCATGAGAAGACCTTGTTTCTCTGTTGTACATTGTATTTATAGATTCCTTATGGACTCCCAAAACAGGGTTCAAATAACCTGCGGGCTGTCCTGAAAGCTATTTTGTCTTAATATCATAAGAACTCTTGCTTTTACCTATGCCTTCTGTGTATTTTGCTGGTCTTGAGAAGAGTAATGATTCAGACAATCTCTTCAAGAAGTGTCCTCAAAACGTTTAAAACACTTCCTCCTTTCTTCCATCCATTTTTTCTCCCTCTTTCTTTCCTCCTTTTCCTTCCTTTATTTCTTGTTTCTATTTTTGTTTCTTTATTTTTTCTCTCTTCTTTAATGAAGATAAAGGGAAATCATGATGAAAACCATTAAAAATATAATGTGTCAGAATGTGATATGTAATAGAGGAGAGGTCCAGAAAATTGGCAATGACTTCTTATATTAAGAAGAGATTCTCTCCATATTTTGTGGTGGAGGGGGGCACAAGAAAAGATACATGAAAAAGGAAAGTGAAAAATGACTTAATTTGTTAATTGAGTGGAAAGGGTATTTGGGATAATAGAGACAATAAGTCAAAACATACCATAACGTTTAAGTGTGGGGGCCCAAGAGAATAGTGATGTATTAAGTGGAAATACAAAAGGCTGGAGGCCTCATGAAGATAATGAGCTCAGTTTTGGACAGACTGAATTTAATGAGGTCACAGATATCCAGATGGAGATGCCTATAAATATTGCTCTGGTGTTAGAGCTTATCATCTACACCTTCTGTGTGCCTGCCCAGTTCGTTCTTTTTCTTTAAGGAAAATTAATCACCCACAGCTCTTAAATGCCCCGCCCCTTTTAATGGCCCCTCCAGCATCACTGCTGCATAGCCATCTGGCACTGTGACTTATCTCCCAGGCACAGTTAAATAGACAGTTGTCCCTGATTGGGTCAAACCAGAATCTTTTCCATCACTGCCAGCAATTTGAATTTGCATTTGATTTCTTAGGGTCTAGTTTGTTGCTTGAACTTGTATTGGGATACCATATGAATACTGAGATAGAGAAATGTAACTAATAAATATACAAATATGATTAAGCCATGTACAGAAAGATACAGAGATGAGTGAACCCATGGAATCAGGGAAAAAGGATATGGGCAAATTCCATAGGATAATTGAAATTCAAGATAGAAAAAAAATCCGTATTGGCTAGGAGTACAAAGCCAAAATTGGATGATAAAAATAATTGTTGCTCAATTATAGTAGACTAGAGGCCCCGTGCACAAATTCGTGCATAGGTGGGGTCCTTCTGGGTGGCCTGCAGAGATCAGGCCCCAGCTCACGCCCCTGGCCTCACAGCCCTGTAGCCCCACCTGGCACCCCGCCTTGGCCTGGCGTCACCCCCTCACCTGTTCCACCACATTGCCTGCGGGGTGATCAGTTGGAGTTAGGCCCCCTGCCCCGCTCCCTCTGCACCTGGGAGCCGGTTGGTGGCTCTGCCCCTCTTGCTGCCACAGCTGGTTGCCATCTGCAGGGTGATCAGCGGGGTGATCAGGCCCCCACTCACACCTGCCTTGACCGGGCACCACCCGCTCATATGCTCCACCATCCCGCCTCGATCCCACTCTCATCGGGGCCCATTGGGGCCGGCAGCACCTCCACTCCCGCCTGCTGCCTGTGCCACATTGCCAATGCCCGCCATGTTCCAAACTGCCCCCTGGTGGTCAGCACATGTCATAGTGAGCAGTAGAACTCCTGGTTAAATGACTGCCCGAGAGGAAAATTTGCATATTAGGCTTCTATTATATAGGACTAGAGGCCTGGTGCATGAAAATTCATGCACTGGAGGGGAGGTCCCTCAGCCCAGCCTTCCCCCTCTCACAGTCCAGGAGCCCTCAGGGGCAGATGGTGACCCGGCGATCAGGGGAAGGCAATGCCCCCATCACACCTCTGCTGCTGCCATTGCTGGAAGCACAAGCCTTGGCCCGGCCCTGGTTACCTGTGCCTCGGGCTGGCCCTGGGTGGCTGGGGGGCTGAGGGAACTGGGGAACTCCGGAGGCAGGCATGCGGAGCAGCTGGACCCGCCTGGGGGTGGGCCCAGCCGTGCCACGCACCTGCCACCCTGGCGGGGCTGAGGGGACTGGGCACCACCATCTTGTGGCTGTGAACACCACCATCTTTGTGAGGGCGTGATGGTCAATTAGGATATTCCCTCTTTATCAGATAAGATACTTCTTGAGATAATGCTCTGCCTCACTGATTTTGCCCTCTTGAACCTGTCACCAACATATCAGTCTCAGGAACTGTATTTCCACTATGTGATGCTGACAAATTCAAAGTTAGACATTTTACCCAACATTGTCCTTGGAAGAAATGTGAAACTATTTGAACTGAATAACCCACAGAAGAAATGTGATTTTGGTCATGTGACATTGCTCTCTAGTGAAGTGACTATGCCAAGGTCTCCAGTGGGTAGCTTGGATCCTGCTTATTCTGATACTTGGACAGGACTCAGATTCTGTTATTTAATTCAGTTCTTCCCAGGCTTATGTAAACAAGAGCCATTTTATGTTACATACAGCTAAAACAAACTGAACTAATTCCATCCATGACAGCATCGGAAAAAGGAAGTTATAATACAAACTAGAGGCCCAGTGCATGAATTAGTGCATGGGTGGGGTCCAGCCCACCCGCCCCGATTGGGGCCGATTGGGCTGGGTCAACTGGGGAGGGAGGGAATGTGGGAGGTTGGCCAGCTGGCCCCACCCTCTGGTCGAACTTCCAGTGGAACTCCAGGTGGAACTCCCAATTGAGGGGACAATTTGCATATTAGCCTTTTATTATATACAATGGGCATTGGCCAACGAACAGATGACATCCAAACACTTACCAATTGCAGACTATACAGTATATAAGCTGTTATGGGGACTACAACAAAGTAATACGGTGTCCTATTCAGCATGTATTTTTATTTAGATATTAAAAATAAGAAGTGTGAAGGTGAGAGAGGTTACAAGACTTTCCCAGGACCTTGTGACTAGTGAGTGGCGGTGGGCTTGGTCTCTAGGTTTTCTGAATTCAACTCTTAATTATTTTTCTCACTATATTATGTAACTATAGTTATCAATTCAAACAGTTTTGAAGCATTACCCAGATTTTGATACTTAAATTTAAAGTTAAATAAAAATAAAATAAAGTATAACAAGTTTATCCCAATGAGCTTTTGATAAAACAATAGCAATATGAAATTTATAATGCTTTAAAATTTTGTGTTAGAACTCCATTCTTGTTCTCACACCTCTTTCTTAAAAACTCTGCCCTTTCCATAACCCTTAAGTGTGCAGCCGTGTGTTTCACATAAACTCAATCCATTGGCCTTAGTTTATAGGATCAGGGACAAATGTCTAGCTTAAGCCAGGCCTATTCGTTTCTCTCTACCAGGAATTGTAATTTAAAGCATACACACTAAGTTCCAGGCATAGGACCTGTAACAGCAAGTAGATTCAGGAGCTGAGATGGCAGTTTTGGGGTGGACATTAGGACAATGTACAAATGGCTGAATCAGCAGAGAATTCTAATCTGTAAAAGTAAAGAAGGTGAGCAGAGAAAAGCAGAAATGACCGACCATTCAACCTCTGAGAAGAGAGGGGGAAATTAAGTGGGAGTAGATGCTGTGGTTACTGTCTGTCTACTTCCCAGGTCTCTTTCCATGGAAGACTCAGCTTTACTTCCTGTTCTCAAGTTCTGTGCGAAACCCCTATATCCTTCCTCCAAATCCCCCTTCAGTGGAAATGGGTTTCTATAATAACATGTTGCCTGCTTAAGAAAATATTTAAATATTTTTGGCAAGTGGCACTAAAATGTAATATACATTCACCTAGCAATAATAAATGAAATACGAGTTTATGTCTCTACAGGTTTTATTTTAAGTGACATTTGATTGTATCTTCAATCTAATATACATAAATATTGATTTATTTTTAATAGTTATTTATAAAATGATTCATGAAGTAATTTCCTATTATTGAGGCATTACAAAGCAAATGAAGCATATATAGCTTTGGCAAACCATAAATATTGATTGCAAGTTGGCAGTTCTCCAAACAAAGTAATCATGATCCTCTCTGTATTAATTGTCTGGGGCTGTCAAAAAAAATAGGCAAGTTTGATGACTTTAAACAATAGTAAATTTATTTTCTTATAATTATTGAGGCTAGAAGTCCAAATCTCTCTGAAGGCCCCAGCAGAGGAATTGTTCCATGTCTGTCTCTTAGCTTCCGCTATTGCTGCCAAACTTTGTATACACATCACTTCAGTCTGTGCCTCTGTTATAACATGGTATTCTCTCTGTCTGTCTCAGTCTGTCTCTTCTCCTCATAAGGACATCAGTTGTATTAAATTAGGGTGGGCCCAACCTAATTTATTTTTTTTCCACAAATATAATTTGTCACCATTAAAAGTCTGAATTTTAAACAAATTCTTGGCCTGGAGGCTCATATCCATCAGTTTATTCAACTTAGCCCCTGTCTCATCCCCAGTAGCTTTTCAAAACTGCTACCTTCACTATTAATCTCCAGGAGTTTTCCTAATTCAAACTTGGGCTTCTTCAGCATTTGACTTCTCTTACACAGACATCATGGAGTGAATAAAGGGATTGTCAAGTCTTTTCTATATCTTTTCCAATGCTAGCAGGAATCAATTTATTGACCACTTCTTTCAAGTCATTTGTTTGCACTCTTGGGTCCTGATTTTCATCATCTCCTTCCAAATTTGGCAGGCCTGTTGCTGCTGCGCATAAGAGGCCTTCCGAATCTGATTGTTGTGTGTTTTAGTGAAACCAACACAGAATAGACAAAGCAAATAATCATCAGTAGTCTTGACATCAACATGTGCTTCAATCATGGTCTGCCATTGTTTTTGGTCCTTGGACCATTTTTTTCATGGGTAAGATTCATGCCATGGAAATTAGTCAGGCAGTTTTTGCTTTGGACATCCTCAGTAATTATATTAAATTTTCTGAATGCAACTTCATCTGTTCTGTGAATCAGACATCATTCCTTGTGATAAGAACTATAAGAAGAGGTGATTTGGCCTAGAAAGAGAAGAAAGTGGGATATGTTAGAATAAACAGAAGAACAGTAATAAAGTCATGCTAAAATTGAAATAAATAAAAAAGACAATGTTGAAAACAGGAATGTATAGGATAGGCATGAGAAAATCAAGCAAAATGAATTTGGGGAAATGGTAACTATGGAAGGGAAAGGAGATTTTAGTAAACATAACGGAGTTCCTGAAGGAAAGATGGAAAAGTATATTAAAGGTTACAGAAGAAAGCTTTCCTCAGACCGAGTCTTATAAAAAGTTGATCCAGGTGCATGCAACACTGATTCATACCTGGTTAATCTTTTTGGACTTTAAAGATTTCTTGGGGGCATTTGGGCCAAAAATCACATACAAGAAGGGAAAATCTCTCTAATAGCATTTGATGTGAGAAGGCAGTGACACAAATTCTACAAAAGTTCTTGGCAATAGTCATATTTTGCAATATGCACAAACACATGGGATATAGTGCTTGTGAGCTCTTCTTTAAAACAATTTAAACTTTGTAGTTAAACAGAAATCCTTAATATTGACTCAAATCCTTATTTTTCCCACAAATTTTGTGCTTTGGGGATCTTTGAAAATAAATCTATCATACCCTAGATGAGGTTTTTCTACTATTTTACCTTATTTTTCTATAAAAGCTTACATGCATTAATCCATGTTTAATCTTTGGTGTACTCTGTCTATTAAAGACTATTTGCTGCAGAGAATGTTAGTTCTCACAATAACAATACTAAGTAATCGATAATTTCCCATTGCTCTGTGTTATCATCATTACCATAATTTCAAATATATCAACTACATGTCAATTAAAATTCTTTATCCTGTTCCATTTGTTTCTCTGTGTGATATTTCACACTATATCCATTAATTGGTCTTTGCATTATGGCTTACTATCTGATATAAAGAATGTGTCTCTATTATTATTTTTATTTTTAAAGTCGAATTAGCTCTGTATGTACTTCTTTCGTGTTTTCTACAAGGAGCAATATCTGTTCCAGCCAAAATTTTGATTGTGCCAGTATTGAATTTGTAGATAAACTTGGAGCAATTGCTATTTTTTTATGTTAAATCATATCTCTATTGAATGTTATATCTTTCCATTGCTAAAATATCTATGATTTTTGTTAGAGTTTTAACATTTTCTTTACATTTTTCATCTTGAAAATTAAATTTACATAACACGTCTTCTATATTCTTCATATCATGGAATTGTCAGAATAAAGTTGACCTTTGAACACTGTGAATTATTTTCAATTAATATACAGTCTGCCCTCCGTATATCTAGTTTTGAGTCCACAGATCCAACCAATTGTGGATGTGGAGGGGCAACTGCATGTCTTGTACTGTACCATTTTACATAAGGGATTTGAGCATCTGTGGATTTTCCTTATCCATGGGGGTCCTAGAACCAGTTTCCTGCTATACCAAGGGTGTTGTGTGGTTAAGTTTTTGGGAAGTCAGAAGTTATATGTGGATTTTTTACTGCACAGGGCATGGTGCCTCTAACCCCCTTATTGTTTAAGTTTAACTCTATGTAACTATTTGGCAGAGATAATGAATAAATTTATCAACATTTATTTCTCAAACCAAATATATTTCTTCCACTAATAATATTATGTCTTACTAAAATAATATTAATAACTGCAGAAAAATCTAGAAAAATACCAAAACACATGAAAATAAAACAAAATTTATCTATAATTTCTACAGGCAGATATAGATTGTCTATTTTTACAGATTCAAAGTAATAGCATGTTCTTTTTTTTTTAATATATTTTATTGATATTTCACAGAGAGGAAGGGAGAGAGGGATAGAGAGCTAGAAACATTGATGAGAGAGAAACATTGATCAGCTGCCTCCTGCACACCTCCCACTGGGGATGTGCCCGCAACCAAGGTACATGCCCTTGACCGGAATCGAACCCGGGACCCTTCAGTCCGCAGGCCGACGCTCTATCCACTGAGCCAAACCGGTTTCAGCGTAATAGCATATTCTTAATGCTATTCTTAAATTTGAAAATTCAAGGCACTTCAAACATAGTGGCTCTAATTCCATGTTATTTTTATAAGATGGTCATAATTTTTCTTTCTTTCTAAAAAGTAACAGCTTAAGTTAGTATGACATTCCATAAGAGAAATAGTACAGGAATGATATTATGTCACATAGAGCCAAATTGAGCCATAATTAGTTGGTTTCTGCTGCTTTATAAGCATTCTCATTCAATGCAGATGATTGGCTAGCTTATAAGAAAAATACAAAGAATGGCATGCAGTCCTGAAATGTAAAATTAAGTCAAGTCAAAACAAATAAAAATGTTACCATGTACCATGTCGCCTTTCCTATGTTATAAATTTGTGAGAATATTGCCAAAACCGGTTTGGCTCAGTGGATAGAGCGTCAGCCTGCGGACTGAAAGGTCCCAGGTTCGATTCCAGTCAAGGGCATGTACCTTGGTTGTAGGCACGTCCCCAGTAGGGGGTGTGCAAGAGGCAGCTGATTGATGTTTCTCTCTTATCGATGTTTCTAACTCTCTATTCCTCTTCCTTCCTCTCTGTAAAAAATCAATAAAATATATTTAAAAAAATAAAAATAAATAAATTTGTGAGAATAAAAGCTTAAAGGTCTAGTGATAGATAATTTTTTAATTTTTAACCGTGGAATTGCTATTAATTATGAATTTCTTTTGATGAAAAGATCAAACAGTATGGGTATAGAAAAAATGCGATATTTACAATCTGTATTACACTAGAACTCTGACACTTATTTTAACATTTGAATAGAGTTTCTAGTGGTTTAGCTTTATTTTTTGTTTGTTTTGAAAGATTGCCACATATGTATAACTTGAATAATAAAACTATATGTAACATGAATAATAAAACTATACATTATAACTACTTACTTTTATTTAACTCTTTATACTGTATAAACACTCTTACTATTCCCTTGGGATATGTTTCTTAATAGCTCACAAATAATAAAAAATGTGTTAGAAACACTGTTTGAGGCATAGAGGTCCTCTTTCTTTTTCTTCTTTTCTATTTTTGAATCATGACTGACAGCTGCTATCAGAGATGAGTTGTCATTCATGGTGTATGAAATTTAGAATAATTTTAAGTAAATATTTAGGCATTTTGATGTTTACCACAACAAAACAGTCATCCCTGACCAAAAGTCATTGAAGACTGGAGACCTACCTTTTAAAAAGGAAACAAAAAGTAAGTATTTAGAAGAAACACCTAAAAGATAACTTTATAGACTGGACAAAAGCAAATACTTAGAAGGAATAAATTCTATAGAAAGAAAAAGCACAAGTCATACAGGAAAACAGTAATTTGCTTACAATTAATACAATGCTTTCACATTTATTTTTATTTATGAAACATAAGATCCTATAAACAAAAGGGCAAGCCACAGAAAGAAAACAATTTTTCCAAAGCACACAAACAAGGTGGTTTTGCTGTCCAGAATTTACAAAAATTTCTATATGTCAGTTAAGGACAAAAAAAAAAATAAATAAATAGCAGTAAATTGCTAAGCAGTGAATCAGGAAGGGCACATAAAGGAAAACCAAATGGCCAATAAACATATTTTGCTCCAACTCATCACTAATCTTACAAGATTAAAATAAAAAAAAAAGACATTCCAATATCAGGCACTGATTTAAAAACAGGAATTCTTATTGACTGATGAGCAGGTTGGATAACATTGTAGTCAAGAGCCTGAGCCAGGGCTTGAGTCTCTAGTGTTTCAAACCTGTTATAACCTTATAGTTTTGTGCCTGGAGCAAGCTACTTTATCTAACTGGCAAGCAACTCTCAGTGGGTCTGTTGCATATCTGCAGATCTTGTGAGGGAAGCACTCGGCTTAGAACTATCTTTTCAAGGATACTTGTATAGTAAACAGCCTTTGAAGATACGGTGTCTTCCTCTGGAGCAAGGGGTAGGCATGCTTACAGAATATTAGTAATGGTTTCCTCAGCTCACTGTTGCTCTTGCAGAATAAATCTACTGCATGTGTAGGTATTATCTGACCCTCCTTGTGAAGCCCCATGGGAACTGGATTTAGGGAGCCAGTGCAGTAAATGCTAATATGCTGGGTACTACTATTACTATGAGCAATAAACTGTCTTACCCAGGAGTCTCCTGTCTTCTCCATGTATCTGTGAATCTTTGGCAGGCTAACTTGTTAGCTTTTAAGTAAGGTGAAATCTCAGACCTTCACAGTTCTTTGCAAATGTCTCTTTGCCTAATTTATTTTTCTCATCTGTAATGGAGTGTGTGTGTGTGTGTGTGTGTGTGTGTGTGTGTGTGTGTGTGTGATATTTTCTATTCATAGGACATTACTTTGAATCTAAATTGAAAACGTGAAATGTTTAGAAGAGTATTGGGTATAGAGAAAGTGCTCAATCTGTTTCTGTGTATAGGAAGTTCAAAACAATACAAAGCATTACTACATATTTTTTATAGCTGTATGCATATGTAGTAATAGGTTTTTAAAAATATGCCTAATGGACTTCAAATAAATTGTAGTCATTAATTCTGGGAAGGCAAGAGGGGGTTAAAATTTTACATAAGGTGCCTCAATTCTGTCTATTATGTTTTAGTGTTTTAAAAATTATCTCTAAAGCAAATTGAAAAATAATTATGTTAAGATTTTAAAAGGCTAGATGTTGTATACATAGTTTTTCATTTTATTGCCTGTATTTTAAAAAAACTTTATATCCTTAGCTGGTTTGGCTCAGTGGATAGAGCATCGGCCTATGGATTGAATGATCCCAGGTTCAATTCCAGTCGAGGGCACATGCCTGGGTTGTGGGCTCAATTCCTAGTAGGGGGTGTGCAAGAGGCAGCCAATCAATGATTCTCTCTCATCATTTATCTTTCTATCTCTCTCTCTCCCTCCCCCTTCCTCTCTGAATTCAATAAAAAATATTTTTTAAAATGATGCTGTGGGATGTCTCAAGGTTAGGTCACAGGGACCATGCAGCTTCCACCCCATTTTTTGAAATACTCATTCTTAGAACCCTGAGCCACCATGGAGACAGTCAAACCACTCAGAATCTTGCTGTGATTAAGTCAAATGTTGGCATGTTGGGTCACCCCAGCCAGACAGGTGAGAGAAGAAGCCTGTCTTATTCCTGCCCTCAGCCATTTAGTCATTCTTCCCCCCTCCCACTCCTGTCCCACCTGAGGCCCCTGACATTGTGTAGCAGTGGCAAGCCATCTACACTATGCCCTCTTTCTATTCCTGTGAACATAATATCATAGTTTTCATTGCTCACTAAGTTTGGGGATATTTGTATGTGGCAATAGATAGAAGCAAGCTCCTCTTTAAAATACCTGGTTCGATGGGTACAATGGTGGTAAAGCTAAGGTGAGTACATGCATGATTTAAACATATTCAGCATTTGTTCAGAGAACAAGAGGAATCCTGCATACAATAATTAGCACAATGGATGGATAAAAATGGAAGAAAATAATCGAAGAAACAGAAAACATATTCATAGTTGTATTGGACATGTTAATGTAGCTTGACGTGGAATAACTGTCAGAAACAAAGGAGGATGTTTTGTGATCAAATATTTTTGAACCAAGATGATCATAAGTGAAATGTTTCAGCATTTAATTGTTATAGGCAAGAACACAAATAGGCCAATTTATTTCATAGACCAGGGTTGAGTCAGGTTTTATTTTGGAGTTTTTGAGATTTTAGAATTTTCAGTGCTTGAAATTATATAGACAGGGTGTACCAAAAAATGTCCACACACAGGGTGTACCAAAAAATGTCCACTGATTAATTATAAAGGCAATGTTTATTAAAATACATTTCATTTTTAAAATCAAGCTATCAGCTATTAAAGTGTGTATATGTGTTTTGTTGATTGTTTGTTTTGCTTTTAATAGGTGTTCGGTAACAGGTGTTCTATGAGTTTTCCAGTTTGAAATGTATCCTGAATCACACTTGCCCAAAGAGACTTATATATCTTATCATTTTATATTGAATGCCTTCTGAATTGCTTTCACTAAATAGCTCTATTTTCTCAGTTTTCAGCCAGCAAAGCTTTAAGATAGAGCTTTTTAAATTTTATATAATAGTTGCATTCCAGGTGCTGTTGAGGACACTGGATAATATGTAATGAATACCCACAAGAGAAATGTCGCCCACACTTTATTACCAGCAAAAGATGCATTCTTCTGACTAAATGAACTCATGGCGTCATTAAGGTTACTCTTCATCATTTGCTTTCACCACTAAGAGTGCAGAACCAAATTTTGGCCCCAGATGAAAATGTGTACAGGAGTATTTGTTCCTTTACAATTTTTGTTTACCATTCGATTTCTATTTTTACTTTGTTCTAAATGCTGTGCTTTTTTTTATCCTGTCATTATACTTAATATTAGCACTGCCTCAAATTCTCTTTTGCAATGATTTTTGGAAGGAAGAGTGATGAAAGAAAGGAAACCTAAAGAACATTAAGCCTAGTTTTGCTTACTACTCTATAAAAATATGGACAAAGTATACAATGTTAAGAGAAAAATTACATAAATAATTTAAGGGATCAAGAAAAATAAATACAAAGGACAAGAGAAATCAGGGAACTGTAAGAGAAAAGTAATAGACAACTTACTTTCTCCATTTAAACACATAGAAGTTTTTGCAAAGTCTTCTAATCTTTTATATGCTACATCTGTGACCTTGGGCGCTTAAATAAGAGGAAATCATGAATGATGGGTCATTGATGGCAATGAATAGAATTAGAATGTAGGTGAAGATTTTGTGCCAAGAGCAAAAGGTCTCAAGAAATGTAGAATTTTTGACCTGGCTGCTAACACTAGGAAAGATATAGCTGGCCAGTATGAATAAAAAATGAGGGGATTTTTCATGAGTTTGAAAAGGATGAATGACATTGTGAGAAGAATTCTGATTTGTCTGCTCTTATTTCCTGACCCTTTCATGTGCTAAGTGAGATACTGGGAAATTGAGGTTGGAGTAATGAGCATTAGAAAATGCTATAATGGATGCTAGGTCCTCAGGGAGAATCAAGGTTCCTGGCAGGGAAAAGAGAGTGAGAATATTGTATAAAAAAGAAAGAACAAAAGATCTGAGGAAACTTGATGACAGTATAAAGCCGCATAGAAGCATTCTGAAGGAATATTAGTGGTAGGGTAGGGATAGACAATATCACAAGAGAAAAGAAAAGGCATGTTGTGTAAGAGCAGAGGCAAGTTAGGCAATAGAAGTGGCTAAAATTTTGACAAGTGACCAAGGAGGTGAGGTGTCCTAGATGTGGATAGAATTAAGTGGCCCATGGGGTTTGGAATAAAACTTTATATAAACATATTTTGATGCTAGGACTGCTGTCAGAGAGAGGCTGGTTAGCACCTGTAGCTCGTCCCCTACCTGATGGCTCATATAAGGCTAACACCAGCTCTGGGAGGAACACTGCTTTTATCAGCCTCTCTCTAGCACATTGATGATCAATGGCCTTGAGTAGGTCTTATTGCTGGAGGAACCTTAGTCACTTGGTTTAGAATGATATACCATTTATTTCTTATAGCATAGGAAGGTTGAGATGATTTCATTGGAATTAGCCAACACAATTTAGTGTTTATTATACACAAAGAACTGGGTTGTGCTCTTAGATTGATACCTAAGGCAACAATTTTTAAAAATTGCTAAAAATCCTAAAGTTAGAATTATTTACAAGTAAGAGTCAATAAGATCTAAAAGGTTGTAAAGACCTTCATAAAATAATAAATAATAGGACTAATAATAAAATGCAAGAACTACATCTGTCTTTAAAAGGGCTATTTCGGTGACTCCACAGTATGTTTTTGCTCCTGGACTTTTGACAGAGTGTCTTCATTTGAGCTGAGATAACAGAACTATAGACTAGGTGGCTTAAAGGACAGGAATTTATTTCTCACAGTTCTGAGGCTGGAGGTCTCCAGGTGTCCAGACATAGAAGGTGCCAGCATGGTCAGCTACTGGTGAAAGCCCTTGTCCTGGTTTGCAGATGAAGGCCTTGCTGTATTCGCCTATGGGTGTGAGAGAAAGAGAGATCGATAGTCTCTCTCCTGACTCTTCTTAAAGGGCACTGATCCAACATGGGGGCTCTGCTCTCATGACCTATTTACCTTCCAAAGGCCCCAACTCCACACACCAACACATTGGGGATTAGGACTTCAACATATGGATTTGGGGGAAACATTCAGTCCATAGTACAGAGTGCATAATCATTATGATGCTAAAATTTTATACTTCACTGCAATTGAGCTTTACTATAATATAACTTTCATCAAATCTTTGTATTTATTGTAATAATATATAACATATGTTGTACAGTATACTTATATATTTTTATAATATAACTAGAGGCCCAGTGCACAAAATTCATGCCCGGGGGTGGGGGGTGGGTGTCCCTCAGCCCAGCCTGCACCCTCTCCAATCTGGGACCCCTTGAGGGATGTCCGACCGCCCATTAAGGCGGTGGGATTGGGCCTAAACAGGTGGTCGGACATCCCTCTCACAATCCAGGACTGTTGGCTCCCAACCTCCTCTGCCTGCTAGCCTGATCACCCCTAAACAATCTACTGCCAGCCTGATCAATGCCTAACTGCTTCCCAGCTGGCCCAATTGCCCCTAACTGCCCTCCCCTGCCAGTCTGGTCAGCCCTAACTGCCCTCCCCTGCCAGTCTGGTCACCCCCAACTGCCCTCCCCTGCAGGCCTGGGTCCCCCCCAACTGTCCTCCCCTGCAGGCCTGGTCCTCCCACAACTGCCCTCCCCTGCTGGCCTGGTCCCCCCAACACCCCCTCTGGAGGCCTGGTCCCCCTACAACTGCTCTCCCCTGCAGGCCTGGTCCCCCCACAACTGTCCTCCCCTGCAGGCCTGGTCCTCCCACAACTGCCCTCCCCTGCTGGCCTGGTCTCTTCCAACTGCCCTCCTCTGCTGGCCCGGTCACCCCTAACTGTCCTCCCTGCTTGCCTGATCACCCACAACTGCCCTCCCCTGCTGGCTCAGTCACCCCTAAATGCCCTCCCCTGCTGGCCTGGTCACCCCTAAGTGCCCTCCCCTGCAGGCCTGGTCCCCTCCAACTGCCCTCCCCTGCAGGTCTGATCCCCCTCAACTGCCCTCCCCTGTAGGCCTGGGTTCCCCCCAACTGCCCTCCCTTGCTGGCCTGGTCTCCCCCAACTGCCCTCCTCTGCTGGCCTGGTCACCCCCAACTGCCCACAACTGCCCTCTTCTGCCAGCCATCTTGTGGCAGCCATCTTGTGTCCTCATGCAGGCAGCCATCTTTGGCCACATGGGGGTGGCCATCTTGAGTCTTGGAGTGATGGTTAATTTGCATATTACTCTTTTATTAGATAGGATAAAACAGAATATAAAAAGAAAATGAATGTAATGTAAATAAAATAAATAATTAAATAATATGTATACCAGAATTCTAATATATAAAAATCCTGGGTCTGTCACATCCACAATGACCAGGAGCTCGACCAACCAGAAGTTAGTCCTGCAGTCAGCACTGGGTTGCCGTGGAGACCCAGCACTGACTACTATAGCCACAAGCATGGTGACCCAGCACTGACTGCAGAGGGGGCTGCGAATCAGGCCTGGAGAGAGGCCTGATGAGAGAAGCAGGGTCTGATCCATAGCCTCTGTGGCAGCTGTTGATTAGCACTTGCCTCTCTCTTTCTTTCCAGGCCTGGTCAGTAGCTGCTTCTCCATTTTTCTCCAGGCCTCCACCAGGGCTGCTGATCTGCCCCGCCTTTCTGATCAGGCTCCGTTGATAGGCCCCAGAGACACTATTGGCATAGAAACCGACCAATCAGAACCAAATCTGGGTCAACTGTGAGAAGCCAATGGCTGCCTATGAGGCGGAGCTTTTGACGCTGACTGGCTTAGAAACTGACCAATCAGAACCAAATTGGCCGGCAGAGGAGGGCAGTTGGGGGCAAGATCTGGCCAGCAGGGGAGGGCAGTTCATGGTGATCAGGCAGGCAGAGGCAGTTAGGGGCGATCAGGCTGACAGGTGCCAGTCATTGGGCACAATTTAACGCTGGTGGTCTTGATCCAGCATCTAGAAGGGTTCAAGAAACATGGAGAAAGGGCTGTGCATAGATTAAATAAGAGTCCAGAGATGAAACATAATTTTGAAAGGTATTATGTGGGGGCAGAGGAGCTTGGCTGAAGAAACCAAGTTCTCCTTGTCTCAGGACCCCTTGCTTTTTATTAACACAAATTGTCCTAAGGCAAGGTGGAGAGATACACTTCAAAGGGTAGGGTTTCGTACAGAATCCATTGTCAGATTGGGGAATTGCCTTTGGCTGTTCAGGTTTTTGGCCAACAGGAGGCAATAACATGTAGATTAAGATGCCCTGAGCTGTCTGGCAGCCAACAATCAATTTAATGCATCCTTTTCAGGTTTGGGGAAATGCCTTCAGCCATTCAGCAGGTGATAGCATATATGACTTAGCCCCTGTTGAGTCCCCAAGGTTCCATCAACCTTTCGATGAAACTCTTGCAATTATGACATGCTGGAACTGGATTCTGGCTGGCAGGGAAGGACAGCTGGGGGTGATATAAGGCTTGCAGAGGAGGGCAGTTGGGGGCAAGATCAGGCCAGCAGGGGAGAGCAGTTGGGGGCGATCAGGCTGGCAGGGGAGGGCAGATGGGGGTGATCGGGCCGGCAGGGGAGTAGTTAGGTGTTACTCAGGCTGGCAGGCAGGCGCAGCTACTGACCAGGCCCGGAACTGGTATTCATGCACCAGGGGGGCTGAGGGACTCCCTCCCTCCCCCATGCATGAATTTTATGCACTGGGCCTCTAGTATTTATATAAATTTAGAGGGTATCTGCATCTAGAAGTGTTTTATACCAATACTAGAGGCCTGGTGCATAAAATTTGTGCATGGGGCAGAGGGGGTTCCCTCAGCCCAGCTTGCACCCTCTCCAATCCAGGACCCCTCAGGGGATGTCCGATTGCCTCATGCAATGCCTGCCTGCCTGATCTCCCCTAACCACCTCTGCCTGCCTGTCTGATTGCCCCTACTGCTCCCCTGCTGGTCTGACCGCCCCTAACCGCCTCTGCCTTACCCCGCACCTGGGATCCAGGATTCCCTCCTCCTGCTGGTTGCAGGTACCCAGGACCCAGGCCGGCTTCGCCTGGGCCAGCTGCAGCCGCAGCGGAACATGGGTGGGCAGCTTCACCTGGGCCATAGCTGTAGGTGCTGGCACCCAGGACTGCAGGGCAGGTGGCTTGTCCCTCTCCCGTGCTGCAGCCCCAGGTGCTGGCGCCTGGGACTGCAGGGCAGGCAGCTTGTCTCTCTCCTGGGCCGTAGCCTGGCTGGTCCCCATTCCTTTCTCACGAGCTCATTTGTGCCTGGCTGGTCCCCATTCCTCTCTCACGAGCTCATTTGTTCCTGGCTGGTCCCCATTCCTCTCTCCCCAGTGTTGAGTGTCTGAGCCATTAAGGCGTGACAGCATGAGGGCGTGATGACCATTTGCATATTAGCTCTTTATTATATAGGATTCTATAGGAAATGGATATGCTTAGAATATTTGTCAAGTGGCAGCATTGGCAAATGTGGTAAAAATGACATAGGATATATCCGGCTAGTGTGGTTCAGTAATTGAGCATTGACCCATGAACCAGGAGGTCAGGGATGAATTCCTGGTCAAGGCACACCCCTGGGTTGTGGACTTTTCCCACAGAACAGCATGTGATCAATGATTCTCTCCATCATTAATGTTTCTCTCTCTCTTTCCCTCTCCCTTCCTCTCTCTGAAAATAAAATTACATAGGATAAGCTAGTAAGAATCACTCAGCTAAGGGTTTTTGAAGGAAGGCATAGAGGGGTGATGGAGAGAAGGACAGATGGGAGAGGTCCCCATCCCACACACATACATACAACACATTACACTCCTTCTCCTCCTTGCCAAATTTGCAAACACCTGGACCCCAGAATATTGGCAACTGCAAAAGAGCAAATAACAAAATAGAATTTGGTGTTAGCTCCTAGCTCTGAGCACATCTGTTCTAAATCAGTTTCTCAAAGATACATTTCATTAAAATCATAGCCTTGCCAGCCTTTGTCATTTAGTTGCTAACTCGCTGTCACTCTTCCACAGTCGGCTCCTTGGCAGGATTTTGACAAGATCCAGAAGGTCAGTTAAGCTCTTTGCTACTCTTTTCCATTAATCGTTTATTAACTAGGCAGGGCTAAATATATTCTTTTCAATTACATGTCCCTAGCCAAACTGGCTCTGCAGAATGATACATTTCCTTCTAAAGCCTTGTCAAACTATCAATTATTTTCTCTTCCAGTCTCAAAAGTATATGCCTGCTGATCTTTTGACTTACCTTTTAAAACATGTTTTTGATTTTATTAACCACACTGGACTGGATAAAAGGTTTGTTTTTTTTTTTTTTTTTTTTTTTCTGATAAAATCAATATTTTTTCCAGAGTTCAATTTTTTGAAAATCTTTTCATTTTTCCTTCTTCTAGGTTTTTAAAAATCTTTTTTCCCAGAGCCTAATTTAGAATCTCTCTCCTATTGTTAATTATACTCAGCTGAAGTCATTAAAATCTCTCTCTCAGTTAACTCCCAATTACCTGAATGGCTTTAGAGGTAAACTGCTTCTGAAGCATAATCAGCGTGTTGATGGCTCGGTTTCCTTCATTCTGCCTATTGTACAGTATTTCTGTCACGGTAGAGCTAACACAGTTTATGCCCCTGCAGACTTGTTCTAGAAGGATCTGCTCTTTTCATTGCCTCAGTCAGGGGGTCTTCCCTATTTAAAAAAGGAGGGCCACCCGCCATCAACATATATTTTCAAAAAAGAGATTTTTAAAATATGGAACCTGGGCTATATGCAATGGCCTTTATAACTATGAGTCTTTGAAAGCATATGCTGGAGCAGTTTTATTTGTACATTTCTAGGGAGATTATCTATAGCTTTAATAAAATTTTCAATAAATCTAGTCATACCAAAATTCAATACTCTAAAGGGATACACGATTTTTTTTGTTTCCCTATTTAACAGATGGTATATGATAACATGCATACAAACAAAAGTACAAACTTTTCAGCAAAATTGTCAACGAAATTCATAGCTAATTTAGATTTCCATGTGGGGCCACCAAGCTTTCATTTCTTAGTTTAGTTAAAAACGGCTAACAACTTCCAGCCTTTACTTGCCCTCTAGCACATTGTTGGGAATTCATGCTGATGTGTATAGCAGTTACATTCACAGGCACATGTGTTGCTTAAGATTTAGCCTGACACTACTGTTAGCCTGCCATGTGCGGTCATATAATATTGCATATATATAATTTTACAATCTAAAAAATTTATGGTAAAGAAATTATCTTATTTAGGTGGGTGCTGGGCAGAGTTGGGTAAAAGAGTGGGAAAATGGGGTAATCTGTAATAGTATCCTATCTAATAAAGAGGTAATAAGCAAATTGACCATCACTCCAAAACACAAGATGGCCATCCCCATATGGTCAAAGGTGGCCGCCCCCATGTGGACACAAGATGACCGCCACAAGATGGCTGGCAGGGGAGCACAGTTGTGGGTGATCAGGCCAGCAGGGGAGGGCAGTTGGGGGTGGTCAGGCCTGTAGGGGAGGGCAGTTAGGGCTGTCTGGGCTGGCAGAGGAGGGCAGTTAGGGGCGACCAGGCCTGCAGGGGAGGGCAGTTGGGGGGAACCAGGCCTGTAGGGGAGGGCAGTTGGGGGGAACCAGGCCTGAGGGCAATTGCGTTGGCAGGGAAGAAGTTAGGCATCGATCATGCTGCAGGGGAGTGGTTAGGGGGTGATTAAGCTGGCAGGCAGAAGCGGTTAGAGGCAATCAGGCAGGCAGGCAGGTGAATGGTTGGGAGCCAGCAGTCCTGGATTGTGAGAGGGATGTCCAACTGCCTGGTGGGATCAGGCCTATATGGACAGTTGGTCCTCCCTTGAGGGGTCCCAGATTGGAGAGGGTGCAGGCTGGGCTGAGGGACACACCCCTCCCCCCGTGCACGAATTTTGTGCACCGGGCCTCTAGTCAACAATAAAAGTTAAGTAAAGAATTATCTTATTCATGGTAATATCACCTTTTGTTTCTTTATTCCTGGTGTATACACTCCCTGCAGATATGATTTCTCTTTGTTTAGGTAGGTTTTTCTTTTCTTTCAAAGGATTTAATTTCACTCAAAGTGTTCATAAAACAATAAGGTCATATTTAGTTAACTTTTGCACTAAAAGACATTAACAGACTTGGGTCAGAGAAAAAAATTAAACAAATGCAAGAAACCTATAAAACACAAATTAACACAGAGTGCTTGATAACGTTCCGCATTTGGACAAGTCGTATTGGTCCCAATGAAGCTGCTAGGGAAGCTGCTTCAGTCTATTTAGGGAAAGCCGTGCCTCTACCACGTTGACAAATGGCGTTCACATGAGAACAAACTGTCCTGCCAGATTTAAAACATCGAACACTCTGCTTAGTGAATACAACTCATTTGTTACTGACAGAAATTGTTCCTAAATGTTCTAGCTTTCTTAATTATCCACCAAAAAACTGTAATTTTCTTTCATACTATTTTACACATTAAATTTCAGGGTAACTAATTGTTGAGATTTAATTGTGTCTCTCCTCTCTGCTTGATAAGTGATGGGTCCAACAAGAACATCAAGGAAAATGTATCCTTGATTACTAGTCAAGGGTCAATGAGAATTACCCTACTGATGGACTAAACACATGTTAAGAAAGCAGAAACTGGGTCACAAAATGTTGCCCACAAGAGAAAGAGAGAAAGGAAGGGAATGAAAGAAAAGTCAGTCTCAATAAGCTTATAGAGAAATGAAATCAAAACGTTCAACTTTATTTTTCATTACAGATGGTAGTGTGTGGATTTGGGAGGCAAAGGTGTGCCATAATATGTCGCTTGAACTTCTAAGGCACTTAATAGAGTTTATCCAAATGGAGACATTTCTGTTTAGAGTGAAACATTCTTTTTATTTAACCAGATGTTTTTACTTTTAAATTTGTTTGAGATGTGATATTGTAATTTGTAATAGGATAAACAGTAGTCCCCACTTGTCCCTGGTTTTGCTTTTTAATTTTGGTTACCTGTGGTCAACTGTGGTCCAAAAATAATAAATAGAAAATTCCAGAAAAAAATGTTTTAAATTGTATGCTTTTCTGAGTAGCATGATGAAATCTTGCACCACCATGCTCTGTCCCACCTGGGATGTTAATCATCCATTTGTCCAGTAGCAGCCATCTTGGTTATCAGATCCAGTGTTGTACTATTGCTGTTCTTGTGTTCAAGTAACCTTTATTTTACTTAATAATAGCCCTAAAGAGCAAGAATAGTGATGCTGGCAATTCAGCTATGCCAAAAAGAAACCATAAAGTGCTTCCTTTAAGTGAAAAGGTAAGTACAGTATAACAAATTTTGAGAGAGGGAGAGACCACATTTCCCTAACTTTTATTAGAGTATATTTGTTATAATTGTGCTATTTTATTTTTAAAATTATATTAGAGTTAGAATTTTATTTTATTATTAGGCTTGTTCTATTTTATAAATAGAGTAGAATATTTTATTATTCTGTTATTGCACTTGGTGTCTGAAGTGTGTGCAGGGTGGGGGAGCAGTTTTGTTACCCTGTGGAATCTGACATTATCTTCAGGTAGATGGTGTCAGAATTGAGTTGAACTGAACAGCTAGTATCCGATAATTGCTTGGTGCTATTGTGAAATGAATGACAAGACTAAAACAATTTAGTAAGATGGGGGAGTATAAGTCCCTCACAAGCAGTGGAACATTCTTCCTGAGGGAATTGGGGCAAGAGTGAGTGTTATAGAGTACTGGCGTCAGCGATGTGGAGACAGACAAGATTGGCTGGGGTTGCATATCTGACCTATTTAGAAAGATCAAGGAAAAGGAAATGAGTATAGAGTCAAGAGCTGGCTTGACATAAGGGGCTTGGCTGATTGGATATCCTGTTTCTACTCAAGCAGAGCATTTATAAGCAAGTGAATGCGTGGTTTGCTGAGGTGGCACCCTGGGAATGAAATCTTCATCTTGGGCCTAGAAATTATTTTCAACAGTATGTTTTAAAAAATAAAAAAGATGCATCAGATTTAGTATCAAAATCCCAAGAGTTAATTGATAAAATAAATGTATTCAGCAATTACGTTTTATATACAGCAGTACTTACATAAGACTACACTGCTTACGTTTAATTTTGGCCATTGAGGCTTTGCTATTATTATTCTAACAAGACTCTCTGAACTTAGTTTTCACTGCTTTTCCTCTTAATCCATTGTCATCATCTCTTCTGGTTGCCTATGGTTTTGCAAGAGGGCTCTCATACTTCTCCGCCCTGCGTTTGTAATCACTTCCTCGAGATTTGTCAGAATGTGGGGTAGGGGTGGAATAGCAGTGTGACACTATCCCCGTTGGTCATGATGCTCCTTCCTAGCCACACATGTCTTGCCTCAGGAATACTGCAACTCCCTCAACATCCAATGTCCTGGCACTGGATGATAGTACAAATACTTTATTGTCCCTGCTCAGAGTCCATAGACACAGACCTTCCTCTCTGAGTGCTTGCTCTTTTGTATCTTCTGTCTTGGAACCCATAATGAGAGCACCCGCTTCTAGCATAAGCTGTTGTGGTACCTCACCCTGATTTCTCTGCTGCGGCAGCCACTCTGTGGCTTTTGTGCTCTAGGTCTGCAAAAAGCTCCTTCTATTCGTGCTGCTGCTCTGTGAAAGAGCTCTTTCTGCGATGTATCTTCGCTGTTGTTGGCCTCTGTTAGGGACACATCCTCTGCTAATTGCTTAATTAATGAGTACCTATGCCAGGAGGTGTAACAAGGGGTGCTGAGAATAACATAATGGACATGACAGACATATTCCCAGCCCTTGTGAAGTTTCAGTCCTGCAGAACTGGTAATATTCTGAGGAGATTTGATTTTTATCTGGAGACATCTTTGTTTACTTAGGACTAAATTTCATTCTTCTGGGGACATCATCAATTATTGGTCATTTTCTTATGCAGAAAAAATTTAAAGTACATTTTTTGTGCTTTCCATGACTTTTTTTACCAAGTAAGTACTGTATATTCTTTGACTACAAAATGCCTTCAATCTAATTAGAGCACTGGTGGTATATTACCATGGTCGAGTTTCAGATGTGGAAACAGCACTCTGCCTTGTATGTTCATCTGAATGATTTCTTATCCATTCCGTTCTCATGCTGCAATTCCCACGCAGGTCTGCAGTGTGGGCATGCCGATGGGGGCAATCAATTGTGAGATACTAAAGTGGTTAACCAATAATCAATATCCTTGATCCAGTATTTGTTCTCACTCTTACTTTCATTACCATTTATCATAGATGGCAGGTTTTACCTAATAAACATTACTAAAATCCATCACGTTGCCATCCATTCTTAACTTTTTCCCAAGTTCAGGCTTGGCTGGCAGCAGTCCCTAGTCTATATCTTTTGTGCTTCATAATCATTATCCACATATTCCTTAGCCACAATTTAAATACAACTTAAACCAATGTTATTTTTTGCATAAAATTCTTCAGTGAGTTTTCTCAATGCTTGCAGGATTAATTCCAAGCTGCTTAAGGTGGCCTGTGTTCCTGCCTTGTGATCCTGCCTATGTCTGTCTCTGCTGGTCAATGCCCTCCAGACAAGGCCCCCAATCAAAGTTGGATTTAGTGCTCTACAGCGAGGAAAAGTGTGCACTATGGCTAACAATGGAACGTCTCAGTAAGAGACTGGTTAAAAATCTGAGTGTGTGGTAGGTAATTTGGGGGAGGATTTAAGAAAGCAGGAGGTTTGCTCATCTTTGGGTGCTGGCAGGAAGTGGGCTAAATATAGGATTGGGCATCTTCATCATTTTTATCCATTCAGAGGGAATGGACAAAGCTGTGATTGGTTAAGAAGCAATATTCTTTCATTCCTGCTGACTAGGAAAGGAGTATGTTTAGTTGTTTTTATGGTTTATAATGATCTTTGGTCTCTGTTCAGACATGATGACAATGTGGTCTTATTTATGTCTCGCTCCATTAGAGAGTGCCTCTCTGATGCTGGTGTTCTGTGAATTGTTTATGATTGAGTAGGGACTGTCTATGGACTGCCTTCTTACTGGCAGAGGCTTGAGGCTGCCTTTTCCTTTCTCTCATTCTCTCTACTCCCGCCACACAGTCTGACTTTTTAAAATGTGCTGCTTGCTTCTTTTTTCATACTGTTCTCTCTACCTGCAGTTCTTACTCCACCTTTGCTTCACTAAACTCTACTAATTTTTTAAAGTAGACTTTTGTAAAGAACAATTTTAGATTTACAGAAAAGTTGAAAAGATAATTGAAAAGATGAATAGAGTTCCCGTATACCCACTCTCCTAGTTTTCTCTATTAACAGTCTGCGTTGGCTAGTACATTTCTTATAATTAAGGAAACAAGGCCAATATGTTATTAAGTAAGGTCCATAGTGTATTCAGATAGTTCTAGTTTTTACCTAATGTCAGTTTCCATTCCAGGAGTCCATTTAGGATACTGCATTTTGGTTACTTGACTCCTTAAGCTCATGTTGGCTGTGACAGTTTCTCAGACTTCTCATGTTTTTAAAGATCTTGATGATTTTGAGGAGCACTGGTAAAGGATCTTGTAGAATTCTCTTCTATTGAAATGCATCTGATATATATTTTCATGAGTAGACTGAGATCATGGGTATTTGGGAGGAAAATGACAGGGTTATAAAGTGCCAGTTCCATCACATCATATCATGGGTATATACAATCAACATGATCGATCTATCGTTGTTGTCTACTGGTTGAAGTAAGATTGTCAGGTCTCTCCATTGTAAAAGTTTACATTTCCCCCTTTCTGCACTGTTATCTTTGAAAGGAAGTCATTATGCACAATCCACACTTAGGGAGTGGAGATTTATGATCCCTCTCCTTGTGGGGTGAGTATTTATATAAATTATTCGGAATTATTAGGCAAAGGAGATTTATCATTTCTCCCTCACTTATTTACTGATCCTATCATTTATTTATGTTGGCATGGCTCATGTACATTTAATTTGTACTTTGTATTACAAGTCCATATTCCTTTTTTAATTTTATTAATTTGTTGTTCATGTTGTTCCAGCCTTGGTCACTGGAAGTTCTTTCAGTTGACCTCCTGTGCCTCTTGACATACTCCCATCCTTTTTTTTTTTTTTAATTCAGCACTTCCTCACTTTCTGGCCCCCTAAGATTCTACAAGTTCTTGTATTAATTCCTGCACCAGGAAAATATATTTCTTAGAACCACCCATTTATTCTAGATTATAATTTCTTTTAATTGGAGAAGGTTATTTGGAAATAAGATCTGAGCTATAGTTGTACTTACTCATACTGTGTATTAGATCCTCTCAGCTAACAGAGATAGGAAATATATATGTGTATACTAACCCACATATATAAACATATATATATAGGGTATCCCCAAAATGTAACACACACATTTTGTGTAACTATAAATGCAGTTTTTAAAATCCATTTCATTTTCAAATTTGAGCTATCAGCTGTTAAATGTGTATACATTTTTGGGGGACACCCTGTATATATGTATGCACACCTATCTATAAGTATTTCTATATACAACTTTCTGTAACTATATTAAACTAAACATGAGTTCATATTGATGTTTCCAACTCCAATCCATTATTACATGGCTCATTCTAACTCCTCCACAGGGCACAGCACGGCTTTCGTGTGTTTAGAAATGCTGGACATCACTTTAGCTCTATGCGAGGGGGGCAGTTTAAACAGAGAGATCACCAACAGAAAGTAAAAAAAAAAAAGCAAAAAACATAGCACCAAATAGACTGTGAAACAGACACTTGTTTTCAGTATGAGAGCTAAACTAGGAAGGCAGGGTGTCTTCTTGTTTGACCTTAGTTAGGAATGTGTATGTTGGGTGACTCAAATTATTTCCAGTCTTATGTATGTCAATGGATAACTGCAAAAGTGCCATGAGTAATGATTTTTGAGTTAAAAAAATTCACAGTTACAAAATCTGTGAATAATAAAAAAACAACTATATTAAGTATAGGAGACTCATAATTTGCATGTATGCTATTAAATCTGATGTAAAATGCTTTAATGCATATTGGCAATAAAATACATGTTTTGCAAATAAGAAGAGTTGTCCTTAAAATATAAAATTGTCTGTTTAGAGAAGTGGAGGGAACTTGAAATAATAGTTTAAGAAGTTATCTATAAAAGATGTCAGTTACCCTTGGCTGGTGAATTGGTCAGAGCACCTGCCCGAGCTGTGGGCTTGAGCCTTGGTAGGGGATGTGCAGGAGTCAGCTGATCAATATTTTGCTCTCACATTGATGCTTCTCCCTCCCTCTTCCTCTCCCTTCCTGTATCTATAAAAATAAAAAGTAAAAATCACGGTTTTACAAAAAAAATGTCAGTGAATAAATTATTAAGTGTTTTCAATCAGTTAATTATGAGGGGCAGAATGGGTATTATAAAAAATTAAGGAATATATCTACTTGGAGACAATGATCTCATGGTGAAAAATCAGCAGTGTAAAATACTATCAAATTGATGGCTGAATTGTGTCACCTGAACTCTCAGTATTGTAAGAATTCAGAAGAGGTGGGGTCAAAGAAACTAGATAAATCAGAGAGGGTTTGGAGAAAATGACTTGATCTGGATAATAAGGGATAGAAAGATCTGAATGGATGGACATAGTGGAAAGAAAAGCCTTTCAAGGTTCAGGAATAATGGGAGGAATAAGGCAGGGGCTTGGACGTCATGGATGTATGTCTGAATTGTGAACAGAATGAGATGATATCCCAAGAAACTAGAAACACCAATCAGAAAGGATATATGCACCCTGATGTTCATAGCAGCACAATTCACCATAGCTAAGATTTGGAAACAGCCTAAGTGCCCATCAGCAGATGAGTGGATTAAAAAACTGTGGTACATCTACACAATGGAATACTATGCTGCAGTGAAAAAGAAGGAGTTCTTACCATTTGCAACAGCATGGATGGAACTGGAGAGCATTACGCTAAGTGAAATAAGCCAGTCAGAGAAAGATAAATATCAAATGATCTCACTCATTTATGGAATATAATGAACAACATAAACTGATGAACAAAAACAGTTCTAGAGACAGAGAAACATAGATCAGACCCTCAAACCTCAGAGGGAAGGTAGGGGAGGGTGGGGGTAAGGGGAAGAGATCAACCAAAGGACTTGTATGCATGCATATAAGCCTAACCAATGGACACAGACACCAGGCCAGGGGGTGAGGGCATGAGTGGGGAGGTGGGGGGCAATGGGGAGATAAGGACACATATGTAGTACCTTAACCAATAAAGGAAAAAAAAAGAATGAGATGAGATAATTTGTTTGTGAGAACAAAACTAATAAATTAGAGGAGAGAAGGGTACAACATTAAATTCTAGTGAACCTTAAAGTCTGGCAGAGGAATTTCAGCTGCACTCAACAATAATTACAATGGCTAAAATCTATTGAGTGCTCTAGGCCTAGAAAAAGGTTAAAACATCACATGCCTTATCTCATTTTTCATTTCTTTGCAACACCCTCTGTGGATGAATATTATTAGTTTCATATTTTAAAGATGAGAAAACTGAAGTTTGGTGAGCAATAAGGAAAATTGCCTAAAGAAAGACAAGGTTAATATAAAATTTAATTCTGATCACTGAACTAATATTCAATTTAAAAAGTTGAACTTCTTTTGCCAACTAATGGAAGAATGGTTTGACCAGAACACACTGGGTCTACAGTTACTTATTCCCCATATTAACTACCTGTTGAGAACTCTAGTTAAGGCCTCAAGAATAATGTAATTTTCCAGTTTGGCTTAGGTCAAGAGAAGAACCATTTGAAATAATTTGAGAAAACAGTACTTGAAGGGCTGGAAATAATTTGCTCTAGACCAGGGATTGCATGAAATCACCTATAATAGAAGTAAGACCCTAGATAGTCAAACTGTTGCATAGCAACATAACTACATCCTAGAGCAAAGCTCAAGAATGCCCAGTACTTAAAAATATAGATATCACAATTCCTGATATCCAATCAAGGATTACCAGGCATACCAAGAAACATAGAAACATGAGCCATAGTGAGAAGAAAAATCAATCAATTGAAACCAGCACCAACATTTCACAACTGTTAGAATTAGCAGACAAGGGCATTAAAACAATTTTGACTGGCAGCCATATGTAACACAGAAGTGAAGTGGAGTTAATTGACCTTAAAGACAATTATTGAAAAAAGGGGTAATTAGTTCTTGGACTAGAGCCATAATAATAGTACACAAGATAATCAGATATATTAGAAAATCAACATTGATGTGGGAAGACACAAAGAAATTCTTATGGGATTGCTTAGGAAAGACAAAAATATTACTGTAGAGAAAGTATTAGATTTGGAGTCATTCCAAACAAGTTTCAGTTCCTACTCTGTCATATACTACTTTTGTGTCTTGGACAAAATATTGATCTCTGTGAATCTCAGTATCCCTCTCAGTAATATAGGGATAATAATAATGATGTCAAATTGGTACAGATATGTACAAATATACCTTTATAATTATACACTTCACAAATACACACAGACACACACATATATAGGGTGTCCCCCCAAAATGTATGCATACTTTAACAGCTGATAACCCACTTACTTTTTATTCCTTTTCAAGTTTAACTAATTTTAAATAATGTGTGAAAACAGACTAAGCTTTGAACAAAGAAAATTTATTCTAAAGTGCCACAGACTTTTTTTCATGGGGATACAAAAAAGATAAAAGTTTACAGCACAAAGCCAGCAACAGTCAATGAATTGAGGGCTCACAAATACCGAACAGAATGATTCTTGATGTTTGTGATTCTTTTGCTTCATATTGTCAGCAGTGCCTGGACCAGAACGGTCATCAGTTTGAAAACAGGCGTTGACAAAAGAAATTATTCATTTCTGTAGATTCTTTTAAATTTTGAAACTGAAGTGTATGTTTATAAGCCCTGACTTTATAATCATTCAAAGTGTGTATATATTTTGGGAGGACACCTTGTGTGTATATTCCTATGACAGTTTGACATGTAATGTGCCAATAAACATAGCAAGTGAGTTCATAAAAGTCATGAAAGAATTGAGCGTAACTTTTCCCACTAGCATTATATTATCAAGCAACAGAACTCTTTTCAGTTTTTGTTCAGGACGTGTGACGAACACAGGGGCTTTAAAAATTAAAAGAGAGTAGAGAGACTGCTCACCCAACAGCTTACAAATAAAAATAGGTTCAGGGAAGCCAACATGGTTATCCGAGCCAGAAAAAGAACTATTGTAAACCCCAGCAGGCTGTCAGGGTTATGACAATGGAAAACTTCAGAACAGTGTTAATGAATAAGGAAAGAGGAATGAGATCTGCTCATGTTAGTGGTGAGGTCGCAGTGGGGCAATCAGAATCTGAAGGTATATGATTAAAAAGAACAAAAGAGCAACTTATGGAAGGCTGGGTTATGGATTTCCTCTACCCTTTCAGTATTTGAGTTCTAAAGCAACCCAGACAAAAAGCTTAGTTCTTTGAGGTGAGTGGGGAGGAAAGACTTTATTGGGTCAAATATTGTTGCATTTATAATTCCGTATAAGAAGAGGCATTTTTACAGAGTGATTTTATAGTTGTCCAACCTTAATGGGATTTATAAAAACATACCAACAAGCATTTTTGTAGGATACATTGGCTATTTAAATACATGACAAGAATAAATCAGTGTTTTCCTCTGAGCAGTAATTTTATTTTCTCCATAATATAAACATAATTTTAATGAGATACTCAAAAGCAAGATTAGCTAAGAGGCATAAAAAATGTTCATGACATCTCAAAATGTCCCTATGAATTTGAATTTTTATCCTACATATAAATATGATTAAATAATGAAATTAAAATGTAAGCCAAGCATATCCCAATCACAAAAATAAATAATTATGCATGCTGCTATACTTGGTAGAGTGCTAGCTACTTTAAAAAACATATTATTTAAAATTGATACAACTCTCACTCTCTGTGTGTGTCTCTCTCCATCTCTGTCTCTCTTTGTAAGGCTAAAAGAATACCAACAAGAAAGCCAAAGTTAAGTGTAAATGTCTGCCATTTGTTGGATGTTGTTATTGATAATATTACTAGAGAAGGGTTTCTGGGTCCTCTGGCTTAATTTTTCATGCTAATCATGACTTGTTAAATTTAAATAAAAGAATAGGCTGATATAAAACAAGAAAATGAAAGTTTAGCTGGATCTTGTAATCTCTTTTCATGTATGTATCGATTCTGAAGTGCCTCAAAATCTTCTATTAGGATTATTTACTTATTTATTTACTTTTACTATCTAATAAAAGAGAAACATGCAAATTGACCATACCTCTGCTATGCCCAACAACCAATCAGGAGCAAGTATGCAAATTAACCCAACAAATATGGCGGTGGCCACAGAGCTGGAGAGAGCAGGAGGCTTGGGTTGCCCCTAGTGATTGAGGAAGCCAAGCTTTCTGCCTGCCCTGGCCTGCCCTGGCCTCTGCTCAAGGCTACAAAGTTTCAATTATAGAAGATAAATAAATCTCAACAAAAATGGCAGCAGCCAAGGAGCTGGAGCCAGCCAGAGGCTTGGGTTGCCCCTGGCGATGGAGGAAGCCGGCCCTGGCCTCCACTCAAGGTTACAACGTTTCAATTATAGAAGATAAATAAATCCCAGATACCAGGGCCTCCACTTGGGTTGCCGGGAGGCGTGGCTGGCCTGCAAACCACCACAGGCCCCTCGCCCAGGCTGCCCCATGCCCCAAGGGAACCTCCCCTCTGATCCGGGACACCCTTCAGGGCAAACCAGCCGGCCCCCACCTGTGCACCAGGCCTCTATCCTATCTAATAAAAGAGTAATATGCAAATTGACCATCACTCCAACACACAACATGGCTGCCGCCATGTGGTCAAAGATGGCTGCCCCCATGTGGACACAAGATGGCCACCACAAGATGGCCAGCAGGGGAGGAGAGTTGGGAGGGACCAGGCCTGCAAGGGAGGGCAGTTGTGGGAGATCAGGCCAGGAGGGGAGAGCAGTTGGTGGGGACCAGGCCTGCAAGGGAGGGTAGTTGGGGGTGACCGGTCCTGCAGGGGAGGGCAGTTAGGGGTGACCAGGCCTTCAGGGAAGGGGAGTTAGGGTTGACCAGGCTAGCAGGAGAAGGCAGTTAGAGGCAATCAGGCTGGCAGGGGAGCAGTTAGGCATCAATCAGGCTGGCAGGGGAATGGTTAGGGGGTGATCAGGCTGGCAGGCAGAAGCAGTTAGGGGCAATCAGGAAGGCAGGCAGGCGAGCAGTTGGGAACCAGCAGTGCTGGATTGTGAGAAGGATGTCTGACTGCCCATTTAGGCCCAATCCTATTGGTATCAGGCCTAAACGGGCAGTCGGATATCCCTCAAGAGGTTTCAGATTGGAAAGGGTGCAGGCTGGGCTGAGGGACACCCCCCGTGCACGAATTTTGTGCACTGGGCCTCTAGTATAAGATAATACTGTAAGCATTCTGAATCCCCAGGATGTACACTTTACAACTGAGTAGTGTCATGTGATTTTAGGGCTATACTTGTGATTGTCTTTCTTGTTGAGAATAGGAATTACTAAATATTTATTTCTACTTTTTTTAATCCTTACTTCCTGGGGACATGCTTAGAGAGAGGGAAGGAGGGAGAGAGAGAGAAATGTATGAGAGAAACATCAATTGGTTGCCTTCCATATCCTCAACCCAGTTATATGCCCTGACCAGTAATCGAACCTGCAATCTTTTGGTGCACAGGATGACACTCAACCACTGAGCCACTCTGGCTGGGTGGAACTACTAAAGAGTTAATGTGCTGCTTCTCCAACTGGGATCCTTACATACTTGAGAGTCTAATAAGGTATTTTGGCAACCGGTGATTTATTCACACATACACACACACACACACACACACACACACACACACACACACATTCTCCTGAAGGACCTTCGCTTAGCTGCTTCCTGCGTAAAAGTTGATGTCAAACACTGTTGACTTAGGACTCAGGTAAACATGCCTCCCTTTCTTCCTCTCCTACCTTCTGCATCTCCACTCAAGGGAGAATACCAGTAAGTACCACATGGCGGCTAGGAATGCTGACAAAGAAACCCATGAAAAAAAATGCAAACTGTAAAGCATCATAATATCTATATGTTTTGTATTAAGTTGGACAGAGGGATTAAGTAGATAGTGATCGCATTTCGTATGGATAAAAAGAGTAAAAGTCATTTGGACAAATGAAGGGTCAAGCAGTGAGTTCAGTGAGCTCTGCCTGACTTCCCAGCCCATGCTTATTTCACTTGGTGTGTGAAAGATGTAGCACTTTTTCACTTTAGTGTCTTAAAATGTTTGACTTATAGTACTTTTTATCCATTGTATGAAACCTAATAAATGAAATGGACACCTTAGTTGAGAAGAGTACATTATACCTTAAAAGTTATAATTCAAATACCTCCAGTAGAAAAACATACCCTAATTTTAGAGTGTCGCCAAATATATCTAGTTCCATGGTTAATCTAAGCATTAAATGAAGATAGCATATAAATGCTCATTTTCCTCAAAATATCCTAATTTGGGGAAAATCCTCAAAACTGATTGCTTCCTACTCCCTCCCAGACCCATTTGCTCTGTTGCACACAACTGTTCTAGGTGATAATTAGGAACAGGAGAGCAATTTTAGTAAGCGTCTGATACTATTGCTCTGACACAAATTGGCACATATTACAAGGACAATGTATTCCTGTGATTTACTAATCTGTTTCCTTCTAAGCATTTGTCTCAGTGGGTGGAATTGGCTACACATGATGGACATGCAGCTACATAATTAATTATCTACACTGACCTTGACCACTGTGCGTAGAAGAAACAAGAAGTTGTGCCATACCCAAAGACTTTAGCATATAAACTAAATGTAACCTCCCAATCTTTTGTAAATAATTCAAATTAATGCCTTCATGTTCTCTTTTCCTGTGGTGCGATCCATCTGGGACTCCTCTCCTCATCTTCCCCATGGTAGGGCTAGGCAGCCTGTAGTTTCATCTCTCAATTCTACCTATTTCATTTGCATTTTCCTTATAATGATATCCTATCTAATAAAAGAGTAATATGCAAATTAACTACACTCTGCTACACCCACCAGCCACGCCCACCAGCCACACCCACGAGTCAATCAGGAGCGAATATGCAAATAAACCCAACCAAGATGGCTATGGCCACAGAGAGCAGGAGGGAGGCTTGGGTTTCCCCGGCAATGGAGGAAGCCAAGCTTTCCACCTGCCCTTGCTGGCCTAGGCCTCCACTCAATGCTACAAAGTTTCAATGATAGAAGATACATAAACCCAAACAGAAATGGCGGCAGCCACGGAGCTGGAGAGAGCAGGAGGCTAGGGTTTCCCTGGGCGATGGAGGAAGCCAAGCTATCCACACACCCTGGCCGGCCCAGGCCTCCACTTAAGGCTACAAAGTTTCAATTATAGAAGATAAATAAACTCCAGATACCAGGGCCTCCGCTTGGGTCACCAGGGGGTGTGGACAGCCTGCAAATCACCATAGGCCCCTAGCCCAGGTCACCTCACGCCCCAAGGGAACCCCCACCCTGATCTGGGACATCCTTCAGGGCAAACCAGCTGGCCCCCACCCATGCACCAGGCCTCTATCCTATCTAATAAAAGAGTAATATGCAGATTGACCATCACTCCAACACACAAGATGGCTGCCCCCATGTGATCAAAGATTCTGCCCCCATGTGGACACAAGATGGCCACCACACGATGGCCAGCAGGGGAGGGCATTTGGGAGGGACCAGGCCTGCAAGGGAGGGCAGTTGTGGGTGATCAGGTCAGCAGGGGAGGGCAGTTGGGAGGGACCAGGCCTGCAAGGGAGGGCAGTTGGGGGTGATCAAGCCTGCAGGGGAGGGCAGTTAGGGGTGACCAAGCCTGCAGAGGAGGGAAGTTGGGGGCGACCAGGCCTGCAGGGAAAGGCAGTTGGGAGGGACCCAGGCCTGCAAGGGAGAGCAGTTAGGGGAAAACAGGCTGGCAGGGGAGCAGTTAGACATCAATCAGGCTGGCAGGGGAGGGGTTAGGGGATGATCAGGCTGGTAGGCAGAAGCAATTAGGAGCAATCAGGAAGGTATGCAGGCGAGCAGTTGGGAGCCAGCAGTTCTGGATTGTGAGAGGGATGTCCGACTGCCCGTTTAGGCCCGATAGAGGGGTCCCAGATTGGAGAGGGTGCAGGCTGGGCTGAGGGACACCGCCACCCCCCCCCATGCACGAATTTCGTGCACTGGGCCTCTAGTTATTATATAATAGGAATCCTATTGCTATGGCAATGAGGAGTGGCAATATCATATTATCTGGAATCGAAATAATGCTTATCAAATCCCCTCCTGTCTTCTGATCCCACATTGTTATAATAATAATGTATAATCTGTGCAGATCTTGTATTTTTTTGTTGTTTTTTACGTGGTCTTAGTAACTTCTACCATTTTTCTAATTTCATATATTATATCTGCTAATTAACATTGATTTTTTTCTTCTACATGAATATAAATTCCCCTTCTGATCAATATTATATTTTTATTCCATCTTCGAAGGTGCCAATTATATTAACTTTGAGTCAGAAAGTTTTAGTAACATGTCCAAAATGACTTTGATTTAATTCCTGTTATACACATTTCTATGGAATCAACTGATGTCACTTAAAAATGAGAAAGTTGTTTAGGTAAAACATTAAAGTTCACACTAACTAATCTAAATTTATATTATGTAAATTATATATACAGTAAATTTGGGCACCAGAGTGATTTAGCACTTCACCATGGTAATAAGAACTGCAGAAATACTAGGATATTTATCATATTATGTGTTTATTTGAATCATAACCATAAGTGCAAGTGTTAGAAAGTATATGACTATATTCACTCACTTTTTATTTCTTAAATTTCTGCTGTATGAGGGCCATAGAAAAATGATAGTAATTCAAAGCTGAATAAAACAAAGTTCTATTCCTCAAGAAGATAATTTTATTTGACAACTATAAACCTACTTACTTACCTGACTACTAAAATAAGTTATTTTTCTTTTAATTCTGATAATTTAAAATTCAGTATTTATCTTAAAAAATCAAGGTATATGCTTATTGTTATAGTTTATATTTTCCCCTTTAGAAAACTATTAATTCAATCATATTTTCTCTAATTGATTATGTTGCTGAATCAAGTGGATACTTTATTTCTCTTAGCAATAAACAGAGCACTTTGACATATGGTATTTTTTCAGATATTATCATGAAAATAGTATAGTCTTTGCTGCTAGCAGTAATGAGTTTGAATCCCAGCTCTCTCACTCACTTCCAAAGTCTGAAATATCTCAACTAAACTTTCTGATCCCTGACTTCTCCTTGTTATAAAAATAAAAAAATAAAAAAATAAATAAAAATTTTTATTCATTGTATGAAACATAATTGCTTTTATGTGATTATAAGAAATAAATCTCACAAGTGTTTGTCACATAGTAGTAGCTAGCCTCACAATTACTATTTAATTCTAACAACATATTTTATTATTTTTTATAAATATACAGAATAAATGGAGGTCTGAAGTGATTATGACTCTTAATTATGTATTTTTAATGGGACCTCATGTTACCTATAGAATTATATTGGGAGTGGGTGAGGGGCAGATAAGGTGCTACATACCACTTAAAAAGGGAAATATTCTTTAGCAGATCACTATGTAGGCAGGAGAATAAGTTGTATATACAAAAACAGTTGGTGAAGATGTGAAAAGATGCTTTCTGATGTTGAAGTGAAATACAGTTGGTGTGTACAAAGTTAGCTGGATACTAAGAGCTAGATGAAGTCAGAAATTACAGAGTTGAGTGGAAACCAGGTCTCTATCACATATGTATAGGGGTCCAATGAGTATGTGCCATGAGGGAGAACTATAGAGGGCCGTGCTGTGTTGATGCCTGGTTTAACCAAGTTAAATGTATAGTAGTAAGAAGATTACTAAACCTTTGTTAGCCTCAGTGTTCTCAGATATACAATGGGTACAATAATACAATAATAATTCAATACTTTGTATTAGAGCTGTTCTGAGAATGTAATAAGTTAATGCATGTAAAATTTTTAACAAGATGTCTGGCACACAGCAAGCATAAAAAAACTGCAATTCTAATTCCAGTGAGGAGAAGCAGTTCAGTTCAAAGTCAAAGTAAGTATACTACATGTAACAGTTAAGTAGCATATTAGTTTTGGGTCTGATTGCAGTAAGCTTTGAATGATGGAAATTTAGATTTTTGCACAGTAGCCAATGATGACCTTTTTAAAGTTTTCCTAACCATGTAATAAGATCAACTAAGTATCTGTGCAATTATTAAAAACTAACTTCGGGCTCTGGCTGGTATGGCTTAGTTGGCTGAGCATTGTCTTGTGCACCAAAAGGTCTCCAGGTCGATTCTTGGTCAAGGCACATGCCCACGTTGTAGGTTCAGTCCCTGGTCAGGGCAAGAACAGGAGACAAGGGATCTATGTTTCTCCCTCACATAGATGTTTCTCTCTCTCTCTCTCTCTCTCTCTCTCTCTCTCTCAAATCAGTAAAAACATATTTAAAACAAAGAAAAAGCTATCTTCAGTACAATCACAAACAGAATAGGAGGAAGGTTATTAAAAAAATCTCCCTCTATATCTTAAATTCCAGGTGAAATGGAAATCCACATATTAGAGAAAATGATGAACTGATACAATAGAGCTGGAGGAACAAGCTGATATACCTGCTGTTCTCTACCCAAAGTATACTGGCTAATTCGCTAAGCTCTAAATTTCTAAAAAAGAAAAATATCAATATTTTTACTAAAATATGTCACCAATATTGACAACTGGGGGAAGGAACTAAGGTGGCAATGTTTAAAACAGAAAAAAGCATAAAGGATTCCTGCCCTATTTCTACCGTTGACTATTTCAGTTACTGTACAAAACCCACCTATCTTTTCTGGACTCAGCTCATTTATAAAATGAGGAGCAAATTTAACCATGTGATATGAAAAGGGCCGACTGTAATTTTAATATTTCCTTGATTAGGAAAATAATTTGAATATTCTTGAGATAATAAATGCAAATATAAACTTGCTCTTTCATAAGAAATAGGAAAAATGCTCCCCCAAAGTATTTCACTCACCATCATGTAATTAGAACCCAAAATTAGCCACCCCTATTTTACTGAAATGTCTTATGATACACCTTTTTGAAGCTTTTTGTGGGGCTGGGGTATGTGTTTGAGTTTGGATGCACACATGTGTGTGTTCATGTATGTATATGCATGAGGGTTTTTGAGTATTTGTAGGGCTCTGTGTGTGTGACAGGGGTGGGTATTGAGTTACATCTATCCGTACTGCATTTCATTTTCCTTTAGGTTTTGTTATTGTTTTCTCAACCCCTTCATTATAGGACACATGTAATTCAGAAGCATAAACTTCGAAGTTCTTTTTTTAGTGCCTCTTTTTACTCAATAAAATATTTCAAAGAAAAATTATGACTCATTTTTGAAATAAAAATTGTATATCAGGTCATATGTCATACCAGAATATTATCTCTTTTGAGAACTACATATATAAGAAGTATCTTTTTTTTTTTCATTTCTATATACTCTTTGGAAACATAGGAAAGGGAAGATTTTCTCATCTTTTTCCCCAAGTGACTACAGAATAGCAAATCTTCTTTACTTATATTTGTAGCAGCTGTTTTTGTCAGGCATACATTTTATCATTCTTCCATAGCTCTTGTTGTTTGAATGAAAGTCCTGGGATAGAAAACAAAAGCAAATGAAAAGCAAAAGACTCTGAAAACGATGTAGACTCCTGTAACTAGCTTTCGGAAACAGATTACAACTGGTGAAATTATTATTCTTTATTTCTTTTGCTTTTTATAACTCAGACCTGAATGAAGTAGCAGATTAATTTGCTTACAAAAGTGTTATTTGTCTCAGGGATTTGAAAAACAAACATAAATATTTACCTCCCCCTCCTCCACAATTTATTATGGATGCCCAGCTAAACCATCTGCTCTTGAGTCAGCAGGATTTCCTTAAGCCAAGATGGTCAGTGTGTAGATTTTCCCAGCTTTGCTAGCAGTGTGCTCAATCAGTGAAACTGTATTAGAGTTTAAAAATTGTATTAGAAATCTACGACTCCCCACAACCAATACAGCCAAGGGTGAGTCATAACTTCAGTTGTCAGGATTTAAGGGAGGGTAACCACTCCATCACTGAATGTGAGTGCACTATTCCTTCACCAGCCACCTTGAAAGATGCTGTCAGCACAGGACAACCTTGGATCAACACAAACTGAATAACTACTAGAATAGAAGAAATCGGGCACTGAGAAAAAATAAAGAATAGAAAGCTAAAGTGTAACCTCTGAAAATATAATGGTGCCCTAGCCAGTTTGCCTTAGTGGATAGAGTGTTGGCCTGGGGACTGAAGGGTCCCGGGTTTGATTGTGGTCAAGGACATGTACCTCAGTTGCAGGTTCTGCCCTGGCCCAGGCCCTAGTCATGGCTGGTGTAAGAGGCAACCAATCAACATGTTCTCTCACATCCATGTTTCTCTCTGTCTTTCCCTCTCTCTTCCACTGTCCCTAAAAATCAATGGAAAAATATCCTCAGGTAAGGATTATATATATATATATACCCTATCTAATAAAGAGGGAATATGCTAATTGACCCTCATGCCATCGCAAAAGATGGCAGCACCCACAGCCAATAAGGAGGGAATATGCTAATTGGCTGCCACGCCCTCAAAGATGGCGATGCCCATAGTCACAAGATGGCAGCGCCCAGTCCCCTGAGCCCTGTCAGGGCATCAGGCACGCGGCAAGGCCGGGCCTGCCCCAGGCGGGTCCAGCCACTCCACATGCCTGCCTTCAGAGTCCCCCAGTCCCCTCAGCCCCCCAGCCACCCAGGGCCAGCCTGAGGCACAGGCAAGCCTCCGATGGTGGCTGCCCAGCCGCCCAGGGCCACCTAAGGCTCAGGTAACCAGGGCCGGCCAAGGCTTGTGCTGCCGGCTGTGGAAGCAGCAGAGGTGTGATGGGGGGGTCGCCTTCCCCTGATCACCAGGTTGCCTCCTGCCCCTGAGGGCTCCCCGACTGTGAGAGGGGGCAGGCCAGGCTGAGGGACCCCCTCCCCTCCAGTGCATGAATTTTCATGCACCGGGCCTCTAGTATATATCTTACCTAATAATAGACAAACATGTAAATTGACCGTACTTTCGTTACACCCACCAGCCAATCAGATTGAGTATGCAAATTAACCCACCAAAGATGGCGGTTAATTTGCATACACAGGCGCCCAGCGACCGGGATGCTTGGGTCGTCGCCCTGGCAATGGTGGTCTGCCCCACCCCCGTCTCTCATGGCCTCTGGGCAGCGTGGGAAGGCAGGGCCAGATTGGAAAGAGGTGGCTCCAGGACTGGGCTGGAGTGGAAAGGCGGTGCCGGCAGCCAGGGAAAGGAAGGCCCATTCTAGCATGAATCTTCCTTCATCTAGTATCTACACTAATAAAAGAGAAACATGCAAATTACTGTCACTCTGCTACGCTACCAGCCAATCAGAGTGAGTATGCAAATTAACCTGAAAACATGGCGGCAGCCTTTCTCCCCGCCACTCTGGGCCTGTGGGGGTTGGAGAAGTCGGGAGCCAGTGCCTGAGGCTGGCTGCAGCATGGGAGAGGAAGAAGCCGCTGCCCCGTGATCCCCAGCCACAGACAGCAGCAGAAGCCTCACGTCCGCCTGCCCTACGTCCTGGGGGAGACAGAGAAACCGGGCCCCAGTGCCTGAGGCTGGGTGCAACCTGGGAGACGAAGAAACCGCCTGCCCCATGATCCCAGGCTGCAGACAGCAGCAGAAGCCTCACGTCTTGGGGGAGACGGAGAAACGGGGCCCCAGCGCCTGAGGCTGGGTGCAGCCCGGGAGTTGAAGAAGCTGCCTGCCCCGTGATCCCAGGCTGCAGCCAGCCGGAGAAGTCACCCACACTGCATCCCAGGGAAGATGGAGAAGCCACCCACCTACGGTCCAGGTGCCAACAACTGCGGCTGGCTACAGCCTGGTAAATGGAGAAGCTGCCCACCCCGCAGTCCCGGACACCAGTACCTGTGGCTGGCTATGGCCCAGGAGATGGAGAAGCCGCCCACCCCGCAGTCCCGGACACCAGTACCTGTGGCTGGCTGTGGCCTGGGAGTCAGAGAAGCCGCCCACCCTGTGGTCCCCGGTGCCAGCACTTGCAGCTGCAGCCCAGGCAAAGCCACCAGCCCACCTTCCCCTGCGGCTGCAGTGGGCCTGGGCGCCTATGGCTGACCAGAGGGAGGGAAGCCCAGAACTGGGGTACCTGTGGCTGGCTGGAGGAGGGAATCCTGGGTCCCGGATGTGGGGCCCAGGCAGAGGTGGTTAGGGGCAATCAAGCCAGCAGGGGAGCAGTTAGGGACAATCAGGCAGGCAGGCAGAAGTTAGGGGCAATCAGGCAGGCAGGCGAGCGGTTAGTAGCAGGCAGTTCTGGATTGTGAGAGGGATGTCTGAATGCTGGTTATCTCCTAAGGGGTCCCAGATTGGAGAGGGTGCAGGCTGGGCTGAGGGACACCCTTTGCACTCCCCCACCCCTGTGCATGAATTTTGTGCACCAGGCCACTAGTATATATATATATATATATATATATACACACACACACACTAGAAGCGTAATATATATATTATGGTGACAGTAATAACTGCCCTATTTTGGGGCTGTGTTATTCTTTACTACCAGTGGTGAGAATAAGGAGGAAGCTTCGATGCCTTTGAAAGAAGGATATAAAAGAGCCTGGTCAAGCTGGAATCTGAATTTTTAGGGATAGAGAAAGAATTGTGTCATTCTGAAAAAAGGTCAGAGAAAGTGCCTTAGGCACATGTAGGACCATATACCCATATTAACAGAAAAACCCCATGTTGATGTTAAAGACATTAGTAACATCTTCTCAAAACGTTCCTCATGTAAAGAACCCAATGACTTCTTAACTTTGGAGAAGTGATTATACCATAAGATCAGGGTCAACCCTAAAAACTATATAAAGTACCCTACCTCTCAGACCAATGTTTCAATCTTCAAATAATATGTGTAATAAGACATCTAGGGGCAGTGAATAGAAAAAAGAAAAAAAATCAAAGTCAGAATCAGAATTTTTTATTTATTTATGAGATTGAGAAATTATAAATGGAAAAGGTCTTTTAGCTGTTCTAATGTATCTTGTGTCTGACAGGAAAATGATGCCCTTGGTTATCCTTACTTCAAACTGAATCACTTACAAAATATATCATTATTAAAAAAAATAAATTATCCCTGTGACCATTAAGATTTTCTTAAAATGAGATTTAGTCTTTAACAGAAAATTGCATTACATTTAATCCCTAGAAAGCACTTTATTTCTGTGCTTGATATGCATTTGAATTGCCACTTTATGGGGAAGCCATGTTTCAAGATGGTTGGGAAAAAAACTTACCATTCTGGTCAAGTGGTTAATACGCATCTTTGTGAAAGTTTACATAAAAGGAATATTTTAACACATTTAGGGTGAGTCCTTTATCAATGTAAGGGTAAAAGAACAGAAGGGATTGAAGGATTGTTTAACTTATTTGTTTTTCATTCTCCCCCCTGCCCCTCCCCCCGGCCCCCAATCACACCCAGTATTCATCTCTGGTGCCATTCAGTGACAACCTAAATTCTCATTCCTCTAAGCAAGTCTCATCTTCTTTTGTGATTGGGCTATGAAGAGTTAGATGTGTCCATGACATTTTGATAGGGCTTTTTTTTTTTTTAACCTACGCAACCTCTTTGACAAAAGCATTTCAATGCTAGGAGCTTTTTGACATGTCACTTTGATGTGCAACTTTGATTTGGGGTTGTTTTTGACATGGCTTGAAAGACACTATTAAGCTTTCAGCTTTTTTGATTACCAGCCTCACCTTCTTATTGAACTGACCTCTTCCATGAGGACGAGAGTTGAGGTGGGCTCTGAGCAGAGAACAGCTGTTAGGGTAGAACTGAAGCATAGGCAGGCTGTTAGAGATGCTGGGAAGGAGGCCCAATACTGTGCAAACTTCATGTATCAAGAAGTGGGTACTTACCCGCTTGTACATAAAACAGGACCCATCAACTGTTACAATAAGCACATACACATACTCACTTGTATCCATGATTGCTTTATTTCAAATGTGCTGATATTTTTTCCTTCTGAACTTTAGGACCCATGGGTAAGTGGTATCTGAAACACAATGAGATCACTTATTATCATCTCCAAATGGCCTAGAACAGTGGTCAGCAAACTGTGGCTCGGGAGCCACATGTGGCTCGTGAGCCAGGGTTTGCCGCTCTGTTGATTAATGAGTTTGCCGACCACTGGCCTAGAAAAGCAGTTTTTTATTACATTTGTAACAACTATTTCTCAGTGTACTAATTACATATGATATTGTGAAACATCTTTAAACTAAAAATCTGGGAGATAAAACTTATACCCCCTTAGAGTTGAACATATATTACAATTCTAACCTATATCTTCTTTTTGTTTTTCTTATAAAGATAACATCCAACCATAGATATTTATAAGTAAGGTATAAAATCTCATGTTTTAACAACATTGCTTTCTTGCTATACTAAATTGATTATATTAAAACTAGAGGCCCGGTGCATGAAATGAAATTTGTGCAGGGGGGGGGTGTTTCCCTCAGCCCGGCCTGCACCCTCTCCAATTGGGGACCCCTTGGGGGATGTCCGGTTTAGGCCCGATCCCACCTAAACCGGCAGCCGGACATCCCTCTCACAATCTGGGACCGCTGGCTCCTAACCACTCACCTGCCTGCCTGCCTGATTGCTCCTAACCCCTCTGCCTGCCTGCCTGATCACCCCTAACCCCTCTGCCTGCCTGCCTGATCACCCCTAACCTCTCTGCCTGCTTGCCTGATCGCCCCCAACTTCCCTCCCCTTCAGGCCTGATTGCCCCTAACTGCCCTCCCCTGCCAGACTGATCGCCCCTAACTGCCTCTGCCTCGGCCCCCAACACCATGGCTTTGTCCAGAAGGAATTTGGACATCCAGAAGATGGTTGGTCAACTGGTCTAATTAGCAAATTACCCTTTTATTAGTATGGATAGATTATATAGGATATGATTGCTTAAATGGGGGGGAAGGCTTTTTCAGCAGGAGGAGATGCTCTTGGCAGACAAAAAGACATAATCCCTATATCTGGACTGATAACCAGCCATATGCACTATACTGCCAAACCGGTCATTAAAAAATTGAACCACTTTCTTACACCTTACACCAAAAAGCTGTTGCCCTTAAAACCCCTCCTCAGCTCCCTCCTTAGTTTCTGCCTTTGCAGTTCACCCAGATTAGGTTCTGATTCATCAGTTTCTATGCCAGTCAGCGTCTCCGAGCGTATCTCCAGGCCTATCTCTGGGCCTGATCTGCAGCCTCTGCAGCAGCTGCAGATCAGGCTCCACCTCTCTCTCTCTCTCTCTCTCTCTCTCTCTCTCTCACGGCCTCGCCAGCAGCTGCAGTGACTGTGGATCAGGCCCTGTCTCTTTCTCTGGGCCTCTCTTCAGGCCTGATCCACAGCCGCCGTGCCCGCCTCACTCTGCCCACCCACCATCATCCCGCCCAACTGCCGGCTGCCAGCCTTGCTGTGATAGGAGCCTGTGGACCACAAGGGAGGGACCAAGAGGTGCTCCATGACTTCCTGGTGACCGGTCATCCATCTGGTCATTTAGGTTGTGATGGCCTTTTATTATGTAGATGCCTATCTCAAAATGTATTCTGTTTCAAAACAGTCAAGTAAAAATGATTGACTTTCTTCACCTGTCCAGTGTTTTCTACATCAGCTTTAGTCAAACTTGTGTCTATGTTTTCATTGAGGCATGAGGACTGGCTGGCTGGGCTTCACACCGAGATGCCATCAACAGCATCATGGTTCATAGAGAGATTGCAAATACTATGTGGTCAGCCCAGCAGCTCTCTGCACAGCAAAGGCCTGGAACATTACCTGATGAGATCCTTGAGGACCTCTGACCTGGAGGAAGATGGTCATCTCTCTTAGTAACTGCCCCTATTGCTTATGTCTAGCTGTGGAAGAGAGGTGAAACAGGAAGTTGTTGAAAGATGTTGTGGAAAGGGACATAGCTACATAAAATGTAATGAATTCCTTTCCCATGAGATGGGCTCAAGGCATTGCCTCCTCGCAGGATGCTAGGATGTGCCATGCTGTCAGTAGACTACCTGGTATACTAAAGCCACAGTGTTCTCTTCATTTCTGGCTCCTCATTTAAGGGGTTATGAAGAATCAGTGTGTGTGTGTGTGTGTGTGTGTGTGTGTGTGTGTGTGTGTGTGTGTTTAGGAGAGGGCCCTAAGGATAACCCAGTAAGAGTTTCCCTTTTTTCTTAAAAATAAGTTGCTGAATAAATAAATTAGTGACCGGACCGCACATGATAGCGTGAGTACTCTCTGACTACAAATAGTGGAAACTGAAGTCATCATTTCTACCTTGAGGATATCTGATCTCTTTGTGCCTTTCCTTTTCCTTCTTATTTACTTGATTTTACTTTCCATGTTAAATCCAGGGGTTAAAATTAGTGATAGATATAGAAAACCAACTTTAACATGTTTGTATTCTGGTACATATTACACTGGCAATATTGTCACTGAACATGTACAAACACACCCTCACACGCAATTTGTAATCGCCCAGAACCACACATGTCTCAGTCTGTGAACTTGGCTTACTATATATTTGTTGAAACACAGAAAATAAAGGTGAGATGGCTAATTTGCTGATAAGATTATTTTGTTTGGAAGCAGCTGCATAGTGGCATGTAAATTATCCTATCTAATAAAAGAGTAATATGCAAATTAACAATAACTCCACTACACCCACCAACCACGTCCACCAGCCAATCAGGAGGGAATATGCAAATAAACCCAATCAAGATGGCTGCAGCCACAGAGAGCAGGAGGGAGGCTTGGGTTTCCCTGGCAATGGAGGAAGCCAAGCTTTCTGCCTGCCCTTGCCGGCCCAGGCCTCCACTCAATGCTACAAAGTTTCAATGATAGAAGATAAATCCCAACAGAAATGGCGGCAGCCACGGAGCTGGAGAGAGCAGGAGGGTAGGGTTGCCCATGGCGATGGGAGAAGCCAAGCTTCTGTAGCCCTGGCCTGCTTTGGCCTCCACTTAAAGCTACAATGTTTCAATTATAAAAGATACATAAGTCCCAACAGAAATGGCTGCCGCCATGGAGTGAGCAGAAGGCTTGGCTCCACTCCAGGCTACAAAGTTTCAATTGTACAAGGTAAATAAATCCCAGATCCCAGGCCTCTGCTTGTGTCGCCAGGGGGTGTGGCCGGCCTGCAAACCACCACAGGCCCCTCACCCAGGCAGCCCCACACCCCAAGGGAACCCCCACCCTGATCCGGGACACCCTTCAGGGCAAACCAGCTGGCCCCCACCCATGCACCAGGCCTCTATCCTATCTAATAAAAGAGTAATATGCAGATTGACCATCACTCCAACACACAAGATGGCTGCCCTCATGTGGTCAAAGATCCTGCCCCCATGTGGACACAAGATGGCCACCACAAGATGGCCAGCAGGGGAGGGCAGTTGGGAGGGACAAGGCCTGCTGGGGAGAGCAGTTAGGGGTGACCCAGCTGGCAGAGTAGGGAAGTTCAGGGTGACTGAGTTTTCAGGGAAGGGCAGTTGGGGGGTACCAGGCCTGCAGGGGAGGGCAGTTAGGGGTGACCAGGCCTGCAGGGGAAGGCAGTTAGGGGCAAACAGGCTGGCAGGGGAGCAGTTAGGCATCAATCAGGCTGTCAGGGGAGTGGTTAGGGGGTGATCAGGCTGGCAGGCAGAAGCGGTTAGGGGCAATCAGGAAGGCAGGCAGGTGAGCAGTTGGGAGCCAGCAGTCCTGGACTGTGAGAGGGATGTTGGACTGCCCAGTGGGATCGGGCCTAAATGGGCAGTTGGACATCCCTCAAGGGGTCTCAGATTGGATAGTGTGCAGGCTGGGCTGAGGGACACCGCCCCCCCCCATGCACGAATTTCGTGCACCGGGCCTCTAGTTATTTTATAAATAAACTCATGCACTCAGGGGAGGCCCTCAGCCCAGCCTGTGCCCTCTCACTGTCCAGGAGCTCTTGGGGGATGTCCGACTGCCATGGAGGTGGGAGAGGCTCCCGCCACTGCCGCTGTGCTCACCAGCCATAAGCCTGGCTTCTGGTGCACTGACCACTAGGAAGCAGCTCCTACATTGAGCATCTGCCCCCTGGTGGTCAGTGTGCATCATAGCAACCGGTCGTTCTGCTGTTTGGTCGATTTGCATCTTAGCCTTTTATTATATAGGATGAAGAAAAGTTCTAAAGCTCTAGTATCTGATGAGATGCCCTTTATAAGTGACCTGAAACACTGATCTCATCCTCAGAATTGTGTTCAGCTCTGAGATAAAAATAACAGAGAAAAAAAAAAAAAAGATAAAGCTAATCTAGCCTGGTGAATGTTTCAGTAAAAAGTCTCGATATAAGAAACATGATTGTGTTATTGAATCATTGCCTTTTTAATCTAGAAATCTGATTCTCTGAAGGCCTTAGCATATGTATTTATACAAGTCTAGAGCATCTACATACAAATTCCTACTTTGTTTTCTCCCATAAACATAAGGAAGTCAACCCAAAAGGGTTGCATGGGAAATGCAGGGCAAAGAGAGGCACCTACTGAAGTCAGCCACTGTAGTTGGCATATACTAACTGAGGGCTGGGTAGATAATGTTCCTCTGGGTAAACTGAGTCTTCTTCTGGTCAGGGGAGAGACAGCACTTTTTTGTTCAGCTGAAGAAGTATTAGCACAGCCAGAAAGTGATCTTATTTAAAAACTAGAGGCCTGGTGCATGAAAATTTGTCCACCTGGGGGTCCCTCAGCCCAGCCTGTGCCCTCTCACAGTCTGGGAGCCCACGGGGGATGTCCACCTGCCAGCTTAGGCCTGTTCCCTGGGGGATTGGTCCTAAGTTGGCAGTAAGACATCCCTCTGGCAGCCTGGGACACCTCGGGGGATGCCCAACTGCGGCTTAGGCCTGCTCCCCTGCGGCCACCTCTGCAGAAGGCGTGGCACCAGGCCCAGGCCCAGACCCGTGCTGCTGCCTCTCCCACCGCCTCTGTGGAAGGGGGGGTTCTGGGACTTCCATGGCTGGCCTGGTGGCGCAGGCTCACTGGCCCCGCCCCCCGCCCACTGGTAATTCTGGCAGGTCATTCCAGAAGGTCATTCTGGAAGGTCATTCCGCCGTCTGGTCTAAATAGCATATTAGCTCTTTATTATATAGGATTACCCCAAAGATGAAGCATAGTTCATTCCCTTATTTATAGATTTAACTCAAGGCTAGCTGTGATTCTTAAACATCATAGAATATACCCAGGTGTTTCATACTCTTCTTCATCCCAATTAACAAAGAAAAATACACAAGATTTGGTCCAACACTTACATCATTATTACCCATTTTTGTATTACAATTTTAAGGTTATTAATTCATGCTACCCATTTATTTTTAAAATGCAGTGGCTATCGACGAGGAATATTGTATATGGTTTATAGATGAGGTAATGCCACCTGAAAAGAGATTTTTGAGGATTTTCACGGCAACATCCTTTTCTCATTATGGCGAGGTCCTTTTATTTGTAGACGATTTTACAGTCGCCAAATGTTCTCTTACATGCTTTTTAATTTTCACAGCCATCCTGTGAGGGAGGCAGAATGTGGCAGCTCTGGAAACAACTTGGGCAGACAGTGGCTTTCACATTCTGTGCTTGGAATAGAGATGCCGCATTGCCCCTCTCCTCCCTCCTCACCACTAGATAAAATCCGTGCAGCTCGCAGGAATCACGCCCGGTTTCTTTTCAGATGTGGTTAATGCCTATCAGGGCTAGAATGAGAACTGGACATGGGATGAGCCTTTCTAGCCACTCTTCACCCACCACCATGGTAATGTTCCGAGAGGCAGAGCTGGGACACATTTGGAGCTGTTTGAGAATCCAGGAACTCACAAATCAGACACTGTCTGAAAAAAAAGTCGAGGGGCAATGGCCTTGGGATCTAAAGCCCAGCAAAGTTTTATTATCGTTCTTAATATTGTTTTGTTCTCTCTCCCATTTCTCTCCACCATGCTCCCAGCTTAAGTCCCCAACAGAGAGGCTGTTGTTCCTCTCTCTTTATGGGGATTACAAGAGAATTGAGCTGCCCTTGAATGCGTGCCTCAACATTTTTATGTGCTATAATTTGAACACTCGCTATAAAGCTACTCAAAATAGCTGCAGATGCCACAGGTTACTCATCTCCGCAATGCAATTTGAAAAGGCTTACAGTTCAGTTTCTAAAATATTTATCTCACATAGATGGGGTTTACAATGACTTCTCCCTTTATGTGCTTTAAGCCTTGTTTATTAGTAGCTGTTTAAATCCTGGAAATGATTATATATTTTCATACTTTCATAAAGAAATTGGAATAAGACATCTGAGGCTATAGATTAAAAATTGATGTTTTGTTCCTGTAAATACACTTTGTATTCTATAAGTTTTTTCTTTATTTTGAAAATGACATTTTGTGACACTCTGTTTCACATGTCATAAAATGCTAGCTTGTGTCTTAATTCCTTTTGCATCTCTGTAACCATGCTAATATCTCTGACTGGACCATAATAAAGTGGTTATTTCTACACATGATTGAAAGCTGTAAAGTGCTTCGAACCAGAAGCTGAATTCAGAAAACCCATGGTTGTCATGGCAGCTATGAAATCCTTTCATGTTTCACGAAAGTATTGATCAAAAAAGACATTTACAAACTGTTCTCAAAATTCAGTGACCTTTATTGTCCCAGTTCACTTGAAAGTCCCTACCAGTAAAAATATCTATCTACAAAATTACAGAAGCAAAATCATAGAAATGTGTTACTGAAAATAATAGATTTACTTCTTATATATTAGATGTCTATGTTAATATCAGTTAATATTAAATATACTTTTTTAAAAAATATGTTTGTATTTGTTTTCAGAGTGAGAAAGGGCGGGTGGGGGAGAGAGAGAGAAACTTCAATGAGAGAGAACTATTGATCGGCTGCCTCCTGTATGCCCTCTCCTGAGGGTCAAGCCTGAAATCCCTGACTGGGAGTCAACAGCTCAACCACTGAGCACACCAGCTGGGTGCTTCTGACGATTTTATCATGAAGTCTCTCCTCTCCAGTTAGCATGACCAAAAATACCCATTAACTTATTTCCAGAGTATGTTGGGCTCAATATTATTTCAGTTAGGACCAAAGGTCATTATATTAGTTGTAATATTAATTTAAACATTCTAATACCCCTTAACCCTACACACCAAAATATGGTGGCATTTTTAAAGAAGTAATGAAAGTGAATTTAAATGCTTTGTTTGGTGAGACTTTTCCAGGCAAATGTATCATGTTGCGCTCTCTTTGAATACTATTTGTAGGAGATAAATAATGAAAATAGATATGTGATTAATAGGATATTCTGAAATATTCATAAGGTATTCTTGGCCAGGTGTTTCAAACATTCACAATTTTTTTAGTGAAATTTAACTTAGTATTGTTAGATATTTTGAAAAGGACAAATGAAATTTTAATGTAATACTTTAATTTAAAATTGAATATATTTTTTATTATCTACATATATAAAAGCCTAAACGACCAGTTGACAGGTCACTATGATGTGCACTGACCACTCGGGCAGACGCTCAACATAGGAGCTGCCCCCTGGTGGTCAGTGCGCTCCCACAGTGGGAACGCTGCTCAGCTGACTGATGGGCACCAGACACCGGGCTCAAGGCTGGCAAGTGCAACTGCAGCATGTGAGCCTCTCCTGCCTCCGCGGCAGCACTACTGAGAGGCGGTGGCGGCAGGCACAGCAGGGCCGGAATGAGCCGGAGTGGCAAGGCACCCAGCATGGGCTCAGGCTCCTCCCCAGCACACTACTACATCCCTGGGGAGATGTCAGACTGCCAGTTTTGGCCCGATCCCCAGGGATTGGGCCGAAACCAGCAGTCTGACATCCCCTGAGGGGTTCTGGATTGCGAGAGGGCACAGGCCAGGCTGAGGGACCCACCAGTGCACAAATCTGTGCACCAGGCCTCTAGTAAAAATATATTTGAGATAAGATTTTAATAAATCCAACATCTTAGATTTGCTATTAGGAAATTAAAACCATAATGAATATATTTAACTCATGTATTACCTCTGGTTTAAAGATTAGTTGACCCATCTCACTTCTTAATTTTTTGAATAGTATCTTGAAAGATTGCTCTAACAGAGCATTTTTAAAAAGCTTTGTAGGAATTCTTAAAGATATATGAATAATCAGCTTTGTTATGCTTAAAATTATGATTTTTTCAGAGTATATAGTTTTGTCCTACTAAGAATAAAATAATTTATTTTGCAAAAAATTATTTAATTATAAAATATGTAACTTCAATTTATTGCTAAAAATACTTATTTAAGTACATAAGCAGAATACATAGAATATAAAAATTGTAGAAAGATAATTGTGTTTATGCAAAGTTTTGTATAACATTGACTAGTCAGATTTATAAACAATGCAGTTTTTGATCACTTAAAAATAATATGTTTGGAAACAGAAATATCAAATATTTAAACAAGCATATGCCTTATCTTATAACTTCTTTTCTTTAAGTTTTTTTTTTATTAATCATCTATTCTATGATTATAAGCATATTTACCAATGTTCTTCTGTTCTGGTATACTTGTGATATATATATGATTTTATCTGGGGAGACATTATAAAGTTATAGAATGAACCTTCCCTATTTGTTTGATTGTTTATAAAATGCATGTGAGTCACTCTTAAACTACTTGTGGGGAATAAAATCATCTTTTGTTCCCACTGAATTGACATAATGTCTTTATTATATACTAAATTTAAAAAAATATGGTCAGAAGGAAAAGTTCAAAATCATTTCTAAAAAGTAGTTAAATCATCTATAACTGCAAAGAACTTAATTCTGTAAAAAAGCATACTCTTATTAATAAAAATATATACTGCCTGATACAAAACTAGGCAAATAACATGAACAAGATATTTTTATAAGTATAAACATCCATTACCAACATAATAAGACAAAATCTCGCCTCACCTTTAATTCAATGAAAATAACAGCAAGGCAATTGTTATTTTCTTCCTTTTAGAACATAAAAGATCAACAGTTTTAATAGAACCCAGTTTCGACAAGGGTGTACTAAATAAACTTACGTGTTGATGAAGAAGTGAGTTGATATAGATTCTTTGAAAGCAATTTGGTAATACCTGTCACTTAATTGAAAATTAAGCAATATGTAGCATGGTAAAGTGTAGTTTATAAATTTATATTAAAACTAGAGGCTCAGTGCATGATTAAATCGTGCACATGTAGGGTCCCCTAGGCCTAGCCTGCCATCAGGGCCATGTCCGTCGCCCTGCGATGCCTCACACACTCTGCGGACGCTGCCGGTGCCCCATGATGCTCCAGAGATGCTGCCGGCGCCCTGGTGGTGGGGTGGTGGGAAGAGGGCCCAGGAGGTGCTCCAGCTCTTTCTGGTGACCGGTTGTTTGGTCATTCCACCATTACGGCGTCACGACCATAGGCCTTTTATGACATACATATTCCTGCACTCCAGAAAAATGCAAACTAATCTATAGTACCAAAAAGCAGAAGGGGCTGAAGGGCAGGTGGGTAGCATTAAAAAAGGACAACTTGGGGGCTGATGCACATATTCACCATCTTTATTGTGGTGATGGTTTGTAGTATGTATACATTGTCAAAACTTAACCAAATTGTACAGTTATGTGCAATTCATTGCATTATCAATTGTGCCTCAGTTAATCTGTTAATAAAGAGAAAAATATGCACAAATGTAAAAAAAAAATTGTGAAAATTTTTTTCTTGCATCACTATTTGAAATGGCAACAACTTGTAAGCAATCCCCTGCATGTATAGCTAAAATAAAAATAACATCAACCAGAAAATACACATAAATGAAGTTTAATGTAAAAGTAATTTTAAAAATAATATAAAATGAACAAAACTTTTGTACAAATAAACAAAGTGATGCAAATGGGTGAGAAATCTTTAGACAGGTTTTCCTTTATTTGAAATATATGCATTCCTTAATATTGCTTTAATAAGTATCCCTTATTTATTTAAAGATAAGCAAGGAAAAGTGAACATTTTAACAGATAAGTGGTGACCACTATAAACTACTATATTCACAGAATAAAGCTTATCAAATAATATCAGCTTTATTGTAATAGAGTAACTGTAACAGTTAGACCATGCTATTCACCAATAAGAAAGCATTTTCATTTTTGCCAAGTCTGCAGCAAAGTGTTGGTTCCATATTCGTGGCGGCGGGTGCGGGGGGGGGGAGGAAAAGCTCAGCTGGCTTCAGTGTGGTGGTGGTTTCAATGTCAGTCCCATCAAAGCCTGTGCAGTACTATTCACTCACTACAGAGCTATTAGCTCCGTGGCCTATATGGACCACAGGGTTTTCTGTTAGTTGAGTTCTCATAGTCTTAGTTTGCTGGCCAGGATCAGAGTCACGCAGGCACAGCTCCAGGAAAGGAGCCAGGATTTTTATAAATAACATTATGAGTTTTCTTTCTGAACCCTCTTTACAATTTCCCCAGTACTCTCTGGTTCCCTATGGGCTCCCATTTTTCGGTCCTTCCATGGCTGTGCCAACATCTGGGGCCAAGACACCATTGCAAGGAAAAATTTCAAAGCTAATTCATTCCAGTCTTTGGGAACCACAGCTGCACCAACGGATAGGGAGATTCTACTCTCTGATAATTTTGGTTCCTGTGGGGTCCCCTTGCTGGCAGGACTGCTACAGCACAGGATTCTGGGAACCAGGACCAGAGAATCTCTGGCAGAGCACTGTCCACACCCCAGCGCCCGCTTCCAGGTGTGGGGCTACATGGTGTTAGGCTAGAGAGAGTGGAGATAAAGAAAAGAGCTAAACGTACCACGGGTTTCTTTTTTTCTTAATTTTTATTTTATTGTTTAAAGTATTACACATAGTAGTACATGTGTCTCCTTTTTCCCCCAGCCTCCCCTACTCCCCGGCTCATGCCCTCACCACCCCCCTGCCATGTCTTGTCTTGCGTCCATTGGTTAGGCTTATATGCATGCATACAAGCCCTTCCATTGATCTCTTACCCGCCCCCCGCAACCCTCCCCTGCCTTCCCGCTATAGTTTGACAGTCTGTTCGATGCTTCTTTCCCTCTGTATCTATTTTTGTTCATCAGTTTATAATGTTCCACGGGTTTCTTGATACTTCAAATTGCCATCTTCCCCAGTCTACCTGCTACTATTTAAATTTTAGAGGCCTCGTATGTCAAATCCATGCCTTCTGCCCACGTTTTGTAATTGCATTCACAAGGAAAGACATGATGGAGGGAGCCTACTCTGGACTTGGAACACAAACAAATGCCTTTCAGTGAATACATTTACTAGAAATCCTTGCTGTTAACGCCTTTACAAGTTCATCCCTTAGCTGTTCCTTGACTGTACAACTTAAATTAATAAAAAATTTTACATAATGGTTAGATTTTTACTTTATGTAAGAATATATTCATATTAATATTGCACACTAAATTAGTGTCATGAGTATCAGTTTTCCTCAAGCTTTTCCTTACTTAACCTCAGAAATGGCCCAGAACTAGTTGTCTCTCAAGTGTGCCTGCTTGCAGTTCATTAATCACAACGTGCTGTTCATATCAATGACATTGGAAAGCTTTATTTTAAATCTAAAAAAATGGTTTTGCATTTTAAAAAGCTTTAGAACAGACACTATTGGTCTAGATGTCGGATAGTCTGCTATCTTCCTTACATAAGTCAATTAAATGCACCTGTACTAAATGTGAAACACGGGCAAAGGAAGTTCTGAGAGTACAGAATGAACTAGCTGGGAATCTTTAAATAGGCACATGAATGTTGGAGTATCCTTGAGTGAGGGAGATGATTTACTGATTGTCATGCACATATCAATCTGTACAGCCTAGACAGTGTGATATTCTCTTTGGGAGCAAATTTAGACACTGTGGGCCATTGACTGGGGCCCAGGGGACACGGTGTATCTGAACAGACTGACTTAAAGTAATTTCTTAAATTTAAACTCACTCTAAGGCCCAAATATTCATCTTGATATACGGTTAACGAAAATAACATTGTTCATGAATAACTGAAGCTAAGAAGAGCTTGTCTTTTTTTCTATTCTAGATAGATATAGAACTTGACCACTTCTGACCATTTTCATAACTACCTCCCTGGTCTAGGCTAATGCCGTGTATTTATTGCCCTATCTTAGCAATAGCCTCCCAACTGATCACCCTGCTGTGTACCCAACTCTGTACAGTCCAATATCAGCAGCAAATTCTTTTAGAATGTAAGTCAGGTCCTGTCAGTCCTCTGTTCAGAACCTTCCAAAGGGAATCCTTTCTTCACCAGAGTAAAAGCTGAATCTGAGTCTCTGCAGTGATCTACGCTACCCTACGCAGTTTGGACCAAAAATATTCTAACCACATCTCCTACTAATGTTTTTCCTGCCCTTCCTCCTTCAGCCACATTGTCCTCAGCATTTGTCTGAACAGTTGGGACTGATCCTGTCTCAGGGTCTTTGTACTGGCTGTTCCCTCTGTTATCACTTCCTTGTTCCCACACCCAAATGCATCATTTCCTCCTCTGCTACAAGTTGTTACTAAGGCCGTCCCTGACCCCCTATTTGAATTGCATCTTTCCATTCCTTCTGCCCTCATTGTCCTCTTTTCCTGCTTTATTTTTCTACAGTTCTTAGCAGTCTCTGTTATACTATGTGTTATTGTATTGCTATATTATATACATGTATATAGAACAGATTTATGTATATCTATTGTGTTTCCCTTTCCCAGATGATAGGCTGCATGAGGGCACAAAATAATGCCTAGTTTTGCTTACTGCTGCTATATCCCCAAAGCCTATCATAAATATTTTAAAAAGATTTTTTTTTACTGATTTCAGAGAGGAAGGGAGAGGGAGAGAGATAGAAACATCAATGATGAAAGAGAATCATTGATCAGCTGTCTCTTGCATGCCCCCTACAGGAGATTGAGCCCACAACCCAGGCATGTGTCCTTACTGGAAATTGAACCATGATCCCCTGGTTCATAGGTCAACACTCAACCACTGAGCCACACCGGCTGGGCATACATTTTTGATAACTATTTATTGAGTTAATAGGTACATTTTAAATAGGTATTTATAGGTATAAAGGTATTGTGCTTGCTAAACATGGACATCAGAAAGCCCAGCACTGATTCTGACAGTTTTCCAATAGTGATGGGTTTCTAGTCAGGAATACTGGTATTCAGCAAAGGACTTCGAGTAAGAAAGTGGAGTCCTAGCTCTTCATGAACTTCCTTTGCAATACAAGGGAGTCTGACTGTAATTATCTGGAACCACTGGGGTTCATCTCTGGAACATTTCTCATCTTTGTCTCTCCAGTCTTCTGGTAATTGCCCTAGTTTCTCTTAGGTGCTCTTAGCTGTTTTATTACAGTAAGTTCATAACTGATCTTCCTATCTTTCTTATGCCCCAGTCTATGATACCCATTGCTTTTTAAGTAATCTTCATAAAAGATGGCTCCAATTTTGTCCGTCCTCCTGCTGATTATTTTATAGCATTCAAGGCCTTTCATAGACCGTCACTTTTGCCTTAACTATTAGAAATTATTTCTCATTTAAATGTCTTTTCTTCTGTGCAATTTTAATTATTTTACTTTCTAAATCACGATGAGGGGTGTGATGCCCCTCTGAGTATGTCTTGGGCATTAATAGTTAGCTGGTGCTAATCTGAACCAGCTCAGGATTTCCTCCAGCCAGGATCTTAGAAAATCCCACTTTCATTACACTCGGATATGTGGTTCAAAAGTTTAGATACTCTTTTATTTCCCTGGCTTCAGGTTAGAAGTTGTGACTCTGCCTTTAGTAAACTTATTGAGGAACTCAAAGGCTAAATAGAAAATTATAAAATAGAAATCTTATTGCAAAGATATTTTTTGTCATGTATTTAGCCTATAGGATGGAACAATTGACTCCACCTGAGAGATTGAGAAAATGTTTTATCAGGGTTTTGCCTCCTTTCTTCCCTCTCTCTCTCTCTCTCTCTCTCTCTCTCTCTCTCTCATCTGTCTTTCTGTGTGTGTGTCTAAATGAAAAACTGGGAACAGGATGGATAAAGCAGAGCATATGGCCTTAAAAACTTATAAATTAGCTTACAAGAAATAATTTCAGTGATAAATCAATAATGAGAAATTTTAGGTATATGTGTAGAGGTGTGAAGGTGAAATTAAGAAGTTAAAATGGAGGTTGGGATTTCATTATAAGGCATGAATGAAAATTAAATTGGTCATTGTTATGAAAATGGAAATTTGCAAACAACTTGAAAATCATTTATAGGGCAAAAATAATACATAATGCACATATAGTCAAATACATATGGTCAAATACATATGGCCAAATTATGGGTCATACTATAAGTAGCAGAAATATCCTATAACAGCCTGGGTGGTTAACAATAAGAATAGCAACAGTTATTTAACATGATGATTGAATTAAGAGCATAGAGGAAGTGAGACAAAATGTGGCATGCCGGGGGGGCGGGGGGGGAGGGCAGGAATCTCTAGATCTAGGTTTCTATTGGGTCTCCCTGTATACAACAGCAATTAGGGTTCCACGGTTGTTGCCTGGCTCACAGGGCTGTTGGCAAGATGAAATGAGATAATACTCATGAAAGCGTTTTTGAAAAGCTCCTATACTTTCTATAGATGAAGGTATTAGTAGCAACTAAAAAGGCAGGGCACTTGCCATATTAAAAGGTATTAGAAAGAGAAAGTATTAATTCTCAAAATTAAATTTAAGACCATGTACAGTTACCCAGTTTTTAGTTTGTTAAAATGATTTCTAAGCTTGGATGAATTTGGTGTAAATCTCTAAAAGGCTAATGGGTAGGGATACTACTCCTTGACCCCAGATCTCCTAAATGGTGCTCACACTGTGTGCCCAGATCAGACTCCTCTCTGTGAAGTCAGTGGGGAAAGGTTAGCATGATTGTGGTTGTTCACAATCCGGCCCTGGGAAAAGTATTATTAAGGAATAATGTAATGTTACTCCCTTTAAATATACTATTGTTGGGCCATGGCCGATTTGGCTCAGTGGATAGAGCATCTGCCTGAGGACTGAAGGGTTCCAGGTTCGATTCTGGTCAAGGGCATGTACCTTGGTTGCAGGCACATCCCCAGTGGGGGGTGTGCAGGAGGTGGCTGATTGATGTTTCTAACTCTCTATCCCTCTCCCTTCCTCTCTGTAAAAAATCAATAAAATATATTAAAAAAATATATATATATATATACTATTGTTGGAATATTTATTTTGCCATTTCTAATTTTGAACACTTTGTTCTCTTGGTTTCTTTGTTTTACTATTTATTTTATTGGGATAATAATGTAGGATAAAATATATAAAATAAATCAAATCAAAGCGATGATAAATACATTAGATACCAAAATAGACCCAATCAATCAGCTTTGTTGTTTTTATTCTATCATTTTTACATTTTATTAATTATAGTTCTTTTTCATCATTTCTTTCTACATTTTTTTATTTTTTATTTATGCTTTTATTAAAAAATTTTAATTTGAGCATTTCCTTTTTTTATAACATTTCTTTAATGTAGGCATCTTTGATGATATCTTTTGATATTTTCTTTGTTTTTTTTGCATTGCTTTCTAGTAACTGTGCAATTTCAGGTTTTTATTTATTATTTGACACAAAGCATATTTAGGATCATCTTTCTTAATTTTCAATGAGTCAGGTGTTTGAGGTTAAATTTATTTTGTATTTCTACATTTTGGAATATGACTGTGAGCTGTGGCTTTATATTTTGAATTTTAGTAGTTATTTATGCTAAATACATAATTTCTAATTTGGTATATTTTCATGACAAACCAAAAGTATGTTCTTTATTTCATAGATTTATTAAATAGAATTTGGTGATCTTATTTATTCAGTCCCACCAAGTGCTTCTTTATTTTTAGCTGCTAGCTGCTAGTTCTGTCAGATTTTGGAATACTTACTAAAATGTTCTTATTTTATATTTATCATATTCTATTGCATTTGTAATAGTTTTGGTTTAATATACTTACTTGTAATAGTGTTTATATTCTTCATAAATTGAGCATTTTATCATTATAGAATTTTCCTGTTTACTGTATTTAAGAGTTTTTATCTAATCTTGGTTTATTTGGTTAAGTATTTTCTTTTCCTCCTTATCTACTTTATAGCTTTGTGAATAAATAAATATATATATATATATATATATATATATATATATATATATATTCTCTCATTTCTGCCTGCAATGTTTTGTCCATCATGAGTTTCAGCTCAGATTCTCAATCTCCCAAGCCTACAAATCAGGTCTTAACCATGACCTTCATTTATCTCTATAGTATTTTAATTCTAAAACAATGTTTTAATTTTTCAAAAAGTATTTTTATGCTGTAATTGATCAATGCCATTTCTATTCTTTCTTTATTTTTTTTTTTCAAGCCATGGGCTGTCTCTTCATACACTTATATTTACTTGAATGGCCTCTGATGGTTTTGTCTATTTGCTTCCCTACTATGAGCTTTAGTGAGGCTCATGCTTAGGTGCTGAAACACTTAAGTAAAGGCAGGACCAGCTTCTCTCCTGGGGGCCAGCTGCCCACAGACCTGAGGCTGTTATTTCCTGGTCAGGGCCTCAGCTGCCACAGCTGTCATCCTCTAACCCTCCAGATTCTGGAAGAATCTGCTAGCCTTTTCAGCTCTCTGCAGTGCTCCTGAAGCCAGATTGCCCTGAAGATAATCATGGGTATTTAGCTGCTTTTCCATTCAGGACAAGATTGCAATTTATAATCAGTTTTGCAAAGGAATTAAAATCCAAGTCAAACCCAGCTGTTATTCTCCTCCCTAAGCCTGCACACCAGCATTGCTTACCAAATTGGCAACCCAGAGGAGATGCTTTATATCTAATCATTCATCCAAAAAAGGCACTTTTTCTAGTTTCCCAAAGGCAAAGTATAGATGGGTGGAGGCCTACCTTCTGGGGTCCACAGATTCCTCTACACCAGTGGTCGACAAACTCATTAGTCAACAGAGCGGCAAACCACAGCTCGCCAGACGCGGTTTGCCCACCACTGCACAAAATCAACCTCAATCTCTGTCTCTCTCTCTCTCTCTCTCTCTCTCTCTCTCTCTCTCTCTCTCTCTCCCTCTCTCTCTCTCTTATTCCTTCCCCCTCCCTCCCTTCTTCCCTCTTTCCCTCCCTCCCTCCCATACCCTCCCTCCCACACCATCCCTCCCTCAAGCTCATACTAATCCTTACTGCAGAATTTAAAATGCAAGTCATCTGGCTCATTTTTGGGTCTGGATTGGGAGAAAAGAAGTGGAAATCCTTTACTAGTTCTTGCCATCCTGGATTCTTACAAGTCAAAATATCTCACTTGAGCCCTCCACACCACCTCCTTTAGATCCCAGAGGCAGCTTAGCTCAGTAGATAGAACTAACTAATTTTTAAATTAGGGTTGAGTGTATATGGGCAACATGGACCCACTAGGGTGCCCTTTTCCTGGAATCCCATGGACTCTCTCTGGATTTTAAAGTCTCAAAGCCTATCTGTTTAAGGACCATTATGGCAGTATAAACCAAGTAACACGCATTGCTTAAACAAAACCAGCCGCCACTCACTTCTCCAGCCCCCTCTTGCACATCTCTTCTGTGTTTTTTTTTTTTTGTTTGTTTGTTTTTTTTTTTTTTTTTTTTTTGCTGGGCCAGCCCCTTTGGCCTTTTTTTAGTGCCTCAAGTATTCCTGCTTTCTCAAGTCAGTCCCAAGGCTCTTCACATATGGGCTCTTTATTCATGTTAATTCCTACTCATTGTGTCAACCTCAGATCAGGAGACTCTTTTCATGCAGGCTTTCCTGACCTCAGCCAGGTAAAGCCTTATGGAGTCAGCTTCCCACATACACATGAGCCTCTGCAGCAGCACCTGGAAGAGTATTTAAACAGTAGGAGCAATGGGATTTGTTGGATGAATAAAACAAGCCACCAAATCCATATCTTTCTACTATATTCTGAAACCAACTTAAAAGAAATAAGACTAAAAACTTGACATATATTTTGAGTGGCTCTTTCAAGAACTCTTAAGTTACCTTAGACATAGTTCTACTTATGATGCTACCAAATGTTCTTGAAAATGTCAGCCATGATTTTGCAGCTGGACTGCCTATGTTCAAATCTTGGCTCTGTCCCCTACTAGATATACAGTGGTGAGCAAGGTACCATCTTTATGTATCTCAGATTTCTCACCTGTGGAATGGAGGCAATGATATTTTTTACCTCATTGGAATGTGGTATAAATTTAATGTGTTTATATGTGTAAAGTTCTCAGAACATCACTTGGCTTATAATAAGTTCTCAATAAAACGAGCTCCCATGACTGGAGTTTGGCTGATGCAGATATCATTTCTATACTGTGTGACCTTTGTATAAGTTACTTATCCTCACTGAGTTTTGGTGTTCATAAAAAAAAATCCTATCTAATAAAGAGGGAATATGCAAATTGACGGTCACTCTGCCACAAAGAAGGCGGTGCTCATAGCCACAAGATGGCGGTGCCCAGTCCTCTCAGCCCCATCGGAGCCCCCAGTAACAGGGGGGTGGCCGCTGAAAGCGGGCAGCATGAGCGGCCTGGCTGAATGCTTGCTTTGTCGCTGTGGTGACGAGGCAAGTGTTCCACCCCGGCCGCAGAGGTCCTCTGGCCAGGGAGGGCAGTTGGGGGCCATGAGGCTGGCTGGGGAGTGCAGTTGGGGGCCATGAGGCCAGCAGGGGAGGGCTGTTGGGGGCCATGAGGCTGGCAGGGGAGGGCAGTTGGGGGCAATGAGGCCAGCAGGGGAGGGCATTTTGGGGCAATCAGACCAGCAGTGGGGGGGCAGTTGGGGGTGAGCAGGCCAGGAGGCAGAGTGGTTAGGGGCAATCGGGCAGGCAGGCAGGTAAGCGGTTAGGAGCCACTGGTTCCAGATTGCAAGAGGGATGTCCGACTGCCAGTTTAGGCCCGATCCCACAGGGACATCTCCTGGCAGTCGGACATCCCCCGAGGGGGTCCCAAATTGGAGAGGGTACAGGCCGGGCTGAGGGACACCCCCCATGCATGAATTTCGTGCACTGGGCCACTAGTTAAATAATAATATAGGCATACAGGCATATAGGCAATGGTTTTTCTTGTTGCCTTTTTATTTCTAGGTTCCAGTTTTAAAAAGGCATGGCAGATTACATTCATTGTTTAGAAGAAAGATAAAAAAGACACTTCGATTTCAAATAAAAGAAAAATTATTTATGAAAAGTTAGATTCTCCAACACATTGATGCCCACCATGATTGTCTCACTAGCTGCCAAAGGCTAGAATTTTGGGGACCTCTATCCCAGAGAAGCTGTAAACACTGGCCAGAGAGAATCAAATACAGAGATCTCTGGGTTACATTCTGCTGCATTAGCATCAATTTCACCATATCTTTCCAGAGAAATGTGAGGATTAGATGAATTATTAAGTTTTTTTTTCCAATTACTATTATTATTGTTTGCACAGTTCTCAGGAATGCTTTTTATTCCTCTTCTTTTCACTTAATTGCTTTTGAAGTCATGTAGCTATGTTTTTAGAAAGTTATATCTGAGTAATTCTGCTGAAATTACTATCTTTTCTATATCATATAAATTCTTCTCAATTTTATCCTCTGTGTATTTAACCTCACCAATTAGGCAAAATTTCGTGAAACTACTATACACACTTTTGCCACTGGTGTCTATTCAGCATAGGTTTTAGAACCAAGATTTTTAGAAACAGGCAAAGAAAATGAAAGCATTTGCAATGTTTTCTGTGCACGTTTGCACTGTGAAATCACTTGTAACAGACTCACACACTAATTAGCAGATCTTTATTTTGTTCCGTTTCTGGCCAAGTCAATGTGACAGGATATGGGAAGCCATACCAATTAACAGGCCCCAGCAAGCTCCCCATTTGACAAACATTTAATAAGCAATAAAACGGGAACTTGGAAGTTCTGAAACTCACTAATGAAAAAAGAGAGAGAAAGGAGCTCCGTTGCTTATCTGGAATAAAGAAGAAACTCAATTAAGCTAACAAGATGCAAGATGTAAATATTTTTATTCCAGAGTTGAGCTGACTTTTTAGTTTAGCAAGCAATTTCGAGAAGTCATCTCGTCCTTCCTTTCCATCCCAGTTTACATGAAAGCCTGCTTTCTTTCTGAGAAGTAGTCCCCCTTTATGGGATGCCGAGGAATAGGAGATTTCTGTTTAAAATGCTTATGAAGATATGATATTTCAAGACCTACTTTCAAATTTTTATAAATTTCTTATGATCATCTTTGAACAATTTCAAGGGCTTATTATGTCAGTGTTTCTCTTTGACTTCTTCCTAGTAGATCTGTGTGTACCTGATTCTTATGCTGTTCCAGGCAGCTCACTAAACCTGAATAAAATGAAATCATGCCATCTGTATATTCTCTTCAGGCATTTCCTTATGAACAAGCCCTTCCCATGTTGCTTTATCTTCAATGTAAAGGTTCCATGTTTCTAAAGTCAATAACATTTTTAAATGTCATCAAGACCTATATGACTTGAATATTAATATCTGTATTTGTAAGAAATTTTAACTTACATTTTATCTACATCTAATTTTATTTATAACTGGTATACATTTAAAAATGATAGAAAATGCTAACTGACAAGACAAATAAAGCAGAACTTCATTATTCAAATTAAAATATACTTTCTATCAAATGGAGGCACTAGTACTTTTATTGCAATATTTTAGTCCATATTAGATATAGTTCAATTTATTTTAAAATAAAATTTTTCATCAATATTGACACCTTGTAACTTAATTCAAATATAATCTTAACTAGAGGCCCGTGGCATGAAGATTCGTGCAATAGGCCTTCCTTTCCTGGCTGCCGGCATCAGTTTTCCTCCGGCATCCAGGACCTAGGCCTTTGCTTTCTGTCTTTGCTCTGGCCGGAGTCTTTGCTCCGGCTGGAGCCTTCAGTCTTCTCCACTCTGGCCAGAGCGCTGCTCCTGTGGCTCCCTCCCCCTCATAGCCGGTGCCCCGCCCTGCTGCTCCACACCTGCATATGCAAATTAATCTTCCACCTTTGTTGGGTTAATTTGCATACTCACTCCTGATGGGCTGGTGGGTGTTGCAGAGGTATGGTGAATTTGCATATTTCTCTTTTATTAGTGTAGATATCTTTAATTGCCTGAAACAAGATTAAAAGCAGTAAGTAAAAATTAAGAATAATCAGTGTGTGACTTTTAAACTGATACAAAATTTCAAATATTTGTTATGTATTATCCAACTTCATGTGATGTGATTAAAAAATAAGTTTATCAAACAGACTCTAAGTTAGGTTTCTTAATAAGCATTAGAAAGGCATTTAAGAAAATAATTCAGAGGTAGCATGTGTGAGCCCTGAGATTTGGCCCAAAGTAATGAATTTTTGTTTTTCTATTGAATTTGTTTGTAGTTGTCTGTTCTTTGAAAGCTCCTTATGTTTTATAAAGTATATATTGTATACAGGTTCTGTAACATTCAAAGAAAGATCTTAATATTGTAATTAGCAACATTATTAACAAGAACAGCAAGACTATGAATGCCTACTTTATACAGGACAATAAATTAACAATTGACATATTTTAATCTTTAGACAGTGTCTTCAGACATCTCTTATATGGCACAGAGTGTTCTTGTAGTCTTCTTATGGAAATCCATTTATGCTTTTTATTGATTTTCCAGGTGCAAAACTGATCTCAAATTCATTAATGTTAATATGAGAGCAACTAGCTGGCTGAAAATCAAAGCAGTATTACATTTTGAAGGCAGGAAATTCCCTTAACAGTGAATTGGGAATATTCCCAGAGTGAAAGACTCCTAATTAAACATTATTCTTTGGTAGAGAATGTCTTCATTTACTTCAATAAATTTATGGTAATCACTAAAACTGCAAGAGATTGTCTACTCAGGGCAGTTTTAGGAGTTTGCAAGTGGGGAGTTTAGAAATGTGAATGCATCATTCTGTACTACAAAAACAACTGTATCTTGTGGTACATAAACTAAGATTTTTTCATTTACATTTTTTATTGCTTTCTACTTCTGATTCTGTTATATACTGACCTCTAATAGGTTTAGTCATATGTTTACTAATGTTAGATATAAAATAAGTTCCTTGTATATAGGGAGGCATTAATGTCAGGAAGGAAAAAGTAAAGAAAACAAAAAAGAAGAGAGAAAGAAAGGAGTCCTAAGAGCTTCTCGTTTTTCTATGATGCAATATCAGGTAAAATGACCACATAATCGTCTAAAGGGTTATGTTGTGGTGGTGGTAAGCTTAGTATCCATTGTGGCCAAAATCACTAATACTGTATGAGGCAGCATGGAGAAAGCCCGCAAGCTATAGAGAGGGTTTTCTTACCAGAGTGTTCACCATAAAGCAAATTTGGGTATTTCGTAGCTATTTTAATAATGATGCTGCTGCAAAGTTCTCCATAGACACTATTTATCTCTGAAATAGGTTTTGTATCGTCAGTTACAGTTATACTGCATCAGTGACTGAGCATGAACTTCTGCCTAATATGATATATATATATTTGATTTAGGAGAAAACTGTATTCACCAGTACAGAGGACCATATCTGGGCATTCTGGAGTTTTTCATTTTCATTAGGAAATTCATTTATTGCAGGCAATCATCAAAAAACATGCTCTGATTCAGGTCTACTTTGGATAATTCACTTTTCCGTTCTTTTCTTTTCTTTTCTTTTCTTTTCTTTTCTTTTCTTTTCTTTTCTTTTCTTTTCTTTCTTTTCTTTTCTTTTTTAATTCTTACCCCAGGATATTTTTTCATTGATTTTTAGGTAGTGGAAAGGAGGGGGAGAGAGGTATATAGAGAGAAACATCGATGTGAGAGAGACACATTGAATGGTTGCCTCCTGCATGTGTCCCAACCAGGGCCGGAGAACAAGACTGCAACAGAGGTATGTGCCCTAGACCAGAATCGAACCCGGAACCCTCCAGTCTCTAAGCCGATGCTCTATCCACTGAGCCAAAACTGCTAGGGCTTTGCTTTTCATTTCAATTGAGATGAAAGGAAATTTAAATTTTCATTACTGGAGACAGTTTATGTTATACAAAAGGTTACCAAGAACATTATATTGTCCCTGTTAACATGCAGTATTACATTTAAGTATTAAATAACACTACTTAAAAGGCAAATGTGAGCAATAGTTTCAAATCTTTGAGTAACAAACGAAAATAAAGAGTTAGGGAAATGCCTTTGAACCATGAGTACTTACTGTTAACTATGTTAGGTCATCTGAATTGGACTCCCAAATATTTCTCAAAGGTATTAATGACAAAGGAAGAATAATTGCAAAGATAAAGGATTTTAAAATAAAATTTCTGAAAACATGCAATTGAATTCTTCACTTCAACTTTATAAGTGAACAGTCACTTATTTTAAACTCACTCATTTTAACTCAAGGTGGTTACATGTCCGGGATTTGACATTTAAATTATGAGTAATCATAGCTACTACAAATTTGTAGGCAAGTTTTACTGAGCATGGGTGAGATATCCAGCACACACACACACACACACACACACACACACACACAATGAGTAGTTTTAAAAGAGGCATTTTAAAGGTTAAATAACATTATCAGTGTATTGCATAGCAGAGGCAGAAAGGAAGGCAGAAAGTTAAGTTTGTGCTCTAAGAAGATTGTGCTGAGCTTGTGAGACCATTAAGCAAAATAAGCAAACATTTTCCAATTGTAGTTAATTTGAAGAGTTAAAATTTAAAAGTGAAGACACGTATCTCTGCCCAACTTCCATTAAAAGACTTTAGGGCAGGGTTTGATTTAAAGTTCTAGGGTGATTATTTTCATAGAGTACATACACACAATAGTAGTAGAGGACATTGAATTATATTTTACCCTGGTCTTTCAAAACTCTGCCCCATAGACAAATACCTTGTTCCTCCAAGTCTTGGTCAATTGACAAAATTCATGCCTAAGATACTGTCCCATAGAGTTGCTGTGAGGATGGAAGAACTTGTAAACCATTTTTTAAAAAATTGAAAATCCTTTATAAATGTAAGCTATAGTTATTTTTATACTTATATTATTTTATGCTTATATTATTCTTTGCTAGTTTATGGAAGACTCTTATCTGTGTTTGACTACATGTAATTTAAATAAAATTGAACTCACAAGCAAGCTTTCTATCTAGTAGCTAGACTTCCAAAACTAATCAGATAATTTTTATTTTTCTATTGTTTTGACATAGAGAGAAAGAGAGAGGGAAAGAATCGATGTGAGGGAGAAACCTCGATCTGCTGCCTCCGGTACCCATCTTGATGGGGGATTGAACTCACAACCTGGGTATGTGTTGTGATCAGGAATCTTTTTGGTGTATGGAACCATGCTTCAACTAACCTTCAACTAACTGAGTTACCTGGCTAGCCAGAGCATTTTAAAAGTGTTCTTGAGGCGTATCTTCTCTTACACATGTAAATTTGATGTATAAACTAATATTCATTGTAAACTGTAAAAATATTATATTTATTCATTAAAGGTCTCAAAAATTAACTGGAGAACCTTCCAATTAATTAAATCTCCATTAAATATGGAAGAAAATCCAATTTATAAGCTTTGTTTTGAAAAGGATAACTGTTTTTAAATAAAATGCATTTTCTCATTAAATAAAATGGTGTAATATTTATGGCATGCTGTAATTATTGTATTTCCTGTGAAATAACCATCAAACAAACCTTATGCACATATGTTAGTTTGCTATATCTGCTGTAACAAAGTACCACAAACTAAATGACTTACACAACAGAAATTTGTTGTCTCACAATTCCTGAGACTCAACCAAGATCCAGGTGTCTGCGGGGTAGGTTCCTTCTGAGGCTGTGAGGATGGATCTATTTCATGCCTCTCCTCTAGCTTCTGGTGGTTCACTGACAATCTCTGATGTTCCTTGGCTGGTACAAGCATTGCCCTGACCTCTGCCTTCATGTGCATGGCGGCCCTTTTCATGAGGCCCCTAGGCATGTCAATTAAAGCCCACCCTAATGACAGTGTCCCTTGATTGCCTCTGTGAAGACTCTATCTTCAAATAAGATCATATTCTCAGGTGCCGGGAGTTAAGACTTCAACATATGAATTTGTGGGGAAACAACCCATAATAGCAGATCACCAATTTAAGGAGAACTATGATCCTGTGAAATATAACTAACAATAAAAATCATAAAAAAAGAAATTGTCAAGATTTACTTTATAAAGTAAAAAAAAAATATTGGGTTGGCAAGCACAGAAATTCTAGAAATGCTATCTTTTTGTCCTTTTTATGTCTGAAAATAATTATCTTTTTATTTAAGAAATATTTTTCAGCACTTGCTTTGTATGATGAACTGTTTTTGGGTATTCATCATTATCAGTGGCAAATACAAAAATGTTTTTATCCTCATGGATCTTAGGATGTGGCAGAAAATGTTTGTTGTTCTAATTTTGAAACTTTGAAGTTTTGCATGAAATTGAAAAATAGGTACTCATTTTAATGGTCTTAAGCTATTGATTCAGGATACCAATTTTCCATACATTTTACAACTATCACACAGGGCTTTAGTATACATGCTGGTCAAGAGAATTTTATTTTTTAGGATATTAAATAATGAAGTCTATACTTTAACAATTTAGTTTTAGGTTTAGCTATTCTTTATCTTTTATTTGTATGTCACTTTTTTTTTTTTTGCTTTACAAGTTAAGATTGGGGAAAATAACGACTTTCTTATTATATCTGAAGCCATTGCATGATAATGTTTTATTGAAACTTACTCTCTGAACAGACTCTCAGGCATTTGCTCTTAAACCTGAAAAACAAATATGGAATGTGTTTTTAATTCCCTGGTGAAGTTTTTATAATATTTCCATTCCTGCCTTTATGGAGACTTCAGAGATGTATTTCACCTCTCAGGCAATGATGGAACTCTTAATATTTCCTTCTATTGCTAGAGCTGGGGCGAGATGAGGTGAAGTAAGTTGGCTGCCTGGGGAAATAGCATCATAAAACATGGAGGCTCAGCTCATGTTCTAGTCCGTGGTATTTTGAAAGCCTCTATTATCATAGCACAGCATAGTTGTACTTAGCACACTATTGAAATTCATAGACACAAAGGCAAGAAAGTAGGAAACAGTCAACAGGGGAATAAGGTTGCTTTTCATTTTGTATCTCAGCCTTACCCATACTTAAATATCGCCTTTATTTTCATTTCTTAATCTTCATACAAATATTTTGAATGACAGAACAATTAGAAGGAAACCAGATTGCAGTATCTATATCTGTCACTATAACTGCACCCTGGCAGATATAAATTCCCTCTGATTTTGCTGCAGTGTATTATCTGAGAAGTACCAGCAAGCTAAATCTTAACCCAGTGTTTTTCCATGTAGCAGTGCATTGGAACAACAAATGCCTTCATCCTATCTGAAGGTTGCATTTTTTTTCTGACTGTATGGTAGATTTTTAATGGATAAAATTCTACTTAGTTTGTTACAAAAAGTTAGCATATATATTAAAAGAGAACCACACACACACAATGTGGGATGGCTGACACAGGCAACTGTGCTGCACAGTGGACTGTGTGAAATTGACTTAGGAGTATCCAGTTAATTTTGGAGAAAATGAGGACCAGTGTCCAGGACTATGAAAATACCAGTGCTCTCCCTGGATCACTAGTCTCAGTCCAATTTCCAAAGGCAGTTGTTCCATTGGTTGTTGTTGCTTCCATGATGCCAAAGTATATTTCTCTCAGCTTTTATACCTAATATTCTGACAGCCCTGCTAATTGAGTTAAATAAAGTATTTTGGTACACATAGATGATTCTTAATCCATTGGCACCAAAATGAAGGTGAGCATTTTTATATGAACTATATTAGTAAATGTGAACTCAGAAATATGTGGCTTCAGGAACTAACACAAGATGACTTTTTTTGTGTGTGCCTTAATTAGCTGATTTAAATTTGTCCTAGGTTTTAAGGAAAACTCCATCTTCCTCATTTTCCACTTCTCATCACGACATAAATGAAGGCTGGTTTATTTTAGTTAGTTGAGAGAATAAAGGTGAGAACATTTAGACATGGCAAAAGCAATGGGTATGAAAACTGCTCATCAGACATCAGTGTACATAATGAACATTTTTGACCCTGCCAGTTGCATGCCCATAACTACAGAGCTTTTCTCACTTATACAGTTAAGAAGATAACAACTGTTCATAATTATAGTTATATCTGATGCATCATCAGCCCCTTTCTTCTTTAGTTGAAAATATGTGTTATCTTGATGTCTCTCTGTTGCTTTGAATTGAATGAGCGCTTATGTTTTAGCCTTAATCAATATTTCCTCCCCCTTCCCAGGAAATGGCAAATAGAATTTCCAGGCACTTTATCTTGCTGCAGAGGTCTCAACTATCAGCTGCAAGCAGAAACATTAGCACTCAGTAAATTGGTGCAGATGGCCACAGCACAGCACTGATTCTACCACTTCATTCAGCAGAGCTCTGCAGTCTGGGGCTGGAACGCAGATGTCAGACCAGGGGCTTGGCTGGTATTTGCTGGTGTTGCTCTCAATAACCATTCTCTCTCTCTCTCTCTCTCTCTCTCTCTCTCTCTCTCTCTCTCTCTCTCTCTCTTCCTGTTTTTCATGGATCATTTCATGAATTTACTACCAAGAATTTACATGCTTAGAGACAAAGATATGGCTCATATATTCAGCAATGGTTTTTAAATATGCATGATTTCTATATTGCTTAGTTGTTTTTTTGCCAGAATATTCTAGATACAATAAAAATAAATCTAGAACTTACAAATTGAAAAACACCATTGAGGAGTAACGAATGCAAGTTATGAAAGAAGCAGTCCCTAATTATAAGGGAGAGACCCAGTAATTTGGAGATTAGGAGGTATATATTTAAAACAAGTAAAATATTTCAAAAGATTACTTAACATTTAGGGAATTCCTGCCTAATCTAGACACAACTCTTGGTCAAATTATTTTTAAGCAAGATAAAGTGACAAAAATATTTTCTAAGGGAATAGAAGGAAGTATAATGCTAATATCCAAGTAATGCTTTCCACCATATGGGGAAAAATAACTTTCAAATGAAAGTGTCAAAAAAGTCATTTTCCCCCCTCAGCATTTTATTCAGAAAAAATCTCCCTTGGGTGCTGTGACCTGTTTGAATATAATAGAGCTAAGTTGGGGACAGGTTTTTTCATAGAAACGACTGACAAAGAAGTATTAGCCACAACCAAAGCATCAAAAGTAAGCTCTAAAGATGTGGAAATGTGGGCTGAGGGTTAACCACCCGCAGACTTTCATAATTCTACTGCTAGCTTTTTGAATAAATTCCATGTAGATCATTCAATCCCATGCTGCCCTCAAGTATGTCAACATGAAGAGTATGCTTCACATTCTATTGCCAACCAGAGCACAGATCCAATGACAGCAGTGATGAAATCATATCAATTTGTACAAGATTCTGTCTCATTGTCTCTGTGGCTCCAGCCCAAGTGAAGGAACAAATTCTGTCTTCAAGTGTTTCCTGTAGGGTATAAGAGCCAGATCTATGTGAACATTTTAAACACTTACGCTAAGCACTTTAGGTCAATAAGTCGGCTGTAACATTGATACTAAGTGATAAGAGTAGTGAAATGTTTAGTCCAGGAAGTCTTCCTTAAAACCATTCATAGTATTTAATACTCTTTAAATATGTTATAAGATTATTTAAATTTTGGACTTGAAAATGTGATCAGAAATATAGGTGCAAAATAAATAGAATATTTTTAGTTTAAAATTTGGTGCAGTACATTAAGGTGATTTCACAGGAAATGAAGAACAGGATTTTATGACAAGGACATATATAGATGAAATGTGTTTGCTCCCAAGTCATGCTTGAAAAATCATACACCACCTGAGAAACCAAGATGGCGGCATAGGTAAACACCTAAACTGCTGCCTCGCACAACAATTTCAAAACTACAACTAAAAGACAGAACGGACACCATCCAGAACCACAGGAAAGCTGGCTGAGTGAAAATTCTACAACTAGAAGCAAAGAGAAAAGCTCACAGAGAATTGGAGGTACGGCAAAGGGGCTTTGTGCGCGCAGAGAGGAAGGGCGGCTGAGAGCCTGGCTGACTTTCTCTGGCAGAAGGGGGAAGGAAGCCTCCGACCGCACTGAATCCCAGTTAGGTCTGAAGGCGCGCGCGGGCCAGTGCGCACAAAGGCTGCGGAAGTTGCCACAGGCTTTCCCTAGTGGAAGGGAGTCAGAGGATTCTGACTGCAGAGCCCCAGTTCTGACTGCAGTGAACCCCAGTTCCAGGCGAGCCCCTGGGGACCCACGCTCTTGTGGGGGGAGTCTGGACTCTCGGGCGGAGACTCGGGAGCCGGGGAAGGCAAAGGACTGAAAGTGCGCGTGCGCGTGCCAGTGCGCACAAAGGCTGCGGAAGTTGCCACAGGCTTTCCCTAGTGGAAGGGAGTCAGAGGATTCTGACTGCAGAGCCCCAGTTCTGACTGCAGTGAACCCCAGTTCCAGGCGAGCCCCTGGGGACCCACGCTCTTGTGGGGGGAGTCTGGACTCTCGGGCGGAGACTCGGGAGCCGGGGAAGGCAAAGGACTGAAAGTGCGCGTGCGCGTGCCAGTGCGCACAAAGGCTGCGGAAGTGGCCACAGGCTTTCCCTAGTGGAAGGGAGTCAGAGGATTCTGACTGCAGAGCCCCAGTTCTGACTGCAGTGAACCCCAGTTCCAGGCGAGCCCCTGGGGACCCACGCTCTTGTGGGGGGAGTCTGGACTCTCGGGCGGAGACTCGGGAGCCGGGGAAGGCAAAGGACTGAAAGTGCGCGTGCGCGTGCCAGTGCGCACAAAGGCTGCGGAAGTGGCCACAGGCTTTCCCTAGTGGAAGGGATTCAAAGGATTCTGACTGCAGAGCCCCAGTTCTGACTGCAGTGAACCCCAGTTCCAGGCGAGCCCCTGGGGACCCACGCTCTTGTGGGGGGAGTCTGGACTCTCAGGCGGAGACTCGAGCTGGGGAAGGCGGAGGACTGAAAGCGCACATGCGCACAAGGGCAAGGCTGACAGGAAGCCAAGACTGAGACTCCACCCCATCCAAGCTGAGCACAGAGGCTATTGCAATTTGGCAAGTCTAATCCTATAAGGCTGTCTCCAGCACCGAACTTCTCCCAGCATAGACACAGCTGATCCTTACAGCCAACTGGCCTGGAGGTCAATTCTTCCCAGTGATACCAACAACAATCAAGACTTAATTACAACAAGGCTGTACACACAGTCCACAAAGGGGTGCACCAAGAGTGTCCACCTCAGGTTAACTGGGGAAGCAGACCCACTGGGCCATATTGGAAACCTAGCACAAATATCTACCTTACCAACTCAGGGAATCAATGAAAATGCGGGGTCAAAGAATCAGATCACAAACGAAAGAAATGGAGGAAAACAAACGACTGGATATAGAATTCAAAACCACGTTTATAAGACTTTTTAAGAATATCCTAGAAAAGGCTGATAAATATAACGAGACCCTCGAAGATATGAAAAAGGACCAACTAGAAATTAAACATACACTGACTGAAATAAAAAATATTATACAGAGACCCAGAAACAGAATAGAGGAACACAAGAATCAAGTCAAAGAATTGAAATACAAAGAAGCAAAAAACACTCAACCGAAAAAGCAAAAAGCAAAAAAAAAAAAAATCCAAAAAGTTGAAGATAATGTAAGAAGACTCTGGGACAACTTCAAGCGTACCAACATCAGAATTATGGGGGTGCCAGAAGAAGAGAGAGAGCAAGATACTGAAAAGCTATTTGAAGAAATAATGACTGAAAACTTCCCCCACCTGGTGAAAGAAATAGACTTACAAGTCCAGGAAGCCCACAGAACCCCAAACAAAAGGAATCCAAAGAGGACCACACCAAGACACATCATAATTAAAATGCCAAGAGCAAAAGACAAAGAGAGAATATTAAAAGCAGCAAGAGAAAAACAGTTAATTACCTACAAGGGAGCGCCCATACGACTGTCAGCTGACTTCTCAACAGAAACTATGCAGGCCAGACGGGAGTGGCAAGAAATTTTCAATGTGATGAATAGCAAGAACCTACAACCAAGATTACTCTACCCAGCAAAGCTATCATTCAGAATTGAAGGGCAGATAAAGAGCTTCACAGATAAGAAAAAGCTAACGGAGTTCATCACCACCAAACCAGTATTATATGAAATGCTGAAAGGTATTCTTAAAGAAGAGGAAGAAGAAAAAAGTAAAGAGAAAAATTATGAACAACAAATACATATCTATCAACAAGCGAACCTAAAAATCAAGTGAATTAAAAACCTGAGGAACAGAATAATCTGGTGAATATAATAGAATCAGGGGCATAGAAAGGGAGTGGACTGATAATTCTCAGGGGGAAAGGGGTATGGGGGGTTCATGAAGAGAATGGACAAAAATCATACACCTATGGATGAGGACAGTGGGGGGGAGGTAAGGGCAGAAGGTGGGGTGGGAAATGGGTGGAGGGGAGCTATGGGGGGAAAAAGGAGAAATAATTATAATAATCTGAATAAAGATTTATAAAAAAAAAAAAAAAAAAAAAGAAAAATCATACACCAAAACAGCCACATTTCCTGTGTTACTACAATTTCTAACAGTAAATATTTATTTTATAACTAGGTAAAGCTCGTTACATTTACTTAAATATTTGAGTTCCAGCAATTACTTGAAAAGAACAATTAGAGCAGATGGGTCTCTGAAACTGTTAAGGAGGTTCCCTCTTCGTCCATGTTGCCATGGAAGAAGTCCAATCTTGACTTCGGCAGGGCCAGGATTAAAGGCACTGCCCAGAATTTCTGCTCCATATTAAAGCACATTCCACTTCAGCATTGGGCTGGTTTAGCTTGTGTAAGGCCGTTGTATATGGGGTCTGCATGAGGCTGCTTAAGGCCACGTGACTATGGAGAGAGAGCAGGTGAGCACATAGGCTAGTGAAGGTCACAGAGCAAAGGAGCAGAAGTGAGAGGGAAATCTTTGTCTGGGGATGTTACCCTTCCAAGATTTCGTGTATTTGCAGTGGCTCCACCCTCTTAGCCAATCCATTGTTCCCCAGGCTAGACGGACAGACAAGCACCTCTCCTGTGGCACCCTGATTTCCCTGTGCATGTGCCCATCTTCTCCTTTGTTTGATCCTTTCCCTCAGTGATCTGCTGGGAATGGACCAGTGATTCCATGGGGAGGGTGAAACGGTAACTTCCTGGTGAAGCTTTTCAGATGATAATGCTTATAATGTCTGGCCTCCCCTTGGCTCTCTTTCTGTTATTAATATAAAGTAGCTAATTACAATGATAACAGAACCATATTGCACCACAGCAGTAGTCACCTGGAACTGAGATGTGACAGCCTGTATTGAGTGTATCCCCCTCAAAGCACAGTCCCTCTCAATCTATTTTTCTTACTTCTATTTACTATATGTATTTTTCACACTTGTATTATAACTATTTATGTTTTTATTGTCTAATGCAGAAATTCTATGAGGAGCTTCTCATCTTTCAATATGTTTGATTCATTAGGCATCTGTTCCAATACATTGACATCTGTAATTTTATGCCTTCTTCCTGATAGCTAAAATGTTTTCTTTTTAATCCTTAGCTGATAATATTTCTCCATTGATTTTTAGACAGAGTAGAGGAGGGGGAAAGAGAGAGACACTGATGTGAGACACATCAATTGGTTACCACCAGCATGCCCCCTGAGCTGGGGTCTAGGGATGGAGCCTGCAACTAAGGTATGTGCCTTTGACCTGGAATCAAACTCAGGGACCTTCAGTCTTTATGCCAAAGCTTCAACAATTGAGCAAAACTGGCCAGGGGAATATTTAGGTTTTTTTTTTTAAGTATAAAATATTTAGATATATTGAGCATCTATAAATGTGTTCTCCTGATAATTTTACTAATGTTAGCACATTCTCATATTTTATTTATATATTTAAGTAAAATTTCACAGAAACAGATATTCTACCCTGCCCAACAGACCATCTACTTTCCTTTTCTTTACCTCTACTCAGCAAATAGTATATATGCTCCTTGTGCAAATCTTAATTTTATACTGTTTAAAAAATATATGTATAAATCTATAGCCAGATGTATTTTTTTTAGGATGGGCTTACAATTTATATGAAGATTGGCTATAATTAGATTTCTGTATGATATCATTTGATAAAGTGGGTCTCAACTGCATTGAATATGAAAAAAAAATATATAGTAATTTTATCCTTAATTCTTATCTAATATGTTTAGAAAGAATTGATACTTTTGGAAAATAATGCAATTACATGTAAAAGAGGTATGAGCCCTTGAACATACTTTACCTATTCAAAGGTGGTTTCTTTCCAGGTATTGATATGTATGAGAGAGGAGAATTAAGAATATAAAAAATAATTTATTGTATTAAAATATGTGGGGAGTAGGCAGAATCATTGTTTTAAAGTCAGTGTTTCTCTTGATGCTTTTATTACATTTATAGAAAATTTTCCTCAAAAATATTTATTAAAATTATCTGGAGAAGGAGGGCGCAAATAAATACTTCCTTAGAGTATCTATTGAAAGCATTTATTCGAAATTGTCTGAGAAAGGGAGAGAATATATTTTTAAATAAAAATGGTATTATTCTACCCACTACCATATATATATGTATGTCAAACATACCAACCCGGGTCACAATGTCCTCTTTGCTGGGTTAAATCATAACGGAAATTGTTCAAGAAAGAACGAAAAACTAAATGTTTATAACATCCTGGTCGATCACTAAGGATACTTTCCCTTGTTTAAGAGTTGGAAAATATTCTCATGGAAGTACAGCATGGTATGATCTGGGTTTGGTGAGTGATACATCTTTGTTTTGTAAGTGACATAAAAGCTATTAAGAAATCATAAAATTTCTCAAACAGGTGAAATTTAGAACACAATCTATATGAGAGCTGAAGACATAGACAATGATTGCCTTAAAACAAATTATTTTTGTTTACATGTTTTTTATTACTATTTGTTGAAAAGTCTAGTTATATACACCCACTGTACTGTATGTTTCTATATCCTGGTTTAAAGAATTTGATTAAAGGTGCCTGTCACTTTATAGGGCATTAATCTGTAGCATTGTGGTTCTTTTCCTTATAAGAATTGCTGAACATCCCACGCGCAGGTACATAAATACTGAATGATGGAGTGATTCAAAATTGGATTTTGCTGGGTAGCTGAGAGAAATACAAAGGTGCAGTTGTTGACATAGAAAAAAATGGATTGAAATAACATACCATGAAATTGATGAGGCTATAGTGGAGGCAGGAAAGTACTGAAAGATTGAGAGAACATGCAAGGAATAAAAAACTTGGGGTCCCTGTGCGGTGAAAGAAGAGGTCTTCTGTAGTGACTATAAGGAAGCCTCAAAGGAGGATAGCAGATAGTTGTTTTTGTGTCGTTTTTTGGAAAGTGGCATTGTTTTTTAATTTAACTTTCCAGAAATGGAACAATGTAGAATTAGCAAAAGTGCTTTGATGTGGCATTGAGATTGGGTGACTAAAGAGGAATGGAGGAAGTAACAGAGAGAGAAAATGAGATATTTAAGAAGCTAAGTTAAAATGTAGTCCATTGGATCATCTCTGAATGAATAGTAGAACTGTGGTAGAGAGGAAACCGGGAGCCAGAACTAAAATTTTGTCTCTGAGAGAGAAGCAGTGACCAGAAGGTCAGTAGTGACAGGACGAGGTGGAGTTCAGTCTGGCCTCAGTGTCAAAGGAAGAAGATTTTAACATGAATGTGAGGTGGGAAAAGCCTGAAAGAACACTCAGGAGAATAGGATGCTGACCATCTCTTTAAGAATGAGTCATGCAGTGTAAAAAGCGTCTACTCTGGGAAGCTCTATAAAAATCAGTGGACCCAGGAAGGGACCAGGATCAAGTTAGGGCAAGAAGGTGGGAGGGATACTTAGTAGAGTGGTCAAGGTAAAATACTTTTTTCTTTTTAACATTATTCTTTTAAGTATATGACTTCTACAGCTAAAAGGATGTTTTAGGAAATGTGGTAAAAAGTTTAGAAGAAATGAGAATTGGGATAGGGAGAAGGAAGTACAGATTAGCTTGAGGACAAAAAATCAGGAAAAGACAAATGACGGGAAGTTTATATTTTGTTTTTGTTTTTTGATTTAATTTAATTTCATTTTTATTGATTTTATTTTAGCAAGTGAGGAAGGGAGGGAGGGAGGGGGAGAGAGAGATAAGAGAAACATCAATTGGTTGCTTCCTGTACATGCCCTGGCTGGGGATTGAACCTGCCCTGACTAGGAATTGAATGGAACCCACAGGATAATGCTCCAACCACTGAGCAACACCAGCCAGTGCGGAAGTTTATGTTTTGGACCATGATCAAGACCTGCTGGGTTTAGTAACTGGACAAATGGCTAATAACAGTCACCTCAGGAATACATCCGTAGAGTGTGGTGGCGGTCTTATTTCTAGGTGCTCAGGGCACAGAGCATGAGGTTAGTCATGCTGCTGGCTGTGCTGTTGATCTGGGGAATACCTCCTGGGATCCCGGGGGTTTTGAAACCAGTAGCAGAATTACAGAAAGCCTGGTAATCAGCTTCCTAGTGTAGACACTGAGATGGGCCAAGCAGAATCCAGAAGGCTCAGCTTCTCCTTTGTCAGTGAAGAAATATGGTTGCCAATGAATGCAGTGAGTCTCTAGATTGGCTCCGAGTATCCCTACATGAACAGCAAAGGCTTATCTGCCACCTGAGGTGCTCATCCTCTTCATGAGGAGGTCTTCTAAACGCCAGCTGCCTTTAAAGAGTGATTTATTCTCAAATGGCTGTCCCTAGAACTACAAGAACTGACATTCACTCACATTATTTAAAAATACTTGACAGAAGTTATATATAAGCTAAACAGATATTCTTTATGAATAAGAAAAAATAAAAAGGAAAAATATGTGAACTTTGGTTTTCCCCTCTCACTTTAAAATTTATACATATACTTTATACTAATTATTTGAGGCTCGATGGCCATAGAATGAGAAAAAAAGGGAAACATTTGCTTGTATTCCCCTCCTCATGGAGGTTAAGACCGCATGTACTTACCTGTAAACTGAGCACACATACTAGTAGTCACATATCTCTAAGGCTTACTCTAGCTCTGAAATGAATGATATTCTTGCGGAAGAAAATCAAACACAGCACCATTAGCATAAATCTTTATTTGGAAAAAGACAGAAATAAGAAAGTTTCAAAGTAGCTCAGGGTCTAACTTGAGGAAATGTGGCTGACTACTTTTTAGGGCTTCAATAGGAGAAAGCCAGGTGAAGGGAGGCCAGTTGGTCAGGGATGGTACTCAAAAAAGGAAGAATTGTTTTTGCTGATTAGCAGCTCTTTGAGTTTTGTTTTGTTTCATTTTGAAACAATTTTTTTAATTTTTATTAAGGTATTACATATGAATCCTTAGCCTCCCCTTCCCCCCCCCCAATTCCCGTTCATTCTCTCACCCCCTGGTGTCTGTGTGCTCTTTGAGTTTTTTCAAGGACACGAGGGAGGGGGAGTTCCAGGTTAAGGTCATGTTCTGGTGGGAGGAGGAGAGAAAGGAACAGCCACAGGAGACAAGGCCCTGCAAGGACCACAGTACATATTTCTTAGTTCTCAGAGTCTTTCATTCTCTTCTACTCACATTTTATCCAAGACTAAATTTAAAAAGAAATAAACTAGCTTATCTCCTCAGATATAAACCAATAGTTTATAAACCAATGTGAAATGCTGGGTCTGAGACCCATTTGGAATTCACATTATTTATTGGTAAATGTAAATTTCAAGCAAGAAGAGACTTTCAAATCTGTAAATCTTCCTCATGGGGCTTATATTTGTGGCGTGTCTCCTAACTCCAAGAAGAGATTTAAAAATTATAGGAAGGATTATATATATATATATATATATATATATATATATATATATATATGTATGTATATGTATATATATATACACACACACACACACACACACACATATATATATATAGTAATAAACAATTTGTTGTTTACCATGAGGTGTCTTTAGTTTATAAAATGATTTGTAGTATTTTCAAATGTACTTTAATAACACTTTTGAATGAAATGCATGTAACAAAAGGTAGCAAGTTGTGAGAGACTCAAATGGAATCTACAACCCTCTGTCAAGGTCTTATTCTTTTTAGGAAGAAGGGGAAAATGTTATAAAAGATTGAATAGGCCTCAGGGAACTTTAACTTGCATGTCCAATACTCACTGACCTTGGCTGTTTTATGAGGGGTCACATTTTACTTTTGTACAGACAAACTGTTAAACAATATCTGCAATGCATTGGAAGAAAAAGCACTTTTTTTGCATTTATCATGCTCCTTCTACCCCCTGCTCAGTGATGTGTTCATTTCTTTTTTCAGCTTAGAGCAAGACAAAAGTTCAATGAGAAAATACGTCCATACTTCTTACCATGAATCAGAGATTTCATACAACAAAATTTCCCTAGCTGGAAATCTTAACTCATTCTTCAACCTACAAAAAAAAAAGGCTTTACAACACTTTAACACATCATTTTTAGATTTGTTTTTTATTTAACCGCTTGTAGTGAAAATAAAATAATCCTGAGTAGCGAGTCTTCTGTGTTTTATTAATACTAAACCATTCCACAGTGGAGTTTTCCTTTGTTCAGTGGGTCACTTTTATTCTCATTATCCCACCCTTTTCACCCTGTGTATACAGTGATTTTTTTTCACTTGTGTCTCTGGTTCCAACGTTTAGTTTTGTAATAGAGAGATGTACAAACACATGGTGTTCTCAAGTAACCAGTGCGATTTTCACTTGGGATAATGCAAATTCAATAACACTTTAAAAGCATTTCTTAGGAACTGAAGGATAAAAGTAAAGGGATCCAATCACATTAAATGTGCATAGTAGTCTCTGATATCATCAAATCTTAATGAAGGAAGGGATAGCTAAAGAGTTTAGACTCTATTAAAATTTTGGTGGGAGAAAGTTTGTCTCGCTTTTATTTGCAAAGACCACAGTTAGCGATGCCAGGAAGCTGCAAGAATAATTGTATATTTCTAAAGGCAAAATGTAGCTTTTGATATGCTGCCAATTGAATTCTATGTTAATCCTGTGATAAGTCACAGAGTCAGAATAACCCTGACCTCAATTTATTTCCCTTGTGCATTCCTGTAATGACTTTTCAGTCCTTGGCATTTCTTGAATTTTCAGTTATATGGTGACAATAGTTTGTTTTTGCAAAGTATTTTTTAAAGAAGATTTATATATATATGTCTTCATAACATTGTATAAACCAATCCTTACTGAAATTTAAAATGGTACTAAGATTGATAAAAGACTGAGTTATTGTTTGCTTCTGCTCATTACTCACCTGTATTTTCCTGACCTTTTGTACAGTTATAGTGGAGTTTGCCAATCCTGTTACTGTGTTGATTGAATGAAATTTAAGTGATTTTCCTCCAAAACTAGGATAAAACTTTAAATTTATTTAACACATGCTTCTTTAAAAATATATGATGTGTGCTACCATAATTTTCATTTCTGTGCCTTCACTAATATCCTGTGAACAGTTTTACTTAACACACATCCATTCCTTCTGTCCCTCTGGCTGGCATAAGAGTGACAAAGATAGGGAAACTTGAGGGATGAGATGAGTGTTGATTTATTTCTCAATATCACAATGACAGGACTGTTGACTTCTCTTGCTTATAGTGCCATTTTCAGCATTGCATTTAACTGTTATGTCTTACTAACTTGTTAGTTTAACATAATAAACATTTATTGAACATGTACTAAATGACAAGTTGCTATGCCTAGGAAATAGCAAGTTCAGAAGTTCATGCTTCATCTCGCAACCCCACTTCTGGGTATATATCCAAAGGAAATGGAAATAGGATCTCAAAGCAATATATGCACTCCCATGTGTATTATTAACAAACCTAAGAGTCCATCTATGAATGAATGGATAAAGAGGATATGAGGTATATCTCTACTATATCTATCATCTATCTGGCTATCTATCTATATAATCTATCCAGGGAAAGGAAATTCAGACATTTGTGACAACATGAATGGACTCCAGTGGCATTATGCTAAGTGACATAAGTCAGACAAAGACACATACTCTATGATATCTCTTACATATGGAATCTAAAAAGCCAAATTCATAGAAACAGAGAATAAAGTGGTAGTTACCAGGGACTAGGGGTGAAGGAAATGGGCGATGTTGGTCAAAAGGTATAAACTTCCAGTTATAAGATGAATAAGTTATGGAGATCTAATGTATAGCATGGTAATTATAGTTAATATACTATACTATGAATTTAAAAGTTGCTGAGAAAATACATCTCAAATGTTCTCATTATAAAAAAAGAAATTAAAATTATGTGATATGAGAGCTGTCTTAAATAATACTATGGTGGTAATTATCTGGCAATATACAGGTGACCCTTGACCAACAAAGGTTTGAACTGTGTGAGTGCACTTATATATTGATTATTTATTCAATCCATATACAGCCAAACTCCTATATTCCCACGTTTCTGCATCATAGATTCAACCAGCAGCAGATTGAAACAGTTTTTTTGATCCACAGTTGGGAATCCAAGGGTGTGGAGGGTACCATATGCATTGTTCTACACCATTTTAAATAAGGGACTAGCACATCTATGAATATTAGTATCTGTGGGGGAGCCAAAATTATATGCACATTTTTTACTGTACTGGGTACACTGTGTAACTGTACCAACACATTGTATACCTTAAACTTATGCATTTGTTATATCACTTATATCTCTATAAAGATGGGGGTGGTGCAGATCTAGGGGAGGAGACAAACTCAGACATAAATATTCTGATTCAGCAGATATATATCACAAAATTCTATGGCAGTGTTCAATAGAAAGAACTTAATTTTATCTGGAAGGTTCTGAAAAGGCTTCATAAAGAGAGGGAGGTTTGAAGCGCTCCATATTCTTTACCCTGCTTGTTATGTCATGCAAATTAAGAGGGCCACTGATTGCCATGCTGACTTGTCCTTTCACTGGACAATGGTGTATTCCAGAGCCAAGTGCCACCCTTTCAGGAGTGGTGTGGAATGGGGACTGGACTCCTAGGGACGATGAGTATTACTTAAGCCTATCAAGTGTACTTCCTCCAGAATATAAGCCTGATAGAATTGAGATAGTTGAATTGCAAATAATGAAAGGAGTTTGAGATATCGATTTAGGAAAAAAAGAATGCACCCCTAGCCAGTTTGGCTCAGTGGATAGAGCGTCAGTTTGTGGACTGAAGGGTCCCGGGTTCAATTCTGGTCAAGGGCACATGCCCAGGTTGCAGGCTCCATCCCCAGTAGGGGGTGTGCAGGAGGCAGTCAATCAATGATTCTTTCTCATCATTGATATTTCTCTCTCTCTCTCCCTTCCTCTCTGAAATCACTAAAAATATATTTTAAAAATGCAATGAAAAATGGATAGCAAAACTATTCCTCAGAACTGCCTTGCTTATTCCATAACATGAAGGGGACTTAAGCCTCTGCTATTTGCCATCAAAAGGCATGAACTCAATCTGGTATTATATGTGTGATTTATCTTTAGTAGATTAATTTGCAAGACACCATTCTAAGAGCCTATGGCTCCAGTAAGAGTATTTTAGGAAAGCATCATCAGTCAACACGTGGAAGTCATATTTAGACAAAGGGTTCATTGTAGAGTGAGGTGATGAAGAAAATGGAAAGGTGGGTTGGAGCAATACTATGGAAGTGTTTCATGAAATGTGTTCTTTATTCAATAGGTAATCACTTAATGTTTATTTAAGGCCTGTGAAGAAATAGAAGTAGTGACACAGAGGATATAGATTTTGGTTTGCCTGGCAAAGGCCAGCTTTATGCTATAGTTCAAGGAAAGGTATTCTAACTAGACTGACCATATAATTAATCCTACAAGCTGGAATACTCTGGGGTGGCCTCTTTCATTCTCAAAAATATTCCAGTTTGTAGGATCAATTATATGGTCAGTCTAGTTAGAATACTTCTCCTTGGGAGGCTATTCATTATTTCTTTACATTTGCCTGTGGATTATTTTAAAGTTCCTGTAGTTAGTTTTTTTATGAAACACCATGCAAGTTGGAATCAATATGAACAGGCAGATTTCTGAACTTCTTGCTGTTCCTTTGGTTCCAACTCCTTTGATGCACTTACTGAAAATGCTTAATTTCAAAGCACATGCTGGGACTCCTAGGCAGTGTCTCAGCATAGTAATTAGTCAAATTTGGACAATAAATGGCCTCATTAGTTACTCCTTTAAGCATTTGCAATACAAATATCTATTTGTAGAATAGATTTTTTCAGCTGCTAATAAATTTGTAGATGATAAAAGAGAGCTGTATTTTTGTTAACAATTAGCTTTTGTTGCCCTGAAATAAATACACTGAAGTGTTGGTGGCCTGAGGCTGAAAGGCAACAGCCTTCGATATCCTATGGATTGCAAAGCAGGTAGCACAGTCATTCCTCCCACTGTACAACTTCCCAGAATAGTGGGAGGCATTCTTTTGTTATGCAAATGCTCCATTTAAAGATAACATGTGTACAAAGGAAAGGAATGGAAGGTCATTTCTAAGACTGGACAGATGGATGAAAAATTCCACAGGGTGCTTTGCCAAGCACCTGACATTATCTGGATGACAGCTGATGATTAGAATCCCAAAGAACAATTTGTATTATCACAGGTGACGGTGTGACTAATTGAGGGGTTGCTTATTATGGAATTGGTCCGTTTCTGTTCGCCTGTACTCAGGGTCCAAGGGCTTCAGAAAATGAACACACAGCATACAGTGCTTTTTTAGGGGAACTAAATGAGGGCTGGAGGAAGAGGGGAGGAAGTCTTGCTGAGGGTGTAAAGACTCACAGCAGGCTTTAGATCTGTGCTGCTGAGATGCTGCTCGCAGCACAGTTTCACAGATGCAGAGGAAATAGATAGCATACCTGAAGACAAACTTTTGTCATTTTCGAACAGCACTGGACCACAGCTTCGTTTTGGGAAGTATGAGAAATCCGATGGATTGGGGCCTCATTAGGATATGTATCATTGTTTTCTAGAGAACAGCATGCCACCAGGCATCTTGGCTGGAGATGACACCAGTGCAGACTTCTCAGTATCTGTGCCTCAATCAGAATTTTCAGAGGTTTCACATCTTTCAAAGGGGTTTGCCAAAGGCTTCCCCGAGCTGTTCGTGCTGCAGCTTTGTCTCGCCTCTATGCCTTATTGAATCTATTAGAAGACAAACACATCTCTGAGTCATCAGACTTCTTGCTGACAACACCTGTCAGTCTGTCACTCCACTTCAGAGAGAGAAAGACTGCAGGGTGTCATTTGGCAGAATTAGAAATAAAATGGGAAGAAATATATCTGAGACCATCATTCTCATGAAAGGAATGATACAACTATTATTATTTAAAAATAAATTCAATGAACTACTTTAGGAATTAAAGATTGGAATGATTTTTACCCTGGATACTGATCAGTGATGTTGCAAATCATGTTGGGTTTTCAAATATAGTCAAGAAACTTAAAAAGTCTTAAATGGTTTGGATCAATAACTGAGTATTCTTTTTCAAAATCCATATATATTAAAGGGCAAACATTCTCATAGAAATTTTTTGTAGAGTTGGAATATCAAATACTTAATTGTGAAAATAAGTTTTAGAAAAGTAAGTCACCTTTAGAAAAGTTATGAGAATTTATCTTATATAGCAATTTAAAACTTACTAAGTAATAGATATGACCAAGAGTAAAAACAGTGTTTTTAGAAATTCCTACTATTGGTTATTTGTTTATTGGTTTATCTTTTATTTAGTCAGTAAATAGTAACATCAGTCATAATATAGCATATTTTACAATATTATCTATAAATGTGAAAGAAATTGCTTAAACACATGTAGTTGAGTTTCTAGTGATTGTTTTATAGCCATTTTTCTTAAAACCGAACTATCACATAATCAGTAAGCTTTAACATCAATACACACAAACACACACACATCCACACAGATATTTTAAGCTTTTGTGTTTAATTCTTGTTATTTTTTCTCTTTTTTTTGTATAGTTTACTTTGCATTTTAGGAATCTATTTTAGGTAGGAGAAATTAAATAGGAAATATTAATTTGTCCACATATGACACATATTTTCCACCTATGAATCATGGAGGGGTGAGTGGACCACAATGGGGTTCTCCAGTTGTACCTGGGACAAAGATCTTTTTATTTTCTAGTTTTTTGTGGGTTGGGTTGTTTTTTTTTGTTTTGTTTTGTTTTGTTTTGTTTTGGTCAGTTTTCTTGAGGCTGAAAGGTCAACCATAACTTCCACAAAGAAAAAAATATAAATGAATGAAAATGAAATGAAAACAACCTGTGCAATATGGTCTTTTTTGAAATGACCTTTAGAAAGTAATTTTCATGGAACTGTCCCTATTAGCTATGGTTTTATTATTTATTATTAATATTATTCTTGACTTCAAAGTGGATGAAATATCTTTGTTAGACATGTAGACATCCTAAGAAAATTATTCCCCTAAATTTTATTATTTTCAGCATCAGAAAATAATGGCTAAATTGCATCAAATTAAGTATTTATGACTTTTTTTTAACACAAATGACTTAATTTTATCTAAGTTTATATATGAATATGTTCTGCAGTTTGTTATGCTTTTTAAAAATATATATTTTTACTGATTTCAGAGAGGAAGGGAAAGGGAGAGAGAGATAGAAACATCAATGATGAGAGAGAATCATTGATCAGTTGCCTCCTGCATGCCCCCTACTGGGGATCGAGCCCATAACCTGGGCATGCGCCCTGACCAGGAATTGAACCCTGACCTCCTCCTGGTTCACAGGTTGATGTTTAACCACTGAGCAACCCTGGCCACCCTCATGTGGTTTTTTTAATGTTTATGTATATATGTGTAGATATCTACCTATATGTCTGTGTCTATAACTCCTTTCAATATGTTTTTTGTTTTTGTTGTTAAGGAACTTTCTGCAAAATGATAATTATCATAATGACAATAAGTAATTTTTAAATTCATAAAAGGCATGAAATTTCCTAATGCTGCTCAATGTTATAGCTCCTTCATTAAAATTATTCTTGTCAAAATAAATGCCTTTCTTTATTTTCTGAGGAAATGTTTCTAAGTCTAAAGTTGCCTATTTCCTCTCAAAGTCCATCTTTAATGTCATTCTTCAAAATAAAGCCATTACCATATTACCTTAATCTAAAATAACTTTCAACAAGAAATGGCATAATTGAAAAAGAAGAAAAAAATAAAATTTCTCCTCAATAAGTTCTAAATCAGTGAAGCAGAAATCAGAATCATTGGAAAAGGGACCCAAGAGCTTGTCTTTAAAAATATTTCAGCTGAGCCCAGCCAGTGTAGCTCAGTGGTTGAACTTCAACCTGTAAACCAGAAGATCATGGCTCAATTCCAGGTCAGGGCACATGTCCAGATTGTGAGTTCCATCTCCAGTGGGGGATGTGCAGGAGACAGCAGATCAATGATTCTCTCTCATCATGGATATTTCTATCTCTTTCCCTCCTCTCCCTTCCTCTCTGAAAGCAATAAAGATATATTTAAAAAGACTTTCAGCTGATTCTAATGTATACTAGTATTTGACATTCACTGGTCTAAAGCATGTTGCTTTTTTATTTTTAATTTAAACCTCACATTAAAGGTGCTTTTTGAAGGTAGCTAGTTCATTTCATCTGAATATTTTTCTCCTTTGGTTTTTGATTACTCACTGTGTTCTATCTCAATAATAGCAGGGTTTGGTTTCATTTTTCTTTTCTATGACTAGTTTCCTAAAGCTGCTTTTTCTGAAAAAGAGTCATTTTGCTTAAGTTCCTACAGGCACTCTTTTCTAGAGCAACATTTTTAAAAATTATTTCTCTTTTTTTAGCTTCTATCTAGAGATTACTTCTAGATTTTTCACTACTCTATATTTGTGCATATATGGCAATTGAAGGTGAAGGTGGGTAGATGTCTTAATGTGATGCAGGTGCTTCAAGGTATCATTACATTAAACCACAGGTACCTGTCAATGATCCGTATCACCTCATCTTCTCCCTGACATTGTAAAAGGTCTTACACACATTTATCACCATTATTTGCAGAAAATTTTTATGGGGTTCTTTGTACATGATGAGGTACATTTCCAGTAACATCTTGCAAAATATACATTTAACAATACCAAGATTGTGAAAATTTGAAGTCTACTATCTGACATACAAACTTGGAAGTACCACAATTTTGACCAATCATCAGCTTTCACACAAACATTTTGCCCAAGAAGAAGTTTAGTTAGCTTGTTGGAAAACCATAAAAGTGTGCCCTACCTAAATAATTATTGTTATTGCAAAATACTATTTTTTTTTTCTTTAGGAGATACGTTTTAGAAGTATTTTTTGATGACTAGGACCATTATGTTTAATGCTTGATATAAAATGAACATAACATGTAGACTCTGATTATTCCCTATCATTTTAGCTATATAGTAGTATAAATATCTAAAGTAGACTTGAATTTTTAGTCTTCCTTCTTCAGTCAGTTTGGTCATGTGATTCACTCACTGTGCAGCTGACAAGTTGGCATGGGATTGATGTTAACATTGCGAAGTTAAAATAATTTAAAATAAGAGATCTGGGAGACATTTGACATCAAACATGGAGAAAATGGTTGAAAATGTGGTAAGAAAGATGTATTCATTTTTTATTTGCTGAGAAATTTTATCTTAATTTTTGGCAAATGATAAGCTAATTTCTTGTGATTCTAATGACCTTAGACATATTATAAGTCCACCATTAAGAATGAACTTCATAAAAAAGGATTCTGTCTTAATAAAAAATCTGAGGGCCAAGAATATATATATATATATATATATATATATATATATATATATATATTCTCCAGAGTAAGAAGCAGAAAAGTGATGAGACTGTCAGAGAAAATATATGAAGTAAAATTGACTTTCATATAGAACTTTGGAGGAAGACTAAACAATAAGAAAGGAGAAGTTAGTGACTGTGTTTCAGTTCAAATAGCATCAGTAAAACAGAACTCCAATTATGAGATCTATTTGTAAGAAAAAGATTTATTTCCCCCCCAAAAAAAAATTACAGACCATCTAGTGGGACCTCACATGGAGGCCATTTGACAGATGGTCAAAGGAAAACGCAGGCATCTGTCTATCATATTTATCAATTCTGACACCTAATTAAAATTCAGAGACATGATTCATACTTTCAAAAGGAAAAATTGCAAGGCATATGCACTCTAATAGCTACCAGACCTGGCTTTAAAACTCTTTTCTTCAAACTGCCATAACCTGAGAATTATCTTTGGACTGAGAGCAACTGTTCTTGCTGCAGAAATGCATCAGATCAATTTCAGTAGAAATAGATTAAAATATTTATTTAGAAATCTATTAAGCCTAGGTGTTTACAAGTATCAGACAGAAGTTCTGGCCAATTACTTTCAGTAGTTTAATGGAAGGAGCCATTGTAAAGGGAATTTATTTTTAATATTGAACTTAATGTAAATCAGGTAATGACATTTTACAAACCTCTGTGTACCTTGCACTTCATCAGACATTGTATAGTACTAGAGGCTCAGTGCATGACATTCGTGCACTGGAGAGGGGGGGTCCTCAGCTTGGCCTGCGGCCTCTAAGCCGGCAGGTAGACATCCCCTGAGGGGTACTTAGCGCTGCTACAGAGGCAGGAGAGGCTCCCACTACTGCCGCTGCACTTTCCAGCCATGAGCCCGGCTTTTGGCTGAGTGGCACTCCCCTGGTGGATAGGGGAACACACTGACCACCAGAGGGCAGCTCCTGCATTGAGCATCTGCCCCCTGGTGGTGAGTGTGCTTCATAGTGACCAATCATTCCTCCCTTTTGGTAGATTTGCATATTTAGCCTTTTATTATATAGGACTAGAGGCCCAGTGCATGAAAATTCATGCACTGGAGAGGGAGGTCCCTCAGCCCAGCCTGCCCCCTCTCACAGTCTGGGAGCCCTCAAGGGCGGGAGGTGACCTGGTGATCAGGGGAAGGCGATGCCCTCATCACACCTCTGCTGCTGCCACTGCCAGCAGCACAAGCCTCGGTTGGCCCTGGGCAGCTGGGCAACCACCATCTGAGGCTTGCCTGCGCCTCAGGCCAGCCCTGGGTGGCTGGGGGGCTCAGGGGACTGGAGGACTCTGGAGGCAGGTGCTGGGGGTGGGCCCAGCCATGCCGCGTGCCTGCCACCCCAGCAGGGCTGAGGGGACTGGGCACCGCCATCTTGTGGCTGTGGGTGCTGCCATCTTTGAGGGCGTGGCAGTCAATTAGCATATTTCATCCTTATTAGCTGTGGGGGCTGCCATCTTTGTGAGGGCATGATGGTCAATTAGCATATTCCCTCTTTATTAGATAGGATAGCTTTGGAGAGCAAGTAGTGAAGGGGGGGGGGCATCTGCTCTTGAGGGTGCAGAAAAAAGTAAAGACAATGACATCATTCTGATAGTACCAATCTTCCTGATGTAAGGTAAACTTAGAATCATTATTAGACCCCTACTATATAAAGAATAATATAATTTGCAATGAGGAAACATCATAAGGAAAAACAAAATAAACCACAGTGTGTGTTCTAGAGAAGATTGATGCTAGAAAGTCTTTACCAACTCAAAATTCCTCTTTGTTACATATACCCCACTATTTCTGACCTTTGGCCTTAGCACGTGAAGTGACTTCTGCCCTTATTGACCTGGCACCAGCCCCTTTCCAACAGGGTAGCCCTTCCTTATCCCCATGACTTAGCTCATGAGAGTCCTAGGGGATCCCACTTTCATATCCCATTCCCTCGCCTCAGTCAGGCTGGAGACACCACTCTGTTTTTCTGCCCCTGGTGTCTCCTGCCTTATACCGTAAACAACCTGGAAGCAGAGCTATTGCTTCCTCACCTTTCTCTCTTCAGCATCGAGCCCAGCTGCCAGGCCTGGCCAAACAGTGCCCACGGGAGGAGGCAGTGAAGGAGCGGCTGGAGGGCGTTGACCTGGCCTGTACTCTGGGAATGCAACACCATCCATTCGTCCAGGTCAGAGAGGAGTTTACAATGACTGAGGGAACTTCGGAGTGCATGTCACACTTCTGTACAATACACAAGTCTTTCTAGTCCAGGTTTTATTTTGTTGTTTTTCTTTAAATTCATTTTGTTTTGACAATTTGATTGAGAAGAGGAGGAGGGCAGATGTAGGTGATGGTGTCAGAAGAAGCTGCCATTTCCCTTCACAGAATTGTATCTGGAGGCAAGGCAAGCAACAAGTACACCTTTTCTCTCATTTTTCAAGTGTATGGTTGTGTTTTTATCTTTTTGTATCAGGAGCTTCAGAAGGGCAGACATTTTCCCTTGCAGTAGTTGGGGTCAGAGTGAAGAGGGATTGAAAACCAGTTAATAACAGTATGTAAAAATAGGCCTGTTGGAAATGGCGTTCATTTTTTGTTTCTTTACCTTATGACCCTCGGCATAACCAGACATTCAATATGTTATATTGTCAGTGGTTTTGAAAAGAATTGAATTTCTACCTTGTACAAATCGCCTCTAAAATATAGTTGAGTGTGTGTGTGTGTGTGTGTGTGTGTGTGTGTGTGTAAGTACACAGAGGAGAGAGTGAGAGTAAGAGAAGGCTTTTCCTCACTTTTTAAAATAGGGAAATCTGGCTATAAAAAAATCAATTTTGTCTTTAGTGGCTCTATAGATTTGAATGCTGTCCAAAGTGTCATGTACCCTGATGCAACTGATGAATCCAAAGAAAAGTGAGGGAAAAAGAAAAAGGAGAGTGGTTGATGGTAATAAAGAGACATGCTTTTTGTTTATCAAAATATCAAGATGCCACCAGACTTCATTGTGGATTTCAGTGAGCTCAAGTCAAACAGTGTCTTGAAGTGGATATGACCCTCAGACTCTGGCCTCATCCACTGCTCTATGTGCAGTCTTAACAAGTTGCATGTCTCCTGGAGGACCACACTGCAGTGCCTGTGTGTCTGCACGTAAATCTTAAATGGATTTTTTTTAACTTTTAAAAGACTGGTAGACCATGGATCTTATAGTTGTGAGATAATGCACTTCATCTCCACTCTCACCTCTCACGGTGTCCCTCCCCCAAAGGAGAGAAACAGAAAGGTGTGGACGCATGAAGGGGAAACGGGAAAAGGGTAAGGGGCTTGTCTTTTAGAAGATGAGAATGTTCCCACCACTGCCTTGGGAGCCTTGCACATCACTAATATTTATGCCACTCCAGCCACAGTCTCTACTGTAACCATTGGACTATGTGAGAGAAAACAGCCAAACCCAGTAGAAAACCATTTTGCAATGGAACAAAGTAATATTGAGAGACTCTGGGCCAGCTGTTGCCACTAAACTTTACTCATGGGTTGAGACTCTAAGATGTTTAGCAGGAGGACCTCATATAGCATTCCACTTAATGAATTTGTTGGAAGAATATTGAACAAAATCCACTATGAGTATTTCTATTCTATTAATTAACTTAAACATATGCCATATAAACATATTGTGTTTATTGAAATGCTACAGTGCTTTTAAACGAAGTAATATTTTCATGGTCATTAAATTAAGAAAAAAAATTTGTGTGTGCCATAGTTGTTCCAAGTTGTCTTGAGAGTGTGGTTTTAGCAGATGTAAAAATTAAAAATAAAGCTACATGCCACATCCAACGCAAATTAGATTCTTAATTTTGGAAAATTTGCTTTACCGTGCTGAGCTTCAGTTTTTGTGAAGATTCAATTAGATCATTTAAAACAAACAAACAGCCAAATGGTAGACATAAACTAAATACTTAATAAAAAAGAATTAATTATAAAAATTAAAGTTACCTGATAAACCTATAAACAAAAGGATAAAATTAGATACCATATCATTACTATTTTAGAAGAGATTAATACTAGTAATAATCCCCATGAGTCTTATCCTGTACTCTAACAACTCCCAATGCCAAGTGCAGAATTAGCTGTAAGGCCAGACTATTTAGAAACGCAGCAAGTATTGTTATTTTGTCATGTACCAAAAATGACCAAAAAAGTCAAGAATATATATTTCTCTATATGATGGCTCCTTTTCATGGTCTTCCTAAGGACACTGTTATCAACAAAATAAATGCTATTTCAAGGAGTTTAAATGTTATAAAATTCGAGTAGGAAAATAAAGACTGAGACAGCATATTGTTGAGTGGAAGAATCTTATACATATTCATCCTCTATGGGATTTTTTTCAAGAGTAAAAAGAATTATTTAACTGATCCCTTGAATTATTTTAGCCTTATTTTGGACACCAATCTGCTCTCAGTTATCTTTGAATCTCTCAGGTCCATCGCCCCCAAATCAGGATCTCCTGGAATTCTGTTTGAATTCACCTTTAGACTAGTGTGTCTAGTTTAGTAACTGTTTGTTTGTTTTTTTCATCATGGTTAAGGTTATATGGGAGATATATTTTCTCATTCCAGATGGTTGACTGTGTTTTGCGTTATGATTTCATGGCTTATGTTACTTGATGCACTTTAAAAATGCAGTCTAGATTCTTCATTAAAAAAATTTCCACCTATAGATTACTAATGTAAGTAATTCTAAGTCGAAGACTACCCGACCCTGTGTGCTAACTGTTAGCATCGTGACGCTGTCAGTATGAAAAGTACGATAAAACCTTTTGCCAGTCCCCTGAGACAGCTCTTGGAAGCTGTCAGGCTGGATGCAGGAAACCGTTTTGTTTGCTGCACAGAATTCCTGCGATCGCTGACTGCACGCGGCAGTGGAGTGCGTGCTGGCATTGGCCTTCCCTCCTGGGTGCAATGCTTGGAACGTTGCTGCCATTGAAATGCTTGAAATAGAATGGATCAGTTCCAAGTGGCATGATTGGTACAGGCCGAGCAACTTTATTAGAGGGACTGAGGTTTGCCCTTGGTCCTGAAAGAACTAAAGAACTATTACGTAAGTCTTAAACCATCTTTATTGTTGTATGAGGGAATGAGGTCGTTTGCATCCATTTTATGCTGATAGTCCTGCAATAAGGGGAGGCAGGATGCAGCAGCATGCATGCAGAGTGCATGTTTTAAGCTCCCCAAATAAAGCTCAGCATGACATTGCTAACAACATAAAACAAAGCTGGGTATATATTTATACTAGTAGGTTCAGGTGTAAGCAATTTCATATTGAGAGTTTTATATGCATTTGATATATTTCTGTTAGATGAAAATGTTCATGTATCTTGCTAATGATTTTTAAAAGTCCATATTGAGATGCTTTCCTTTGGCACAAGATGGCACTTTAACTTCAGAGATCCCATGTAATTTCCACGAGCTTTCTCCTTGCAAAAAGAAAACAAGCAGTAGTCCCCCCTTTGAAAGCAGACACCAGTTAGAAACAGGGGAAGAAAAGCAGAGAATAGTTTTGCAATAGAGACAGTGTCTGCAATATAATGTGAGAGAGGGTGGGCAGGGCAGGGCAGGGAAGGGCAACAGATGCAAGAATCTTTTATTTAATGAGTTTGAAATTTGAAGGATAAGTTAATGTATTTCACATGGGAACAAAGAACACTTCCAGAAATATTATTTTTCATTTTAAACCTTATATAGTCCCTCATCAATATAACTTTCTTGAAACATGACTAAGATACTCTATTGAGAATCACCAATTCCATTCATTCTGTTTGTATTATGTTACTTGATGAGGTACTTTCAGTCATACCGCCACCACTGCTGTTGCTGTTCTTGGGTGTGCATGTGTGTGTTTTCTTTCCTGCAAGGAGTGACAATTCATGTCTCTAGTTGATTCCTCTGGGAGGTGATTGTTCTCGTTTACGTGCATGGTGATGTTTCTGTATCAGTGCACCCTACCACTAGGCACCTCCATTGTCTAGTACTATTTAAGCATCCTCTTTGGAAGGAGCATACAGTGGTGCTGAGTTTAAGGTGCATGAGCTAGTCAGAGTCCCTCTTGCCCTTCTCACTTTCATAAATGAAAGCATTGTGAGCTCATGGCCTTCTTTGTTCCTCATTTTATTGGATGGTTTTAGATAGGATACTTAAAATCTTTGGGATAAATGTGTCCTATTGCTGTCCCCAGTAATATCCATTATAAATTATCCACTATAACAAAAGGAAATGGTAGAACAACAAAAAAAAAAGGCTAAGAACCTAGCATAATTGGATTTTTATAAAATATACTAGAGGCCCGGAGCACGAAAGTCATTCATGGTGGGGAGGGGGTGCCCCTCATTCGGGCCTGTTGCACCCTCTCTAATCTGGTACCTCTTGGGGGATGTCCGACTGCCAGTTTAGGCCTGATTCCTGCAGGATTGGGCCTAAACCAGCAGTCAGACATCCCTCTCACAATCCAGGACCACTGGATCCTAACCACTCACCTGCCTAATGCCCCCAACTGCCCTCCCCTGCCAGCCTGGGCGCCCCCATGGCCCTCCCCTGTCAGCCTGGTCACCCTCAATGGCCCTCCCCTGCTGGCCTGGTTGCCCCCAGTGGCCCTCCCCTGCCAGCCTAGTCACCCCCCAAAAACCTCCCCTGCAGGCCTGGTCACCCCCAACTGCCTTCCCTTGCAGGCCTGGTCACCCCCAATTGCCTTCCCCTGCCGGCCTGATCTTGCCCCCATCTGCCCTCCCCTGCCAGCCTGCTCACTCCCAACTGCCCTCCCCTGCCGGCCTGATTGCCCCTAACCCCCTGCCAGCCTGATCTCGCCCCTAAATGCTCTCCGCTGCCAGCCTGATCTCGCCTCTAACTGCCTCTTCCTTGGCCCCCACCACCAAGATTTTGTCTGGAAGGAAGTCAGATGTTCAGAAGATGGCCAGTTGACCCAGTCTAATTAGCATATTACCCTTTTATTGGTATAGATGTATATTTTGCTTCATTGCTTTTAAGAATCACAAGAAACAAAATTATAGTAATTATTTAAGGACATGTAATAATCACAATGAAAATAACAGCCTTTCATTTATAGAGTACATAGAGGTGTAATGAGCATTTTCATATGTATCTTTTCTTTTTTTAAAACTTTAAACCTACAGTTATCAGTCCTTAATTGGAACAACTAACTTCACTCTTATCAATTTAAGCACTTAGTGGTTTTTGTCATATCTCATGGAGCCTGCAATGGCCGGAGAAGTCAGGCGTGGATGTTACAGTCAGGACAGCGTAGTCAGCAAAGCTGCCACCCACACTGCAGGCCTGTTGGCAGCTGCTGCTCAGGACTGACCACTCTGTGTACATGGGCTACTCCAGAAGGGCAGATGTCTTTGCCTTCTGCTTGCAGATAATCCTCCCATATCCACATTTAAGGAAGTCAAATAACTTTGCTAACACTTAAACCATAGGACTGCTAAAAGAGAATCTGGGAAACATATTTTTTTTTTCTTATTTTTCTGCCTTGGCTAAGTGGGTGCAGAATATATGAAGTGTGACATTATAGAGAGATGGCTTCAATGGTTTGGGTAATATGTGAACTCTAGGTGGTTTTAAAAAAAACTTTATTATTCTGTTGTTTCAGATGAAAATAATTGAAACTTAGAAATTTTGAAGTCCCATTCCTTTGAAGAACACCAGATCTGCTCTGCAATTGTTAATATATGCAAAATTATAATACTTTAATATTTAAATTCTTTGTATTGTTAAGACCTCTTGGGAAATCTCAGTCCTAACTGAGCTTATTTCTATGTATTAGAAACATTCATTTTAAAATGTGAGACCTCAGTTTCATTTTAGTAGAGATATGCTCATTATGTATCTATCCCTAAGGCTAAAAGAATTTCTGGCACAAAGGCAAAATCAGTTGCCTCTAGCACAGGCAAAAGATAATAATAATTGTAAAAAAATCAAACTTCTTGTGGAAATGATGGCCCTCGTGTTTCAGAAGGGATTTTTATTTTAGGAAAATAATTATTTGATGATATATTTTGTATAGAGAAAAAAACAATAGCCTCAAGTATGAGAAATTTATAATTCAAACACTCTCCAGTGCTACTTTTGGTTAATTATATCCAAATCTTAAACTGTTGCTATCTCTTTTCACTAATTTTTTAAATTCTTTTTTCTTAAAGATATGTTTTTTATTGATTTCAGAGAGAAGAAGGGAGAGGGAGAGACAGAAACATCAATAATGAGAAAATTATCCATCGTCTGTCTCCTGCACCCCCCTACTAGGGATCGAGCACAAAACCCAGGCATGTGCCCTAAGAATCTAACTGTGACCTCCTGGTTCATAGGTCAATGCTCAACAACTGAACCACACCAGCTGGGCTTTTTTCACTGTCTTTTCTACCTCTGTACAAGGATACTCACTCTTCCCCTCCCTTTCTGGGCTTTGTCTGTGAAGTCCTGTGCTTTCTATTGCATTACTTTTCTCTGTCCCCAGAGGTGGTTTCTATAATTAGGATAAGGAGCAGCCTGGAAGTTACCCCTTTGATATGGCCAGGCCTCATTAAAACTAAAGTTTTAGAAATGTGTGGCAATATCTTTTGTAGACACTTCTATATCTGCTTATTTCTTAAATACTGGATTTTTCTCACTGGCAATAGCCTAATGCAATACATTTATGAAAAATGGAAATGTTCTGATTCATGAAGCGGAGAGGATGTGGGAGTAGCTCAGAATGGGTAAAAAAACCTCAAGGACTGGAGGTTTTTATATACAGTCTCTATCCACATGGCAGCGACAATGACAATTGGTAGTGCCAGCTTCCTATCACTCAAGTAACTTGTCCTAGAATGTCTTACTCCTAGTAAGCAGTTTGCCAACCTCAGAACACCATGGAATTGAGCATATTTGGGTTACTTGTCAATGGACCCATAGCAATTACAGTATCAGCAGTCCGGGGCACTAGAGTATTTTTGAGGACTATGTTAGATGACCATCCCTAGGGAAATGAAGACTATGGCTGACAACCTCACATGAGAAAGGGAGAAAGTCTCCCTAAAGGAAAAGGCCACTGTTCAGAACACAAACAGAATGAGACCACATGAAGTTACCCAACATTATGCCCTACACTGTCTTCTCCTTATAAAGATGGATGAGTCTTCTCCTGCTCTAAGTACATGGTTCAATATCTCCAGGGCCTCTGTCACCTCAGCAAGTAGTTTAACTTTTTCCCATAGATTTGGGAGAAGAGTTTATAAAGAACCAATAGGAGCCACCTGGGATACAGTGATTGAATAACCACTAGATGAAAGAAAACATCAGAAGTAGTGAGTATTAATATTCCTACTACTGCTGCATTGCTTTAATTCTTAAGTCTCCATGAATTTAAGGTAAATTTAGGGATAGCCATTTTATTATTCCCTTTACCACAAACAAACATAGGATTATATCTGACTTCCTTCTTTATGCTCCCACAGCACTGTTTTGAAGATTACATCCAAGGAAAAATGGAGAAAACTTAAAGTTCTTAGGACTTGTTGTGATGTCTAGCCCCTTGCCCTCTCTACCTATATAAGGCTAATCAAATTAAGCAGTGCATAAAATTAAGGCCCAAAATAAAGTTTAAAAAACACACAAATTATTGCATTCTTCCCCCTTACCTGTAGTAGCATGGAATACTCTTATGAAATGTGTCTTATTAGGATTGTTGTCCTATAATGCAGAAATGGTGGAAAAAGATTTTCTGGGATGCCTAGATGTTATACGGCAACCATACAAATTATTTTACAAATATCTTAAGGAGCAGGGTCTGAATGGCATTCTGAAATCAATAGAAGACACCCATCAAGTCAGCATTAAGAGTTTTTATAGTCTTAGTGCTGATGTTTGACCTGGAGATTATAGGAACTCTCAGACTATGCAAGGAGTAAAGCTTCTGGATTTTACCTCTGGAATTTTTTTCAGAGGGGAAGAGTGAGGGAAAGAAGTCTAAAAATACCCTTCTCATACACATTTACTAGATCTTATTGGCACATCTTCACTTGTCTGCATCAGTGTTCAGCGGTTGGTCAATATTTTACAAATACAACTTGGATCATGATTGAGTATAAGTTATCTAATAATTTCTGTTCATAAGAGGAAACTCATACATGATGCACTCACAATAATCCATGAGACACAGCTTTTGGTTAAATATTTTTTTTGTGATCATTCCATTCCTTGTCAACCTGGTATATAACTTTGCAGTGACATTTCTAATACTTATATGTTCATTGCCTGTGCATCCTTATCTGCCACTAGATTATAATACACATTTTAAAAATAGTTTTATATTAGAAGGCAAATATGTGTTCAAAGTTTATATGAAAATAGTAGGTTCTGTTAGAAACTTAAGAGGGAGCTATTGTGCCTTGTCACTTATGACTTAGCATAATATCTACCCCATGGTAGCATTTTAATAAGTGTTCATTAAATTAAAAATGTATTTTTTATCAATAATAACATTATGAGCATACTGAGAGTCAACATAATGAATACTTGTGTCTCTTAGGCTGGAAAAATGTTACTTATTCAATCCTTAGATGAATTGAAGTGAAAATATCTGCAAGTGACTCAAAATTAGTTGTAATAAACATTAGGACTTTTCAAAAATAGTCTGGTTCTGCCTCTTCTACGCTCATGGTTGAAATGTACTTGCCCTGCCCCTTGGAGGGAAAGTCTCATGAGGGCATGAGACTTGTTTTGACAATAAATGATGAATGGAAGTGATTTGTGTCATTTCCAAGTAGTGGCACTAAGAGCTTGTACGTGATTTACCACATTGATTTCTAAGTTAAATGAACTTTTCTATAGAAACCATAAAAATGAGATAACCCATCACTAAGGAATATCATTAAACTAAAGATTCAATTATGAGTAAGACTTAGACAAAAAGACTTTTTAGACACAGTTGACATTTATGAAATTCGCAATCACAATCTGAAATTACAGATAGACTCTTTGTACTTAGACATGGGACTTAGCTGTATTTAAGGTCACAATAACTTCTTCTAGCTGTTAAGTATTATATTTACCTTTTTTAGACTAACCTAAAATTGTTGCCAGATTATAAATGACTACTTCATTATTTATAACTAGAGGCCCGTTGCACGAAGATTTATGCAAGCATAGGCCTTCCTTCCCCTGGCTTTGCTCCCGGCTGCCTGGGAGCCTGCAAGTCTTGGCTTCCAGCCAGAGCACTGCTCCTGTAGCCCCCCCCACCCCTGCCCTCCCCCTCATAGCAGGCATCCTGCCTGCCCAGCCGCTCCACACCTGCATATGCAAATTACCCCACCATCTTTGTGGGTTAATTTGCATACCCACTCCTGATTGGCTGATGGGTGTTGTGGAGGTATGGTCAATTTGCATATTTCTCTTTTATTATGTAGATATTTCCATTAGACATCATCTATAAGCTGTTGCAGTTACTCCTTATATTTACAGTTTTCTTTGAAAGAGTTTTCTGTCCTTTGTTTTGTGTTTGTTTCTTTTCACATAAGAGGGACTGGGAAAAACATCTCTTATTCAGGATTTTTCTTCAGTTCCGTAGCCTTCAACCTTCAATGAGAAATCAATTATCTGTATAATTTCAAGCATAGGCAATTTCTAGGGTATCTTTTTATGAAACTTTAACCTGATGACTCTTTACTTTTTAAAATAAGACATGTGTTGTCATAAATACATTCTTTCATGAAGAAGCTGGTGATGGTCAATCTACTTATTTTTAATTCCTATAGGGATATTTAAGAAAAGATTTTCATAAAACCTAATACCTTCCTTACTTACCTTCATGTGGATATAAAGAAAAACTCTTTTTTTAAAATATATTTTATTGAGTTTTTACAGAGAGGAAGGGAGAAGGATAGAGAGTTAGAAACATTGATGAGAGAGAAACATCAATTAGCTGCCTCCTGCACACCCCCTACTAGGTATGTGCCTGCAACCAAGGTACATGCCCTTGACCAGAATGGGACCCTTCAATCTGCAGGCTGATGCTCTATCCACTGAGCCAAACCAGTTAGGAGAAGAAAAACTCTTTGTGATCACAGAGATTGTTATAAACAAGTTCTGGTTCAATATGCAGTTATAACATTTGTTCTTCCAGTGTTAATTTTATGTCATGATTAGGCAAACCTAGAAGAATGCTCCAATCTATTTCTATGAACCAATCATATATATATATGATTAGCTTCTCTGTAGCAGATAAGAATTGTTTCTTTGCTTTTCCAAGGCTACTGGAGACAACTCCTGTTCCAATCGTGCCATTCACTTTACTTTCTGTCTCCCTAACAACAAAGGTAGAGACAGAGCCTGAAAGTTGGGGCAGAGTTTTAGCTGTTAGTTCATTTGAATGTTGATGTGATTATTAAGAATATAATGAAGAGATATTAGAGCAGAAGTATAAAATGCTGTAGAGAGTAATTAAAGACTGATCACCTTTAACAAGTTTTGTTGGAGAGTCCCCATAACTAGTCCGGATTTCGTGATTCAAGAGGAGGACTCATAGGACACAGCATGTAGTCATGGCCAACATTCAGGACAGTGAAAGGATAAAGCAACTTCAGCAAAGGGAAAAGGCACAAGGGCAAAGGGCATTGGGACCCAGGCACAAGGTTCCAAGCATCCTCTCCCAGTGGAACTGCACAAAATGTGCTTAATTCCTCTGACAACAAGTTGTGATAACATAAGTGAAGTGTCTTCTAACTGAGAAGCTCAATAGAGACTCCTTGCCTAAATTTTTTTGGGGTCATATAGGCACTTTTGGCCTATGATACAAGACTCCCAAAAGGAAAGTAAATATAAATATTAATCACACTTTTGTACTATTTACACAAAGTGAGGCACTCATCATATCAATGTAGGTGACTGTTCACCAGTCAAATTCCCAGGCATACACCAAGGGCCAGTCCCTGAAGCAGGCGTTTGGATGATAGTCATCTCAGGCCTGTTGTGTTAACTCTTTTCTACACACTCATTTTGTTCCTCTCCCCTACTTGAAATTCTCTTTATTTATTTCTTGTTGTGTTTGAGTCTATGTTTGTCCCAAATTATTATTTTCCTAATTAGCACCATCAACTTTTTCTATTCCTAAAAGATGCCTTCTGAGTATAGATTTCTTTATGGGTAATAAAAATGTTCTGGAATTAGTGATGATCATTGTACAACTTTGTAAATATACTAAAAACCACCTCATGGCATACCTTAAAAAGGTGAATATTATAGTATGTGAATTATATCTTAAACATCACTTAGTACTTCTCTTATAACAGCACTATTCAGTTCTCTTGGTTTCAGACTAAATGTCTTCTAGTCTAAAATGTTTCGAAAAGAAAGGTATTCATAAAAACTTGACAGTAGTGATACCTTATTTTTGGCATATGTTTTATATTTTATAAAGAAAGTTTATGCACATTATGTTACTTTATCCCTCATTCTCCCTGTTCATTAGACAATTGGAGAATCAAACATATATTTAGAATTATCTATTAATGTAATAGTTTGCTCAAAGGGCATGACTAGAAATTTGTCATTTAGAGAGGTCTTCAAACTCTCTTGTCAGGACAGGCCTCCGGCTTTGTACAGATTTGTGTGAATTGCTTTGAAAAAGCAATTTAGGTTTCTCCCAGGTGGGTACAAGGAACAGTTCATCCAGACTGCTGAAAATGACACAGAGTGCTCTGTCATTGTTCTGGTTATTAATTGCTGCATAATAAATTACCCCAAAACACAGAGGCTTTAAAATGGCAACCACAGTATATCATCTCATAGTTTTTGTGGTCCAGGCATTTGGGAAGGGCTTGAGAGGGTGATACTTCTAATCCACCTAGCATGACAGAGTAAACTTGCTGCTATTCAGCTCACTGGAAGGTCTCTGTCAGTTTTACTCAAATGTTTAGCATCTTGGTGGGGACCAAAGAAAGGCTGGGATCAGTTGAGCCCTTCTCTCTCTCTCTCTCTCTCTCTCTCTCTCTCTCTGTCCCCTTCCTCCTTTCTACTCTCTCTAAAAAGCAATGGAAAAAATATCCTTGGATGAGAATTAACAACAACAACAACAAAATCTAGTAAGACCAAAGCAGAAGCTGTACGTCCTCTTGAAGGCTGGACCAAGAGCTTCATAGTGCTATTTTGGTCATTCTGTAGAGGTCAGAGTAGTCCCAGACAGCCTACGCAAGGGGAGAAGACAGCCACTGCCTCTCAGTGCAAGGAGTGCCACAGAATACTGACTCCACCATGGTTACTCCAACATGACTTTGTGGCTTTGATGATGTTTACTTTTGGGGTGGACTCTCAATGCCTTGTTCTGGGTCCTCAGACATTCGATGGGAAGGCTTGAGAGTTGATATTCTAGGACTTTTCTAGCATCTCCTTGGTAAGTAACAGGGTGGAACAACATAACTGGCTAGGGAATCTTCCTGCACGATTGCTAAAATAAACCTTTCACATTCCCCACTGCTGACCTTCATTGTTGTACCCAAACAGTTATTACCAAGCTCTCATGCCAACCCTTAAGTGCGAATTTAAAATAAACAATTCAGTGAATTTTGGCTTATAGCTGGGTTAAAAATTAAAGATTTATTGACGATTCGGTAAAATATACCTAGTGCATCAAGGAGCTGCCTTTTCTGTAGTGAGTGAGGGATTAGTTTAGCCCATGACCTTTTTGGGACTTTAGAACAGGTGAGATAAAGAATGAATATATTTTAAAGGAAAGGGAGTACAGTGAGAAAAGTGAAGTGTAGAGATTTAGAGTTCATGAAAATGAGATTTCCAGGTTAAAAAAAGAACAGGATTTGTATTATATGGTCTCCAGTGTTCTGAAAGAGCAACATTATGAAGAAAAACACATTTCATTTACTTTATATATATTTTTTTAATTTTTTTAAATATATTTTATTGATTTTTTACAGAGAGGAAAGGGAGAGGATAGATAGCTAGAAACATCGATGAGAGAGATACATCAATCAGCTGCCTCCTGCACACCCCCCACTGGGGATGTGCCCGCAACCAAGGTACATGCCCTTGACCGGAATCGAACCCGGGACCCTTCAATCCGCAGGCCGACGCTCTATCCACTGAGCCAAACCGGTTCCAGCACTTTATATTTTTGACAATGGCATTATCTGGCTATGATATGAGGTAAAATACTATGACTTAATTTAAATATGTATATTCTCCAACTTTCACATCTAATACATTATTTCTGCCCTATCTTAGGAATTTTGAAAGCCTCAGAATCAAGGAATATTGATGAATCATTGATATAACTGTTTTTTTTAATAAAATAATCTATGTATCATGCAAATATTATTCAGTATTGATTTTTTATAAAATTGATTTAATAGATATTAAGGACTTCCTGTGTGCCAGGCCTTGTAAAATTAAGATGAAATTGGAAATTGACAGTGACTATAACTTAGTCACATAAATCATTGTTTTTCCTTCCTTTATCTTTCTTTCTATTTCTCTTTTTATTTTTGGAATAGAGTTAGCCTTTAAAAAATCTTTGACCTTCTTCAAGAAGTTATCTGTCCGTTAGAGAGAGCTGGACTCCGTGGCTGATACCTGGGAGCGTGAAGTATGCACTTGCCAAAGGTGGCAGCAATCCTGTTACGTAGTATCTCTTCGCATTTAAAAATAAGCACTGTCACGTCCGAACAAGTGGAAAACATAGCTCCCCTTCTGCACTTGCAGCTCTCCTCTCTGTTTGCTGTCCAGAAGCTCTGCCTTGGGTTGAAACGCTGAATGGTTCTCAGATATGTCTAAATGCATTACTTGCTGTGAAGCAGGATGGAAACTCATGGTCTGAATTTCCTTGCAACATTATTAACTTTTTCAACTTTTTCCCCCAAAGGCCATGACAGAAAGGAAGACAAGAAATAAAGCAGCTCTTTTGACATGCAGTATATTGTAGACTTTCATTTCCACCTCTTGCACTGTAACTCCTTATGAGTCTATGACAATACAATCTTTCTTGAAAAGTTTTCCTTGATGTTTTATCCAAGTCTTACTTCACTCAGATTCTATTATAGTATTCTACTTCATGCTCCGTGTACCACTCTGTACAGCATTTTTATCTCCTCTCTGTTCCAAATTCTTGGAGGCTACTGAGTTATTATTTCATATAAATTTTTGGTAGTTGGCTATCTGGAAAGCAAATATGCAGAGATGGCATTTTCCAAGATCCTTACTATGCATTTGAAAACAAATATAATTTTTAAAGCTAAAAATATTGATACTCTCAAAAGACAATTAAAAACCAGTTCACCACAAGAATTATCTATGTATATAAAAGGCTAATATGCTAAGTATCCACCCATTTGAGAGGTCACTATGACGTGCACTGAATGCCAGGGGGCAGACGCTCAATGCAGGATCTGCCATGATGTGCACTGGCCATTTAGAAAGAAATGGCACCGTGGACCTGGCACGTACAAAGCAACACTTGGCTTCCCCCAAGTGGGACACAGGCTTCCCCCACTCTGGAGTGACAGCCCACCACATCACAGCTGACACTGCCAAGACCCCATGGCACAAAATGTGCCCCACAGCCCAGCCCAGCCCAGAAACAGTGGCTGCGGGAGCCAGGTAATGATGTCACGTAGCAATACCCACTTCCTTTCACTAGCGACTAGCCTCCTTGGAGTTTCTTCAGCCCAGAAACACAACTTGCTTTATAGCCAGGTGGAAACATTTTACACTTTAACCAAATGTCTGTGAAGTGTTTTCTCATGCCTCATCTCATTTGATCTTCAAAGGAGTCCTGGAGTAGGTAGATAGGAGACTCGGTAGAATCCTATTCTCTTTTCATTAGCTGGAAAACAGAGATTTAGAAAGTTGACCTGACTGAAAAGAAGTAAGAACTGGTGGACCTTGAAAATGACTTCAGGTTTTCTCAGTGCAGAGAATGTGGTCAAACACTGCTGCAGTGAAATATTTTACCCTTTGTTCTCCCTGCGTGATCTATAATATTAATCTGCTTTGTGTTGATATTTATTGCTGTGTTGCTGACAATTACCTGAAAGAGAAGTTGGGGTGCTTCACTGGGCTGGAAAAAGTTTAGCTAAATCAGAAAGCAGATCTAATTAAGCAATTTTATCTATCTATATAAAGCTCTCACTGGCGCCAATCACACGTGTGTCTGTCATTGTCGATCATGAATTTGGTTGACACTTCTATTATAGAGAAAGGGTGAATAGCAATCCTATATAATAAAGAGCTAATATGCTAATGGTCATGACGCCCTCATGCTGTAACGACCGATCAGCAGGAGGCTGCGTGTGTAGGGGTGGAGCTGCTGCATTGCTCCAGAGATGGGACAGAAGCAGGGAGGCACCCAGCAGAGGTGGGGCAATCCTGTGGTGGGGAGGGTGAGGGTGAGAGTCCTTTGCCACCCACCACTCGCTCAGAGCACCCCGTCACCCACCTGCCAGGTAAAGGAGTGCAGCACACTCACCACCAGGAAACAGTGCTCGAAACTCTGCAGCAGGTGCAAAGCTTCCGTGCTCTCCTGTGCAATGATGGGGAGATGGGACAGAAGCAGGGAGGCGCCCGAAGGAGGTGGGACCATCCCAAGGAGACTCATGGGACTGAGGTCAGGGCTTGAAGCAGCCAGAGAAGGCCAGAGGGGTTGGGGGTTGGGCCAGGTGCACTCAAGCTCTGGGTGGAGAGGTTAGGGTGTCAAGGCGGGCTGTGTGATTTCGCTCTCTGGGCCTCTAGTATTAAAATATTTCTTCTAATTAATTTCCTTTCAATGTGCATGAATTTGTACACTGGGCCACTGGTATCTATGCTAAGGTAAGATCAAAATAATGGGCCAAGTGTTCAAATTGTTAAAAATCTCTAAGTAATCAGTTTTATATAATGATGAATAATTGATGTTATGAATGATAAGGCTGAGGTTATTAAATATTTAAGGGCTCCATAGAATGTCTAGTCTCATTTTCATGATCCCTAGTCCAAAGAACAGCAGGATATTTGGAATTAATTGTAAATCTTCATAGTGTAAATATAAATTTTAATTGCTATATACTACTTTAGATTAAATGCTGGGTTCATGGGGATGTAAGAAATAGGAAAAAAGAAAGTTCTAGCAGGAAAAGTATGAAAATAGAAGCAACACAGCTTCTTCACTGAGTCTACTATCCCTGTTCTCCTGAGAGACCCACATCTGCAAAAGCCAGCTTCCACAGAGTGTTGTAGAGCTCCAGTTCAATTTCAGGCATGTGTCTATAAAAGAAATATCTAGTTAAAGAATCAGTCAGTGACCTTATAATTTCTGTAAAGTATCTAGGCTCTTAGTAAATGCAGATAATGTTGCTTACTGAGGAAGCTATTTGACATAAAATAAGAGAGACTGAAAACCAGATACAGGCCCCCAGGAGATGGAAATGGGTAATGTACCAGTATCCATATGAATGCCAAAAATACAGAGTTGAAAACCCATAAATATCCTAAAAACACAAGGATAAGGATGCCCACCCAATATCCATGCATCAATTTTTAAAAATTGTAATAAATATTTCTATCTACTAGTATATCTATATCCATATCTATCTATCTATCATCTATCTATATCTATCTATCTATCATCTATCTATCTATCTATCTATCTATCTATCTATCTATCTATCTATCTATCATCTATCTATCATCTATCTATGTACCTATCCATCAGCAGGCACTGTGCTAACTATGCACTAGGGATAAAGTAATAAGACAAAAATATTCCCTCACCTTTGACGCTTATATTCTCATGGGAGACACTGACAATGTGGAGAGACAAACTATAACTTTGTTATAAAACAAAAACATAGCACCTTACCCGACACCATAAGGAAAGAATATTTTTTTCACATAATTATGGAAGGTGAACCACGAAACCCTTGCTAACGTTGCAGAGTATCATGGACCAGTTGCCGTTAGGCACAGAGTCCCATACGTCTGTTTCTAAGCCCCTTTTGCAGAGCTCATTTGTCATCAAGCCAGGCTTCTTGGACGCTGGTGAGGTGATTGGCTGCACTGATTTAGGATTGAAGAGAGAATTACATCAGTGGTTAAATCTACAAAGAATCAACTTTGCTCATGGAGAAAGTTTGTTTTTTTTCCCCTCAAGATTTAACATAAGATTGTAGTCTTTTGAAGACTGATTTTCTTTCCTTATCCTACTTCCTATATCCACTTCATTTCTTTTTAGTATATCAGCAATACTCATTCCTATTATTACCAAGAATAAGTAGCCTACTAATAATCTTGTGCATTTAGAAAACATTCCAATCTTGCTGTTAAAATACCACAGAGACACTGTAGCCTTCTATCAAAAGTTAATTTCAAAGAATATTGTTAAGGTCAACACAGCTGTTACTATTTACATAACCATCATCGCCCTGGATAAATTCATCTAAGGTGCAAGTTGAAATAATATACTGCCTCTGTTAGTGACCTTTACCTCTATTTAAATTGGTAAGGTAATAGGTTTGAGGGATTCTGTATTGTAATGAGTATATAGGTTAACAATTTTAATATAATTATGTCAAAATATGTATATTTCTCCCTTAATATTTAGATTTTTAATGTTTCCATCATTACACACATAGTTTTTATCCTTCCCTTTAGTATGTGTAATTATCATTTTCTGCAGAAGTGGAAAAAGGAAATTGTGATGATTAAATTGTTTTTTTAAGTCACCTTCCATTACAGAGTGTGTAAAGTAAAATCTCATGTGCTTAATCATCTCTAGGAACAAGAACACTATGTTTTTCATTCATTAGCTTTCAGAGTTTTGCTTTGATTAACCTTAAGGTACTTGAACACTGGCTTCATAGCTATCTCAAGTACCTTATAATTCACCAGGACATAGAAATAGCACACACACTTTCAGATTATCTTAAACTGCAGCATACAGATTTTAAAAATCTCAATGCTTTGGTGGCATAATTGCTATTAAATCAGATTAAGATATTTCTAAAACCCACAAATAAATAGCTAGACATTTTTTTTTTTAATTTCTTAGCTAGATTCTTAAGGTAAGGAAACCATTTGAAATATATGCTTTTAGGCTCTCATGCCTGAAATATCTTTATTGTTTTAAAACTTTATTACTAAAATATGCATCTTGAAAAATGCTATCCTGCTAATATTTTATCAGAATGATTCTGCTTTAATTAAATAATAACATTTCCTATTTGATCCCTTACCAACATGTTCCTAGAACTGTGTGCCATGTGCTTCAGTTTGCAAAACTTTATTAGCCCTGGCTCTGCTTCTCTCTTTCACCTCATTAGCTAGGTGACTTGAGGCAAGTTCATTACCCTCCCTGGGTCTCAATTACTTCTTCTGTATGAGGAAGGATTCACGTTAGAAATCCCCATGTGCTAACCCAGTAAATACCTACTGATGTTTTATGATGAATAGCAACCTTTTGGTTAACAGTGAAACTCTCTCAGCACTCTGATTCTAAACAATTACTTTACTAAGGTTAATTTGAATAAAATGATCACATTCTGACTGTATGTTATCCTCAGTTGTACTATTTTCAGTTTCATAATACTTCAGTAAGCTATAAATTTGGAAACTTAGCAAACTAGCATAGTTTACTCCTTAAGGAAGGTAATATTTCAATATTCTAAATATTAAAACCTGTATATATTTCCTATTTTTCCAATCCAAATAATTGACATGCTCATATAAAACTAATTTCCTCACAGAGTGATGAAAGTTCTGGAAGAGCCCATTCATTCATCCTCCTCTAATCCAGAGACTGAACAATTGAACAATACATTAAGGAGCTAGGTGGGAATTCAAATACTCTGAGTACCTCATTGCTCATAAATATGTATTTAAGGACTTTACTTGGTTATATATATCCTAAGAAACCCTAAACACCAATCAGAAAGAATGTATTCATACCTGTGTTCATAGCAGTACAATTTACAATAGCTAAGATCTGGAAAGAGTTCAAGTCCCTATTAGTAGATGAGTGGATAAAAATGCTATGGTACATTTGCACCATGAAATACTATGCAACTGTAAAAAAGAAGGAACTCTTATTCTTTGAGACAGCATGGAGGGACCTGGAGAATATTATGCTAAGCAAAATAAGCCTGTCAGAGAAAGACCAGTATCATATGATCTTACTCATATGTAGCATCTAAAGAATAAAAAAAAAAATGATGAACAAAAAGATTCAAAGACATAGAAACATGAAACAGACTGTTGAATCTTAGCGGGAAGGTGGGGGTGGTGGTAAGAGATTAACCAAAGAACTTATATGTATGCATGCATAACCCATGGACACAGACAATAGTATGGTGAAGGCCTGGGGCAAAGGGGAGGTGTGGGCTAGAAGGGGTCAAGAGGGGAAAAGAGGGACATCTGTAACACTTTCAACATGAATGATAAATTTAAAAAAAACAACAACAACAACAAAAAACTTGACTTGGACCTGAAACTAAAGCCTCACTCTCTCTTCCCTAAAATGTGAAAATTAGAACATGCCAAAAAGGAAAAACTGGATTCTGGAAGCTTACCTAGTTAGACACAGGTGGAATAATCCTATCTAATAAAGAGGGAATATGCTAATTGACCCTCACGCTGTCGCCAAGATGGCGGCACCTACAGCCAATAAGGAGGGAATATGCTAATTGACTGTCATGCCTTCAAAGATGGCGGTGCCCATAGCCACAAGATGGTGGCGCCCAGTCCCCACAGCCCCCCAGCTGCCCAGGGCTGGCCCGAGGTGCAGGCAATCCTTGATGGCGGCTGCCCAGCCACCCCGGGCCACCCGAGGCTCAGGTAACCAGGGCTGGCCGAGGCTTGTGCTGTTGGCATTGGCAGCAGCAGAGGTGTGATGGGGTGTTGCCTTCCCCTGATCACTGGGTTGCCTCCCACCCCTGAGGGCTCCTGGACTCTGAGAGGGGGCAGGCTGGGCTGAGGGACCTTCTTCCAGTGCATGAATTTTCATGCACTGGGCCTCTAGTATATAATATATGTACATATATATAATATATCATATATTATATAATTTTATATATTATATAATTATATATTATATAATTTTATATTTTATATATACTGTATATCTTAACATATTTTCCTTTTTAATAGAAACAAGGAAGACTCCCAGAATACAACTGTGTATTTGAATACCATTTTTGAAAAGGTCCCACTGATGAATGGAAAGCACAGATAGTCCCTTCCTAGCTTTAATGTATATAAGGGTGTCCCCCCAAAATGTATACACACACTTTGAATAATTATAAAAGCAGTGTTTGTTAAAATACATTTCACTTTTAAAATTGAGAGATCAGCTGTTAAAGTGTGCATACATTTTTGGGGGACACCCTGAATATTACAGACAGTATTTCTGTCACCATTGCCTAAGTGCTTTGGGTTGTTGTTTTATTTCATTTCGTGTTTCTTTCATTTTGTTTTTTGTTTGTATTTGTGGACTGATTAATTGATTTATGTACATAGCAGATTAACTTTCCAGCAGCCACATACTATAATTCAATATATTTAGTCTCTTCCTTCCTTTCTAAATACTTCTATCTCCCATTATTTCAAAAAGTGCCTATGTTTTTTTCTTAATAGTTCCACAAATAATATTTTTGTTACTTGAACTAGATTTTCAACGCTTTCATGAAAGACTCAATTATATTCCTTCATATATTGATCTATATTGTTTGACTTTCTAAGGCTCACTCCCACCCTAGTTTTCTCTCACTCTGAAAATATGCAGTAGTTCTATGGTCTATATCACACTAGGAAATGAATAAATAGACAGGGTCTTTTGCTCTGTTGAACTTTATTTTGAGTTGAAATGACTTAAAATTATAAATACAGAAAATAAAGGTCACTTTTTTTCTCCCTTCTTAGATGGAAGGCATCCTTTCCCAGGCATCCTTTGGGGGAAAGAATTGTCTCATTTGATCTAAACTCTCTCCTACATATAAAATATTTATTGGACAAATGAAAATCCTATATAATAAAGAACTGATATGCAAATTAGACTGAAAGGCAGAATGACCATCTGGGTGACCTTCCGATGAAGCCGGAGCTGCGAGGGCCGAGCACCTTGCATGAATTTCATGCATCGGGCCTCTAGTAGTATATAACAGAAAAAAGTGTCAATAGTGCTAAGTCTGCTAATCTCAAAATTACTTTTATTAGCAAAAATCAACACATATTTTACCTTTAGAATATATCACTTCTACATCTTATATAGAATTCCACAGTGACTCAATATTTATTAAAGAATAATGTTAGCTTAAGATACACAGTATTCATTAATGATTTTAAAACGTCTGAGCTTCACAGGACTCCTACATGTATATCTATTTTAAGATATATATTATGGGTTATTATGAAGCATTACATTAGAAAATGATAATTTTAGCCTTGCTGGCATGGCTCAGTGGTTGAATGTCAATCTATGAACAAGGAGGTCAGGGTTTGATTCTAGGTCAAGGCACAAGCCTGTGTTGCAGGCTCGAGCCCCAACATGGGGTGTGCAGGAGGCAGTGGATCAAAGATTCTCTCTCATTGATGTATCTACCTCTCTCTCCCTCTTCCTTCCTCTCTGAAACAAATAAATAAATAAATAAATAAATAAATAAATAAGAAATTAAGTAAATAAATAATAATTTTACATTATTTTCCTTCTTATCACATGTTCTGGCTAATAGAATGTGATGGAAATAACAGTGGGCCAGTTTTATGTGTAGGCCTCAAGAAACTTGAGAGTATCCACTCACTTTTTTGGAACTTTGCCATCACCATGTGAATAAACCCAGGCTAGCCTGAGACATATTGACAGACCTAAGACCATCCACCTTGATAGCCTCAGCCAGATGCCAACTGACTGCAGGCAAGATCAAGTGAGCCTGGCCCAAAGCTAAAGAACTGCCCAGCTAACCTGCCAACTTATGAACCAAATAAATGCTTATTGTTTTAAATCACTAAGCTTTGAGATGGTATGTTCTATGACAATGAGACCTTAAAATAACAGCACATTCCAAGCACATGGTAGGAGCAAAAGAGGGCAACTTTTCTCAATCCTATATAATAAAAGGCTAATATGCAAATTGTCCCCTCAACTGGGAGTTCTACCATGTGGGGGGCTGGCCTGCCAACCACACGTGGCCCCTCCCCCTGGGCTGGCCTGATCCAATTGGCCCTAATTGGGGCAGACCAGCTGCACCCCACCCATGCATGAATTTGTGCACCGGGTCTCTAGTAATTATATATAATTTAAGTCTCTTCCAAATACTATCATTCTGTCTCTGAATATGTTTCCCGGTCTCATCTCTACTACCATTACCTTAAATACTCAATTTAGTTAATTTTTGTATTGCTAAAATTATTGATCTAAAGGTAATTTTTTAAAAAAACATGTAAATTAAGTGCTTGAAGAAGTAGGTGACAAAATAAGGAGTTTTTATTCCCCAAATCTAAGTAGTTAGCCAGAGAATGAAGTAGAGCTATGAAACTGGTTTTGCAAACTGAGAACATTGGCCAAGGTGGGCTTCAACTTCCCATTTCAGAGCATTGCAAAAATTGGGACCCAGGAGGCTCATGGAGCACAGGGAGTCTAATAAAAGAGTCTCTCCTCAAAAAATAGCATGCAAAGTCTATACTCTGGGTTAAAGGATGAATAAAAATAAACCTGCCCACCCCAGCCAGGACACCACAAATGAGTGGAAAACACAGATGGTCCCTACCCAGGTTTATAGTCTGAAACATCTAGTCTGCTGGTCCCCAAACTCATGAAGATTAGAATTTAATTTAGAACTATGGCAGACAGTACTGGTCTTCTCAGTTTTGTTGTGCAAATTTCTTTCAGACAATAGAACATAGTGTTTAATTGATTAGGAAGGATTCTCAACTCAGCTTGTGTGAATTTGAATCCTGGTTTTATTTGCCTTTTACTGATGTGATTTAGGCTAAATGATTTCATCTCCTTTTTGCTTTGCCTTCCTTATTTGTAAAATAAGAATTAAGTGAATTATTTTAAAAGTGCTTAGAAATCCCCAGAGGAAAGAAAATGAGGCATCACCAAGAAAAGAAATTAGTGAAATTGAAGCATGCAACATGACTGAAAGAGAGTTCAGAGTAATGGTCATGGAATTTATACATCGGATGGATGAGAAAATCAACAACCTATGCAAGAATCAGGAAGAAATGAAAAGTGATATAGCTACAATCAAAAACACCATGGAAAGTTTCAACAGTAGACTAGAAGAAGCAGAGGACTGAATTAGTGAGTTAGAAGATCAGGTACAGAAACAAGCTCAATCTGAACAGCAAGTGGAGAAAAAAGTTAAAAAGCAGGAGGAAAGCCTAAGGGAGCTTTGTGACAACATGAAATGAAGTAACATACGTATAATAGGGCTGCCAGAAGGACAAGAAGAGCAGCAAGGATTAGAAAATCTATTTGTAGAAATAATGACAGAAAACTTCCCGGATATGTGGAAGAAAAAAGTTACACAAGTATGGAGAGTCCCAAGCAGGATCAACCCCAAAAGACCCACAGCAAGACATGTCATAATTTCAATGGCAAATATCATCGACAAAGAGAGAATCTTAAAGGAAGCAAGAAAGAGACAGAGAGTTACCTACAAAGAAATCCCAATCAGATTATCAAATGATTTCTCAACAGAAACACATCAAGCTAGAAAGGAATGGAAGGAGGTATACAAAGTGTTGCAAAGCTGAATCCAAGAATACTCTATCCGGCAAGACTATCAATCAAAATTGAAGGGGAAATCAGGAGCTTCACAGACAAAAAAAGGCTAAGGGAGTTTATTACAACCAAACCAGCAATGTAAGAAATGCTAAAGGGAATACTGTAAAAAGAAGAAACAAAAAGGTAAGAAGGAACACAGACACAAAAATAGATATGGCTACAAACAAATACCTCTCAGTGATAACTTTAAACGTAAATGGACTAAATGCTCCAATCAAAAGGCATCGAGTGGCTGAATGGATAAAGAAACACAACCAATATATATGCTGTCTATAAGAGACCCACCTCAGAACAAGAGACTCACACAGATTGAAAGTGAATGGATGGAAAAATATCTTTCAGGCAAATGGAAATGAAAAAAAAGCTGGGGTAGCAATACTTATATCTAACAAAATAGACCTCAAAGTGAAGGCCATAATAAGAGATAAGGAAGGCCACTTCATAATACTAAAGGGATCAATACAACAAGAGGATATAACCCTGATAAACATGTATGCACCCAACGCAGGAGCACCCAAATACATAACAAAACTCCTGGAAGATATTAAGGGAGAGATCGACAACAATACAATCATAGTAGGGGACTTTAATACACCACTGACATCACTGGATAAATTCACTAGACAAAAAAATCAGCAAAGAGACAGCAATCCTAAATGACTCACTAGATCAGATGGACTTAACTGACATCTTCAGAACATTTCACCCCAAAGCCACGGAATATACGTTCTTCTCAAGTGCACATGGGACATTTCCAAAAATAGACCACATATTGGGTCACAAGCAAAGTCTCCCCAAATTCAAGAAGATTGAAATCATACCAAGCATCTTCTCAGACCACAATGCCATAAAATTAGAAGTAAACTACAATAAAAACAATCCAAAAATCTCAAACACTTGGAAGCTGAATAGCATGCTATTAAATAATGACTGGGTTACCAATGAGATCAAAGAAGAAATTAAAAGCATCCTGGAAACTAATGACAACAAAAACACAACAATCCAAAATCTATGGGACACAATGAAAGCAGTCCTGAGAGGGAAATTTATAGCTCTACAAGCCTACCTCAAAAAACAAGAAAAGCCCTAACCGGTTTGGCTCAGTGGATGGAGCGTCAGCCTGCGGACTCAAGGGTCCCGGGTTCGATTCCGGTCAAGGGCATGTACCCTGGTTGTGGGCACATCCCCAGTAGGGGGGTGTGCAAGAGGCAGCTGATCGATGTTTCTCTCTCATCGATGTTTCTAGCTCTCTGTCCCTCTCCCTTCCTCTCTGTAAAAAAATCAATAAAATATATATATTAAAAAAAAAAGAAAAGAAAAAATGGTAGTGAATCATCTAACTCTACAACTCAAAGAATTAGAAAGAGATCAACAAGAAAAGCCCAGAGTGAGCAGAAGGAAGGAGATAATAAAGACCAGAGCAGAAATAAATGACATAGAGACCAAAAAAACAATACACAAGATAAATGAAACCAAGAGCTCGTTCTTTGAAAGGATAAACAAGATTGATGAACCTCTAACCAGGCTTACCAAGAAGCAAAGAAGAGGACTCAAATAAACAAAATCAGAAATGAGAGAGGTGAAATAACAACAGACCCCACAGAAATACAAAGTATTGTTAAAAAATACCATGAACAACTCTACTCCAACAAACTAGACAACCTAGAGGAAATGGACATATTCCTAGAAAAATACAACCTTCCAAAACTCAATCGGGAATATTCTAATAATCTCAATAGGCCGATAACTATGGAAGAAATTGAAGCAGTCATCAAAAAGCTCCCAGCAAACAAAAGCCCGGGGCCAGACGGCTTCACAGGGGAGTTATACCAAACATTCAAGGAAGAACTAAAACCTATCCTCCTCAGACTATTCCAAAAAATTCAAGAGGAAGGAACACTTTCAAGCTCATTCTATGAAGCCAGCATCACCCTAATACCAAAACCAGATAAAGACAACACAATGAAAGATAATTATAGGCCAATATCCCTCATGAACATAGATGCCAAAATCCTCAACAAAATTCTAGCAAATAGGATCCAGCAATACATCAGAAAGATCATACACCATGACCAAGAAGGATTTATCCCAGGAATGAAAGGATGGTACAATATCCGCAAATCAATAAACGTGATATATCACATAAACAAATTGAGAGATAAAAATCACATAATCATATCAATTGATGCAGAAAAAGCATTTGACAAAACCAACACCCCTTCTTGATAAAAACACTCAGCAAGGTGGAAATAGAAGGATCATACCTGAACATAATAAAAGCCATATATGAAAAACCCACAGCCAACATCATACTCCATGGACAAAAACTAAAACCATTTCCCCTAAGAACAGGAACAAGACAAGGATGCCCACTCTCACCACTCCTGTTCAACATAGTGCTGGAAGTACTAGCCATTGTGATCAGACAAGAATAAATAAAAGGCATCCAAATTGTGAAAGAAGAAGTAAAACTGTCCTTATTTTCAGATGACATGATATTGTAGATAGAAAACCCTAAAGACTCCATCAAAAAATTATTAGACTTAATAAATGAATTTGGCAATGTAGTAGGATACAAAATTAATGCCAAGAAATCTATGGCATTTCTTTACACCAATAGTGAACTTATAGAAAGAGAGACTAAAAAAGCAATCCCATTTACCTTCGCACCAAAAAAATTAAGATACCTAGGAATAAACTTAACTAAGGAGGTAAAAGACCTATATGCAAAAAACTACAGGACACTGAAAAAAGAGATAGAGGAAGACATAAACAGATGGAAGAACATACCGTGTTCATGGATTGGTAGAATCAACATCATCAAAATGTCCATACTACCCAAAGCAATCTATAGATGCAATGCAATCCCCATTAAAATACCAATGGCATATTTCACAGACCTACAACGAACTTTCCAAAAATTCATCTGGAATAAAAAAAGACCCCAAATAGCTGCAGCAATCCTGAGAAAGAAGAACAAAGTAGGTGGGATCTCAATACCAGATATCAAGCTGTATTACAAAGCCACTGTTCTTAAAACAGCTTGGTACTGGCTCAAGAATAGACACATAGTTCAATGGAATAGAATAGAGAACCCAGAAATCGACCCAAACCACTATGCCCAATTAATATTTGATAAAGGAGGAATGAACATAAAATGGAGTCAAGATAGTCTCTTCAACAAATAGTGTTGGGAAAGTTGGACAGATACATGCAAAAAAAGTGAAACTAGACCACCAACTTACACCATACACAAAAATAAACTCAAAATGGATAAAGGACTTAAACATAAGACGGGAAACCATAAAAATACTAGAGGAATCCACAGACAGAAAAATCTCAGACATATGCCAAAGGAACTTCTTCACTGATACTGATCCTAGAGCAATGGAAACTAAAGAGGAAATAAACAAATGGGACTACATCAAAATAAAAAGCTTTTGCACAGCAAAAGAAACCATCAACAAAACAACAAGAAAGCCCACTGCATGGGAGAACATATTTGCCAATGTCATCACCGATAAGGGTTTAATCTCCAACATTTACAGGGAACTGATACAACTTAACAAAAGGCCGATAAACAACCCAATCAAAAAATGGGCAACGGACCTAAATCAAAAAATGGGCAACGGACCTAAATAGACACTTTTCGAAGGAGGACAGAAGGAAGGCTAAGAGACATATGAAAACATGCTCAAAGTCACTAATCATCAGAGAGATGCAAATCAAAACAACAATGCAGTATCATCGCACACCCATCAGAATGGCTATCATCAACAAATCAACAAACGACAATTGTTGTTGAGGATGCGGAGAAAAAGGAACTCTTTTGCACTGCTGGTGGGAATGCAGACTGGTGCAGCCACTGTGGAGAACAGTATGGAGTTTCCTCAAAAAAAAAAAAAAATGGAACTCCCATTTGACCCAGTGATCCCACTTCTAGGAATATATCCCAAGAAACTAGAAACACGAATCAGAAAGGATATATGCACCCCTTTGTTCATAGCAGCACAATTTACCATAGCTAAGATTTGGAAACAGCCTAAATGCCCATCAGCAGATGAGTGGATTAAAAAACTGTGGTGCATCTACACAATGGAATACTATGCTGCTATAAAAAAGAAGGAGTTCTTACCATTTGCAACAGCATGGATGGAACTGGAGAGCATTATGCTAAGTGAATTAAGCCAGTCAGAGAAAGACAAATACCACATGATCTCACTCATTTGTGGTATATAATGAACAACATAAACTGATGAACAGGGACAGATCCAGAGGCAGAGAAGCATCAATCAGACTGCCAGACCTCAGAGGGAAGGTAGGGGAGGGTGGGGGAAAGGAGGATAGATCAACCAAAAGACTTGCATGCATGAATATAAGCCTAACCAATGGACATGAACACCAGCGGGGTGAGGGCATGAGTGGCGGGGGTGGGGGGGACAGGTTTGGGGGTTAATGGAGGGATGAGGACACATATGTAATACTTTAATCAATAAAGAAATTTTAAAAAAAGTGCTTAGAACATTGTTGGACACATTTTACATATTACTTAAGTGTTATTTCAAAATATAAGGACATTTATGCTATAAATAACACATGTCATCATGAAATGAACAGTATTATATCAGGAAAAAGATTTGGATGACAAAAACTTTTGGAATTCTGGATCAATTAGCTTGGTAAATTAGATTTTTTAAATTGAGCATAAAAATCTATATGACAAATATAACATCGTCAAATAAAGTATTTGAAACATTTATCTGGTAATGTTTCAAGGTCTTAAATGTCACTATTGAGTAAAGTCCTTGAATCGTTTGTATTAAAGGATTTAGATCACATTTAGTTGAAAATAATTAATTATCAGACATAATCCATTTAAACAGGTTTCTGCAAGGTAAAAAAATATATATTAAAAATCCAGAGAAATTACTAAAAAGCAAATAGAATGTTATACCAAAGGCGGGGGGGAAGTATTTTTAAAATGTCATTCTGTTAAAATCTTTTTTGAATCAGCAGTGAAACAAAGCAGCACATACATGCATAATGATGGTGCAGTTAGCAATTTAAATATTGAATGTACTAATACCAGGAAGTAATGAATGAGCTTAGACTAGAAGCAATAATAGAAGACTTTACAAAGTCGTAGAAATGGAAAAATCCAAGTGATTTAGATTCTTTTGGAAGACCACATGTTTGCATTTTAATGTCTCTTGAATATTATACTAGAATGATTGTTGCATTTATACACAAGAAATGAGGATCTAAAGAACAGAGTGAATTAATTATAATGTATTGTTACACAATTACATTTAAAGAAGCTTATTTCAAAATAAGCTTTAAGAATAATCCTTAAAGAGGATTTAATAACATTCCAAATGCATTATAATGATCAGCTCTTGATAACAGTTGAGAGAATATTTTAGGGATAGGCATATCCATTTAAAGAAACACTTGAGTGTTTCTACAATTCATTAGGTCACTGTTTACAAATTAGTGAGAAGTGTGGCAATATGTGAGAAGCTAAATTACATCACACTGATTAAATAAGTCTCTCAGTTTTAATAACATTAATCTTTTTCTAAAATAGAAGTGCTGGAAAGAGGAACAATTGCCTAAGCAGTTACAATGGTAGCAAAATACTGCTAAGTTTCTTATGTTATACTTGAGTTCTCTAAATGTTCTTCTTTTTAAAAATATATTTTTATCAATTGCAGAGAGGAAGGGAGAAGGAGAGAGACAGAAACATCAATGATGAGAGAGAATCATTGATCGGCTGCCTCCTGCACGCCCCCCTGCATATCTAATATTGGAGATTAAGCTTGCAACCTGGGCATGTGCCCTGACCAGAAATCTAACTGTGACCTCCTGGCTCATAGGTTGACACTCAACCACCAAGCCACACCTGCTGGGCTCTAAATATTTTTCTTTTAGGTGCAGTTTATATTATCAAACTGCAAATGCATTTAGAAAATGTAAATTATAGATTGTTTCAACTTCTCAATTCTAAATTAATGGACATTGGGTTGTATTAAAACTATCTGATATTGAAAATAATTTTGATTGCTTTATTTTAATAGCAAAAACTTGGAAATTATAACATGTTATTTGCAAGTAAATAAAATTCCAAAAATAACACCTGTATACTATGATAGGTAAGTCACAGAAAACCTAGTATCATTATAAATACTGACATAAGTGGCATATCTTTTTTTGCTGACATTCTAGCCTTCAGTTAGGAAAAATAAATTATTCCACTTGAAGAAATCTGGAAAATTTCATCCTAGCCCTGAGTCATCTTTTTATATATCTAATAATAGTAGCAACATCGTTGAAGGACATAGAGTGCGTACACACACCTGTATGCCTATCAATCAGAACAACTGCTGCTTTCCTAACTTGAACTCTCCAAACATCCACATTTTTTCAAATTCAATTACAAATAACATGAAGTTGCTGAGCACAGTGGTATTTGTTTTTGCAAAGATTTTTGGGGCGAAGGGTGATAGGTGCATAACAACATTATTTTTCTTTTTAAAAGTTGGTGTGTGGAAGTTCAATGTAAACTAGTTAATAAAAAAATCCAAATTGAACAAAAATGTACATTTATTTTAGCTAAATCCTTTGTTTCCCTCTTTAATGATATGCCATTTGCTCTTGTTAAAAGCAGATGTGGAGAAGCATTTTTTATGGATATGTATGTAGTTATATTTATATGTATGTAGATTTGTACATTTATTGTATATAGGTTGTTGTATGCATACATCCTATATAATAAAAGGCTAACATGCAAATCAACCAAACAGCAGAACAACCAGTTGCTATGACATGCACTGACCACCAGGGGCCAGATGATCAACACAGGAGCTGCCCCCTGGTGGTCAGTGTGCTCCCACAGAGCTTCTCCTGCCTCTGTGGCAACACTAAGGATGTCAGACATCCCTCAAGGGCTCCCGGACTGCAAGAGGGTGCAGGCCAGGCTGAGGGATGCCCTCTCCCCCCCCCAAGTGCACGAATTTCATGCACAGGGTCTCTAGTTTCATAAAAAAAACACAAAAAATTGAGAGGTACAGGAAGTCTGGCTCCTTTAAAATAATACAGGAAGTCTGGCCCCTTTAAAATATGGGAAAATTGAATATTAATGACAGTACCAACTTGGAAAACTACAAGGAGTGCAGAACGGAAACATTTTTCATTTTTTGCAGCAAAAATCTAATATTCTCTAAGGAAAAGATGTGGAGAAGCAGAAATAATAGTAAATATTAGGAGCTGAGTGGATGTATTCCCTATGAATAACTTGGGCAGCCAGAAACTGACCTTGATGGTCAGGTGAGATCTGAACCATGGGACCATTCCTAAGAGGAAAAGAGACATGACCACCTGTCCTTGGTGGAGGAACAGGGTGGAGAGATAGCCATTCAGAGTGCTGTGGAAGTTTCTTGAATTGATAACTGAACCAAAATAATCTCAGTTTAATGGAGCTGGATAAAGCAGGCGAAAGTGTTTTGGAGGCATCACAGTGATAGCAAAATTGCTCAAAGGAGACCATAGATGGTAACAGGCATCTTTTCAATAGTCCTGAAGTTTTATCCAAGTGAAGCAGACATATCTAATAGAGATTCACACACACACGCACTCACACACACACACACACACACACTCACACACACACACACTCACACACACACACACACACACACACACACACTTATATGTTTAAGTGAGTGAAATGTGAACAAAATAGGTTTAAGTAGTGGTTGGGTATATGGAAACCGTCTAATCTAATCTCTAGCTAATAATCTAAAAGTAAAAACCAGTGCTGAGATGCTACCTCCTGTGCATAAGGAGTGCTCCAGAGGAAATGACCTGTGTCTAGGAGCAACCAGCAACCTCATCAAATTTCAAGAATGATAAATTAAGAACAGAAAGCCATAGCATTTTCTTTTAAAGATCAAACAAATTTTTTAAATATATTTTTATTGATAAGAGAGAGGGAGAGAGAGAAACATCAATGATGAGATTCAACCATCATTGGTTGGCTGCATCCTGCATGCCCCCTACTGGAGATCCAGCCCACAACCAAGCATGTCAAACTGTGACCTCCTGGTTCATATCTCACCGCTCAACCCTGAGCCACACCGGTCAGGAGATCAAACAGATAGTTAAGGAATATATATTAAGGTGTTTTGGTAGTGTGAAAAATGAATTATAAATGAATGTAATTTTCCAAGTAAGTCAGGTTTAAACATTTTTATTCTTGAAAATACTCAGGTATATTTTCATTCAAAAAATAATTACATTAATAGTCTTTTTCTTTCTTTCCTTTTTTTTTTGCCTTTGACAATCACAAGCAATCCATTTATTAGACTCACACTTAACAGGTTGAAGATTTTGAAGCAGAGCATCAATTAGAAAATATATTGGATTTATGTGAGGAGTAATATAACACTGACTTATTGCTTTTTTAAAAATTAAATTTATTGGGATGACATTGTTTAATAGGATCACATAGATTTCAAGTGCATATTAATACTCTTCTTTTGATCATGTTTTATACCATCAAATTCATTATATTATGATTTCCATTTAGGATGGGCCTGAAATGAATATATAGAACATTAATTATTTATTTTGACCAAAGAATTTTAAATCTACTTATGTGGTTATTTTCCACAATTTATTTAATTTGATTTATTTTGTAAACAAATGCTTATGTATGACTTTTAAGTTGCTCTAATAAGCAATTGATATGGGTAGTATTTTTTTTCTTTTATGAATAGTATTTTCTTAAGATGTGCTTACAAAACACTGAGGTCTGAAGCTTAATCAACAATGTATTGTAAACAGGTTACACTTACAGTCTTATTTTTCTATTCTCTGGTGAAATCTGTGGTAGAGCAGGAAAACGGGCATATGGCACCGTTGAGCCATGTAGACTTCTATAGGCTGTCCTAAAACATGGGGCAGGGGGACTGGTGTGATGACTCCCTTGAAGCAGCTCAGGGAAGGCTGCCAGACTTTAGCACAGTGGTCCTGGCTGCACATAAAATTCAACTGGAGAATATTAAAAAATACTAATGTTGCATTCCATCCCTTGAATTTCTGATTTAGGTTTTCTGATGATAAAGAATCTAATGAAATGAGTCTTGGTGAGTAGGTTGAGGAATAGTGTTTTTTAACTTCTCCTGGATCATTCTAGTGATCAACCAAGTGTGAGCACCAGAACTCTGGGAGAAGCCCTGCAGGGGGGGGCATGTCTGGCACAAAAGGAATGCTAGGGTAGCAATGGTATAAAGTGACTGGCTATAAGCTCCTGGCTTCCCAGATCCTGTGTGCTGAGATCTAGATGTTCCAATGTGCTTTGGTGAGGAGGGTGGAAGTATTGATTGAACTTCTATTTCACAGAGGTCTTTTATAGAGTCTACTCCAGTAGGATTTTGATGATAAAGAGCAGTGATGTTAGTAGTAGATGCCATTAAACATCAAAGGGTATCAGGAAAGAGATCATGGTTGGAGAACCTAGTCCAGTGCACCCAACTCTACTTCTACTCGCTCCCACTGACAGGTAGAACATGACATCCATTGTATAAAGTGCCCAGAGCACATGGACTTAGACACTTTCTCTGGTGCCCAGTTAGCCTCCGGGATAGGAACTTCTATTACAGATCTTAATGTGAGTATCTGTATTTGTACTCGAAGAATCAATCTGGAAATAGAGACCATTAAAACCTGAAAATGCTGAGATTTGCAAATTTAAATCTTACCCACTTAGAGCCCTTTTATCCACTAGGGAGGGGGCTCAGAAGAGAGACTAGGAAGATATAGCTACACACTTATTGTATTATATGTATAATACATTTCTATACATCTATATTTCAGAAATAGAATTATCTTACACTTCTTTTTAATCTTGGAGTTTGAGATGATTTTAATTGATAAGACTAAATATAAAGCTTGCTGGATTTGAAAGTCTGGCAAGTGGAAAATATTATTTGGGAGACAAAAAGCACATCTCAGCTCTGCCACTTGCTAATGATGGACTTCAATTATATCAACCCTGGTTTCTACATTTGTAAAATGTGCGTGACTGTTACCTTCCAATTTTTTAAACTAAACATACTACTATTTATTTAAAATATACTACAGTAGCCGAAACCGGTTTGGCTCAGTGGATAGAGCGTCGGCCTGCGGACTGAAGGGTCCCAGGTTCGATTCTGGTCAAGGGCATGTACCTTGGTTGCGGGCACATCCCCAGTGGGAGGTGTGCAGGAGACAGCTGATCGATGTTTCTAGCTCTCTATCCCTCTCCCTTCCTCACTGTGAAATATCAATAAAATATATTAAAAATAAAATAAAATAAAATAAAATAAAATAAAATAAAATAAAATAAAATAAAATATACTACAGTAGGTCCTCAGGTTATGTGGGAGATCCGTTCCTAGGGCGCGACATAACGCGATTTTCGCTGTAAGTCGGAACCCACCTAGATAAGCACCTACGTCACTCACATGGGCACATACACAACATTAATGAAGTGAAACAGTAAAAAATTTAAAAGAAAGATAACAATTCCTGACCTTTACTTGTGGTCAATAAGTAACAAAAAACATAAAGCACATACGTACATACATCGAAATGACGGAACTTTTTTAAAAATAAATAAATGGTAGATGGCGACGTAACCACAAAATGATGTACATCGAGTCCGACATAACCCAAGGACTGCCTGTATTATGAATAGTATGTAGTAATACAAATGTTTAAATTATATCATAGGAACTATTGCTTCTTCTTGCCAAAGAATGTAAAATTAAATATACCATACAGTAGTTGGCAAATATTTTTGAACTTGCTTTATTTCAACTTAGTGAAATTATAAGCCTCAACATCACTTATTTTGCCGGCGGTAGAAAAATCTGTAAGGCAATCTTACATTTGGGTAATCTCTCCTCTCAGTTCCTATTTAATATCTATACATGCCCTCCTTCTCATAATATATTTTTAAGAAATATGAAAAAGTTCGTGTAAGTGTAGAATAAATTTATAGCAATATGAGCTTCATCTCTTTTGTGGAGGGATAGATTTAAACAGAGATAAAACTAAAGATGAGGCAGGTTTTGGCTATCAAAAATTGGTTTAGTGATTTTTTAAGAGGTTTGTGAGTTGATCATTTCTGTTAGATTTTTTTAAATACGTATTTATTGATTTTTAACAAGAGAGAGCAAGAGAGACCTTATAAATGTATCAAATCTGCAATTCCAGAAACAATTTTTTTGTTTGTTTCAGTTGGCCACAACTTTCCCACTGTTCCTTGATTGCAGTAATGATGATGACCTCAATACTGCTGTCCATTAATATCCATGCAGGTACAGAGGGAAGGAGGCCGGAGCTAACTGGATTGACTGAATTCTTGGCTCTATTCCATTCTACAATGAGCAGAATTATTTTGCTTTCAGGCAGTCAGCCTTCCCTTCTTATTCTTTGTGTAATTTATCAAATTAAACTGTTTTTCCTCTAAAAGGCAAAGGGAATTTTCCATCAGTATTAACTTATCTGTTTTGCTGATTAGCAACATATTGTTCTTCTGTGGACAAGAAATAGAAGCCAGGCATGGATTCAAAACTGGATATTTTCAACATTAGTGCCAAAATATTTCAAAATTAAACTCTGTTTAGCATTCTCTTTAAAATATTAACCCACCCTCCCAGATAAAGAAACTAATTCAGTTCAGTAATTATCTTTCCCACAAATGTATATTTTGATCTGCATATTCAATTAAACTTAATACACCTACAAAATTCTGATCATGCATCTTTCATTTCAGATGTAAAGTTGGCAGTAGAGCTTTTCCAGCAAGATACAGGATAATTTCTAGAGAGTAAAATAAAGTTTAAATAAAAGTAGAATAAAGCAAAGATTATTTTCTCATGGTAGGATGTTGGCTGTGAATATAAAAATCTCATTACTCTTAAAATTTCATCTTGACATAGTACTTGCAAATTTCTCATTGCTTGCACCAATAACCACAGTATTTGATATTTTTAGATGTATTACATTAGCCTACACATAAATTCATAATTTTAACATTTCTTAATTTTGTTCATAGAAGTGGAATGAATTCCTTGTGTCTCATTAGGTATTTATTGCTTCAGAGAAAATATTAGGTAAAGGCTTAATAGATGTAGAAAACCATGAAAGGTTAATTCTCTACTTCTAAATTATTTGCAGATGCATTCCCTACATTTATCAAAATAGCTCTTGTCACATAAGTTATTATATGAAAATAAAGAATATTAGAATTATAAGAGATTCCTGGATCTGATCCCATAAAATCTCATTTAATTGACAAGGAATGGTGGAGTGACATCACTGATATCACAGAATTTATCAGTGACAGTCTTACATCTTTTGGTTTCACACCTTTGTGCATATATTTACTCATCCAGTTAATATTTATTTTTGAAAGTTATTAGGAAATGGGATACAGATATCATCTAGGCCTTTGAAAGTCTCTGTGTAGCCATTCATAATCAGATCCCACACTTCTTAATCCAAGGATAATCAGTAATGTTAATGTTACCATCGCCTTGATTTATTTATAGTTTACTCCATGTGTAGTTATTAGTAAAACATATGTTGTTAATTTTGCACATTTTAGAACTTTATGTAAGCAGTATCATATATATAGTATTCCTCTGACACACTTTATCACTCAATACTTATTTTTGAAATGCAATTATAATGCGTAGGATGTAGTCCATTCATTTTTACTGCTGTACAGTATTCTATTTATGGATACACCACTTCTCATTTTTCCATTCTCCTTTCCATATATATTTCAGTTGTTTCCAGTTTCTTGTTATTATAAGTGCTGCTGTTATGGTCATTCTGTACAGGGCTCATGTTAACAGGAACAAGGGTTTCTATAGGTTATGCACTTTTGGATTTGCTGGCTCAGGGAATGATCTTATTAAGTTTCACTAGGTAATGTGAAATTGTTTTCCAAAGTGCAGGTTCTCTCCTACCTGCAATGAATGGGAGTTTTTGGCACTTTATATCTGGACTAATAATTTCATTGTTTAACATTTTAATTTTTCCAGCCTGGTGGACTTGCAATGATATAATGCTCTTATTTTAACTGGCATTGCTCTGAATTCTAATGATATCGATCATTTTATGTATGATGGCTATTTATTTTTTCTCTTCCATCTGACATCTATGTATTTATTTTACCTATTCTACTGCTGTTTTTTCTTATGGGGTTCTATGAGTTATTAATTATAATACAAATTATTTGTTTGGTAATATTTGTGGCATATACATTCTCATTGGTTTTGTCCTGGTCAGTGAGATTTGTGAGGCCAACCACTTTTTTAATATACTCATTTTATATGAGCTACCCAGCCAGGGCCTGGATATTTTTCTATTGTTCAAATATAAGACCCATTAATTGTGAACACATTTTTTCTTGTTTTGAGAGAAACTTTTCTGGTTTTGAGAGGAAAGAATCTGACCACCACTTTATCTTTTATTTTGCAACTGAAACTTTTTTTGAAAAGATGAAAATGCTGATTCTTATTGTTTTGTGATTTTAAAAAATAATTTAAGCCACATAGCAGTCAGAGCATAATGATTCTCAGTCAGCATTAGGTTTGCAATAATTCAAACTTGTGACCTGAAGGTGACGAACTTGAGTCTCTCTTACCCATTAGCAATCCCTGAAGTTTATTTTTTTTATCATCTGATAGTCTTAAACTGAATTAGTGACAGTCTATCATTTTATGTCAAAAATATATCTTCCTTTGTATCTAAGACTTTTATAACAAGTAAAAATATTTTCCCATTGTATCCTTTTGTAAATAAATCTTTATATCTGTTGGATATTTGGCTTATTTAGGGAATGTTATTCATCATCATTGCTATAAATTATATGTTCCAGAAAAATATTTTCTTTGTGAAAACATAAAAAATAAGTAATATAAAAATTTAATTCTGTGAATCAGTTATACATTATAAAAGGCTTTGATTAGAACATAATTATTTGAATGACCTAGACCTATATATACAAATATTGGCTCTCCACATATGATCTTGATGATCTTGAGAGATGATATCATTTCTTGGAGCCTTATTTTCTAATCAGTAAAAAGAGTTAATATGGAACATTACCACTGAGTGTTTTTTACTATTAAACAGACACTGCAGATGAACTGGCAGCTCTGAGAACACGAACCCACGTTTGGTATCAGCTGAAGGTTATAGTTAATTTGCAGGCCAGAAATTAGGAACAGCCAAAATATCCATCAGTAAGGGAACACACATCCAAAGTCTCAAATATTCTTGTTATGGACTACATGTACATAAAAGAACACTCATATATTGCTGTAGTAAATGTAAAATATTACAGGTTTTGTTGTGTTTTTATTTTGAAAACAATCTCACAACATCAGCTTAATTTAAAACTACTCTGTGCACATTTGTTGGACATTTGATTAAAGATACATGTCATACTTTATGCTAAACTAACAGTACTAACATTTTGTATTTTAAATATAATATGATTTCTAAATTTTAATTATGGGTATAAACTTTTAAATTATAATACTTCTGGCAGGTAAATGTTGAACAATTTGATTCCTAAAATTCATCCAACTCTGACATGTTCTGAATCTCTGTCAGTTTCTAGACCATAAATAACATCTAAACTGATTAAAAAGTCAGACTTAATGCCATGTGGTATCCTATATAGATATATAATAGGGTTACTGAGAAAAAAATTAAGAAACTCTACAAAAATAATTAATTCAAAGTGAGTTTAGATTAAATAGAAATGGATATTTCATAAACATGTCCACTGCTAATAAGGAATATACAATGAGTGATTCAATATTAACACCTTTCAATAAAAATGCCAAATTGTTAAAATAAGTTTGTATTAGTATTTAATTTCTCTTTGCTCTGCAATTAAAGCTAATTTCTATAATCAGACTGTCAGCTTTAGTTTAACTCATCTTCAGGAATTGATACCTATTTTGGTTTATAAGCTAGGTCAGTTCCTAATTATCAGAATTCCTAGGTTTCTAGATTTTCATATGAGTAGGAGTGAAGCTCTGGTATATGATATTTTAAAATGTCAAATGTGTAAAGTTCATAAAAAACCTTCTATGTTAATAATAAACCAATCAACCAACATTAATTTGACAAATGTTGCTTTTTACTCTTTTATCAATACAGTGTGGCATAATTTATGTAATTTTATTTACCTACAAGCTATTTTTGTCAAACATTTATCTTTACTTAAAATTATGGAGAAATTTTTCTATTTTCTATAGACTAGGTATCTCATAAGCTTCTGTTTAGAAAAAAATTCCATATAAAATGTCCCTATATAGTCTATGTATAAAACATAAGTGGATTCCTATTTTAGATATTTTAGCTTATGTTGATTCTTAACCTGTGACTTCTGGGGTTTGATGGATTGTGTTTCATGAACTGCTCTTTTGAGACGTCTCCCCCAGTAACCAAGGTTCAAGCCAAGAATTGTTGTTAACATTATTTTAAATGCAGTTCAAAATCATATGCAGAGGCTTCTAACATATCACTAGATCATACATGTTGAATGAAAAATATTTCAAAAATGGTTATAGCATGATCCAAAGTTCTTTCATTAATGGTTTTATCTTCACTTTCTCCTAAAGGAAACAAAATGACAAAAAAAAGTTAACTTTAAGAATAAAAACAACATGCTTGAGTTTAATGGAAACATTACTTTATAGAATGATATAAAAACAAATTCAGCAAATTCATCATTTATGCCCTCTGTTTTTCTTATTTCTCATCATTAGCTAGGCATAAGGCCTGAAATAAAATACACTCTCATCAGTCTTTCACTGACAGGCCACTTTTATCAATTGCATGCTGTACTGGTATGCAATAGATCAATATGTGTGAACTTGACACTTTCATCATAAGATATGACTCCTGTTGGAATGGTGTCTACACGTGTCACAGAAACTATATACTAAAATTATAGCTGGAGCTCTGATTCTGAGAGTTCACCATAGAGATAATTGAATAAAGCTTTGTTCACCTTCAAACACGAAATTCCATCAACATTTAGAGTGGAGGGCAATAAACAATAGCAGGAAACTCAGTTTACTTGGCATTTTGATAAGGATGATAAATTAATGCTCCTTTTTTCTTTGAAGAATTAAAATTGAATGATGAGGTAAGAATCCTATAAGTACCAGCTCTTTTCCTAAACTATACAAATATTTTTAATACTCCATTCTACCCAGCCTTATTTTATTGATCACCTATATACCAGAGACTCTGAAAGATTCTGACATACAAATAAGACTTTCCCCTGCTTTCGGGGAGCACATAGTCAGTCCCAATAGATATTTAAATAGATATTAACAGTTATTTATAATACATTTTTTACCCTTTACTGAGAGTTGAAACATTCTATGTGTTCTTGTGAGCACCTGGAAAAGAATGTTTGTTCCAGGGTGTTAGGAAGAGATTATGGAAGGCCTCTTGAGAGATATGAATATTGAAGAGATACTTAAGGGAATGTCTGTAAACACAATTATGGAGCTTATACATTTCTGAAGTATTTAAATTAGTCCGTATTTGTGACACCTCTCTCCTCCTCTCTCTCTGGTTCCAGGGGATTTGATTATTCCATCTATGAATTCTGCCACATTGATCTACAGCTCCTGGAGGTCACATGTTCCTGGAAAGGGCTCTTGAGCATGTTCATGGAGTTTTAATCATGAGGTAGACTGGGACATCTGGACATGTTGTGCTGGGGCTGTTCTTTTAATCTTGTAAGAACTGATTGTTAAATATTTAGGATTATTAAATATTTAGCAAGCTGAGTTGGAGAGCTTGAAATTTACCATGATGGTAGTATTTACAGGATGAAAGTTGGTACATGCTAGAAATCAACCCCTCTGTCCTTTCCTACAATTGATTTACCAATACACCACTACATATACCAAATGAGTCCAAAATTGGTGTCCTAAGCAGATAATATTTTGGCATGATTTAAAGCCAATATTCTTAATTTTTTCAACATTAATGTTATGGACAGTGAGTCATGTGGCCTATCTGCTGGAGTCGTATTGACCTATTTTAACTGTTTAATATTCCACGATAATATGTAATGTTAATTAAGATACCTCTTTTATTTCACCTTTTCTATGCTTCTTCATCAGCATTACCAGATAAAATGCAATATAATGTTATTTATTGGTTCTCTGAAATTAAAAGTTGACTGGGCATACTGCATTTTTATTTCCTAAACCTGGCTGTTCTACTCCTCTCTAAATTTCATTCTCACCTCCAGATGCCAATAGAAGTTTGCAAAGTTTATAAGCTTTTCAGATTTATAATTGAAGGAAGTGGCAAGGAAAGGGAGATGATTTTTTTACATCTGCTGGTTCTTTGTGGAAAGTTGCAGAGGCTTATAGGTTCACCTCTAAAAATCCTATTTATGAATGTGTTTCTGATATACTTGAAGTTTGGAAAAGGAGACTATCAAGTTTAAACTGGAAAAACAAACATCTTTCTTAGAACACTCAATCTTTCCAAAAGCAAATAATAAATAAGAGTGAAAAAGAAAATGACCCCAAAGTATAAAAGTGCTTTATTTAGAAAGGAAATTTCTAGGTCATAATGTGTAATTTAAATGTATAATTTAAAATTTATGCTATATTTTCATGCAAGTATGTGAAATTATGACACGTGAGGTTTGGAGCTTATTAAAATAATTTCTTATTTTGGAATCTTAATGGTTAGTTCCATGGAGTTGGTACCTTGCAGTTGTTAAATTTCAGGCTTAAGATTCCTCCTATCTCAGTATGAATTCTATCTTCATTTCCTTTCTATTGTGTGCCATTGTGCAAATTACTTATTTTTCTGGGTGACAGTTTTGTCATCTCTAAAACAGGGCAATAACCATAGCACTTTACTCATAGAATTGTTGTGAAAATGTAATGGTTATAGCTGCGGTTGCCAACCTTTCATACCTCATGGACCACTGGTGGTCTGTGGACCACCAATTGGCAACCGCTGCTCCAAAAGTTTCCTTGAACCAGTGGTTGCCAACCTGTCAGACCACCAGTTGGTGACCACTAGGTTATAGAACACTTAGAGTATGGACTGGCCTAAGATTTGTACTCAGTATATATCAAATGTTATTATTACCATCATTTTACCTTGGTAAAGAAAGACTAGTCACCAAACAACCAACAATGAAAAATATGGAAGTGGTTAATAAAATCTATCTATATATACAAAAGGCTAAGTGACCGTCTGACTCACCGACTGTCCGACTGGTAGCTATGACGTGCAATAACCACCAGGGTGCAGACACTCTGACCGGTAGCTATGATGCACAAGCACTGACCACCAGGGAGCAGACGCTCAATGCAGGACCTGCCAAGCTGTGGTGAACTGCCCTCTCGCAATCCAGGATACTTTGGGGGATGTCGGAGAGCCAGTTTTGGCCTTATTTCCGCAGGCCAGGCTGAGGGATCCCACCTGCTGGAGGGACCCTGCTCACTCCATAGATGCCCTTCAAGTCATGGCGCCACCCCAGGTGCAACCAGCTGGGGAGGGACTATAAGAAGTTAGCTACAGGGCATGTCCAGCCCATCTCGCCCTATCCTGCTCCACTGGCCACCTTTTAATTAATTTCCTTTTAGTGGGCACGAATTCATGCACTGGGTCACTAGTGTAATTATTGTGTTCAAACACAGTATAGAATTTTCATGGATTATGCTGGTATTTATGCAGTGAGTCCATGAAATAAACTGGGAGAACTGGCAAATGTTCCAGTGATCTGCCTCTGACAACCTCCATGGAGTGGATATTTTGTATTGGGTAGAGATATATTGATAGAAAACCCAAAGTGTGCACTTCCATGTTGAAAACCTTATTCTTAATTGAGTCAATTTCTTAAATACTATTACTAAGAATTTATTTAAATACCTTAGTAGCTCAGCATACCCCTCTGACCTTAATGATATATTCATAGAAGAAATGGCTGAGCAGTCCATAATATCAATGCTTTTGTCTATTAAAACTAACTATGAAATAATATCAATCAAAGTACTAATCAAAAATTGACTTAAGAATAAAATGGAGGAATTTTAAGTGGCACTTAAAAATCACTATTACTTTAGAGCAGTGGTCGGCAAACTCATTAGTCAACAGAGCCAAATATCAACAGTACAACGATTGAAATTTCTTTTGAGAGCCAAATTTTTTAAACTTAAATTTCTTCTAATGCCACTTCTTCAAAATAGACTCGCCCAGGCTGCGGTGTTTTGTGGAAGAGCCACACTCAAGGGGCCAAAGAGCTGCATGTGGCTCGCGATCCGCAGTTTGCCAACCACGGCTTTAGAGGAATGGCCATTTAGAACATTAGCAAGCTGCTTTTGTATTCACAGACAATTTTCTGATTTTAGCTAGAATGCCTTTTGTAGTGGCTCCATTTCCTGCAGTATATATTATTTCTTCTATCAGTGCATATATACTGTATGCAAGCAAGTGGGACTTTTTAACAGAACAGTAGCACTATAGCTTCTTAAACAAATTTAAGAACCACCGTAACTTATTTACATAGACACAAAATAATAATTAGAGTGACATTGTAACATGGCTGTATTTATAAAACGGGATCAGCCTGCTCAAGATCATCTTCCCTTCCTTTGGCCATCATTGGAAATATTTCTGTATGCATTGTGGGGAATGACATGTGTAGTCTTATACTTTTAATTTAGAAAGTTTTTGAGTTGGCCCTATATACCTTGTTCATTAACAGATTGTGTGTTTTTTTAAAGAAAAGAAACAAAAAAGAAGGGGGGGGAGTCTGCTTTATCCTACTCAAAGATTGAGTGTATGTGTCATTCAAATAAACTATATTACAGCTTTTAATGAAATATCTCAACAACCTTTAATAAACACCTCTCAGTTTCTATGCCAGTTTACATTCACTATTTCCATCTCCTCTTCTCACAGGTTTGTCTGTGTCAGTGCCACAATGTCATAATCATGAATAGTTTAATAATGTCTCATTTTATAATTTCAAGGTCTAAAACATATGCCTTTCCTTTTAAATTGCTTTAGCTGTTATTGACTTTTTGTAAGGTCCTATAAATCTTAGAACTAGTAATTAATTAAGTCTATATGCATATTCAAAATATCTTGTTATTTTTATTAGAATTGCATTGAATTAATAATTAACATGGAAGGACTTTTTAGGACATTATAAATTATTGAGTTTTCTATACATTAAAATGTCTTGCTCAATATACTTAGATGGTTTTCATATTATGTCAAGACTTGGTCAACTTCCTTTTATTAATGGATAATTATTTTCCTAATATGCATGCTTTCATTAAATTATTTAACATTTTAAACTCAATATCTGTCTATATCTTCATGAAGCCTATTATGGGTTGAATTCTGCCTTCCACAAGAGGCATATTGGTGTCTTAACACTCAGTACCTGTGAATGTGATCTTATTTAGAAATTGGGTCTTGGGAGACATAATCAAGTTAAGGGAAGTCATGGTGGGTATGGATGAACCCTAAATACAAGGGCTGGTGTCTTTATAAGAGAAAGGAGAGGGAGCTAGACACAAAGACACGCACAGAGGGAACATGGCCATTTGAAGACAGAGGCAGAAAGCGGCAAGCCAAGAAGAGCCAAGAGTTTCTGGCAACCACCAGAGGCCAGGAAGAGGCAAAGCAGGACTCGTCACTAGAGCCTTTGAAGGGAGCATGGCCCTGTGACACCTTGGTTTCAGACATCTAGCCTCCAGAACTGTGGACGATCAGTGGACCTTGTTTAAAGCCACTCAGTGTATGGTAGTTTGTTACAGCAGCTCTAGGAAATTGACACAGGGTCCTTGTGTTTTGATGGTAGTCCTTGACTTTTTGTGATTTAAAAAAAATGCTATAATTGATAGCAATCAATTTCACTTTGGTATTATTAATTCATTTGATCAAGTAAGTACATATTTATACATGACAGAAAGTGAAAGAGCACTGATATTTATTGTGTGTCTAAGATCTTTACTAAGTGTTCTATGTGGATTACTTAATTTACTTTCACAGCAATCTTATGAGGCATTAACTATTATAAACTGTTTTGTTTTGATTTTAAATAGATGAAGTGATCAGGACAGATATTTTGTTTTTCCTCTTAAGCTGATAGAATACTGGAGCCATGATCAAATCTTGGTTCTGACTAACATTAAAGTAAGAGTTTTTAAACAGAGAACAATGTGCCCTTTCTTCAAAGAAGGGATTCAAAGATCATTAGAAAATAAAGGGAGATTGTTGTTACCAGTGCATAGAGGCTTAATGAACAATATTTTATTTAAATAAATATTTTCTTACAACTCCAACATGTGAAAGAGGATCTGAAGACTCTGAGCTCTGTCTGCTTGTTCTAATCACCCCCGGCCTGACACCAGCTCTGCTCCTCAAGGGCCTATGAAAACTCAGGTCTCTGAAAAACACAGAATTAAAATTTACATCTTCATACTATGCAGCTGTAAAAAAGAAAGATCTCTTGCCATTTGAGATAGTATGGAGAGACCTGGAGAGTATTACGCTAAGTGAAATAAGCCAGTCAGAGAAAGACAAGCATCACAAGATCTCACGTATGTGTGGAATCTAATGAACGAAATAAACTGATTAACAAAATAGATCCAGAGATATAGAATCATGGAACAAACTGACCAATTTCAGAGGGAATGTGGGGGTGGATGTGGGCAGAGAGATTAACCAGGAAACTTATATGCATACTAGAGGCCTGGTGCATGGATTCATATATGGGTGGGGTCCCTCAGCCTGGTCTGCACCCTCTCACAATCCGAGACCCCTGGGGGGGGGGGATGTCAGAGAGCCGGTTTCAGCCTGATCCTCACAAATCAGGCCAAGGTATCCCACTGGTGCACGAATCTGTGTACCGGGCTAGTTTCTGCCCGATCCCCACAGACCAGGCCAAGGGACCCCACCGGCAGCGAATCCGTGCACCTGGCCTCTAGTATGCATATAAGATCTTTGGTTAATGTCTTCCTGCCTTCCCCTCTTCCCTCTGAGATTAATCAGTCTGTTCCATGTTTTCATGCCTGTGCATTGAGCGTCTGCTCCCTGGTGGTCAGTGTGTGTCATAGCTACCGGTCAGAAGGTTGAATGGTCGAATGGTCACTTAGGCTTTTATATAGATAGATAGATATGCACAGCCCATGGACTACAGACAATAGTGTGGTGAAGGCCTGGGAGGATGCAAGGTGGAGGGGGACAATGGGGGAAGTTTAGGGAGGACATCTGTAATACTTTCAATGATAAAGATAAATATTAAAAAGTAAAAAAAAAGACATCTTCATTTTACTAATAAGGAAATGAGACTTATAGTGACAAAGTGACCTACCCAAAATCATTGTATCGGATCATGACCGAACTGAGATCAGTGGAAGTCCTGCTGAGAAAGAGACCAGCTAACACTTCTAAAGCATAATTAATATGGACCATCTGGGCTTCATATTTTTATTCTCATAGATAAAATAGGAAACCCAGACATTACCAAGCAAACTATCCCACAGCTGCAAGAAGTACCATGAACAGCTGTGAGCAAATGCATCTGAAATAATACAGATGTTCCCCATTATAAATATTGCTGAGACATTAAATAAAGTTGAATTACAAAGGTAATAATTGACAGTGATAGAAAATGCATGTCTTAGCTATGTATAAAATGTTGTCTTCCATGTATTTTTTGAGCCTAAAAGGAGCTAATAAATTTGAACCAACTGCTGAAAATTTTATTTTACTCTTTTTCTTTGTATCTGATCCTTTGAAAAAGACATTGATATTGATAAGCATGAATAAATGTCTCATTTTTTTGTCTGAACTCCTAAATACATGGAGTTTTACTGTCTGGGTTGTGTAACAAACTAGTTTCCTAAGGTGCATCATGGCGTTTGAGCATCAATTGGTTACATTTTGTGAAATTTCACATGATTGAAGTATGTTAGTTGGAATGAACTAACCTTAACCTATGCTGCAAATGTGCAAATGTCAGAATGTCATTTGTCCGATTTTCTGGAAGTATGTTTTGGATGATAAATTGGCAGGAAAGTGTTTAAGATAGACCTTGAAGATTGTGGAAGAAAACAAAATAATCAGGATATATATATGTGTGTGTGTGTGTGTGTGTGTGTGTATTACCTTTAATACTATCAGAATACCAAACAACCAGTCTGTATTATATATATATTTCCATGTAATATATGCAAAATATTCTATTTGATATACATAAACACATATTACCTTTAATGCTATCAGTATACGAAAACAACCAGGGATTGTCTTAGTGTCTAACTTACTGGTACATACAATGAGCATTTCCAAATTTGTCTATACTTCCCTGAATTCCTCTATATGGGAATTATCCAAGAATAACTCTCTCGGATATAATGGAGAGGAAGGCTACTATACCCATGTGTACCGATAGGATGTGCCTCAGGCTGTTGATGAGCCTGAAACAGCTTGATGTCATCTTGTGGAAATCAGCACTATTGTAGCAACTAGAGAGTTATTTTGATATTTGCTGCAAATTTCACCCATATTACTCTCATGCATCTTCTCAGATCGTAATTAGACAGTAAGTGTACTAAAAACAGCTTTCTTCTTTTCTTCAAAATCTTAGTCTGGAGCTCCCAAGTTCAGATCAATGTTTGAAATGTCCTGCTTTGAATTGCCATTGTCCTTTGTGTAGAAAACTTGAAGACACAATAGTGAAAAGATCCAAATAGCCAATACAGTAGGAAAAGTTGTCCAACTATCCTATATAATAAAGATGTAATATGCAAATGGCCATTATGCCATGAAGCGTAATGACCAACCACGTAATGACCAGATCACGGATCAGCAGGAGGGTGGGGCAGTGAGCTACAAGTGGGAAAAGAGAGCTACAGGAGGGGGCAGGGAAGCAAGCTATGAGAGGGGGAGGGGGAATGGAGGGAGCTACAGGAGGGCAGGGCAGCAGGTGGAGAGCTACGGGAGGGCAGCAGCGAGCTACTGGTGCACAGATTCATGCGCAGGGCTACTAGTTAGTCATTAAGAAATGCAGATTGAACTTCCAATATGATACCACCCGGATGGTTAAAATAGAACAGAAAAAGTCACCTGTGATGAAGATGTATAGTCAACACAATATTCCTACATTCCTGTGGGTGCATAAGTTATTTAAAAGACTTGGGAAAACAGCCAACGTTTACTAAAGCTGAATTGCATACCTCATGGTGTAGCAATTATATGCTATATGACCAGGAGAAGTAGGTATATATGCTTAACAAAGGACATGAGGTAGCATGTTTATAGAAGTGCTATTTGTCATTGGCTCAAAGTAGGAATTACCCCGGTTCCAGTAAGAGAACAGTGGATAAATTGTGGTATATGACACAATGGAACATTATTCAGCAATGAGAATCAATGACCTATAACCACACACAAAAATATAGATGAAGCTTATAAAATATTCTTGAGCCAGAGAAGCCAAATGCAAAAAAACATAAAGACTGCATAATTTAATTAAAAAAAAACCTGAAAAAAAATCAGGTAAAACCTATTTAATTTTTCAGAGGTTAGGATAATGGGAACTTTGGGGAGATTGTAATGGCTGGAAGGAATCGTTAAAGAAGTCTCAAGAGCCCTGATAGTATTCTGTTTCTTAGTTTGAGTTCTGGTGACATAGGTGTGTTAAATTTGGGAAAAGTTATCAAGCTGAGACAATGTTTGCACTTTCATTTTATATTACAGTCCAATAAAATGTTAAAATATATATTGAAATACCTATAAGCAGATTTCTTTTGCTGCTCCCAACCCCAGCTCTTATATTCTGGCCTCACTTGTCTATCCTCAGATTCTGCTGAATGTTTATCACTTGAACAGGGGTTTGTTCCAGAAAGTCAAGCATGTTGCCCAGAGCTCTCCCCATCCCCATGACATTTCTTTCTTTATTTTTTTAACCTGGAGCTGCACATCACTCTAGTGGCCTCCCCTCACTAGAGATGAACAGCTATCACCACTGACATAAAAACCCTCCAGTTGTGACAATTTCTGCTGGTCCTTTGTGGATACATGTACAATGAGGTCTGGACAGGGCATGCATGGGTTTTAACTGTCCCCTCAAGAGGTGATGGTTTGACCTATAAATTTCTCCCAGCAGGAGACTAGTCCCTATTTCTCAGTGAGTTTATTTTAGTCCTATCTAGCCTACTTCTAGGGCATTCCTCCTGTTCCCCCTTCCATGCATTCAAGTACCCCTTTTACATCTTAACCCCCTATAAGAAAATCTCCCCTAGAATAGCTAGCTATTTATTTGTCTGAAAAGTTGTCCTGTTAAGTTAGGTTTGAACTTCAAATTGTAAGATAGATATAACTGGTTCCTAGGTTGTTATTTAAAAGAAGTGAAGATTTATAATGTGTGTGTTGCTATAACATTTAAAATGTAATGCTTTATGTAAAGCATTTTGAGGCAATATCAAATGATAGGAGTTTTTTTGACAGTATCAAACATTAATCTGTATGTGAATAAAGTTTCAAAATCATTGGTGCATTGCTCTAAGTTATCTTTTATATTTCCCACTTAACAGGCACAATCAGCTCTCCACATTTGTGGGTTTCGCATCTGCAGATTCAACTAACCATGGATGAAAAATATTTGAAAAACACAATATTACCCTGTTGCTGATGTGCACTGTGTAGTTGTAGTTATACATACAATGGTTGTGTCGGTACTAAATGTGTACAGACTTTATTTACTTTTTATTATTCCCTAAATAACATGTATAACAACTATTTACATTGTATTAGGTATTATAAGTAATCTAGCAATGATTTAAAATATACATAAGGATGTGGTTGTTTATATGCAAACACTATACCATCTATAATAATAAAAGTATAATATGCTAATTAGACTGGACAGCCAAACAACCTTCCAGACATCATTCCGGATGTCCTTCCGGATGAAGCCACTGCAGGATGGCTGAGGCAGAGGCAGTTAGGGGCGATCAGGCAGGCAGGCAGAGTGATTAGAGGCAATCAGGCAGGCAAGCGGTTAGGAGCCAGCAGTCCCAGATTGAGAGAGGGATGTCTGACTGATGGTTTAGGCCCGATCCCTGTGGGATCCCTGAAGGATCAGGCCTAAACCATCAGTCAGACATCCCCCGAGGAGTCCCAGATTTCAAGAGTGCAGGCTGGGCTGAGGGGACACCTCTCCGTGCATGAATTCTGTGCACCGGGCCTTTAGTTTTTAATATAAAGGGACTTGAGCATCCATGAACTTTGTTATTCACAGGGGTTCTGAAAATTAATCCCCTGAGGATACAAAAAGAAGACTGTACTGAATAGGTGAGGTGGATAGTTATGAGAATTGCTTTATTTTTTTCTGGCTACTTATTTCAAACTAGAGGCCCCAGTGCATGAAAATTCATGCACTGGAAGGGGGGGTCCCTCAGCCCGGCCTGCCCTCTCTCACAGTCCAGGAGCTCTCAGGGGCAGGAGGCAACCTGGCGATCAGGGGAAGGTAACGCCCCATCACACCTCTGCTGCTGCCACTGCCAGCAGCGCAAGCTTTGGCTGGCTCTGGTTACCTGAACTTTGGGTGGCCCTGGGCGGCTAGGCAGCCGCCATCCAAGGCTTGCCTGCACCTCGGGTGGGCCCTGGGCAGCTGGGCAGCTGCCATCCGAGGCTTGCCTGCACCTCAGGCGGGCCCTGGGTGGCTGGGCAGCTGACATCCAAGGCTTGCCTGTGCCTTGGGCATCAGCTGGGTAGCTACCATCTGAGCCTTGTCTGGATCTCGGGCCATCCCTGGGCCGTTGGGGGCCTAGGGGACTGGGGAACTCCAGAGGCAGGTGCCCCAGCGGTGCTGAGGGAACTGGGCACTGCCATCTTGTGGCTGTGGGCCCTGCCATCTTTGAGGGCATGACAGTCAATTAGCATATTCCCTTCTTATTGGCTGTGGGCACTGCCATCTTTGTGATGGCATGAGGGTCAATTAGCATATTCCCTCTTTATTAGATAGGATAGTCTTTATCAGATGTTAATTTCGATCCTACCATTGACATCCTAAGCAGACCCCATAACATGTTTACTTTTAACATCAAAACAATTTTATTTTCAGGAATTATAACTTAAGAGAATTCTAAAATGAAGCTTTATTCTCACATATATTTTCAACCATCTCCTTGAACCCTCTGCTTCAGCCTGATATGCTTTTTCCAGGAAAAAAATGGGTAAGAACGTTGTGATTTGTTATCAACCCTCTTGCTCTGTTTAATTCCTCTCCTCAGTCACTTGCCCTCAACTTCTAGCTCATGTAGAGTTGAACTGGCAAAGCATCATGAGAAGAATAAGGACACATCAAAATAAAAAGCTCCTGCACAGCAAAAGAAACCATCAACAAAACAGCAAGAAAACCCACTGCATGGGAGAACATAATTGCCAATGCTATATCAGATAAGGGTTTAATCTCCAAAATTTACAGGGAACTCATACAACTTAACAAAAGGAAGATAAGGATAAGTCCAATCAAAAAATGGGCAAAGGACCTAAGTAGACACTTTTCAAAAGAGGACATAGAGAAGGCCGAGAGACATATGGAAACATGCTCAGAGTCACTAATCATCAGAGAGATGCAAATCAAAACAACAATGAGGTACCATCTCACACCTGTCAGAATGGCTATTATCAACAAATCAACAAAGGACAAGTGCTGGAGAGGATGCAGAGAAAAAGGAACTCTTTTGCACTGCTGGTAGGAATGCAGACTGGTGCAGCCACTGTGGAGAACAGTATGGAGTTTCTTCAAAAAGTTAAAAATGGAACTCCCATTTGACCCAGTAATCCCACTTCTAGGATTATATCCCAAGAAACCAGAAACACCAATCAGAAAGGATATATGCACCCCTATGTTCATAGCAGCACAATTCGCCATAGCTAAGATTTGGAAACTGCCTAAGTACCCATCAGCAGATGAGTGGATTAAAAACCTGGTACATCTACACAATTGAATATTATGCTGCTATAAAAAAGAAGGAACTTTTACCATTTGCAACAGCATGGATGGACCTGGAGAGCATTATGCTAAGCCAAATAAGCCAGTCGGAGGAAGATTAATATCACATGATCTCACTCATATGTGGCATATAATGATCAACATAAACTGATGAACAAAAATGGATCCAGAGAGAAGGTGGCACTGAACAGACCATCCAACCTCAAAGAGAAAGCGGGGGGCGGGGGGGTGGAGTTAGAGGTCAACCAAAGGACATTTTATGCATGCATATTAGCATAACCAATGGACACAGACACTGGGGCGGTGGGGGCCTGCCCTTGAGGATGGGAGTGGTGGCAGGGGGGGTCAATTGGGGAAAAAGGAGACATATGTAATACTTTAGGCAATAATAATAAAAACAGAAGAAGAAGGACAGTTATTTCTTTACCTATCTTGCATCTGGCGAAGTCCCTTTTTTCAAAGCATGTGTTTTAATGCTTGTTCTTTTGCTTAGGATTATTCGTGCATTTTTTTCAGAGACTATGTAAAGCCCCCTGAATTCCACTGTCCCCTAACAAGGTGATATGCTTTCTGGCTGCTTTTACATGAATTGACATTATCTATTATTCTGTTGTGGAACCCCATATAGATTCTTTCTTCTGGGACACCTTTTGCAATAAGAGGCATTTCTTTTGGGCACGATCCTTTTAAAATATGTCAATTCTAGCTACTTTTGTGGTATCTCCTTAGCCTTAGGGAGCTGAGGTTCTCTTGCCAATCACAGGAGTGCAGCTTGCCCCCATTGTTGTCCTTTTTTTTTTTTTTTAGGGCTGCTCAAGGCAGCCTCCTGCCTTCAGTCTATTACAGATTAAAGTTGTTGCAGGTGGCTATGCCCCCTCCCAATATGTCATATATGTAAAGCTCTCTCTGAAGTGTGCTCTTGGCTCTGCTGTGGTGGCTGCTCTGGACAAGCTGAAGAGTTTGTCCAGAAATCAGCATCCTTCCAGGTAATTAAATATGAGTTTCCCTTCTAGCAAAAATCTACAACCTCTGGAACTGGTTGCTTTGTGCCTTCCTGACTTGCCTTAAGCTGGGGTAGGAGAAGATGGAATCCTCATGCTCTTCACTGTGGGGGTGAAGAGGAAATGTTGCCACATTCTCTACCCTTACCAATCCCTTTATAACAGCTCCCCCCACCCAGTCAATAAATTCTTATCATGCTTGATGGGAGTTGGAGAGTGGTGTTAGTTATTTAACCTGTTTACCCTATTCTTAGTTCTGCTTGTTTTTTGTAGCTTTGCTATATTTAAGTTTTGTGCATATGTACTCCACTCACTTTAGCTTTGAAAGTTGATGAAACTCTAAAAAATGTCCCAATTGACATGTTTTAACATATCTAATATTCTAATACATATTTAGACATATATTCCCACAAGTCTATAAATGACATTTATGATTCCATAGATGAATGCACTCTAAGAGGATCATAATCCAAACTACAGATGTAATTTAAATTTTTTTTTACTATGGTTACTAAAAATTTTAAAAGAAACATGTAAAATTAATAATACATGATATTTAAGCCTACATATTCAACATCTAATAATTTCAATATGTGATCAGCATAAAAATATCCATGAGACATACATGTTAAGAATTATTTTTCAATTAAATTTATTGGGGTAACATTGGTTAATAAAATTATACAGTTTTCAGATATACAATTCTCCAATACCTCATCTATTTATTGTATTGTGTGTTTAAACAAAACCCCCACCCCCAAGTCAAGTCTCTTTCCATCACCATTGATAAATTCTTCTATCTCTCCTCACCCCTGTCTTTGAAGTCTGATTGGTATTTTCCACTTACAGCACCTCTCATTTCTAAGAAGTGATATTTCAAGTGCACAGTAGCCACATGCCCTAGTGATTACCATGTTGGACAGAGCAGCCAGAGACTATTATCTCCTTAAGGGGAACATCTAGGTCTTAGTCACCTCCTTATACATGTGGCACAGGTAAGGAAATTGCTAAATGTAGAATGAATAAATAAATACGTGAATTAATTTATAGGTGTCTATAAGAAAATCTAAACTATTTTTCATTATGAGGAAACGTACAAGAACCTTTCATCCAAATGATCACTTTCTAAGGTATATAAACGTCCAATCACTAAGTTGTACATCTGAAACTAATATAATTCTGTATGTCAACTATGATTGATAAATACATTTTACAAAAGAATCCTGTGGTTTCACCAATATGAAGAAAAGAGAAATATTTAACTATTTATTTCTTAAAATAGTTAAAAGAGGAAGAAATAATATTGAATGGGAAATTACTGGATAAAATAACAAGGAGTTTGTGGTTCCTTAAAATATGATTTTGAGTTTGAAGGAAGTCACTTAAAAATATTTTTTAAAAGAAAACCGAATACCCCAGTAGTTCCTTTAATATAGTTAAGCATGTTGGTGGTGGTCCTAGTCCCCCAGATCCTGAAGCCACTAATGCACTGTCCTCCACCTGCTGTCAGCTTATGCTCTAGGTCAGGTTATTTGGAGGAAGAAAACACAATATTTTGAGTTAGTCATTTGGTCCACAGCCAACAATGAGAAACACACCAGTAATATCTACAAAAGGTGCCTTTGGTAAGAAGAAGAAATCATAATTTGCTCTTCCCTCATTTCACTTGCTGTTGATTAATACAATCATTTCAGGACAGGAAAAAATTATGAATTTTTCTGTTTCACTTAGTAGAATTTCTGAGTTACACAGAAATATAGTCAAGTTTTACTTCCAGGCAAATAGGCAGACATAATATTGTTCTATTGAGTTCTATTGGGGTATAAATGTTTTTACTTCATTCAAGTGAAATTTGAACATATTCTATTGATAAAAATCAGGTAATTCATAAGACTAATATTATCATAAGACCATAATGAGTATAAGAACTATTTTAAGGTAGTCCATTTTATTTTGTTTTATTCAGAATCAGAGAAAGTATATTTGTACAGAGAACATGATATTTGGAGATTGGTTTTCCCGAATTCAGATCCTACTTGTATTATGCTGGGCAAACTGCTCAAGGGTTCTGAGATCCATTAAATTAAAATAGCAAGTGCTTATTAGCAGATAGCAATAATTGACTATTTCAGCACTTTGTGTTTTTTTTTTACAATGTCAGTCACAAATATGATGTTCATGTACTAACCCATGTCCTATTGTTTAAAAATATAAATTGTAGAATATCTTTGACAAAGATACAGAAATGGATAGGCACAGGATTAGATGAAATAGAGATTAGCTCTTATTTGAGGTGTAGAGATTGGGAAGTTTCCAGATGGAGGTGGCAGTTGAGCTGGTCTTTGAAGAATGTATATAATGTGATAATTAGAAGGGGAAAGAAACAAAGGAATGAAGCCATTAATATCTTCTTACTGAAATTATTTGGAGGCCAAATTTTAAAACGTAAACATTTAACTGAACCTATTTATTTCTCCTTTTGATCCTCATTATTCCTAACCCCTTTGTTAGTGATTTGTCAGTATAATCTTGAACTACTTATAAACTGATGAAAAGTCCACTCTTAGTCTGTTATTTTGTCTGGAAAATTGTTTTTGAGATGACAGTTGGAGATGATAAAGTATTTGTATGTTTATATTTACTTGATAAGGTCTTCATTATGTTATCCTAATATTTTTTCTACCCTGTACACTTGAATTTTTTGGACAATTAAGCAATGCATCTGAGCTGAATAGATGTTTGATGTTTAAGCAATTGTATAGAAAAATAATTATTAAGTAGACATTAAAATTGGAATAAAGACATACGTGAAAGGCAGGTATATTTCTTCTAAATTAATGGTATAAACTACTGTAATTCTAGGCTTAAGGAAGTCTGATTTTACTAGTAAATATTTGGAATCTAAAGGGGAGAAAGTAATTTTAGGATGTGATTTCATTATCAGAGGTTGGATTATGTTGTTGGACTATATTTGGTATTTATAACATTTCAGCTCAATTCTATTTGCTTCTTAAAAGTCATTTTTATAAGATTCAGGATGCAGGATTTCAGTTATACTTTTCTAAGGCAGTTAAATAAATCATTGGTTAATCAAGGGTTATATAAAATAACATAATTATTTCCCTGAATATTTATATATCATGGAATATACTATTAAAAATCATAATGTCATATTTTTAGGACTGTTATTTTGCTCTTCATTTTTGTTCATAAATTAAGAATTGACATCCTATTAGAAAAGAAAAATGGGACTAATGATGTAATTTTTAAAAAAATATATTTTATTGATTTTTTACAGAGAGGAAGGGAGAGAGATAGAGAGCTAGAAACATGGATGAGAGAGAAACATCGATCAGCTGCCTCCTGCACACCCCCAACTGGGGATGTGCCCACAACCAAGGTACATGCCCTTGACTGGAATTGAACCTGGGACCTTTCAGGCCGCAGGCCAACTCTCTATCCATTGAGCCAAACCAGCTAGGGCTAATGATATAATCTTTAAACTCATAGCCCACTTTATGGTTTTATCACATAATGCATTTTTATTTAAGCTGAAGAAAATAGAATGTTTGGGGTGAGAATATAAAACTTAGCAGAAAGTGTGCAATGATGGAAGATTGTACTTATTTCCATGAAAAATTGCACATAGTCCTATTCATCTCCTACAATCCCTCCCCCATAAAGCAGTCATTTATAGTTCCATAAAATACTTTAAATTGCAAGTTGGTCAGACCTGAAAATATTGTTGGAGAAAACAATCTTAAAGCCCCAGGCTGGTGCAGGATTAAGTTTCTTCAGAATGAAACAGGGTATGTAATATTTTTTTTTTGCGTCTGGAATTTCCCAGGCATTACATTGGTGTTAGGTAAGATAACAGAGTGATTTTCTTTTTAAAATTTTAGTACTTCAAAGATATAGTGAAAAACTTCAAACACCAAATGAAAGTTACATAATAAAGAATGACACCTATTTAGTTTTGTAGCCCTGGGTTAAACCACCCATGTTTTAAGACATTGGCACTGGTTATTTTCTAGCTAAAATATCCAAAAAGGCCACTTTTGAACTGCTGTAGTACTTTCATTCTTTATCCGAGGTTGCATAATTTGTTATAAGTTGCCGTGCATTTGAGGCTACTTGATTTGGTGCTAAAGACTGGGGCAAATCACAGCTCTTAAATGTTTTAAGTCAATCCTGAGTATAACAGTCCTTTCTGTATGCTTTAATATTCTCCATAGAGTATTCATGTCAGGAAGTTGCTAGAAGAAAAACTAGACCAAAAAAAAACCTTCTCATTCCTGCAGGACTCAAAAAACTACAATTTGTCTTCTGTGTCCGTTATCTCCTACTTGTCTCTTTGTCTGAAGTATGTCCTCTGAGCATGCCTGGCATATGAAATCTCTTGAAAAACACACCTTACTCTGGTATTCTATGCAAAACCTTCCAATAATTCCTTGATGTTTAACTCACCATGTTTAAATGCTTGGCATGGAAGCCTTTTTCAGTTTATGCAACAAACACACCATCTTTTAAATAATATATTTTCTAATTACATTTGATATGCAATATTATATTACTTTTAGGCATACAAAACATTGATTAGACATTTATATACCTTAGAAAGGGATCATCCTAATAAGTCTAGTATCCATCTGACAGCATACATAGTTATTGCAATATTGTTGACTATATTCCCTGTGCTGTACTTTATATAAATGAATTTTTTTATAGCTGACAATTTGTACTTCTTAATTCCTTTCTCCTTTTTTCACCCATCACCCCGACCCCTCTTCCATCTAGCAACCATCAATTTGTTCTCTGTATCTATGAATTTGTTTCTGTTTTGTTTGTTCATTCATTATGTTTTCAAATTCCACACAGAGTGAAATCAAATGGGTATTTGCATTTCTCTGACTTATTTTACTTAGCACAATACCCTCGAGGTCCATCCATATTGTCACAAATGGCATGATTTCATTCCTTTTTTATGGCTGAGTAATATTTTATTGTATATATGTACCACTTCTTCTTTACACTTCTTTATCCATTTGTCTATCGATGGACACTTAGGTTGCTTCCACATCTTGTTTATTATAAATAATGCTGTAATGAACATACAGATGGCCAACAGACATATGAAAATATGCTCAACATCTGTGATCCTTAGGGAAATGTCAATGCAAAAACCACAATGATATATCATATCTCACATGTCAGAATGGCTATTTTCAATCAATCCACAAACAAGCATTAACAAGGAAAGAAGGAAATGCTCATGCACTGTTTGTGGAATTGTCAACTGGTGCAGCTCCTATATAAATAATATGGACTTTCCTCAAAAAATTAAACCGAAAACTACTATATGACCCAGAAATATCATTTCTGGGTATTTATCTGAAGAAATCCAAAACACTAATTTGAAAAGATATATACGCCCCTATCTTCTTTATCAGACACATCTGATAAAGAGCTATTATTCACAATATAAAAATACTTTTTAAAACTCAACAGTAAAAAACAAGTAGCCTGACTAAAAAATGGGCAAAAGCCCTTAGAAAGACACCTAACCAAAGAAAATATGCAGATGACAGATTAGTCTACATAAAGATGTTTAATGTTACATGTCACCAGGAAATTGAAAGTTAAAACAGTGAGGTAATACTACATACCTATTGGAATAGCCAAAATCTAAAACACTGCCATCCCTGAATGCTGGCAAGAAAGTGGAGCAACAGGACCCCTCATTTATTGCTAATCAGAGTTAAAAATTTACTTTTATCCTTTGTGACAACAAGGATGGACCCGAAGAGCAATTATGCTAAGTGAAATAAGCCAATCAGAGAAAGACAGGTATCATACGATTTCAATCATGCGTGGAATCTAATGAACAAAAATGAAGTAACAAGCACAATAGAGACAGACTCACAGGGAGCAGACTGACAGCTGTCATGGTTAGGGGGTGGACTGGTGGGAGGGGCAGTAGAAGGAATGAGCAAGAAAGAAAAAAGGGAAGATAACTCATGGACAAAGAAAACAGTGTGGTGATTGCCAGGGAGAAGAGAATGGGGCAGTGGAGGAGGCATGGGGGGGTGTAAAAGGTGATGGACGGAGACTTGACTTGGAGTGGTAAACACACAATACAGTATACAGATGTTATGTTGTAGAATTGTGCACCTGAAACCATTATAATTTTGTTAACCAGTGTCACTCCACTAAATGTAATAACATGAAAAGATTGACACTTTGGAGGACAGTTTGGCCATTTATTATAAATGTAAACATACTCTTACCATATGATACAGCCATCACACTTTTTGGTATTTATGCAAATAAATTGAAAGCTTATGTCCATGCCAAAAACTGCACATATATGTTTATAACAGCTTTATTCAGAATTGGCAAAACTTAGAAGCAACCAAAATGCACTTTAGTAGGCAAATGAATAAACAAACTAGTGGTATATCCAGACAATGGAATATTATACAGCATTAAAAAATATGAATTATCAAACACTGAAAAGACACGGAGGAACCTTTAATACATGCTACTATGTGAATGAAGCCAACCTAAAAAGCTACATACTGTAATGATTCCAAATGTATGACATCCCGCAAAAGATAAAACTATGGAGATGCTAAAATGATCAGTGCTTGCCCAGGGTTAGGGAGAGAAAGGAATGAATAGGAAGAACACAGAACATTTTTAATTCAGTGAAACTATTCTGTTTGGTATTGTAGTGATTACAATGTAGGGAAAATCCATAGATTATCATCAAGGATAAACCTTAATGTAAACTATGGGCTTTGAGTGAGAGTGCCATGTCAATGTAGCTTTTTTTTTTTTTTAATCTTGATTTCCTTAAAATAGATTTTGTTTTGTTCTGTTGTGTTGTTTTTTTTTTTAATTCTTTATTGTTTAAAGTATTACATAGAGTATTACATATGTCTTTTTTTTTTTCTCCCATTGACATCTTCCTGGCCACCGCCACACCCCAAGCATGCCCTCACCCCCCTAGTGTCTGTGTCTGCATGCATACAAGTACTTTGGTTGATCTCCCACCACTCCCTTCCCCTGCCTTCTCTCTGAAGTTTGACAGTCTGTCTCTGAAGTTTGCTTCTCTGTCTCTGGATCTATTTTTGTTCATCAGTTTATGTTCATTATATTACACAAATGAGTGAGATCATGTGATATTTATCTTTCTCTGACTGGTTTATTTCGCTTAGCATAATGCTCTCCATGTCCATCCATGATGTTGCAAATGGTAAGAGTTCTTTCTTTTTTTACAGCAGAGTAGTATTCCATTGTGTAGATGTACCAGAGTTTTTTAATCCACTCATTTGCTGATGGGCACTTAGACTGTTTCCAAACAATCCCATTTACCATTGCAACAAAAAACTTAAGATACCTAGGAATAAACTTAACTAAGACCTGTACTTGGAAAACTACAGGACATTGAAAAAAAGTGATAGAGGAAGATATAAACAAATGGAAGAACACACCATGTCTATGGATTGGTAGAATAGACATCATTAAAATGTCCATACTACCCAAAGCAATCTATAGATTTAATGCAATCACTATTAAAATACCAACAGTATATTTCACAGACATAGAACAAACTCTCCAAAAATTGATATAGAACAAAAAAAGACCCGAATAGCCACAGCAATCTTGAGCAAGAAGAACAAAGTTGGAGAGATCGCAATACCAGATATCAAGCTATATTACAAAGCCACTGTTATCAAAACTGCCTGGTACTGGCACAAGAACAGACATATAGACTCGTGGAACAGAACAGAGAACCCAGAAATCAACTTAAGTCATTATGCTCAATTAACATTTGACAAAGAAGGCAAGAGCATACAATAGAGTCAAGATAGTCTCTTCAATAAATGGTGTTGGGAAAATTGGACAGATACATGCAAAAAAAATGAAACTAGACCACCAACCTACACCATACACAAAAATAAACTCAAAATGGATAAAGGACTTAAGTGTAAGATGGGAAACCATAAAAATATTAGGAGAATCCATAGGCAGCAAAATATCAGACATATATCATAGCAATATCTTTACCAATACAGCTTTTAGGGCAATGGAAACTAAGGTGAAAATAAACAAATGGGACTTCATCAAAATAAAAAGCTTATGCACAGAAAAAGAAACCATCAAGAAAGCCCACTGCATGGGAGAACATATTTGCCAATGTTATCTCTGATAAGGGCCTAATCTCCAAAATTTATAGGGAACTCATATATCTTAACAAAAGGAAGATAAATGATCCAATCAAAAAATGGGCAAGGGAGTTAAATACTTTCCGAAAGTGTACATCAGAAGGCCAAGAAACATATGAAAACATGCTCAAAGTCACTAATCATCCAAGAGATGCAAATCAAAATGACAATGAGGTACCATCTCACACCTGTCAGAATGTCTATCATCAACAAACGACAAGTGCTGGCAAGGATGCGGAGAAAAAAGGAACCCTTTTGCACTGTTCAGGGGAATGCAGACTGATGCAGCCACCATGGAAAACAGTATGGAGTTTCCTCAAAAAATTAAAAATGGAACTCCCATTTGACCCAGTAATCCCAGTTCTAGGAATATATCCCAAGAAACTAGAAACACCAATCAGAAAGGATATATGCACCCCTGTGTTCATAGCAGCACAATTTACAATAGCTACGATTTGGAAACAGTCAATGTAGTTTTATCAACTTTAAGAAATTTACCACTTTCCCTTGGAGTGTCCGTCCTGGGGGAGTCTGTGCATGTCTGAGGGCAGGGCATGGGGATCTTTATACTTTCTGCTCAATTTTTCTGTGAGGCTAAAACTGCTCTAAAAATAAAATTTATTAATTGAAAGAAAGAAGAAAAGAAAAACTAACAAACCAAAAAAACCAAGCACTTCCAGACAGTCTGAACTTGTCTGGCATTATTCCTTAGAGCTTGATATTTCTAGGAATTTGACTTGTATCACAACTTGGCCTTGGTGTTGTGCTAGTGAGCACACATAATTTGACAGAACACCAACGTCAGCTTAGGCCTCTGTGTGACCATAGATGAACACAAAATCAAGACTACTCTGTAATCATGTCTGAATGCAGACAAAACATAAACTTTATCCATACAATAAAAATGGCTAAATATTTTACTTTCCTACTTAATATAAATGGCTGTTGCTACCTTCCAATTACATGTTTAGTTTCACTTTATTATTTCTGTCTTTTTGATAAAAATTATTATAGTAATCATAGAATTAACCTGCTCTAAAACATTAACCAATCCAGCATAATGTTTTGCTCCCTTAAAGCCTTTCCCACAAACACCTAACACAAGTTTAAACGCTGTACGTTCTTTCTAGTAGCCTCTTACTGAGGCATCCCATGGTTCACCATGGTGAGCTCTTCATAAACTAAATGCATCAATAAGTTCAACTTTGTTCAACTATATTTGTGTACCTGGCAGTAGTCTTTGAATGAAGGACCTTCACACTTATTCCTTTAATAGCACATGTCTGATTTTCTTAGCCTTCTTATCTCTCCATATCATCGTCTCTTTATCTTCATAAAATGTGTTTCCTATTTACTCATTTCTTTTTTATATTAAATAATTCTAGGACACAAATCATTTGGTAAAAATGTATCAGTATTCCTAAATACATATTTTATTCCAAGCTAATGCATTTTTCTGTTTTCTTTTTATTGTTTCTATTATTTATTTGTCTGGTATCTGTTTGTAAATATTTCTGTAGCCATCTTTTTTTCAAGTTGGTTATGCTTCATTTGGCAGCGCTATCTAAACATTTCATTTGTTCTTAGTTAGCATGAGTAAATTGTCATTAACACCCATCCCACCTCATCTACTATCTTCATACTCACATAAAAGAATGTAAGCTTTAATACAAACACATATTTATACTGTATTTTCTTGTGAATTATTTTTATTTAAAAAAAAAGAGTCATTCATCACTTTTTTTTTTGCAAGTTGGCTTTCTTATTTATTAATGCATAACAAACTTTCTTCCATCCAACTATCCATCCATCTATTCATGATTGGTCAATTGATTTAATTTTTTAATTTAATGATTTTAAAGTGTTTTATTTAACAACTGAATAATAGATCAGTAGAAGGACATTTGGATTCTTTTTCTTTCACTGTTAGAAATAATGCTGTGCTATACATATTTCTTACAGTATTTGTGCATATTTTTATTTCTATTGGTTACTTTCTTTAAAGTGAAACTGTTTGATCAAAGATTATGCACATTTATAATTCTAAAAGATATTGGAAGGTTAAATTCCAACAACAGTAGAGATTCATAAATGAATAATCTATCACTAATGTATGGCATTTCTTAATCTTTATATCTCCTGGGTGAAAAATTGAATATCATGGTACGGTAATTCCCTATTTCCCTTGTTACTGGGCATTTCAGCTTGTTTTCAAATGTTTATTGATTCTTTGCAGATATTTATATTGGATTGTTTCTATTTTTAAAATTAGCTAGTATAAACTTTCTGCATATTAATGTCAACTCTATATTTCCTATATACATTTCCCTGTTTCCCCAGGCTATTATTAATTTTTTAGCTTTTGTAATTCATAGCTATATCTACCTTGCTTATTTAATAGTTTGTGGGTTTCTTGATTAGATATAGATCTAAATTTTATACTAAAATAATTTATCATTCTTATTTGGTTTAAAATTTTAATTTACTAGTCTATAATAATTGTATGTGATATTAGGAGGATTATATTGACTGCCTTTTCTCAGATCTCTAGTACAAGCATTATTTGCTAAACACACTATATTTTCTTAATGCATTGAAATGCAAAGTTTATTTAGTTACTGGTTGCCACTTATATGCTAACATTTCTTTTTGGAATATTTACTAATCTATTACTATTTTTATTACTATAGTGATTCCATTCAATTTTTCTTTCTGTGGTTCTATAAATTATTTTGTGTCTCTTTAGGTACTTTTCCACAATTTTTGACCATTCTTGGATGTTTAAGTACATAAAAGTTATTCAATTTTTGGCTAGAAGGTAATAAAGTGAGGCCCACTACCATGAGTTCAATCATTCGTGGCCTTTTTGTGGAAAGAACTTATCATTATAACTGCAGTAGGGCACACTTTCAACATATGAAACAGATGCTGAAAAGGAAAAAAGAAATATATATATATATAAAAGCCTAAGCGACCATTACAACCGGTCAACCAAACAACCGGTTGACCAGTCACTATGATGCGCATTGACCAACAAGGAGCAGATGCTCAATGCAGGAGCTGCCCCCTGGTGGTCAGTGCACTCCCACAGCCAACCTCCTGTGGCTGGCCAACCTCCTGCAGTCCCTCCCCATCGCTGGCCGGCCCCTATGAGCCCTGATCAGGATTAGGCAAGATTGGCTCCAATCAGCCCCAATCGCCAGCCAGGCTGAGGGATCCCACCCGTGCACGAATTTCATGCACCGGGCCTCTAGTGTTTGTATAAGAGGAAAAAGAAAAAGAAAGTGTGTCAGGTATAGTGTTAATGTTCTCCATGTATTTCTTTTATAAACTCACTTTAAAAGAAAGTATTATTTTTACTTTATGAATAAAAAGTAGAGTTTTTGATACTTTAGTATAAGCTATACAATACGGATGCTTTTATGTTATCACACTGTCTTTGTCATTATACTCATATATGTAAGACAAGCGGGCCTCGGTGTGTTGCTCAGGAGAATTGTTGACCTTTATTAAATAGATAAATAAAAATCCCTGCTGGCACTTCTCCTGGAATATGCTACATTGAGCTGCATGTGTGAGAAACAGCTAGATTGCAAGACAACCCTAGCAATTCTGAGCATCTACCTTTTGGGACTTTAGGTGTGAATTGTTTTTAAATATTACCTTTCCCCAATAATGAATTTCATATATGCCACATGGCTTTACCTACATCCTGAGTTATACATTCCCTGCTAATGGGCAGGGAAAAAAGCATCCGATTTTATTTTTGTCAAATAGTAAGCAAAATAGAAAAAAATGTATTCTTTAGATAGTCTTAATTGTTCTTATGATGCCATCACACTGAAGGTCTGAACATAAATGATCTAACCATTTGATAAATATGCATTCAGTAAAATAACAAAAGTAAATTAGTATTTACGGGTGATGGCATTCTAGAATGGTTCAGTATCCTCATTCAATTTATTAGAGAAAAGTTTGAGGAAGAATATTAAAGGTAATGTATGTATAAAGCTAAGTATAGTCACATCTAAGAATTGCAGATATATAAGGGTGGCTGGAAGTAGGTTCACAGTTGTGAGTATGCAAAACACAGTTTATCCTTGTATTATTATTTATTAACTAGAGGCCTAGTGCACGAAATTCATGCATGGGGTGAGGGTGTCCCTCAGCCCAGCCTGCACTCTCTCCAATCTGGGACCCCTGGAGGGATGTCCAACTGCCCGTTTAGGCCTGATCCTGGTGGGACATCCCAGCAGTTGGACATCCCTCTCACAATCCAGGATTGCTGGCTCCCAACTTCTCACCTGCTTGCCTTCCTGATTGCCCCTAACTGCTTCTGCCTGCCAGCCTGATTGATGCCTAACTGCTCCCCTGCCAGCCTGTTTGCCACTAACTGCCTTCCACTGCAGGCCTGGTCCCCCACAACTGCCCTCCCTTGCAGGCCTGGTTCCTCCCAACTGCCTTCCCCTGCTGGCCATCTTGTGATGGCCATCTTGTGTCCACATGGGGCAGCCATCTTTGACCACGTGGGGACAGCCATCTTGTGTGTTGGAGTGATGGTCAATATGCATATTACTCTTTTATTAGATAGGATAGAGGCCTGGTACACGGATGGGGGCCAGCTGGTTTGCCCTGAAGGGTGTCCCGGATCAGGGTGGGGGTTCCCTTGGGGCATGGGGCAGCCTGGGTGAAGGTCCTGCGGTGGTTTGCAGGCTGGTCACACCCCCTGGCAACCCAAGCGGAGGCCCTGGGATCTGGGATTTATTTATCTTCTACAATTGAAACTTTGTAGCCTGGAGCAGAGCCAAGCCTTCTGCTTGCTCTGTGGCGGCAGCCATTTCTGTTGGGGTTTATGTATCTTCTATAATTGAAATTTTGTAGCCTTAAGTGGAGGCCAAAGCAGGCCAGGGCTGCAGAAGCTTGGCTTCCTCCATCGCCGCGGGCAATCCTAGCCTCCTGCTCTCTCCAGGTCCGTGGCTGCTGCCATTTCTTTTGGGCTTTATTTATCTTCTATAATTGAAATTTTGCTACATTGAGTGGAGGCCTAGGCCGGCAAGGGCAGGCGGAAAGCTTGGCTTCCTCCATTGCCAGGGAAACCCAAGCCTCCCTCCTGCTCTCTGTGGCTACAGCCATCTTGGTTGGTTTATTTGCATATTCCCTCCTGATTGGCTGGTGGGCATGACCGGTGGGCTTGGCTTGAGGGTGTAGAGGAGGTATGGTCAATTTGCATATTACTCTTTTATTAGATAGGATTATGGTATTGTTTTCCATACAATTTTAAACATACTTTTGCCCACCCCTGTATATATATCACTGATAATTAAAAAACAAAACTTTTAAAATTATTGTTTGGTACCCAATCTCTACCTTTACCTTTGTTGATGTAAATGTACACATCTGAACCTATTCCTGAATTGTATGAAGATAATGCTAATATAGCTTTTACAACTGTGGAATATCTTAAAGCCAGTATGATTAACTACTTATGAACTCTAGGTTTGGATTTAAATATACCTTCTGTTTGAATTTTGGGTTTACTCATTTTTGAAGATTTAGATGCATAGAGATTGAGTAAATTACACTGCATTTTCATCTTAAAAATGTAATAATACTTCTTATTGAAATAATTGGAAGGGTACTATGAGGTTATGTTCTCTCAGAGTATAGTAGTCACTTATTTTTATAACAGTTATAATTTTATTTTATATTTATTTATTACTAGAGGCCTGGTCCATGAAATTCATGCACGGGAGGGGCAGGGGGGCGGCATCCCTAAGCCCAGCCTGCACCCTCTCCAATCTGGGACCCTTCGGGGGATGTCTGACTGCCTCTTGCAATCCGGGACCGCTGGCTCCTAACCGCTCGCCTGCCTGCCTGTCTGATCGCCCCTAACCCCTCTGCCTGCCTGCCTGATCTCCCCTAACCACCTCTGCCTGCCTGCCTGATTGTCCCTAACTGCTCCCCTGCTGGCCTAATTGCACCTAACCACCTCTGCCTCAACCCATACTAGGGACCCAGGATTCCCTCCCTCTGGCTGGCCGCAGGCACCCATGACCCAGGCCAGCTTTGCCCAGGCTGGTTGCAGCCACAGGGGACCATGGGCGGGTGGTTTTGCCTGGGCCGCAGATGCAGATGCCCGGGACCATGGGGTTTGCGGCTTGTCCCTCTCCCGGGCTGCAGGCGCAGGCACAGCCGCTGGCGCCCAGGACCGTGAGGCAGGCGGGCAGCTTGTCTCTCTCCTGGGCTGCAGCCTGACTGGTCCCCGTTCCTCTCTCGTGAGCTCATTTGTGCCTGGCTGGTCCCCATTCCTCTCCCCCAGTGTTGAGTGTCTGAGCTGTTACAGCATGGCGATGTGAGGGCGTGACAACCATTTGCATATTATCTCTTTTTTTATATAGGATAAATATACTTCCTTATACCTAGGGTGTCATAAAGGTAGAAACATTGTGTCTGTTCTTATCATTATGGTCTTCTGTCTGACAGATTCCAGCAGGAGCATAGCTAGGCAGCTTCGTGGCTTTTTGAAGGTTGCTTTGGTCAGCTCAGGTTGATTTTTCGTTTGTTTTATTTCAAGAATGGCCAGTTTCTCCTCTGCCTTGACTTTGCTCCCTGAGTGTTTACTCTCTTCAGCTTTCCTGGAGTTTATTTATTTTTGTTGTTGTTGTTGTTTTGTTTTGTTGTTGTTGTTCTTTTGGTCTTTTCCTGCCCATGACTCTTAGTTTTGCTGATCCTGCTGGGGCAGATTTCTGAGGTTCACTGTTAGAATGCTTGGCTGTATTCGCAGGAGCCCTGTCACTGGCTACAATTTGCCAGTTTTCCCATGAACATGCAATCTGGGCTCTCAGGCTTGATTTTGGCCACGGGAGCACTACTGATCATCTCAGAGGCTTTATGTTTGTTCTTCTTGGCTTGATCAAAGGAAGCCTTTACGACTCCCAACTTTTTCTGCCCTGTGACCAACTTGATGGCTCTAGAATCTTTGGTTTTGATCACCTCGAAGCCTTTGGATCACCTAAGACCTGTGGAAGGTGAATATCCTCACCAGTGTAGCAATGTATAAAACACCATCATCAGTTTCAGTCCCATTTTCAAGTGTTCCTTGGTCCTTAAGACTCAGGCTATTCTTTCCGAGAACAACATATTCACAACCAGGCTCCTCCTCTTGGCCAAGGGGATCAGTGAGGGCCAGTACCTGGTGAATATAAGGGATTTCTAAAGGGAGCAGTGGGGATCTTGGTTTTCTGTAGGGATCTGGGAGGCATCCAGAGGCTTTGAAAGTTTGATTTTAATATTATCCAAATTCTTGTTCTCTTTCTGTTCCTGGATGGGACCTGGAGGCAGTGTCAGGAAATTACTTGGACTATGCACTTGAGTTACTATTGAAATGTCCCTAAGTTCAGGTGGTGGGTTACTCTCAAGTATATGAATATTGCTGCTAATGCAGGACATGGGTTGGTGGTACAAACATGTTTGGCTTGGAGGTTGCAATCCCAGAGAAGTCTCCATCACTACAAAGGAATCAAGTGGAAGTCAGTCAGTCCCTGGTAAGTAAGATGCTCCCCTAACACCAATGCAGCAATCATGCACTTTCTATCAATAGGAAAGGTATTCTTACCAGCTCTTCTTAAGGATCATGGACAGGTAAGAGTCAACTACTCTAGTTCTTACTGGTGATTATTTGATTCCATCTATATATATAAAACCCTAATATGCAAGTAGACCAAACAGAGGAACAACCAAACAACTGAATAACCAATCGTTATGACATGCTCTGAGCACCAGGGGGGGCACGCGGAACATGTCCGGCATTGGCTGCGGGGAGATGATGGAGCAGATGAGTCGGGGTGCCAGACCAAAGTGGGGTGCCAGTCACTGTCATCGGGGTGAGTCTCTGGTGGTTACTGAAAATTCTTTGCTCCCATGCTGTGGTCCCACCTGGTGCTCTCACCTGCTGCTGGCACCAGTCCCAATCGCTCGGCGCCGTCAGTGGGTGCAAGTGGTGGCTGCTGGCCCCAATTTCCCCTCAGGGCTTTTCCATCTCCCTCTGCTCCTGAGGGGAGATTGGGGCTGGCAGCCACCTCTCACACCCACTGCCAGTGCCAGAGCTGCCTCTTGCCAGAGCCGCTGCTCACACCCACAGCCAGCACTGTAGCGGCTGCTCGCACCTGCTGCCAGCTCCTGGCGCCAGTCCTGATCGCTCAGTGCCATCAGTGGGTGTGAGCAGTGGCTGCCACCCTGGTCACCCCTGAGGGCTTCTCCACCTCCCCCTGCTCCTTAGGAGCGATCAGGGCAGCAGCCATCGCTTCCACCCACTGACGGCGCCAGCCCCAATGACTCTGCGCCATCAGCGGGTGTGAGTGGGGTCAGCGCAGTCAGTGTGTGGGAGCGGCGACAGCAGGAGTGGGACTGCTGGCAGACAGGGGACCAGGGGACCAGGGACCATGGTGGGAGGGGTCAAGCGGGGGTGCAGAGGATGGGCCAAGATCCGCCCCTGTGCCCACCACAGCCTCGTGGCCCACAGTTCCTTTCAAGGTGCACAAATTCGTGCAATGGGCCCCTAGGTGTTTCATAGTATTCTTTGAGTTTCACAAGGTTGTGATAAGTCAAATAAAGAGTAAACGTGATTTTTAAAAATAGAAATATGTAAAAATGGCTTCATGCAGTGTCTAACACATGATCTCTATGCCTTATTAAATATATCTCTTCATTATAAAGTGTTTCCTAGCCCACAGTATATTAAAATTTGGCCTTTGAGATTATAGGCAGTAATTACACCATGAGGGCGATTTTTTGTCTTAAAATTTCAACTGGTTTAAAAGGAATGATGAAAAAGAAAATGTAGTCACCAAAAATTGGTTTACTAGGTTTTAGCCTGAGTCTCCAAATGGATTTCTTTCAAATCTAGTTGAATTAAAGTTATAAAAAAAAGGGTTTGCTAACAAGATACTGAGAGGCTATTAACTACAGAGATATTAGAAGTCTACACAATAATAAATGGGATCAGTTGAATGTCATAAGCTCTCTTCATTGATGTGGCTATTTTAAATGATTGCAAACATAGTGATAATTAATTACACTTCCTGAAACTATAAACACAATGTCTATACTGAGAGCTGAAACAAATCTGATATTTACAGCAAAATGCCAAGTGGCATTTGTTGTTTTGTAAGTGTTCCCTGGAATAAGGTACTTGAACAGGATAAAGATAAAAGGGCAATGTCAAAAAGATGATTTATTTCCCAATTGTTCATTCCTTTCCAATAAGCAAACAATGCTACACACTTAAAGAATTCACTATATTGATGAGGGAAAAGAAATCTGTAGTTCATCACCAATTGTTTCATTTTTTTAAAAATACCAACTATCTTTTCATTTAAGAATTCAAGCAAATTTTTTTTTTTAATACCTAGGTCATTCTGTGTCGCTCTGCAGCTTAGCATTATGCTTGGTACATAATATGTAAATAATAAGTATTCATGGGAGAGCTGTGCTTCCACTTTTTAAATAAATGTTGTCAAAAAAAGCAGTCTAACAGGTCACTGATATGCAAATCTCGCTCAAGAAACTCTCAAAGTTTAATAAATATTTCATGAAATCCAATGCTTTTGTTTGATCAAAATTAGTAGTAAGTAGTGTTCCCACAGCAAATATATAAAACTAAGACCAACTAAAACTAATCTCTGATTTAGACATAGCACAAATCTTATTTAGTAAGAGGGAAAAAATTCAGATTCTGATTCCTCTGGATCTACTCAGCCTAAATAATTCTGATGGTTTCATAAAGAAATGAAAACATCCAGCAGCTTGCTCAGATCACTCTGATAGTTGATGGCAGAACCCAAATTAATATCCATGTTTCTCTGCTTCTAGCTCAATGCTCTTTTAGTGCATAGCAGAGATACTATTAATAAGAAACTTGACCCTACTCTTTGTCAAATCATTTAATTTGTCAGATGTCCTGCTTTTAATAAATCAACACTTACCAAGGATATATAGAAAATGCATAGACATTTCTTAAGTTTTTAAATATAATATTAATATATTCTTCTGACAAAAAATGTTTCCTTATTCATATAAATGTACTGAAATCATCAAATGTTTATATTTCACAATACAATCACACCTTTAACCTTGATTTATGAATTATCTAATTTTTATTAAGTAACTTACATTACTTAAAATAATGAATGTCTAATCTATTAGTATAGTAGGAATATAAAATAAATTTATGAAGATAAATATTTGATTCTTATTTTCATTTTAATATGTACCATTTTTCACAACTGTAACTAATTCTTCTGTATTTTTTTACTCAATTATTGTTGAACTTTGGGTTTCTTAGAGTATGTTATAAGTGATAGATGCATTTAAAGCAAGAATGAGACATGTTTTAAGAAAATAAATTAATTTGTAATTCCAAAGTTGACTCATTTTAATTCCCTTCTAAAAGTTTTTATTACATGGAATTATGACTGTTTATCTGTTTATTATATGGAATTATGACTATCTGTTATTTGTTTTCCTCTCACTGGAACAGAGAATGTCAAAATAACTAATTTATTAATGTCCCTTAAAATTCAAGCTTATATAAATACTCTAAGCATATGCTGGTTCCATCATCATATATTCTTTTTGTTCAAAATGTGAATCTTTTGAACTAAAAAGCGAACCAAATCATGATGAAGTGTTTGGAGAATAATAAATGAAAATACAACCAGAGGCAGTTTTTTTGTTCCCATTGTCTCACCAGTTTTTTCAATAATAATTTGGGGAAACCATGAGATATAGCTGATATTTTTTACTTTTAAGTCTGAGACACCTAATGATTTACAGTGATAACTATCTTCCTACAATATTAACATCTCTATTTTTTAAGTATATTTGTTACTGATTTCAGAGAGAAAGGGAGAGGGAGAGAGAGATAGAAAGATCAATGTTGAGAGAGAATCATTGATTGGCTGCCTCCTGCACACCCTATACTGGAGATCAAGTCTGCAGCCCCGGGCATGTTCCCTGACTGGGAATCGAGCCCTGACTGCCTGGTTTATAGGTCAATGCTCAACCAGTGAACCATGCTGGCCTGGCAACATCTCTATTTTTAAGAAATGGTGCCAACTCAGGCAGCGTGTCTCACAGTTCTCTTAGCCCTCCTTTTATTTCCACCTCCCTTCATAATTTCATAATCTCATGATAATTCTTTCCTACTCCTTACTGTAGACAAGAATTAAAGATAAGAATAGCTATCAGAGACTATCAATTATTTATAAATTCATACAAAAAGGATAATGTATTTTGCTTACACATGTATTTAACTGTTTAAGTTTATCCTCAAGTATTTGAAAACAATTTGTGCTTCTCAGGTTTCAAAAATAATAGCTTGTTTCATTTGTCATATGTGCTCTTCATTTGGTAGCCTATGGAAATTTCTTCCATAAATAATACTAAAAAGCAATTTGGGAGGTATAGCTTGGACATGACTATAGTAACTGTGATGATATAGCTAAAAAATTGTAAATTGATGCACTACAGAGCCAAGAAGTATAATCCTGAGGATTAGTCTCCTTGTTTCCTTTCTGATCTTTCTTTGGTTAGTGCCTTTGCCTTAACTCTGATATTTGCCCCAAGAAAAATCAGGTTATAACTAGCTATTCCCATATAACTAGGTGGATGAAGTCAGTCCTCAAGGTGTAAGTACTGTCATGCATCATCTCAAAGGCCAAATATTAACATCTTGTGGATTATGAAGCATGTTATGATTTACTTGTCTCATTGTGTCTTTCTTATCCAAAACCTATGATGTCCACATTCCTGAATATCATGCTAACCTGTATCCTGAACTCTAAGATACATGCACATTTTACTTAGAGTTGGATTGTTATAACATATTAGGGGCCCGGTGCATGAAATTTGTGCACTGGGGGTGGGGGGTCCCTCAGCCCAACCTGCCCCCTCTCACATATTGGGAGCCCTCAGGGGATGTCCTACTGACGGCTTAGGCATGCTCCCCATGGGGAGCGGGCCTAAGCCACAGTCTGGCCTCCCTTTGTGGGAGGTGACCGAGCTGATCAGGGAAAGGCACTAGCCCCATCACCCTGCTGCTGCAGCCACTGCCAATCACCATGTCCACCAAGGTGTTTTCATCAACACGGACTCCAGTCCCTTCACCATGAAAAAATGACAACTTTCTTTAGGCATTTTCAAGATGTGTCTTTCATAGGATATGACATTTCTTTCTTTATTTTTTTTTATCCTCACCTGAGGATATGTTTCCATTGACTTTTAGAGAATGTGGAAGAGAAAGGGAAAGACAGAGAGAAACATCAAAGTGAGAGGAACTCTTTGATTGGTTGCCGCCTGCATGAACCCTGACCTGGGCCCTGGCCAGGGAGGAGCCTGCAACCTAGGTATATGCCTTTGATCAGAACTGAACCCAGACCCTGTGGTCAGCAGGCCGAGGCATTATCCACTGAGCCAGACCAACTAGGGCAGGATATGACATTTCTTAGCCCTCCAGCAGTGGACCTTAGTTTTCTTCTCTAGAAGTGTGGTGGAAAAACCCTAGATCATCTTTTTGGGTTCTTATACCCAAGTTACTAAGAATATTACCAGTGGCATACAGGAAGCTTAGCCAATGAGCAGTCAGAAAAGGTGTTTCCTCTGTAGTTCACACCAATTGCTGGCTGGGCCCTGCCCAGGCCTAAAGCCTCTGGCTGAAGCTTTAGGCCTGGGCAGGGGACCCCAGCTCCCTCTGATCACCAGCTCCACCCCTGCCCAGGCCTAAAGCCTCAGGGCCTGGGCAGGGGCCCCCCAGCTCCCTCTGATTGCTGGCTCTGTCCCTGCCCCCTCATCTCTGATCACAGGCTTGGCCCTGCCCAGGAGCCCCCTGGCTCAGGCCCTTCCCAGCCTGCTCAGGGCCCACGCGGGGCCTACCTCAGAGTGACCTGGGTGCCAGGATGTTCCCAGGACCCAGGCACAGGGCTCCTATGTATGCAAATTAACCTCCATCTTTGTTGGGTTGATTTGCATACTCACTCTGATTGGCTACGGGTGTAGCGGAGGTACAGTCAATTTACATGTTTGTCTATTATTAGGTAAGATGGCTTGATCTTTTCACCTGCATAAAATATTTTTACTATTGCCTTCACAGTTGTACTGCTCCTTTTTCTACAGTATATTTGGGTAGAAAATTATGTACTGTAAGATGTCATCTCTCTAGTGTTATGTTTTTCATTCATTGAAAGTTTTTCTTTTTCTTTGTTATTTTAAGAAAGGGCAAATATGTTCCAAGAATAATGAAGTGACTTGTGATTTTTATCTCCATGGCTACAAGGTCAAAACCTGTTCAGCACTTTGAAGGATGTGAATATTTGGGGGTTGGGAGGGCTATCCTAAGAGCTCTTGGCCCATAGCCACCCTGGTCAGCCTGTCTTTACAGTGGTACCTCTCATGCATTTTTACCACCACCCACAGGTTCTCATCTTTGGGGGGCCATCAAGACTATTTCAGTAAAAAGAGGAGGTTTTCCTTACACTTCTTAGGAACCATCCAAGAATTTTTTATTTATTTATTTTTTTGCTCATTAGAAACACTGTTTGGTTTTTGTGTTTGTGTCAGTTGTTAGAATGCCTTTTCATGAAAACTAAATTTTCTCTATTTTTCCTCCCAGTTTTCAGTCAAATCCTTTCCATCAAACCCACAGTTTTGCAAATGTATGCTATCTGCTGATGCAAGCTAAAAAACATTCTTAACTCTTCTCATCACTAATTATTTAGATTCCTGTCATCCCTGCCACTGAAATATAGGCTACACACACGCGCACACACACACACACACACACACACACTAGTACACACTTATGACACATTCAGTTCCTCTCATAACTATTTTTTTGCTAAAAATCTTCTAATTAAATGATTTAATTCAATCACCTCTCTATCATATATGTATATAATATATAATATATATGTATGAATTAGCATCATTTCAAATGTTATGCCACTGTAATTTAAAGGTATCTAAAATAATTGTCCAATGTCACATAATCAGTAAGTGTTAGAGCTCAGATCTGAACTCACATCTTTCTGTCACTAAGGCCCAGGCAGTTTTTTGCAGCACTGCAGACATTGTGCTCTAGAACAGCGGTCACCAACCTTTCGGACCTCACAGACCACCAGTGGTCCGCGGACCAACAGTTGGTGACTGCTGCTCTAGAAGAGGGTGGTAAGTTGATGGCCGTTTGATTCCCCAGAACTGAACCTTCAGCAGTGTCTTACAGTTCACAAAGCATTGTCATCGATCTGGTTCCATCCGAGCCTCTCAACCACAGTACAGGCTGTGAATTATCTCTCAGGTATAAACAAGGGAGAAACTGAGGGTCATAGGGCTATGGACTAAGAGAGAGAAATTCTAGGTTCAGTTAGAGAATTTGAAGTGATATCCAAAATGTCTTTGCATTTTATGTAGAGGTAATAATAGCTGAGGGATTCACCTATGAGAAACTCATGCTATTGCAGAATATAATAAGGAACAGATGACAGGATGGGAGTCTCTAGGTGTGGCTGTCTTCTTTGTGTTGAATTTATTTGGGACCTTCAACCTGTGGTGAGAGGGCTCAAATATGAACAACCAATGACACACTTACTGAATGAATTTGTTTTGTTTTCCTCCTTTATTACTTTTGTTTTCAGTGCATTCTTCATAAAATTTGTCCTACCATGCATGTGCCAAAGGTCTCCTTGCTTCCACTGAGCTGTTAGCATGCTCTGTTTAGCCTGCCTTGTGATTTGATCTGATGCTCTGTCCCAAACACACTTTACATACTTAGTGTAACCAACATTAATTGGGAGGCCATCCCATAATAGAACTTCATATTAGAAAGAAATTTCTGGAGGGAAAAATGCCTTATTTGAAATAGCAATGGTAATCATAATCATTATAACTAACATTTTTCAGGCTCTTGTGCTATATGGCACTATGCTGAGCACTTCAACATTATCTTCTTTAATCCTCATAAAAGCTCCATGAGTTAGAGATGATTTCCATCTTTCATTTTTGGTACATGAATTCTCCGATGCTTAAAAAGATTAGGGTTTCCCAGAGCCACATAGAGAGTGGTAGAGAGATTATTAACAGTGATTTGTTGGACATCAGAGTTTGTGTTTGAACCACTACACTATAGGGGCTGGCAGGCACTATGTGATGAGATTATATTTCATCCGTCCCATATGGGCCCATTTCAACTTGGGGAGGGGGAGTAATTCTGACTTACAGTAATTCTGTGGAGCTCTAATGTGGGTTTCTAGTCTTTTTCTTTAAAGTGCAACCATTTTTTATAATGTCAGCTGATTGCTTATGAGTTTCATTTGGTGTTGGGTACATGTGTTTAAGGTGTGCACACAACATAGAAACAATGGCACCTGTCAAGTATTAGCACACTTGGTGCAGGGCTGCAGCAATGCAGGTCATCAAAGGTGGGGCTGTGTCACCAATGGAAACTCTAAATAACCCTGCATCTCATAGGAAGAAAACAGTCATCCTATAAAGGCAAACAGGCCTGCCCCATGATCTTCCACGAGCATAAATATATTGTGTTCTCAACTGTTTATTTTCCAATGTGCTCCAGCCTGTATAGTCATCCAACCCACTACCCAAAACACAGAAACTAGATGAAGTTAAGTGGCCACAAAGCCTCCATAGAAAGCTTGAACTGCCGGTTCTTGGAAGCACTGATGAATGATCTCTGCTTTGCCAGAATGCTGCCTGTAGAGTAAAACAGTGAATGAACAAATCCGGCTGCCTACGCTCCCGGGTCTGAGACATTAGCTAAGCATCTCTATTGGAGAGAGCTATGTGTCTCTGTACGTGTGGAGGTGCCTCCTCCCTTTTTCCATATCATCCCCTAACAAGACATTCTGGATCAATAGTCTCTACTGCAAAGCCCTTTAATGTCAGAGATTTTTGGGAACTGTTACATGACAACAAGTAGGAAAAGTTCTTTCCTCATCTCTTGTTCCTGAAACACTCTTTGGGTTCTCCCTGCCCTAGGTTGTTCCAGACATCAGCTCATTGGCAGGGGCAGGGAGTTTTGGATGCACTGCTCTGAGCCTCGGAGAAACACAGATTTCAGGCCATCGTTGCGCTGGGATTATCTGAACCCCAGGCCACTGGGTTAGTCACTGCTTTATCACACTTTGCTGTTACTTTTTCAGTGCACCCATCAGCCTGTCAAATCTTGTTTTCCTGGTTCTGACAATCACTGAGCCATGGCCAGAAGACAAATACGGATGGGGATTCTGTGTTTGCGGAGGAAAAAAAGAAATCAGCCCTAATAGACTAGCTGTTCCTCACCCTTGAGGTCTAGCTGTGCCACATACCAAATGGCTTCTGTCAAAGCAACCATTCTTCCGGTTTAGGCAGCTCACAAAGGTTTCCGGGTGCAGTACATTCTTTTTAAAATTTGTTGATATAGCTTGGCATCAAATGAAAAACTAAGCTCAACTTCTGTGACCCTTGGAACAAGCGTGTATTGCAAATATCCACAGAACGTGGAGCCAGGATTTGGCTTGATGACCTGCTGACACTTCTCGGAAGCAAAGTGTCCATCAGGCTTCCATTTGCTGGGCCTGAGTAAACAGTGCCAAATAAAGGAGGCCTGTCACTTGATTCTTTGGCCATTTATCTCTAACACTTCTGTATTTTTCTGAATTTATTCCTCTGGTCATGTTCACCTTTTCCTTGTTCAATATGTCAATCTGAAAGAATTTAAACAATATTTCAAGTAAACTAATAAAGTGACTAAGCATACTTTACAGCAGAAAAAAGAAAACAAATGACCATAAAATCTCTAATTTTGACTGTAACATGAACTAAAAATAATAAATTGCCAAAAGTTTGGAAGCAAGATTGAAAACTCAAATTGTAGGTTTTTAGCAGGTCCGTTTCATAGTCCAGAGTTATGTTCCAAATGCATTTTGCAAGTTAGATGTAACTATTTTTGAATCCTATTTGTTTGCCTAAAGAAGAAGGCATTAAGCTTGAGATCAACAGCAACTTTTGTGAATTCCTTGAATACTTTTTTTTAAAAAAATAATTTTTTATTGATTTTAGAGAGAAAGAGAAAGAAACATCAGTGAGAATCATTGATCAGCTGCCTCTTGCACTCCCCCTACTGGGGATCAAGCTGGCAACCGAAGCATATGCCCTGACCTGGAATTGAACTGTGACCTCATAGTTCATAGGTCAACGCTCAACCACTGAGCCAAGCTGGTTGGGCTCCCTGAGTATCTTAAGTAAGGCAATGTATTTCATCTACATAGGATGCTACTCACGCAATATATGGCCATGGCTGTGGTAGAAGAGTCCTTTTTTAGCATTTCACACAATGGTCTTTCGTCATAACTCTCCTAAGTGTCTAAAGAAAGCTTTATCTTAGAAAGTCAAAGGTCCAAATTGAAATAAAACAAAAGTAGGAGATGGGATTTTTACCCTCTTTGAACTTACAGTTCATTAAAATAACAAGACGAGGTGTGCAATTCTCATAATGAATTCTGGCTTATTTTAAGGTGTATGCATGTGAATGTGTGTGTTCACTCACACCTCCATGTTTTTGGGCACGCACAATGTTCATGCCTCCTGTTGCTTACAGCTCAAAGTTTTCTAAGATCTATTATCTGTTTCTTAAACATTATGAAATAGTGCTGATTTTCTTTCCTGATCCTGCTACTTAATAATTTTGTGATCTTGACCATATTACTAAATTTCTTAAGCAAGCTAATTTCACTTATTTTCATCGAAAAGAATAATTGTCCCCTCTTTTCCATCTCTCTCCTGTACCATTTCAGAAATGATGTAGTCTTTCTTAGTGTTTCAGTTGAATCTGTTAAATATGTTTATATTCCTATTATTTGGTTTGGAAACTATAAGAGATAGTCTTTGCCTTCCAACATAAGTGAGGCGATCAGCCAACTTCGCCTCCTTGGCACCTTCTTTCTGCCGTGCATTCTCACTTGTTTCTGGTTGCATTATGTCTACATTGTCATTGCACACTATGAATGCATTCTGAGCTGCCACACTGCGCTGGGCTCCGTTTATGCACCACACCGGAGCTGTGAACTTGTTTGCTTTCTGGCTACAGTATCCCTAGCGAGAGCTTCCTCTGCTAACAGGCAGGCAGGCAGATTGTTGTTGCTGTCACAGGCTCTAAAGACCGAAGGTTTGCTTTGGTAGTTGCTCCCAGGTCTTTTCTGTCACATCGAGGAAACAAAATCAGACAAAAATCTCAATGGTGTGTAGCCTGTTGCCTGCTTCACTGGTTCCCCATTTAGCTCTGGGGCTTTTCTGATCCTGCAGGGGCATGAGGAACAGCAGGCAGGGTGTGCTTATCAGCTGTGTATACCAGGCCAGGCCTATGTCTGCAGGCAGCATTGGGTAGATAGGGAGTTCACTGGCCTGTGCAGGGCCCAGGATGCCTTCATTGGTGTCTTGGGAACTGGCGTTCACAGCAGCTGCTGAGGAGCCCAGTGGTGCAACCCTCAGAAGCATGGGAGGGTTGAGGCCCGATGGGGCAAGCTTTGACTACGAGGGTAAATTCTTCTCCTTCCCTATCCTTAGGCCAGATGGCTCAAGGATCCAATAAGGCCTCTAGGAAAGTGTTCTTCAGGTAAAGCAGCTTTAGCCAGTTCAGCGAAACGCTCTGCCACTCTGGTTCTCTCTTCTCCTCTGCCCCATTTCCTTTTTCTCTAGCTTCTGCATTCCTTAAATTGCACCCTCAAATAACATGTTTGCATATTTCTTTTCCTTTATGATCAGTTTCATTTTGTTTTGAGGGCCCAGGCTATGACATATTAATTCCCATATTTTAAGTCTTAATTTTTGTTTTTCTGTTTTCTAGCTCATTTTTCAAATCCTTTTGTCTTATCAATTTGACCCTGAATTCTTAATTTTCTACTCTGTAATCTTCTTTACAATTAATTTTTAGTTACTTTATGGTAAAGTGTTGATCATAATTATATTTTCCTCTGCGGAAATATATCTTTGTTGAGTAAATTCACTTCATTTTTACATATTTTCTTATTGTATTTTTTAAAATCTCTTTGTCAGTTAGTTTTTATTTCTGCTAAATGAAGGAGCCGGACTTTCTGGTGTAGCTGTTTGCAGGAGGTTCTGGTGTGGGATAGGGAAGCCTCGCATTAGCCTTCTAGGCTGCTCAACTGGGGCGCTCTTCCTTGTGGCACAGAGCAAGTTGCTTCCTGTAAAAATTGCTGGTCTGTGCAATTTGCGTGTGTAGCTTTGCCTTCCTTGCATCTCTGAGAACAGATTTAGGAGAACGTCTGCCAAAAGCCATTGAACCTCAATTCCAAATTATTGTGTGAAACGAGATGCAGGCTTTGCAGTTCAAAGTAAACTCCTCCTCTTCTGCATGGGTATTTAGGTGGACAATTGTTTTTTAAAGTTTGGTCCTATCAGTATCCTTAGACTCATTTTGCTTCTTCCCTTATTTCCTCCTGTCTATGTTCAGCCTCTTCTCTCAGCCTTTACATATCTTTTGGCAAGTGCAAATCATATCTGAAAATATTTATCATTTGCTTTATGGATTGGCTAGGTCAGAGTAGGTGTTTTCCAGTCTTACAGAAAGTGACTACGTATATAATGGCAATTTATGTTCAAGAATGCTAACATGTATTTTAGTAACCATATTGTTTCAAAGAAAATATTCCAATGACTGGGTAATAGATTAAACACAATAATATATTGTTAACATTCATGTTTTCCACAAAAGGGGCATAATATATATTCATTTCTATTCATATACCATTTTTAAGAAGGATAATAAATAGTAATTGTACCTTCACAGAGAATTACTACAGAAATTAATTTAAAACATCCCATAGTTTATCTGACCCAATATGTTATTTTTTGGAACCGTTTTAATATTCTCTCAACATTTCTGTTTGAACAACTCCTGCAAAGTGGAATTTACTACCTTAGAAGGCTCTATATTCCATATTTGTATAGCTGTCATGTTAAAAATTAATTAATTCAAGCTTTTGGAACTCTGTGCTAAATACTGTGCTAGGCATATTAATGAATAAAAAGGCAATTTATTTTTCAAAGGAGCGAACTAATTAAAATTCAACAAAATACTGCTATGATGGATGTATAAGAAACTGATAACATATCATTTCCCCAATTCTTTTAGTATATAACTAAATATGTATATGTTTATTTATAAAATATGTACATATAATATCTCCATGTGTATTAGGTATTAGTAAAGCTTAAGCTCTATTGTTCTAGTAAAATAAATGTACATTGAAATTTTCTGTATATATATATTTATGTATATACTAGAGGCCCGGTGCATGAATTCATGCACAGGTGGGGTCCAGCCAGCCCACCCTGCTGGGGGCCAATCAGGGCCAGGCCAGTGGAGAGTAGATGCTGCGGGCAGTTGGCCAGCCCTGCCTCTGATCAGGGTGGGGGTGGGGCCAATTGAGGGGCCAGGCCAGCTGGGGGGAGGGACCAATGGAGGTTTGGGGGACTGATCGGGACCTGGATCAGGCTGGTTGGCTGCCACAGTGTGCATCATAGCAACTGGTCGTTCTAGTCACTTGACTTATATATATATATATGTGTATATATATATATATATATATATATATATATATATATGTATATGTATATGTATATGTATATATATATATATATAGTTTATATATATAAATTTTATATATAAAATAACAGGTATGCACACATGCATACATAGTACAGTGCCTTGTGCATATATGGTATATACTCAACGATTGTGGAAGAATTAAGGTGTTTTTTAAAAAGCCACGTTTATTACTGTTCCTTCAAGCCTGTCTTCTCAGAGTTTAACACAGTGTTTACATAAAGTAAGTAAATATTTGTAGCCTGACTAAACTAAATGAAAAAGTGTCATGACAAAACAATAATACTCTATATTATTTCTGTCTAGAGAATTAGTAGTCTTCACAGTAGAATGACTCTTTATGGATTAGTAGCTTTAGGAAAATTTAAAAAATTATGGTGAAAAAAGCTGTTCAGGTAGAGGAGATCAGGGATTCCATTACACTAATGCAGATCTATTCCTCAAAGTAATTGAAGCTGGAAACAGTAAAGGCAATTAAATTTCTATTGTTTATACATATACAATAGAGAATTGACTTGCATTTATCAAATACATGAAAAGAATTGATAAGAGATTTTATTTCTTATTAATGCTATAATCTTGTTGGGGAAAATCTGTAATATAATATTTCTGGGCATTTTCTGTATTACCCTAAGATTTTTGATGAGAGTATTGCAATTACTGAAGCAGCTCCAACCAGACCACTTGTATCCAGTAAATAAAACAAATAATATCTTTACTTAAAAAATAATCAGTTGCTCTGTGAGCATTTCTTTCTTTATTATTAATAACTAGAGGCCTGGCGCACGAAATTCATGCATGGTTATGGTCCCTAGGCCTAACCTGCAATCAGGGCCATCTTACCCGGCTGCCAGCAGCCGGCCACCCACCTCCGTTCCCTGTTTGTCATTGTGCGATCGAAGCCTGCTGGCCAAGGGGAGGGACCAAGAGGTTGGCCATTCCCTCCCGCTCACAGGCCCTGCCCCCCGCCGCTGGTCGCCCTCTGTGTGTGGGACAACCAGTGAGGCGGGGACCTTGGTCTGATACCTCCTTTATCTGCCGCCACCCACCTCGGGTTCCCTGTTTGCCATCAGGTGATTGGAGCCTGCTGGCCAGGAGGAGGGACCAAGAGATTGGCTGGCAGGGATCGGGGCCTACAGGCTGGGGGCAGCTCCTGTATTGAGCGTATGCCCCCTGGTGGTCAGTGCACTTCATAGCAACCAGTTGTTGGGCTGTTCAGTTGATTTGCATATTATCCTTTTATTACATAGAATATTAGTGTGTTTTCCTCAGAAAGTACTAATCAGATTAAAATTTGACCCTTATGCACTCAAAAATCTAAATATGACCTCTTAAATGGTCTTTATGCTTCTAATTATGCAAAATACTACCTTTCTTTTGTTTGGAATTTTCTTATGTTAGATTATTTTAATCAGAGATATTCAATAATACAAAGAAGTGTTGACATCTCTTAAATTATTATGTGTATGTGTGTGTGTGGACTTTCTATCTTCCACACATAATACCAGGTACTTTTATATTTTTTCCTTAATTGTACAAAAACACTCTGAAATTCACATTATTAATTATGTATAATATGTGAGAAAATTGAAGGTTAGAGAACTTTCATACTTGTTAAATGGTCAAAATTTCACTAAGTAAAAATGACCTCAAGCTTACATGCAATAATACTGATTGCAAACTCACTTAAATTCAGGCATTATAAACAACTTAAAGGGTTTGTGAAAAAGAAGAAAGTTATAAAACAGAAATAACCCCCATATCTTCTGTTTCATTGAATTCAGTTGAAAATTAGGGTCTAGTGCATGTCTCTGGGGCCACGCCACCTTCAGAGCCTCTATGGGAGGATCCTTCCTTGCCTCTTCCAGCTTTTGGTGGCCCAGCAATCTCGGTTTATAGCAGCATTAACTGCGATCTTGTCTTCACATGGCTATCTTCCATCTGCCTGTCTGTGTTCCTTTGGGTCCAGCCTAATGACCTTACCTTAATTTGATTATATCTGCAAAGACCTTATTACCAAATAAGGTCATATTAACAGGTAACTGGTCAGGGGGAAGGGGCCTGTTAGAATGTCAGTATGTCATTTTTGAGCATACAGTTCAATCCATAACAACCACTAACATACAGATCTCAATATACAGAATTCCACCATCCTCTCAAGCAATAGTATACTTAAACTTGGAAGAAAAATAGTACCAGGTGGTCCACTCATTATATACAATGTTTATAGAAAACATGAATGATTTTAAAATCTTGGAAATTATTAAAATTACCTAGGGACCTCTTAAATATACATATATGTATGTCTTTCTAGCTTCCAGAAAAACACATACACAGACAACATACACACACGTATAGTAGTACACACACACACACACACACAACACACACACACATGCATTGATTGCTGAAGCTGCCACAGGCTTTCTGAGTAAGAATTTCCAGATAGCTATATTTTTAAAAAAATTCCCTGATGATTCTGTTCATCAAAACAAGTTTGAAAAATATTTTTCCAATAGGACTTCAACTTATCTGAAGAAGGAGATGGGTGTGTTAAACTTAAGGCAAAAACATATCATCTTCTTTGTGGTGTGTTTTTGAAGTAACCCTGCTGAACATAAGAAGGCAGAAACATTGGATCATTGACTTCAGGCTGAGCTGAGAGAGGACTGAAGACTGTCAAATGCAAACATCCTGCATCTTTTGATTTTCTAGCTCCAGTTTTCAACAAATTCCAATGACTATATATTATTTTAGGAAAGTAGTGACAATATTTAAAGGAATAGAAAAATCAGTCTACCTGTATTTCTTCTTAAAACAATTTAGAATAAATTTTATTATGAAGATTTTTTGTATGTCATTCTAAAACCCCTCTCTACGCAGAAGAAAAATGTTTAGATCCTTACTTTAATAAACTTAACAAGAGCCATTTTTATTTTTCTTGTTCAATTTAAAATATCCTATATAATAAAAGGTTAATATGCAAATTGACTGAATGGCAGAACGACCGGTCGCTATGAAGCGCACTGACCACCAGGGAGCATATGCTCAATGCAAGAGCTGCACCCTGGTGGTCACGCACTCCCACATTCCCCCGAGGGCTTCCAGACGGCGAGAGGGCAAGGCTGGGCTGAGGCACTCCCCCCAAGTACACGAATCTCATGCTCAGGGCCTCTAGTTTATTACATAAAGAATGTACGGATAAATTATTTTGTTAAAAACTCAAACAAGAAAGAAGAACTCTTGTATTGGCACACACTGGAATCAAAATAATAGGTGTTTTATCTATACTTATGTCATCTGTATCTATACATAATAGATATCTACATGTAGAAAAATGTGTATAATGTATTTTATATATAGTTCTGATTATTGACTTTATCTCTTAAAACATATCTTGGAGATCTTTCTGTATCAATGTATTTATATTTACTTCATTCATTAGAACCATTTCCTAGTATTTTTTAACCATTACATTTTGATAGTTGAAACAATTTGCATATAATGATGCAATGAATTTTTATATGTGCTTGATTGTATACAAACACCGTTATTTCTCTATACTATGTAAATTAGACATCAATAAAAGTTTTGACTATTTTTAATTTTAAGGAAATTAAATTTTTATATTGAGTTTACACATAAACTAAATGCCCTCCAATGGTATTATGTCACATTTACCCCACAGTTTCACACGATATGAGATAAATTATTTCCCAGATATTCATAAGTGCTATACATTATTGGGCTCTTTATTTTGCCAATTTAAAGATTAAAAAGGATATATTCCCCAAACTTCACCTATAATAAATATTATCAATCTGTTCATTTTTGAGTCATGAATATTAAAAACATTTTTATTATTTCAATTTCGGATTCTGGTTTTTTATTTGATAAACAATCTTTTCATACATTTATTGGCCATTGATTTTTCTACTGTGAGTTGGTTGGTTTTTATCATTTTTATTTCTCAGGATTTCCAGCATTTGCATTTTGATTTCAGTTTTCTTTATATATTTTGGATTTTGCCATTGTTTTGAATAAGAATTAGAAGTACTCCCAATCTGTCATTTTTCTTCTACATAGTTTACTGCATAATTATTATCATTAAACTAATCTTTACTAACATTCATCAGTTTTTCTTACTTCTATGTTAACTACAATAATTACAGAAAGAAACATTTATCAAAATTAACTTATGTTTATTGAAAATAAAAATAAAAACTGTTCTAGAAGAAAACAAATAATATGACTATTGTAAAACAAAGCAGAACATATAACCAGTTCTTGGCGTCAACCAAAATAGGCCCTGGATAGAACATTTAGACAAAATGGGATTGAGTCCAAAATGAGTTGAAAGAGAATTTGAACAGGTGTTTGTACACATTTGCCCTCATTTGTAATGGTCAAGAGATAAGACCTCTGATTCTAACTTTGTCTTGTAATTTATGCTTATTGGTCTTAGAAATGTAAATACATTGAACTCCCTCAAATTTAAGAGTCCAAACACTGGAAGCAATTTAAGCTTGCATTTTAGAAAGTAGCACTTGTAAATAGGAGCTATAGTTAAACGGGTTTTTTAGGATTTAAAACATTCTGTACTTGGTCATTAGATAACTGATATTTGAATGTGCTAAATACATTTTTATTTTGAAACTCTTGTAATCATGTGCATCAATTGGTGGACTTGCACTAATGCAATAAATTGAAAAGGAAAGTATTTGCTGAGAAAACTGAATTCGGATTTGAAATATACCAGTGAATTTGGGGGGACTTTGAAAAGAACTCCTATAAATTATATAACAAAAAAATAGTTTTTATTACATTTAAAATTTTCCATATTGAATAAAAATATGGTCTTGGGCAGGGACAGATCTCTTTTATGAATGCCAGATCTGCCGTGTTGGCGTGTTATTTAATCCTCTAAGTCCCATTGTCCCTTTTTTTAAAATGGAGTTAATAATAACTTACATCGTAGGGTAATTTTGAAGAGTCAATAAAATTATATTTTAAGCACTTAGAGCAATGCCTGATGCAAAGTGATCCATGTTAGTTGTTACCTGTATATTTCTTAATGTATTTTAAAACTTATCTTCTTATTGTTCAGTGAAAATAGTTTAAAGACAATTCAGTTTGAAAGCTATTTATATTAATTATAAAATTCTATTGGATATTGAAAAACTTCTTAATGTTTTCTGATGAACCAGAGTGAAGGATTCAGACAATAACTAACACCATTAAATTGACCTGAATTCTAAGATCAGGTTTATTTTTAATAAGAGATAAAGCCATACTATTTCACTTATTTTGTGGGCAGTTTTATCAGCGTTAGCATGAAACAATTTTGTTTTTGTAGGAGTAATTAATTGTAGTAATGAATCGACTACAACAATATATTAATTGCAAAATCAACATGCAAGTGGCTTTCAACTTTCCTCTAAAGTTAAACCCTAAAACCTCAAAGTAACTAAAACATCCATCTCATAGGGATAGAGTTACTTGAATGATTTCTGCAAGACTGCTCCAACACTGTAAAAACAAAAGAAATCATTGAACACCAGGATAAAGCCCTTGGCAAGGCTGCATTTGAACTTAATTAGAAAACGAGCAATATAGTTCAAAGCTTATCAAAATTGACTTGGGTATATTTTTTTATTCTATTATTCATATATTTGGTATACTTTTGTTTCTAAGAAGCTAGGCTCTTTCCATGGGGTATACATTAGAAATAATGTTGGAGATATCATTGTGTTAGAAGAATAGAGAAACATGGCTAAAAATAGATGCCTCTGACTTCCTACTGAAGTAACCCCTGAATAATAACGTAATTTGTGGGATCTCTGCTATCCAAGAAGGAAATAAACTCTTTTCAGTCACTTACCCCTGAGCTGCGCTCTGTCCCCTCTGAGACAGGGAAGGTAATTTTACTTGTGTGTACACTGCCTTACATCACACTTCCAATTACCCCATTCCTCTCGTGAGGTTTGAGAACTTGAAACATTATAAAGAAGAGGAGCATCGTTGAGATCTGTGGAAGGCCGCAGGAACTCTTACTAGTTAAAGGGAATAGAGGAAGAAGATTGTAGAATATTGTGCTTTGATAAGTGGTCTGAATTGAAAACACACCAATTTGAAGAATCAGAGGAGGATAACTTAACAGCAATTGGGATAAAAAGAAATGTGTTGAGAGGGAAAGTGGTCTCTTAAAACTCTTCAGAAAAGTGATCAGGAAAGAGAAGTCTGTCTAGATTCAGAAGGAAAGGAGTTTTGAAATGAGATGTGGTTCTTTTCACTGATTTATATTTATTACTAGTGGCCTGGTGCATGATATTCCTGCACATTAAAAGGGGATTAATTAGAGGAAATAATTTAATATTGCTATTTGCCCTTTCTCTATAATAGAAGTGTCAGAGATTAAAGAAAATTAGTAAAATGTATATGAAAACCTTCCTCCTGTCAGAGTCTGGGGTGCACCACGGGACCCAGAGTCAAGTCCCTGCCCACCCACATGTGCCTCAAAATTGCGTGAGACCCAGACCCGGCCGCCCCCCACTCCCCCTGCTCATTGGGATAGATCCAGACCTGGCTAGTCTCACCCTTGTCAAGCCCTGCAGGGCAGGGAACGTAGCCTCAGGTCCCCTGGCTCGGCGCCAGGACAAGGGGCGTGGCCTGAGGTCCCCCAGCCCAGACCGGGGTGGAGGGGCATGCCTTGAGGTCCCCCGTCAAGCCCCACCAGGTGTGGGAGATGGCCTGAGATCCACTGTCAAGCCCTGCTGGGTGGGGGGCGCAGCCTCAGGTCCCCTGTCAAGCCCCATCAGCAGCGGGGTGCAGCCTCAGGTCCCTCCTGGGTAGGGGGTGCGGCCTGAGTTCCCCTGACCCAGCACTGGGGGTGCACCTTGAGGTCCCCTGTCAAGCCCTGCCAGGCAGGGGGGCACAGCCTCAGGTCCCCTGGCTCAGTGCTGGGGTTGGGGGTGTGTCCTGAGGTCCCCTGGCCTGGTGCTGGGGTTGGGGGCATGGCCTGAAGTCCCCTGTCAAGCCCCACTTGGTGGGGGGTGTGGCCTGAGGTCCCCTGGCCTGGCACTGGGGCAGGGGGAGCAGTCTGAGGTCCCCTAGCCCAGCACCAGGACGGGAAGCACACCTTGAGGTCTCCTGTCAAGCCCCACAGGGTGGGGGAGGGCGTAGCCTCAGGTCCCTGCTGATTGCTTGTTAAGGCTCCTTATGGGAACTTGGCCTCAGCTGTGGGTGCAGCCATCTTTGTGATGGAGTGATGGTTAATTAGCATATTCCCTCTTTATTAGATAGGATTGCTGTAGAGAAATACAATTGATAAGGAAAGCTGCAGATTCTGTGAAGGGAAAGGAATGAAATCACAGCCGCTTCAGGGAAATGTTTGTTAACTTTTTATTCCCCTACTTCTTTCCTGCAGGGTGGTATGCTTCACCTTTGAAAAGTCTTTGTGTGCACCGTGTTTTACAACCTCTTTCTTTAGCTATGATCTTCTGTGTTTTTGCCCTTCATCTGACACCGTCTTTACTTTGAATAGGGAAAATGCAGCAGGAGTTCCTAGAGCTGGAAGGATAGATAGAATGTTAACAAATAGAGAAGCGCAGCAAGAATTCTTGCTTTTGGAAGAACTAGGACTATTATGATGTTGTCATGGTTTAGTTGAGTGAAAATGGGAACTGTAGAAGTCTTATTTAAGAGGCCAGAGAAAATTAAAAAAAAAAATGATCCCAATAGGAGATGCATATCATAATCAACTTTTGAAAATGATTTGTGTTTAATAATGGAACTATTATGAAGACATGGCTAGGATTAATGGGAACTATCAAGGGTTGACCTAAATTACGTGGAGCTTTGACCACTTGTAGACTTCAGATGTACCTGAAGGGAATGGTCACTGAGACTGAGAAAGAGCAGAAGCTTTAATAGATTCATTACCACCCCTGACAGAAGCTCTGGTCTTTGGCAGAGACTTTGGCAAACTCTGATGACCCTTCAGGAAGGGAGAATGAATGAATATTTCCCTCCTCCAGTCTCTTGCCAGTGACACCTGCTGATTGAAGGAAACTGATGAAACTGGAAGCCAGAGAGCCCTGTGATGAAGTCCATGGAGTTAGCGCCACCTGGTATGAGGATAGTGAAGCATAGCAAGTGGATCTTGAGAGGCCAACAGGAAATATCCAGGACACACAAACCAAATACCTAGATTCTACCTAGGTCCTAGAATATACAACCAGGATGTAAAATTGTTTAAGAGATATTTTTTCTTCTGTGATAGGTACCCTTCAATGTGTTGAGAACACAAAGATGAGAAAGTAGGCACAGTCCCTTCCCTCTTTGAAGCTCATATGTTAGTACCTTATTTTAATATTTGTTCATGTGCATGTATGTGCATACTTTTATCACTTACATGAAAACACATGTATGCATGTAGGTATATAATATCTTAGAATGTGGACTTTTGTATGTTTTTTTCTCTCTTCCACAATTTCCGAATCTTCCTCTGGTGGATAGAAAAATTTACATTGCCTGGAAGGAAATTAAAAGTGTTAGAGCAAGAATAAAGGAGGAAACTAAAGTTCAGTTTGTTTTTGTCTATTTAAAAAAAAAATCCAAGCAAGACTTTTGAAAATTAAAAGGGAAGGCACTTGTGGGAAGAGGAGTTTTGAAATAATGCCACCATAAGATGAAAAAGCAAAAAGAGGGAGATGAACACACCTCTATATTGACTTCTACTCCCAAGATGAAGGTCCTCAGGGCTTTGAGGGGAGCCACAAGGTAGTAGGTTCTGACCATTAAGGAGAGATACAAGGAATAGATAGATATAAGGATGTTGAGATGGCTGAGTGCATTTTGGGAAATTCCAGAATCTACCTTGAAAATGAGCAGGCCCATGTCCCATTCTTTGCCATTCACGTTATCATGTGACATCCTTCCGATGTGAACGCAGAAGCTGTTTTTGTAGTTGTTGGGCAAGGGTATCAGTAGCCTCACTAGTTACAGTAGCCTCACTAGTTGCTGCTTGTGGGATCTGCTTATTATCTGGCAGGAAAATAATATCCTGTTCTATGCCATTTCCCTAACACCCCACTGTAAGAATATTTAAGTTATTATCTCAAATAGTGAAATCTCTTGGGAAAATGGACACAATAGGGATAAAAGACTGGGCTTGTCTGTTTCTTTTGTGTGTTTTTTTTTTTTTTAAAGGAAGCAAAATCACATATTCTGAAAAAAAAAGCACTTGTATTTAAAAACTAAACAAAAACACAAAACAACAACAAAACTCTGCCCCATGTCAACAGTCCTGAACACTTATTAGCCGCCTCTCAATCTTCTAAATACCAAGCAAAGTTCTTGAAGCAGTCACAGAGTGAACAGTTATGACATGGAAAGAAAAGTCCCAGCTGTACAATGCAGAAATGCCTGTTGGTAGACTGATATGTGAGCAGGTATAGGTGATAGCAAATATCTGTTCATACTGAGTACCCAGTACATGTAATTCAGTTACTAGAACTTCTTTGAATTTTTTCAATTCTTACTAATTGTCATATTCCTAGAAAATAGCCAACAGTAGGCGTTGTTATTACTGACATTAATTGAAATATGTCTTTTTATCTTTATGTTTTAAGATTTATTGAAAACAAACCACCACTTAAACAAGTCTCCAGTTGTGGTAGAAAAGGAGCTATGTAGAGTTTTTGAAAAAGTCACAACTGAATTTGTATCCTGACGTTGAAATTGCTACTTTTACAACTTTAGGTAAGTTATTGAACTTCCCTAAACTTCACTTGCTTGTAATTAAAAATAAAAGTAATAATGCCAAACTTCTGTGGATGTGGGAAACATTAATTGCCCATGAAAATCTAATCCTTCTGCCCTGCCATTCCTCCTTTTCACTTACCATCACCAATCTCGTGATATTTCCTTGGGTCCTATCAAGAATACTGACCAGTGATATAATTTTCTTTGTCCAGTTCCAGATTGCCTGGATACGTGTCCTATCATTTTTGAAGATCTCAACAAGCTAGGGATATTAAATCTTGAATGAATAAAATGCTATTTGTCCCCTAATTTGCTTCCTCTTCTCTTGGCTTACATCTTGAAAACAGACAATATTGCCCTCATGCAATGTGTTTTTCCCCCTCTAAGATTCCTTTCATCCAGACACAAAACTGAAGATGCCAGGCTCTTTGCACTTGCTGCCAGACTAATGATGCTTCATAAGCAGAGCCAATTTTGAAGAAAGTCAAAGTGTAAAATAAAATCTGTGCCTCCCTACCCATGACTAATTAAGGGGGAAGCACATGTAAAATAGAGCACATTGATATCAAATCCAAGGTTATTTAAGCTGACAAATAAACGGGGGAAAAAATAGGAACTTTGCTTTATCATTAATTTCCCATCAGTACTATAAGTAATTGATTCTACAACTACTGGAATATGAAATTTAGCCATAGCATTGTCATGAAAACTGTAAAATTAATGGTGTAAAAAATTACCTCATAAACTGTCATGCAAGGATATTGGTAACTAGTACTGAAAATGACAATGAAACATTAGGCTTTAAGTAAAATTCCAGGAGAAAATGACATAGTATGTTATTAAATATTATTAATTCCTGAAAACTTCACATGAGAAGCTTGCTCTACTCTTCAAGAATAGACAAATTCCTAACCTGTTTTCCCAATGTGATATTACTAAGGATATTTTTGGAGACCTGAGATGATGATATTAAATTCACTACATTTGTATTAAATATGGATGAGAAATATATATTTTCAGGTCAATTTTTTAAGAAACCTACCATTAAAAAAAGGCAGGAAATCATATAATTACTATAAATACTAGAGACCCAGTGCATGAATTAGTGTATGGGTGGGGTCCAGCTGGCCTGGCCCCAATCGGGGTGGATTGGAGCCGGGCCTGTCTGGAGGAGGAGACGGTGGGAGGTTGGCTGGCCGGCCCACCCCGATTGGGTCCTGATCAGGGCCAGGCCAGCTGGGGGGAGGGGCCGCAGGTGATTGGCTGGTGGCGCCACCCCCGATTGGGGAGCCAGCTGTGGGGAGGGGCTGTGGGTGGTGGGCCAGCCAGCCCTGCCCCTGAATGGGATGGGGGGTCCGATCAGGGACCAGTAGCCTGAGGGAGGGGCCATGGGTGGTTGGCCTGCCAGCCCTGCCCTTGATCAGAGTGGGGGGGCTGATCAGGGGTAGAGCTGACTGGGGAGGGGGGCCAAGGGCCCAATCTAGGTGGTGAGGGCCCATGGGGGCAGGGCCAGCCTGGGAGAGGGACTGCAGGCAGTTGGCCAGCCGACTCTGCCCCTGATTGGCATGGGAGGGGGCCAATCTGGGGTGGGTCTGAGCAGGTGGAGGGGCTACAGGAGGTTGGCTGGCTGACCCCACCCTCTATTGGGTTAGGGTGGGCGGTCAAGGGTGGGGCTGGCTGGGGGGAGGGTCTGCAAGCCAATTGGGGTGGGGTGGGCTGATCAGGGGTGGTGCTGGCTGGGGGGAAGGGCCACAGGGGAGTTGGCTGGCCGCCCTTCACTGGATCAGGGTGGTAGAGGCTGATTGGGGCAGGGCCGGCTGGGGGAAGGGGCCGCGGGAGGTTGCCCAGCCATCCCCACCTCCCCATCAGGCTGGTTCACTGGCCGCAGTGGGCATCATAGTGATTGGTTGTTCTCCTCGTTACGGCGTTCTGGTCGCTGGCTTTTTATATATATAGATTTTATGATTAAGATATTTAATTAAGAATGTTTTTTTAAATGTGATGCTAATAAGTGAGTGTTGAAATTATGTGAAAGAAAAAGGGAAGACATAGCTAATATTCAGATATTTAACCTGCAGTTATGCATACACACATTCACACATGCATACACTTACACTCATACAACTACATATGTAAAAATGAATTTGTACAAAATGTAAAAGGTTTAGAGAAAATTAATTAACTCTTTAGGATCAGCAAAAAAGAATGAATAACTAACGTCAACTTCCTGGTTTTGATGTACTTACTTAAGGAAGATGTGTGATATGTTACCATTGGGATGGGCTGATGTAAGGTCTACAGAACCTCCTTGCACATTTATTTGCAACTAACTGTGAATCTACAGCTACTTCAAAATAAATGTCTTAAAGTTGTGATAATGTTGAAGTAAAATGATTTTTTAAATAAAAAGAGCAATTAGAGAAAAAAATTATGTTGTGGTTTTAAAAGTAAGATAATACTAAATGGGAGTTAAAAATGTACAAATAGAGGCAGTAAATTTGACCATAAGATTTAGCATAGGAAGTAAAAGAGCAATAGGAATTGAAAAATTCATTTTTCTTGTGTAAAAATAGACAATTGTTTTATGCATTTACTTGGAATTGATGGTCATACTCACAATCTAGAATTCTGTGTGAGAAGCATGGTAGAAAGAAATGGAATATTCATTTCTGAAACTACATGTGAAACATTGTCTTTAAAATAAGACTATGAATCACTTATTCGGTTTCCCTCTTTTAATGGAAAGTCCATCCTGATTATATAACAACATAATAATTGCTTCCTTTTGGGTTCACTAAACTTCATAATTCTACATAGTGAACATAAAAAGCTGTGAGATCCTCACCTGATATCCAGAGCAATAATGCATTTTTCAATATGTTATTTTTATATTTCTTAGCACTATGAAATATTTGTTATAATTAACTTATAAGCTAATAGAAGCCATGAACTATCTCATAAATGGTAAGATTAAACAATTAATAAAATACAGCAGGGATATACTTATAATATGTTAAAGAATGAAAGTAAGTTGCATGGTTTCATTTGAGATATTAATTTATTTTCTAAGTACTAATTAACAAGTTAAAAAATAAAGTCTTAATGCACAAATACAGATAATGTAATTTTGTTTTTTATAATATTTCACTTGAAGTCAATAGGGCCTATTTGTATAAAATAGAGATAATGTGAGCCATTTGCATTAGCAATTGTCAATCCATACCTGGAAAGGAGGAGGTTTTCCAAGATGTGCTGAAAGAATGACTTAAGTATGTCATTGGAGCAACAGCTATTCAAGTCCACTAGGTCACTTACATAATTTCCTTTCAAACTATTAGCTATGATTGCATACATCTACTAATTTCTGTTCCCTGGTGGTACATAATCAGGATAATCATGTTTTCTCTTTGTCACTCCACTCTGATTATTCTGGTTAAATAGGAAATGTACTTTTAAATTTGATTGAGTCACTCGATGTACAATGTATACTAGTTTTTGTGGGGTTTCTAGTTCACTGTTTTAAAAGGAACAGTATTCCTCTACATAAATGATAATTGGGCAGCTTTGGGAATGTATGTAGACATTAATATGAAAAAGAGTTGCAAAGAACAGCCTTTGAACTGCTGAGATAAGTACCAGGAGCTGTAGTCCTCAGAACTGGCTTGTGTCCATCTGATGCCTTCTGGTCCTGTGGTTCCACTGAAGGCAGCGTTCTGCATATTATCTTTGATTGAGTTACACTTGAATGATTTTGGCTGAAGATGGAACATTTTCCCTCTTCAGAACATTGCTGTTACACTTGTTAGTAAACCCATGGTATTATTTATTTTCCTCTGTTAGTTCTGAGTCATTGTTCTGGATTTTAAATTCACAACATCTATTTTGATTTGCAAAAATAGAAAAAATCTATAGTATCTAACATAACCCAATGCAGTCTTAGCCTTGTTTCTAACTAAATTTGAAATAAATCATCATTGTAGCATATCTTACTGTCTTAGACTGGGTGACATAAAAATATAAATTTATTTTCTCACAGTTCTGAGTCGGAAGTCCAAGATCAGGGTGCTAGCATGGTCAGTTAGTGGTGATGGCTCTCTTCCTGCCTTGCAGATGGCCACTTTCTTTCTGTCTCCTAAATGAAAGAGCTCTCTGTTGTCTCTTAAAAGGGCACTAATTCCATCATATAGGCCAAAACACTTGTGACTTCATCTGACCTTAATTACCCACCAAACGCCCCAAATCCAAATAGCACCACATTGGAGATTAGAGCTTCAACTTATGAATTTCAGGGGGATACAAACATTTAGCCCACAACATCTACCACATTAGGATTTGCCTTAATATTTTTTAACAGGAGCATAACATTTTCAAATTTCCAAAGATGTAGCACTGCACAATATTTGCAACACTTAACTGTTCTAAGAGCACCATGCCATTTTATTTTGAAAATAAACTTTTAGGGCTTATAGAGAGCTTTTAAGTAATTGACATATTTGCTTCCAGAAACTACTAGGAGATGGGGAAAAGCTACCTGTTCTTTACAGTTGAAACAGGCTCAGAGAGGTTTCATGAGTTGGCTACCATAGTACTAAGACAGGAACCAGGTTTTCATGCTGGTTTCATGAAGACCCCAAAGTTCCTGAGTGACATTTTATTCTTTCATAGTAAAATATGTTCTCCAAAATTTCGATTTCTTCTCACATTTATTTTTTTTTACTAGTGGTTTGGATAGTATTTTTAACGTCATAATTACCTGTCTAAAAATTTCAGGGTTATAGCTTTCTAGGAACCAAGAAAGTTTCTTTAACATATTTCACCAGAGCATTTTCTGTGGGCAGAAACAGTGGGGAAATTCTCACCATTCTGCTAAAAAGTTATTAAAAGAAGCAAAAAACCTAAAAAAATTTTTTTTAAATTATATATATATTTTCTATTTCTAGTTTCAGTACTCTCTCCAAATTCTGTCAGATTTGTATGTGTCTCTCAATATGCAAGCAACTCAAACTAAACAAAAAACACTTCAGTAGGAATCTAATCTAGCTCAATTCACAACTCAAATGATTACTTTGAAGTCAAATAGTACTTGGTTTGATATATGAATCCATAACTTAAGGGATGTGTGACTTCAAACAATGTAATTGTTTTTAGACTAAAATTTTTAGCTAAAAAAGGATAATAATTACTCTTATATTTAGTATATAGAATTGAAGCGAAGATTAAGTAGATGAAATGACATATCTCATTGGGTAATAAATTTTGAATGTGTTTAATTTGCAATTAATCAAGTGGGCCTAGGGTACAGCATATCATATATATATATATATTAGTTCATTATCTCTCTTCATTATTACAATTATAGTACTAGTTACTTTGTTTGCTTTGTTTCCAGTTTTGAATATAGTTAAGATTCAGAAATTTGAGTCACAATATAAAAACATTAAGTAGTCAGTTCATTTTTAATATTCCTCATAATACATTTTTATGAGTAAAAATAGGAATGAGAACCAGTGTTAATGGTTAATGTGAACATCTACTCCAATGAAGTCTGAAGCCTCTTAGGGAATTACTATTTCTAGCCTATGGACTGTAATGAGTAATGGCCATATTAAAAGACCATTCTAGTAGTTTAGCGTGTATATTTAACTTTTTATTTGTTGAACGGAGCTCACAAGCTATCACCAGGAGGTATCTCAGGGTTAGAAAGGACACATAAGTCTATGTATATGCCATAGAAGAGACTGGGGAATAGACATTCTCAGCATGATATATCCAGAGTCCTAAGACTAGGAATTCATCCAAAGTGACCTTTTCATATTAATATTTTATACTGAAATACAAGATGTGATAGCAATGTGACAACAAAAAATAAACCTACATGCTTTTTTATTTATTTAAGCACTGCTCATGAATAATATATATGTATATATATTTATATATATTTATAAATCTTTATTGTTCAGATTATTACAGATATTCTTCTTTTTTCCCCTCATAGCTCCCCTCCACCCGGTTCCCACCCCACCCCATGCCCTTACCCCCCACCACTGTCCTCATCCATAGGTGTACAATTTTTGTCCAATCTCTTCCTGCACCCCCCAGCCCCTTTTCCCCAAGAAATTGTCAGTCCAGTCCCTTTCTATGCCCCTGATTCTATTATATTCATCAGTTTATTTTGTTCATCAGATTTTTTATTCACTTGATTTTTAGATTCACTTGTTGATAGATATGTATTTTTTGTCATTTTGTTGTTCATAATTTTTATCTTTACCTTTTTCTTCTTCCTCTTCTTAAAGAATACCCTTCAGCATTTCATATAATACTGGTTTGGTGGTGATGAACTCCTTTAGCTTTTTCTTGTCTGTGAAGCTCTTTATCTGACCTTCAAGTCTAAATGATAGCTTTGCTGGCTAGAGTAATCTTGGTTGTAGGTTCTTGCTATTCATCACTTTGAATATTTCTTGCCACTCCCTTCTGGCCTGCATAGTTTCTGTTGAGAAATCAGCTGACAATCTTATGGGTACTACCTTGTAGGTAACTAACTGTTTTTCTCTTGCTGCTTTTAAGATTCCTCTCTTTGTCTTTTGCCCTTGGCATTTTAATTATCCTGTGTCTTGGTGTGGTCCTCTTTGGATTCCTCTTGTTTGGGTTCTCTGCACTTCCTGGACTTGTAAGTCTATTTCTTTGACCAGGTAGGGGAAGTTTTCTGTCATTATTTCTTCAAATAGGTTTTCAATATCTTGCTCTCTCTCTTCTTCTGGCACCCCCATAATTCGGATGTTGGTACGCTTGAAGTTGTCCCAAAGGCTCCTTACACTATCTTCATATTTTTGGATTCTTTTTTCTTTTCTGGTTGGGTGTTTTTTGCTTCCTGGTATTTTAAATCTTTGACTTCATTCTTGGGATCCTCTAGTCTACTGTTGAATTTCTGTATATTATTCTTTATTTCAGTCAGTGTATGCTTAATTTCTGACTGGTCCTTTTCCTGTTTTGGTTTTTTGTTTGTTTGTTTGTTTGTTTTGCATTCTCACTAAGATCCTTGAATGTTTCACTAAGTTCCTCAGATGTTCCTAGAAGATTCTTGAGTAACCTTATAACTGTGGTTTTGAACTCTATATTCAGTAGTTTGCTTTATCCATTTCTTTCATTTGTGACATGTTTCTTTGTCTCCGCATTTTGGCTGTTTCTCTGTGTTGATAGAGTGGCCTTGTGTGGTAGGTGTCCTATAGGGCCCAGTGGCTAAGCCTCGCCAATCACCTGAGGTAGACACACTTGGTGCACCATTTTGTGGGCTATGTGCACAGTATTGTTTTAGTTAAGCCTTGATTGGTATTGTTATCACTGGGAGGAATTAACCTCCAGGCCAATTGGTTGTGAGAACCAGCTATGTCTACAATGGAAGAACTGCTGTGCTGGAAACACCGTTATGGGGCAGGACTTGCTTTAGTGGGGCTTTGGTGCTCACTGAGTCTGCCCCTTGAGTGTGTCTCTTATGGATGTGAAGAGTTGTAATCTGGTATGGTCTCACACTGACCACTGGGTACACTGGCTCTTGGATCTCCAAGGAGGTGCTAAGTCAGCCACTGCCTGAGGCCACCCAGCAGGAGCTACAGTGAGAGCTACAGATTCCTCCTCTTTGTTTGGGGTTTGGAAATGCCCAGATGAGGCCCAGCTGTGAAGCAAGGCAGGCTGCTGAAGCTGGGCCTTGGGCCTTCTTTTGGAAGCCTCTTAGCTCTCTGACCCAGCTGCAGTTTGTTAGGTTTTAAGCTGGGAAGGACAGGCCATTTATATGCAAAAGCCTCTGCACACAGCTTGGGTGGGGTTGTAAATTGGATGGGGTGGGGTCTCAGGGAATCACCAGGGCAGAGTAAACAGCAATGGCTGCCAGTCAGCCCTGCACCAGGGAGGTCCCTGTGTCTCTGTGCCCCGCGCCCCCACGCAGGAACAATGATCACTGTGAGCACCTCTGAGAGAAAGCTGCCCTCGTGTTCTGGCCTGATACCAGACGGTCCATTTCTCCCTGTATGAGTCTGGGTCCCAGAGTCTCGCCTGGAACTGGAGTTCAGAGCAATCAGGAGCTTGTATCTCCCTCCTGATTGAAAAAAACAACAGCGCACCCAGTTGCCAGTCCATTTCCCACGAGCCTCTGTACCTCCCCACCTCCGCACCTCCGCACTTCCTACTAGTCCCAATGCACTTTTTTCTTTCCTTCTAGTTGTAGAACTTCCACTAAGCCAGCTTTCCCATGGTTCTGGATGATATTTGTTTTGTCTTTTAGTTGCAGTTTTGATGTGGTTGTGAGAGTCAGCAAGTACGGGTGTTTACCTATGCCGACATCTTGGTTCTCTCCGTTCATGAATAATATTATCGAATGCTACATTTAATGTCTGCTCCAGTCACAATTTTCTTTAAGTCTGACAATGGCTTCTTCAAACATACAAAGAAAGATTCTAAGATGAGCTCGGTTCCTCATTTCTCTGGCATTCAGGCTTTTATATCTCAGCTCAAGAACCTAGAAATATACTGTACTTCCAGGATAGGCCAGAGGGGTGAATTTTGAATGTGTTAAATTTGAAATTGATCAAGTGGGCCTAGGCACAGCATGATGGTGATTAATTTGAAATAGGAGGAATGGGTGGAGCTTTCAGATCTATGAGAAACTGATGAGTTTTATCCACACCCTTCCAAGCCTGTTTGTAAGCACTTGAATCAATCAATTAATATTATCATTCCAAGATGCTTTTCCTTGATGAGTTTGATTTGTTGTACATTTAAAGTAAAAATTATTAATCAGAAAAGCGTAGGGACTATTATGCATAAGATTTATTTCTTCTTTATACTCTTTGTACATTCATTTCCTTTCATTTAAAAATAAATATATTCTTGCCTGGCCAGTGTGGCTTAATGGTTGAGCATTCAGCATGAACCAGGAGTCATGGTTCAATTCCTGTCATGGCACATGCAAGGGTTTCAGGCTCAATCCCCAAGAGGGGGCATGCAGGAGACAGCCCATTGATGATTCTCTCTCATCATTGATGTTTCTATATATCTCTCTCCCTTTTAATTCAATAAAATGATATATATTCTTAAAATATTAAGAACACTGTCTCCTAAAATTTTTCTTATAATACCTTTGGTAAAAATTGAATGATTTTTAAAGCTTAATTCCTTAATTAATTTTATATGCTACATATTATGTTGCAACTGAACATCGTCTAAAAGAATATACCTAGTCCTAGCCAGTATGGCTTAGTGGATAGAGCATTGGCCTGTGGACTAAAGGGTCCCAGGATTGATTCCGGTCAAGGGCACATGCCTGGGTTGTGGGCTTGATCCCCAGTGTGGGGCATGCAGGAGACAGCCCATTAGTGATTCTCTCTCATCAGTGATGTTTCTATCTCTCCCTCTCCCTTCCTCTCTGAAATCAGTAAAATTATATTTAAAAAAAAGAATATACCCAACATCTACATGGTAATAGATGATAGTAGTAGGCATGAATTCTTATATATTTGAAGATATCTGAGTATATGATTTATGTTTTAATAACGTCTTTTCTACTTATATAATACATTTTGTTGAAATATAACAAACCAAGAAAAATACAACAAATATAACTATACAGCTTAATGAATTTTTACAAATTGAACACACATGAATACTAATTATCCAGATGAAAAAAGCCTTTGTTAGCAATCCATAAATCCCTCCTGCACCATTCAGTCAATACCTATATCTTTACAGCTGAAGATAAACATGGTTTTGATTTATAATACTAGAGGCCCAGTGCACGAATTTGTGCATGGGTGGGGTCCCTCAGCTTGGCAGGCCATTGGGGCCCATTGGGGCCATCTCGCCCAGTCCCGATCAAGGCCAATCAGGGCTGGCCATGGGAGGTTGGCTGTGGGAGTGCACTGACCACCAGGGGACAGCTCCTGCATTGAGCATCTGCCCCCTGGTGGTCAGTGCGCATCATAGCAACTGGTCATAATAGTCACTTAGGCTTTTATATATATAGATTGTACAATTAGCTTAATTTTGAATTTTTAAAAATTAGAGTCATAGAGCATGTTTTCTTTTGTATGTGCTTTTTCTCAGCATTATTTTTGTGAGATTCTTACATATTGTTATATTGTAGCAAATTTATTCACTCCCATTGCTGCATGGGTTTCCATTGGATGAATATAGCATACCCATTCAACTGTTGTTTACTATTTGCATTATTATCAATTGGGGGCTATTACAAATTATGCAGCCGGAAATATTTCTGCACATATCTCTTGGTGAACATATGTAAACTTTTCTATACAGCAATAGAATTGTTTGGTCATAGAATATGTTTACATTGAGCTTTATTTGGGAATGATAAACAGCTTCTAAACTAGTTGAGCCAGTTTACTCTTAACTGCTGTGTACATAATTCAAAATTGTAACTCTTATTTGTGTCGAATGATATTTAATTCTGTTTTTCATTTGAATCTCTCTGATGACTAATGAGGCTTAGATAACTTTCATATATTTATTTCATATAATCTCTTGTGAAGTATCTCTTTGGTAGCATTTTTCTTCATTCTTTTAAAATCAGTTTGTCTTTTCATAATGGTTTGTAGGAATTATCTGTATTTTCACCATATGGGTTCTTTGTTGGATAAATGTATTGCAAATGTCTTCTCTTACTCTTAGCTTGTGTTTTAACTCTCTTAATGATGGAATTTGATGAGGAAGGGTTTAATTTAAAAATTCAATTTATCATTTTCCCCTCTATTATCATGAAGATATCATCTTTCATCTCTTTTTAATTTTACCTTTCATACTTATATCTACAATTCACTGGAAGTAATACTACGTAGTATTAGATTTGAGCCAAGATTCTTCCCGCATCTCCCTCCACAGGGGGAATATGATTCACTTAATGCCTCTTATTGAAAAGGCCAATATTTCCATAAACTTCTGCAGTGCTGCATTTTATTATAAATATTTGTATATGCATGGATGCTTGACTTCTTATTCCATTCTATTGGTCTGCATTTTATCTTACATAAATGCCTGCTGTCTTAAGTACTTCAGATTTCTGATTTTGGTGGTCCTTACAATAAGGCTTCCAAATTTGTTCCTTAAAATCATTTTGACTATTTTTATAGCTTTGTTCACCTTTTATTTTCTCAAGAATGTATATGCAGAATTATTGCATATGTTCAGATAGGTATATATGTATATATTTAATGACTTTGATACTATACCCGTAATAACTTAAAATTTATTTTCTAATCATTTGCTAATATTTCATATAAACACATTTCTGTATATCAAAATGTAGTTTCCTTTATGAATTGTAATAGTCTATATGTCTGACTATAATATGTTTACATAGGTATATATACACATATATACACATATATACATATATATATATATATGTATATATATATATATATATATTACAAACATATCAGGCCCTAAGTAAATGGTTTCATTTGTTTTATATTAATCTTACAATTCATGTCTTTTTTTATGACAATCTCCAGTGAAATGTTGAATAAAAATGGTGATAGAAGACATGCTTAGCTTTTTCTAAACACAGCATAAAAGCCTTTCAATATTTTCCTATTAAATAAATTTTGCACAAAAATTTTATACATAACCATTACCATGTTAAGGAAGTTCACATCTATTTCTAATTTGATAACTTTTCTGCATATATTGGTATCATTTTAAAATTTAATAGGGTTCAGTTCATATGTTTTGACTGTTAAACACATGTTGCATTCCTGAAATATTCACATCATGATTGTTTTTGTTATCATTGGCATATGTAATGACCTCTAATTTGCTATCTTTTTAAATGGATTATCTCTTCATATTCTTGAGATATATTAGCCTGTAGTGTTCTTTGCTCATAATAGCTTGGACAGGTTTTGTGTCAAATATAATTTGGGCTCATGAAAAAATTTGAGAAGTATTTTTTCCTTTTGCTAATCTCTGCAAAAGCAAATGTTTTAAAATATGTGCCAGCAAAAGTATCTGGGTGTGAAATTAACTTTATGAGAACATAAGTATTCCATGTACTATTAAAGAGTGTGAATTTGGTAGTTGGGTGCAGTGTCCTATATTTGTCAGGTACATTTTGTATTTGTTGTCTAAACTATACTTTTTGCTTATTTCTTAGATTTTCAAAAAAGCAGTTTTAGAGAAAGGCTTATCCATATTTTCTATATGATTTGTCTGTTTCTTCTATATCTACCATGTTTTTCACTATTTTACTCTCTGTTATTAAATACATAAAATGTTATATACTTACGTGGTGAATTGGACATTTTAGTATTATGAAATAATTCTCTTTGGCTCAAAAATTTTTAAAGTCTGATATGAATATAACTACAAATAGCTTTATTTTATTACTGTTTACATGGTATATATTTTCCCATCATTTCATTTTCAACCTTTCTATTTCCTTATATAAACAATATATTAAAAATGTAGTCTTTAATCTTTGAATTATTATCTATCATTTATTCAAATATGTAAGATTAGTTTTGGATTTAAATGTGTTCCATCAGTTTTATGTTTCAGTTTTGCTACTTAAATTTTTTTTCTAAATATTTTCTCAGTATTAACTTATTATAAGTTGTTTTACTATCATTTTAGTGAATAGTTTAGAAATGAAAATATACATTCTTTACTTATTGAAGCCTAATATAAATGACTTTCACCACGTCCCAGACAATACAAGAAGCAAGTATACCATTATTGGCTACTTATCTTATATAATTTTTGTACAATATATGCTTTCTATCCCAGGAGGAGGTTGTTTTATACAGATTTATGTAACTGTTTTAGTTTCCCAGAGCTTGTTATGTCCTCCTGAATCTCCATGCATTCCTATGTACAATAATATCATTTTTCTTATGACTAAAGAACTCCCTGTAGAATTCTTCTTATTATTTTATTTTCTGAAGCTCTTCCAGTGTGGAATTTTACAAATTTTATTTTTTAATTTTTTTAAATTTTTCTTTGTTTATGTGCTTAATGCTGATTTTTTTCTCTCTCTCAGTATTTTAGAGAAATGTTTTGCTTTTAAATTGTCTTGTGTAATGTTGGCTCTTTTGCGCGCGCGCGTGTGTGTGTGTGTGTGTGTGTGTGTGTGTGTGTGTGTATGTGTGTGTGTTCATTTGAGGTACTATGTCCTGACTTACCCCCTGCTCCTTTTAACATTTCTTCTGGGACTTGTTAGAATTGCAATCTTTGTTCTTTGTGGTGGGTTGGTCACATATGATTAAATAAGCTTATTTTGAAGTAACACTCTAGGTATGGCTTTGGCTACAAAATTAATTTCTTTAAATATTATGTGTCCCCAAATAATGTATACACACTTTGAATAATTATATAAAGGCAGTGATTCTTAAAATACATTTTATTTTAAAAATTGAGCTACCAGCTGTTAAAGTGTGTATACATTTTTTGGGATACCCTATATAAAAGATAAAGATAGGACAGACTCTCAATGTACCTATGCTAAAAATTTTATTTTCATGTAAAAAGGCTCTTTAAAATGTGTTTATGTGATGCAAATATTCTTTGATAGCAATAAAAATCAGTCATCATTCAAAAAATGTTTCCATCAGTTCACATAGCGTAGGATACCATAGTGGTTCTACAGCTTTTGCATGTTAATACAACTTTACAATCTTGAGTATTTTCAAAATGCCAGACTTTGGTTATGGCTATATTTGTCAAAATTTACTATATATATATATATATATATATATATATATATATATATATATATATTAAGATAATAAGTTCACTATGTGAATCATAACAAATATTTTTATGAATAAGCTATTACCTCAAACAAAAAACATCAATAAGACTGGCATGTACACTTGTTTTTGAAAAATTCTGTAATGTCTACCTTAATAGAAAACAGCTAAACTATCCTATCTGCTTCAGCATTGGTTTTGTTGCAATAGCACAGGTTGTAGAGTATTTGGAAAAGTCTCCTGTACACTCAAGAGGGAGTGAAAGTGAAAAACATGAATGACATCTTAGTATTATTATTATAATAATGTTGACTTCACCGATCTAAAGAAGTCTCTAAAAACAGAGTATTAAATAGCATAAGGAGAAAGCGAAAGGTCTTTTTTATATCTGCATGAGAAAATAGACGGGTATTGGCCCAGAATAAATGAGAAACAGAACCAACGTGAACTGGAAACAAGGTCAAAAACAGATACAAGAAAAATGAACAGAAACCGAGAGTCAGTAGGTTCAGGTTCTGATGCCTCTTGGGGATTACTCTGGGAGCCAAGGCACCATGTGGGTCAGCTGCTGCCTCAGAAGACTCACTGTGGTAACTGCCTCTGACAGGTCTGCTCCTGAGAACCTCTAACATGGTGAAGTGTAATTTTCTAAAAAATCATGGCTATGAAAAGCATGGGGCTACGATACAAACATAGAATTATCATATTTCAACAATTTTATCCATCTCATTCATCATTGAGGGAACCAGTGAGATGGTAAAATTAATTCAAAGAATTATTCAAGGAACAGAGATTTATACATTCAAAGGACCACCCCCCCCAAATTAAAACAGAAATAAAACTGTTAAATGTCCTATAAGCCTTAACAGTGAAACCCTGAAGCCTTTTGGCTTAATTTTTCTACCTGACAAAACACTGTAAGTTAACATTTAATTTCACAGTTTCAGGGCTCCGCTAAAATATAAATAGCAAAGCAAAACACAGCTGCATCCTCCTAGATAATTAAATAATTCGTGAGAGAGCCTGTTCAACGATGACATTGAAAGGACATGCAGTCATCCTCCGACTTTATTTCCAAGTGTTTTTTGTTTTTTTTCTTAACAAAGTAATGGTCAAAAAGAATCTTGCCACACATAAAAGGCTTAGGCAAGGTCACTCAAACACAGAAAGCAATTCATTTTAATTTTCACAATCTGGCATGATACTGTACATCTCACAAGGGAACTATTTTATCAACAGCTAACAACCACACATGTTAAGTGAAAGAGAGTACCTAGTGCCAGCCTGCATCTCTTAATTAAAAATGGAAATTATTAGTAATAAGCATTTAAGTGTTAACAATGCCAAAATTTGTACAATACTATACACTTTCAAGCATTTTTTGACTCTTAATACAAAGGCATACAAAAAAAGGTCATTTTTTCCATCCTCATTTTACCGGTTATATTCAAATTTTGGGCCTCTTATAAGAAATATTCCTTTGCTTATAATGTTGTGTTATGGAGACCTAGATTAAGCACAGGATTGTAAAAATAAACAATTTATATGTTGTCAAAAGGTGTCACCAGATTCATCCATTCAAGAATTATAATTTTGTAATAATCAGTTGAATTCCTTAGAAGAGATACAATTTAGATCCCCTTTAAACAGAGCCTACTTTCTAAATTTGGGAAAAACTTCTAAACAGATTTCAAAAAAAGAAAAACTTTATGTGTTTCAACACATCTTTTTCCACTTGCATAGATGGCATTTTGAACACCTGCTGTTGTAAATGATCTTATTATCATTAACAGCCAAACTCAGGAATGGTAGAGCTCTTTACTACCGTGTGTTCAAATAGTCCATCTGTTTTTAATTCATTAAACCATCAATGTCTACCTATAGCAAGCCATTTGGGGTTATATATGGCAGCTGCTATAAGGGCAGAACTTTCATTTAACCCAATCACATTAGAGAGTTTCTAATCTTCTCCATTTTCTGTTACCGGCTGTGAGACTCCATATAATTGTAGGACAATTTATATTTCTGTATTCTAAAGTTGGGGGAGAATAGGAACTTGGAAATCAAACTGTTCACTTATAAGTTAAATTGTATATCGATTTCATTGATTTTAATTTTATGATATTTGGAGTGCCATACGAAGACTCCAAGACAAAATAATTTTGGAAAGAAAACTACTTTATTTTAAACAATATTTTTTCAAGAGGATCCATGTTTTGGACGTATAGGCTTAACACGTAAAAAAATAAAAGAATTTAAAAGAAAACAAATTTTAAAAAGGGAGCAAGTAGAAATCTCTACTTGATAACCAGTTAGTCTGTCCATGGTGGCAGAGAAGTTGTTCCCCACATGATTATTATTACTGCAAGGGTTATCATGTATCACTCTTGCCAAAATTAGAAATGAAGGTGTTTCAATTAGTAACTTACAGAAAATGACTCAAGGTTTTATTTATTTTGGGGTCACCATGGATTGTTTTTTTTTTCTGTTATTTTTGTCTATTATAGGGGGCAGAATGTTTTACATTTCCGAGTATACGTTCTGATGGCCATGCGAAGGAAGAGCAAGATGTTAATTTTTGTTTCTATAAAAGTGATGTGTGACAGAGAAGAAAGTAGCAATCATAGCAATATGATTCAAAAAATATTTATTGAGCATCTACTTTGAATCAGATTCTGGGGATATGGCAGGGAAGAGAACAAAAATCTTGTTTCCATGTAGCTTATGGTTTAGCATGGGAGGCAGAGAATACCAAACAAACAGGCAAACGGATGGGGCAGCTATCAGAGACCCCAAGCCAGGAGCAAGGGGCCTGCAGGAACACATCTGAAGCCAATCAAGCGTGATTCTGTCTGCCGCCGCAGAAAAGGGGAGCGAGCTCCGGAGGAACCTCGGGAACCTCCTAATAAGAGGAGTTGGCGAGGCAGGCGGTAGCGGGCTGGGTGGGTGCTGCATGGTGCTAAGCGGGGATGAGGGAGGTGGAAGCCAGCGGTGGTCCTGGCTCCAGGCTTGGTGTCAGAAATAACATTAGGGGTGCTGGCACACATTTCACATATAAAGCTTCAGGAACGGATGAGGTCACTGGGATGGAGAGAGGATGCTGCTAAAGAGAATTGTTCTCAAGACCAAGCTCTGGAGCACTTCATAACGAGAAGAAACGCCCAGTAAGGCAAGAGGGAAACCCAAAGCAGCTGATGTTCTCAAGACAGAGGTAAGTGTTTCTAGAAGATTTATAGTTTTCATTGTTATCAGTGAGTATTGATTGTGTCGGACTCTAGAGCCCATGCATGGTACATCAGTAAGAATAGATTAGCTGGGAATTTAGCTACAAGGAGAAAATGGCTTGGCTATGTCTGGTGGTGTTTTTGTTGCTTTTTTAAGAATCAGACTTTAATACCGTGTTTAATAACTTTAATTTTTCCCAGTCCATCATCAGGTTAGTTATATGGGTGAGGTATCTGCTCCCATTCAATCCATATGGTAAGCTGCTAAGTAATTTTCATGCTGTATTTGACTCATGCTGTATGGTTATTAAATGTGTTGTAGGGCTCACACTATGGTTGCTGCCGCAGTCATGGCTTTTATCACTATACCTAACTGAAACCGTAGACTAATGATTTATAAATCTCTGGCAGCACATTAAAACTGGGGGGAAATTTTAAAATTTGGGATCTGGGTCTCATTGCTGGTTCTTTATTTAATTTGTTGAGGTGACATTGGTTAGTAAAATTATATGGGTTTCAGGTGTACAGTTCTATGATACATACTATCCTATTAATTCAGTCGGCTTAATTGTGTGAATGCTAGAGTATATCTACTGTGAAAACCACTGCTCTAGATCTCTCTCTCCTAAAATGGTAGTTGGACTCTCTGCTTTTCTAGGGTCAAATCCAAGACCAATCCTAGGTTTTCTGAAACAAATCTCCTAGAGTCATGTTTGCGAACTTTTGAGATTTAACCAGCTCCCCAGGACCTTGGTTATTCTCAATTAAACAAAGATCGAGAAACAGTGGTGTTGCAAACTGATTCCCAAATGTTGCTGATTATTAGAACTGACTGGGAATTTTAAAAAATCTTGATGCCTAGGTTAAACTGCATATGATTGAAGTCAATATGTCTGGGTGTGGGAATCGGGCATGATTAGGAATTTAAGCTTCCCAGGTGACTCCAGGTGCAGCAAAGTTTGGCAACCACTGGTATAATGACTCAAGTGGCACAGAAAAGTGATACAGATTATGCAAATAGGTAAAGCTAAATATATTATGTTTGAACAAGTGAACCTACTGTTTGACTTCTTGATCTATAAAGTGAAAATGCCTACAGTTCAATTGAAAATACAATGGTGTCCATGAATATTCTGCAGAACCAATTTATTTGCCTCTCACTAAATATTTCAGAGACCACACGTTTGTCCAATTATATGTTTTACAGACTAAAGAATAACTCTTAAATCTGAATCCAGTTTTTTAGCCTCGAGCATTTTCTGGAAGTCTTGGAGTTTTGTTGAACAAAATTTAAAATTATCACACCACCTTTTTCATATACAGATGCAAACATTGCATTACTAAGTTTATCATTTTTCGAGAGCTTGAATTTATTTTATTGAAGTGAAAGTAGCTGCTTTGGTTAGTTGGGACACTTCGAACATTTTGTCCTGTGATTAATAAAAACACATTCCAAGGTCGAAAGCATGGCAAATAAACTAATTGAGCCCAGGGAAATTGAAAATGATGAGAAGAATTGGTTTAGCAGCCAAATGTTACATAAATTCGCCCCTCAGTGTCCTTTTGCTAATCAACCCACGGTTTGCTTTTCTGCTACAAATTTGTCCCGAATCAGTTAGTTTAGAGAAGATGCTTTATTTTAAGCAGCAACATCCCTCTGCACTGGAGCCTCTTGGCTCTCTGGTAGGCTGGACCGGATCCAGGGTTTTCCTGATTATGAAGCAAATGGTGGTTGCACCTCTTGTGTGGATGACACAGGTGGGGCAGAGTGAAACAAATTGGAACTATCATAGGTCCACTGAACATAAATCAGGTTTATGTATTTTTATGAATTTTAAAAATGATTTCAAAAGTCAACTGTGATACTTAATGCAAGTATGTTAACAGAAGAAATGTAAAACTACCTAATTTGACTATATGACAGGTTTATGAAAAACTACTGGTACATTATATGTAAAAATCTCATTTTCCTTATTAGCATTAATGAGTCAAAACTTTTTATAAGTATATGTATACTTTTAGAAGCCCTCCCTGAGCTCTAATTATATCTTTAATTATTTTTCCATATGAATTGTAAGTCGCATAAATACAAGCGGAGAACATAAACAAGTGGGGGATCCAACTAGTTAATGATTAAAGTACACATTTTGTTTTACCTTTTACCCTCCTTCAATAGTTTTAAGCTTTTTTTATCTGACTCAGGCTCCTATTTTTGTTCATTATATTATTTCAGTTACCTAAGCATCCTATTTAGTCAAATTCATTTTGTATTACCGCCTTTTGCACTTGAATATGGTATTTGCTATTCATAGGGGAAAACTTTGAAACTGTCTTTTCAGATGTGAGGTACAGATGTGAGAAACATTGCCTCATTCAGTCCAATACATTTGCTTTTCAGGCAATAAAATCAGCCACCAAAAAGTATGAAGAGGAGCAATCTCACCATGAGCAAGTCTTCCTTAGAACTGGCATCATTAAATACTAGAGGCCCAGTGCACGAAATTTGTGCATGGGTAGGGTCCCTAGCAGCTGCCAGCTTCTGGCCGGGGCCTCCCTTCCCCTGGCTGCCTGCCACCACTGCCCCCTGGTGGTCAGCGCATGTCTAATCCCTGGTTGGTCGAACATGGGGAAAATTTGCATATTAGCCTTTTATTATATAGGATTTGTTAGCCAGTAAAGGGTAGGAAACATTGTGTAGGCTTGAGGTAAGTCCATATTCCTTGATATTTAGGGCATTGGGGGTCACTGGAAGACAAAACAATATTCCATAGGTAGGATATGATTAATCTTGGAGTTGGCATTGTGCAACTAGAAACTTGGGTGAGGAGTTGGATGACTCTGAAAGTAGAGGTTACAAAGTTTGCTGGGTTCTTTTTTTTTTAATATATATTTTTTACTGACAGAGAGGAAGGGAGAGGGATAGAGAGCTAGAAACATCGATGAGAGAGAAACATCGATCAGCTGCCTCCTGCACACCTCCCACTGGGGATGTTCCCGCAACCAAGGTACATGCCCTCAACCGGAATCGAACCTGGGACCCTTCAGTCCGCAGGCTGACGCTCTATCCACTGAGCTAAACTGGTTTCGGCATGCTGGGTTCTTAATGTCCCATTAATGCAGGCTTGGAGCATGTTTCTACAATATTTTATCCAGCTACCATGTCTTGAATGCCTCTAATATGAACAAAGAACATACAATTATGACGCTGATTACTACTAATTCTACCAATGAGAACTCATTTCTCATATTCATCATGCAAAAACTCTGGTTGATAGCTCAGACTGTTGTATTATAAGTGCAACACTCTATTATCTATGCTGAAATATTTTTAATCTATTGAATGTAGCATAACCAGTGTATTTATCTTTTTTTAAAAAAAGTAAACACATGGAATAAATAATGAGAAAAAATAGGTCTTCTAAGTTTCCTTTTTTTGCACAGATGTTCTGGGGACCCTTGAGAGTTCAAAAGACTCTTTCACTGAAAGGCCAGAATCACTCTTGGGTAAATGTTCATTCAAAGTGCAAGACAGACCCATGAATTCTGTTAGGAAATGTTTTAAAAGTTTATTGGTATAATTTTAGATTCCACATTAAAACACTTTCTGAAATAAATATCACTCTTTGAGTTTAGATATAGTATCAAGGAAGAGCCTCAATTTTCTGAAAAGGCCCCTAAATTACCTCTTGTTTTTACAACTTCATATCTGTATGACTAGTTTTTCTTTCTATATTTCAACAACAAAAACATGTTGCAACAGTTTAAATATATAAACAGACACAAAACTTGAACATCTTTCTCAAACCAATAAAAATGAAATTTGTAAATATCTATAATAATAAAAGCATAATATGCTAATTAGACCAGATAGCCAGACATCATTCCAAACATCTTCCGGACGAAGCCACAGATTGCGGGGGGGGGGGGGGGGGGATGGGACAAGGCAGAGGCAGTTAGGGGAGATCAGACAGGCATGCAGAGTGGTTAGGGGCCATTAGGCAGGCAGGCAGGTGAGAGGTTAGGAGCCAGTGGTCCCGGATTACAAGAGGGTGCAGGCCGGGCTGAGGGACCCTCCCCTCCCCCCCACCCCCCATCCCACCCCCTACCCCCCGGGCACAAATTTCATGCACTGGGCCAAATCAGCACTCATAACTTGGTGTCTTTATTTTCATTTAGTTAAAAATATTTTTTAACTTTCTAATATCTTCTGTGACCATCTCTTATTTAGAAGTGTTATTTAACCTCTACATATTTTAAAATTTTTCAACTATCTTTATTACTGATTTCCAGTTTAATTCCATTGCACTCTGAGAGCAATGTATGATTTCTATTCATTTAAATCTGTTAAGGCGTGTTTTATGTCCCAACATGAGTTCTAGCTTGGCGAGTGTTCTCTGCAAGCTTGGAAAACAATGTGTATGCTGATGTTGTTGCATGAAGTAGTCTATAAATGCCATTACATGCAGTTGATTGATGGTGGTATTGAGTTCAACTATGTCCATATTGACTTTTCTGCCTCTTGGATGCTAATAGAGGGGTTTTGAATTCTCCAACTATTACTTCTTGCATTTCCATTAGTTTTTGCCTCATACATTGATGCTCTATTGTTAGGTGCATAGGCATTAAGAGGGTTACATTTTTTTGGTATTTACCTTTATCATTGTGTAATGTCCTTCTTTATCCTTGATATTTCCTTGTTCTGAAGTCTGCTCTATCTGAAATTAACATAGCTACTCATGCTTTCAAAAAAAATTTATGTATAATAAATATTTCTCCACTTTTAATATTTATGTGTATTTATATTTAAAGTGATTTCTTACAGATGACAGATATAGGTATTGTTTTCAAAGACCTATAGGTATTGTAAATCTGTGTTTTAATTGGTAAATTTAGACCACTGGTGTTCAAAGTGATTATTCATATAGTTGGACTAATATTTGCCGTATTTGTTACAATATCCTATTTGTCTTTGTTTCAATTTTTGTCTTTCACTGTTTTTCTGCCTCTTTTGATTTTAAATGAACATTTTATATGATTTTATTTTCTATCTTTTTTTTAGGGCATCAGTTATACTTCTTACTTTTCTGATGGTTGCCCTAGAACCGTGGTCAGCAAACTGCGGCTTGCGAGCCACATGCGGCTCTTTGGCCCCTTGAGTGTGGCTCTTCCACAAAATACCACGGCCTGGGCAAGTCTATTTTGAAGAAGTGGCATTAGAAGAAGTTTAAGTTTAAAAAATTTGGCTCTCAAAAGAAATTTCAATCGTTGTACTGTTGATATTTGGCTCTGTTGACTAATGAGTTTGCCGACCATTGACCTAGAATTTGCAATATCATTTACCGCTAATCCAAATTTACTTTCAAAGAGCACTATACCACTCCATGGGTAGTTAGAGTATCTTTAACAAAGTGATCCTAACCAGTTCTTCCTATTCCTTGCGTCAGTGTGTTATTTATTTCACATGCACATAAGCATACACAAGCACTTTTATAAACATAAACATACATAATTGGATATATTGTTGCCATTATTTTGAACAAACTGTTCCCTGTTAACTCAATTAAGAATAAGTAAAATAAGTTATCTCACCTTCACTTATTCATTGTCCACTGCTCTTCCTTTATTTATGTGGATTCAAGTATCTAACATCATTTCCTTTTCTAAAAAGTTTTTGAAATATTTCCTTAATTATTTTCTCTATTCTATAATTTTCTCTTTCCCACATCTCCTAATTTCTTATGTGTTCTTTCCCATTTTAAATTTTATCTTTCCTTGCTCTGTTGTCTTGGACTTCGGCCCTTTATTGAGGTTTTCATTTCTACTCTAATTTCTCAAATTTTTATGAAGTGTTTCTTGATTAATGAATACCAATAACTTCTATTACCTTTCTGACCATACTAATTACCTTTAATATTTTATATCATTTTTGTCTACTGAATTATTAGTATTATTTTATTTTAGCTTGCTTTATTTAATTTCTTTCAATTGCTTTATTCAAATATCTGATGAGCCTTGACCAGATGCTGATTATTTGATAGTGAGGCACTAAAAACTGATTAGAAGCTCTGGTTGAGTGAATTTTATCACCTGTGGTATTCATTTAAAACTAAATCAGTCTAGTCTCTTTTGTAGTAAAAGCGCTGATATACTTATGCTTGGGTATTTTCTTTTGCACTGATCATATTCCCTTGAGAACTATCTTGCAATTTTCTCTACTTAGGATATAATTTTGTCAGATAACTGTTAACCGTTAACTGAATGGGGGGTAGAGGAGGAAGGCTGGTTATCTCTTCATGCCTTATTTGGTAGCAATCACTGAAAAATATTGCAAGTTATATTTGTTTTAATTTACACAGTATCAGGATAGTTCAGATGATCTAATTCACTATATCAGTAGAAATGTTAAGTTCCATATTAACTTGTAAAATAATTTAATGTGTTGCAATTGGATTACTTAACACAATGCCTATTGTCTCAAGCTTTAAGTTGTTACAAATTATTTTATTAACATGAAAAATAAAACAGAATTTTGATGTCCAGAGACTAGAATTTTAGTACCAGGACTGTAGATCAACTTTATACAAAATTGCTAATCTCAGAAAGGCTTTTTCAGAATTCTGCATAAATTATAGGTCTCAGGAAAAAAACCTCTATTTTTGAAGTAATTCAATTCATTATTTACAAGCATTCTTTTTTCCAATTTATATAAAATAAGTTTATCTGCTTCCACATAATGTTATTAAAATATTTAGCAATATCAGCCCTAACTGGTTTGGCTCAGTGCATAGAGCGTCAGCCTGTGTACTGAGGGGTCCCAGGTTCAATTCCGGTCAAGGACATATACCTTGGTTGTGGGCACATCCCCAGTGGGAGGTGTGTAAGAGGCAGCTGATCGATGTTTCTCTCTCATTGATGTTTCTAGCTCTCTATCCCTCTCCCTTCCTCTCTGTAAAAAATCAATAAAATATATTTAAAAAAATATTTAGCAATATCAATTATTTATCTAGAGAGGAAATATAAATCCAGATGCTATAATTGATTTAGCTCATTCAATTGTATTAATTGAGGTAATAAATACATTTCACTTTTATATGTAATTTATGGAAAGCATTTTGCTTCTTGCTAAGTTTTCAAAGAATGAAACATGGACCAGTATGTCAAATCCAATGTTAACTGCATGACCACTGATGAAAGACTTTGGTAAAAGCATATCTTGTAAAAAAAAAAAAAAAAAAAAAAAAAAAAAAAAAAAAAAAAAAAAACCCTATTATTTGAAAAATCATAGCTGACATCTTAAAACTCCACCCCTACTCAAGTATCATAATCTTTCTCAATTTTTGATTTAACATGGTAAGGAGCATTAAAATTTCAGAGCAAAGGAGACCTTCATCCAGGGATTTGTGATGAGATCACTTGTTAAACATCTCTATGTAAAAAAAAAAAAGGAAAAAGGAAAAAAAATCTGGTAATTCAGATATAGAAGAACAAAAGTCACAGATGAGGTAACGTTGGGAATGATAAAGAAAATCTGGATTTTTTGAAATACTTCTGTGGTATAAGTTGATAATTAGATGCCTGGTGTTTTAACCACCATACAGGCATGTGTCCTATTTTACTTTTTCAAAAGGTACTGGGGCTGTCTTCTAGAAAGGGTCATTCCTGAGTAAAAAATGGAATCTATTACTTGTTTACTTGCTTCTAGTACCTAGTTATTATCAGTTCAATTCCCCTTTGTTGTATTCATAGAGGCCTTTTCAGACTTCTTGGATTAGGGAATGCCATTAAATTCTCAAGGCCAGGGGTGATGCTTTATAGAATACTAGAGGCCTGGTAAACAAAATTCATGCACCGGGGGTGGGAGGGAGGGGGGGGGTGGGGTGGTGTGTCCTTCAGCCCAGCCTGCACCCTCTCCAATCTTGGACATCCCTCTCACAATCCAGGACTGCTGGGTCCCAACTGCTTGCCTGCCTACCTGCCTGATTGCCCCTAACCACTTCTGCCTGCCAGCCTGGTCACCCCTAACTGCCCTCCCTTGCCAGCCTGGTTGCCCCCAACTGCCCTCCCCTGCTGGCCTGGTCCCCTCCAACTTCCCTCAACTGAAGGCCTGGTCCCCCCCAACTGCCCTCCCCTGCAGGCCTGGTCACCCCCAACTTCCCTCTCCTGCAGGCCTGGGTACCCCTCAACTGTCCCCCTCCCTTCAGGCTTGGTCCCCCCCAACTGCCCTCCCCTGCAGGCCTGGTCACCCCCAACTGCCCTCTCCTGCAGGCCTAGGTACCCCTCAACTGTCCCCCTCCCTGCAGGCCTGGTCACCCCTAACTGCCCTCCCTTGCAGGACTGATTGCCCCCTACTGCCCTCCCTTGCAGGCCTGGTCCCTCCCAGATGTGCTCCCCTGCTGGCCTGATCACCCACAACTGCCCTCCCCTGCTGGCCATCTTGTGGTGGCCATCTTGTGTCCACATGGGGGCAGCCATCTATGACCACATGGGGGTGGCCATCTTGTGTGTTGGAGTGACGGTCAATTTGCATATTACTTTTATTAGATAGGATGGATGTTCAGCAAAAATAAAAAAGGAAAATTATTAAAAATATCTTTGGTGTAGTCTGGCCAGTGTGGCTCAGTGGATTGAATGTTTTCCCTTGTACCAAGAGGTCACTGGTTTGGTTCCCAGTCAGGGCTTGATCCCCAGGAGGGGGTGTGTGAATGGCAACCCATTGATGCCTCTCTCATCTATGTTCCTGTCTCTCCCTCTCTTTCTTCCCTCTCTAAAAATCAATAAAATATATTTGGTATACAATTAAAATAACTTTCCCATATTTATCACCATTCAGAATCAACTTCCTTCCCAACTGAAATTCTTACAAGGGAATTTAGAGGGTAGCTTTTAAATAGAACTTACAGAGAATAGAAAGTGGAAAGGTGTCAGACTGTTTATTTTTAATGAAGTAACTTTTTTAAATTATGCAGAACATAACTTTTAAAGGATTTCTGAACTCTATGTAAATTGCTTCTATTTGCCTCATTTGTACATGCAGGCAACAAAAATAATGATTCACTTTATTGAAACCACATATGCATGTGACAGTATTACAAGAATCTAAATTTCTGTACTTTTTCTAGCTAAAGTAATATTTTTTTCAATATGTTTGGTTTGAGTATACTAATTCGTTAAAAGGGCACTTTTAAAATTGAAAGGGAAAACCATTAATGGCACTTACTTTAACTTCTGATTAAGATATAATAAAATATATGTATGTCTCATTCTTAAACCTCTGCTATATAACACAGTAAATATTTTACATACTCAGTATTTTACTCTATTTTTAAAAAATTAACCCTTCTGAGATGTTATGTTCTAGAACCTCAGTTACTGAAATACCTTATTTGGTAGTATATAAAAAGTAACAAATTACTTGTCTTTTCTAGCTAACTACTCAGGAGATAACAGTGTTAGATGCTATATGTTTACTTGTAAGATTTGGAGTTAACCTTCTAAGATGATTTTTAATTGAATGGCTCATTTTAGTATGCTTGCCACCCTTGGAACATTGATGTTATTAGTAAGATATTATCATTCTATTTAACTCGTATAAAGATGAAGTTAATTGCCTTATCTCAAGTTTTAAGTGTGTGGTTTCACCTAGCTGAGAAGGGATCAGAAATAAAAATGGAAAAGGAACAGCCTACATAATAAGCAATATGACACTAATTGTCTCTTTACCGAGATAACATCAGTGTGTGTGTGTGTGTGTGTGTGTGTGTGTGGTATGAAAGGTCTGCATCAGTAGAGGTTGTTCCATAGCTTATGGAAGCAGTCCCATTATTCTGAATTAAAGAATCAAGATATTTGCATGTGAAATGTCCCATCCTTTCTGTGACAATAATGGAGACTTTCCAGGTTAGTATCTGAATAGGACAGGGCCTATAAGGCCAACAGAGAGAAATTTCAGTGTTTTAAACAGGACAGCTTTTTATGCATCATATTCACCCAAATTATTTCACACTACTTTAGTTTTAGTACTTCTTAAAAAATATTCAACCCAGATTAAGCTTTTAAATGAACTATATTAGAGTAATTGTTCTATAACAACACTAAAGTCTCAGTGGGCATAACACAGTAAAAAGCTTTTCTCCTTTATGCACATTCCAGTGCAGATATACCTGGTGAAGATGGCTCTCTTTATGGGGAGGCCTAGCAATCTAAAGTCCTTTCATTTGTGAATACTTCCCCTCAACATGTGACCTCCAGGGTGACCATGGAAGGGGAAGAATGAAGACTTACTTAGGAGATTGTTTTTCATAAAACATTAGGTCTGGAAAAGCATACATGATTGTATGTTGTGTTTCTCCTGTATTATATTGGCTACAACTATTCATGTGCCATATCTAGATGCATGGGTGCAGGGTGGTGATGTCCTCCAGGTTCAGAAGGAAAATGAGAAGCCTTTTGAACAAATAGCATTGTCTCTCATTGGCCATAAGGAACTTGTGCCCAGTTTGGGTTAGCACAGTGGTCGGCAAACTCATTAGTCAAGAGAGCCAAATTGAGAGCCAAATTTTTTAAACTTAAACTTTTTCTAATGCCACTTCTTCAAAATAGACTCGCCCAGGCTGTGGTATTTTGTGGAAGAGCCACACTCAAGGGGCCAAAGAGCCGCATGTGGCTCGCGAGCCGCAGTTTGCCAAACACTGGGTTAGCAGGTCATAGAGGTGTAACAAACATCTGCGAGTGAGAATGCCAGTGGGAGTGTAAAGTAAAGTGGGCAATGCCTAAAGAAAATATAAATTTAAAGGAGAAATTTAGGTACTCTTTTCAGCTATCTTCTGGGCTTTAAACATTAAATATTCATTTATGAACAGTGATACCTTAAAGTTTAAGACTGTTTATTTACTTCTAGTTTTTTCTTTTAGTTTCATAATAATGTTCAAATCATTTTATATTGTCAAGAGAATAGGAACTATTCTTAACAAAATTAAACAGCATATTTGTAAAATGATGTTTTCATGAAGTACTACTTACACATGTAATATGTTTCACAATAGTAACATTTATATTTGACAAACACTTGTATCTGTTTTTTTTCATATTTTTAAATGTATTATGTTTGTTTAATCTTGTTTTATTTATCACTTATATTCACTTTTTAAGATCAGTTAATGTGTTTAAATTATGTCACAGTTACATCACTTAATATTCTTTTGATTACCTTATAGAATTGAAATATTTATACTGCATCTTATTAAAGTACCAAAAAGCAAAAGGAACTGTAATAATTCTAAAGGAAAATCTGTGTTCAATAAATTAATAGATGGACTCATGTGACTTTGATAAATTCAGAGCAAACAACAAATTTTATATTTTTTAATTTAAATACAGAAAAAATGTAATTGGCATAATTGTAAAATTTTATACTATTTTAACTATATACATTATTCATAATTTTTATTGTAAAAAGTTTATTGCTTATAGTCAATGATATTAAAGTCAACTTTTAAGTAAGTAGATGTCATTGCTGATGTCTTTGGGATATTTGGTATAATAATTTGGGTGGTTTGGGATCATTTTTCTGACTACATTTACCATTTAGACTAGTAATAGTTTAGTGATGGTTCATTTTATCTGTCAGCTTGATGGCCCTGTGGTGCCCTGTTAAACATTATTCTGGATGTGTTTGTGATGATTTTCATGGATGAGATTAACATTTAATAGGTATACCGAGTAAAGCAGTTTGCCATTCCTAAGGTAGATGGACCTTATCCAATTACTTGAAGACCTGAATAAAACGAAAAGGCTGAGGAGAAGAAAATTTCATCTTCATGACTGACTGATTAAAACATTGGTCTTCTGCCCCCAGACTGGAACTACACCCTCAGCTCTCCAGGGCCTCCAGCCTGCTGACTGCAGATGCTGGGACTTTGCAACCTGCATGATCCTGGAGACAAATTGTGTATTATATACATTCATGTCCATTTCCTAGGGGTTCTTTTTCTCCAGAGAACCCAGACTAGTACAGATTTGGTACTGAGGTTCTAGAGGAACAGAATTTTAAAAACGAGTTCTCTGAGTTGGTTCTGGGATTTGGCATTGGCTCTTTAATTTGATTAAATTTAAAGACATTCATGAGTTTATTTTCAGCAGGAAAGAGAGCACTGATAGTCCGTGACATGATCTAGTGATAGAGATATGAAAAATGATATCCATTGTTTTCCCTAACCAGCCATTTATACGAAGAAAGGAGCCACGTGATATTTTCAAACATTTGAGCAAACTATTGAATACAATGTGATTTACTGGTTGTTCTTAATGTCTCTGGGCAATGTGGTGAAATAAAATATGGCCAGGGGTTCAAATTTCAAGTTCAAGTGCCACATATGTGCCCTGAAAGCTTCTATGTGTGCCTTGAAGGAGACCCTTATCTCCTGTAGCCACAGTACTCATATTGCTAAAAATGAAATGTAGAATCTCATCCTGTGAGTGCTTAAATTACAACACAAGTTGAACTCCCAGTCTTTTAAGATGTCTATGGTTAAAGTGAGCAATACCTTATTTCTAGAGGGTTTTTGTTGGAATTAGTGTCACCACTAAGAAGTTGAAGGATGCATGGGTGGTAATTCCCACCACATCCCCATTCAACATGCCTGTTTAACCTGTGCAAAAGTCTGATGGATCTTGGAGAATGACAATGCCTGACTGATAGTAACCTTTGCCAAGTGGTGATGCCAATTGTAGCTGTGATTTCATTTCTAGAGCAAATTAACACATCCTGTGGTCCCTGGCATGCAGCTGTTGATCTGACAAGTGCATTTTTTTCTTCATTGTGCATAGTTTCACCAAAACCAGTTTGCATTCTGCTGGCCAGTGATACACCTTCACTCACATATTTCAGAGTTCTAGTAACTCGCTAGGTAGATGCCATAATCTAGTTCATGGGCATCTTCATCTCCTTCCCTTTCACAAGCTATTACTCTGGTCCATTACATTGATGACATGATGCTAACTGGACCTACTGAGTGAGAAATACCAAGTACTTTAGACTTATTGGTCAGATGTATCCCTGCAAGAGGGTGGGAAATGAATCTAACTAAAACTGAAGGACCTTCTACTTCAGTGAAATTTGAAGGGGCCAGTGGTATGAGACATATCAAGATATCCCTTCCGAAGTGAAGGATGAATGGCTGCCTACAGACCCTTCTATAACTAAAAAAGAGGCACAGTACTTGTAAGCTATGTTTAGATTTTGGAGGCCATGTGTTACCTAGGTGTGTTATTTCAGCCCATTCCTGAGTAACTTCAAAAGCTGCTATTACCAGTGAGGCCCAGAGCAAGAGAAGACTCTGCAACAGGTCCAGGCTGCTGTGCAAGCTGCTCTTCTGCTCAGGCCATAGGATCCAGTAGATCCAATGGAGGTGGAGTGTCAGTGGCAGATAGGGATGCTGACTGGAGACTTTGGCAGGCCCTAGATATGAACCACAGAGCAAGCATTTAGGATTTTGGAGCAAAGCCCTGACATCCTTCACAGATAACTATTCTCCTTTTGAGAAATGGCTCTTAATAGTAGCCTGCTCCAGGGCCTTCTCAGAGATTGAATGCTTAGCTCTTGACCCCCAAGTTACCATGTTACCTGAGTACCTCATCATGAATTGCCTGTTAACTGACCTACCAAGCCATAAAGTATGGCATGAATCGATATATAATGGTGGCTGGCGATTTCTCATAGCAAGCAAAGTGAACAACCAGGTGTGCTGCTTATGGTTCTGCCCACAAGAAGTATCTCCCTTCACCAGGGTCCTTTAGGATTGGCCCAGAAAAGGGCTAACGGTTGCCATTGTCCACTTCCCAGTGGTGTCTGCATACTATCCAGTGGTCTCTGTAAGCCAGTCTGAGTTATCTCTTCTTCTCTCGACTGATGGTACAGGATTGCCATGATGCCATAGGTTCAGGCTGGGCTAGAGAAAGCAGTGTAGCCAGGATAGAAGCCACGTGCATTTGAGCCACCTCTTTGTGTTACTTTCTTGTGCCTTCAGGGTCTGCTCAGGCCAAATTACACATAACCCACTTCCATTCTCCCAACATCTGCAGGCGGCCTGTTGGATACTCAGGAGAGCTGTAAGTTCCAGTCTAAGGGTAGAAAACCAATGTTTTAGCTCAGTCATTCAGGCAGGTGAAATTTTCCTCTTCCTCAGCCTTTTTGTTTTATTCAAGGCCTCAAGTACTTGGATGAGGTCCAGCCACCTCAGGGAGGGTAAACTACTCACTCTACATATTCAAACATTAACCTCAACCAGAAACATAGTGCTTTGCATTGCTATGCATTACTTTACACCATCACCTTCTCCCAAACACCCCTTTCTCACTCTGCTTTCCTGACTATCTCTTCCTCCCCAGCCCCACTCTCCTCCTCCTCCTCTTCCTCTATCCCCTCTTCAGGTTTTACCTACTACCCCTCAGGAGCAATTGTCCTGGTGTCTTAAGTTCATATTTCCTTTTAAAACTATCTATTTATCTTTTCTGGAGGTTCTCATCCTAGAACAATTTACATGTATGATTTAGAATTTAGTAGAAAGAAACACTCTGGGTTATTTAAGAATCCATAGTTTCTGAGCAAAGAAGTTGAACTCCGGTGGCTATTTGCTTTGCTCCTGGGTGCTTGAGTTTTCAGTGTGCTTTGCTCCTGGGCAGAACTGTCTTTTCTCTTGCCCAGAAGATTACTGACTTTGTTGAAAAGGAGGGTCTTGAGGTTTAAAGTGCTGTAGAAGCAGCCCTTGGTGCTTCCTCTTGCTTTCCCTTTGAGCTACTGAAAACCAATTACAGAAAGGAAGGATTGAACCATCCTTACTATACTCCTACTCTAACCCAAAATGTGTTATCTGTCATTCTGATCAGGACATATTCTTTAGCCTTTTTTTTATAAGAAAAAGACAGGGGTACCTACCTTGCCTAAGTTCTATGTAGTTGTCCAAGGAGAAAATGGTGATTATGCGTGTTCCTGGCAAGATAAACTCAATTATGAATGAGATTTTCATTTGAACTTTGCTGTTTATGTTGATGAGTGTTGATAATAATATTGAAGAATGATAGAATTGAACGTCAATGGTGGGCTTTGACCATGCATACACTTAGAACACAAAGCCTGCTTTCCTTGAGGGAAAAACAGGTAGCTAAAAAGTAATTATATGTTATAGTTGATGATTAAATTTTGGATATACTCTAAATTATAAAAATAAGTGAAAGATTAAACATTAGTCAAAAATGCAAACTTAGGGGACTAATGCAAAGAAATAAGTGAAATCTTTTATCCTAAATTGGACCCCAGTCCTGACACATAAACATTTATTTTCCCTTTTGCAATAATGAGAATTAATGGAACAATTGGTGATATTTGCATATAGTCTATAAATTAGATAAAATGTCACTGATAACTTTCTGATTTTGATAATTATATTATGGTTATATAAAATATTTAAGAAAATACACTGCAAAATATTTAAAGGCAAATAGACAACATGATTGTGACTTAAAATGTTTCAGAAAAATAATGTGTAGTGGGATGAAGGGGAAAGAGAGATGAAAAAAATGGATGAATGGAAATATAAAATGTTAACATGGAGAAGTTTGGGAGAAAGGTGAGTAGACATGGTGGTATTTTTTTGCAACTTTTCTGCAAGTATGAAATATTTCAAAATAAAAGGTTGAATATAAGTTGAGTATATAAAAGGTATATTAATGAGATATAAGAATAAGTCACAGCACTGTTTGAAAAAAATTTGATATTTGTTTCATGTTAAATTCTTTAGTGCATTTTTTTCTTGCATTCATTTTTTTAGGAAACTTTTATACTACTTTTCTATTAAAATAGTGATCTGTCATAACTATCTTATTTTAATATTTATATATTTCTAGCAGAGAGCATTATTAATAGTTATGACTATGCAAATTATAATTGGTAATTAGTACTAATTACTATAATCAAAATGTTTTTAGGTAAAGAAATAAGTATGGATTATTTTTATTTAAAATGAAGGCAAACAACTGGTGCAGAATTGAGTGAGATGCAGAAACAACTATAATGAAAACAGTAAAGAAAAAAGATGCTGAAAGAAAGTATTTGCAAATTTGTTACACCAGAGAAAAACAATAATGCTATTTCTTACGTAAAAATTTTAAAGTAATCAAATGGATAATGTTAAGAATTATTTTCAATTGCTAAATAGTAAAGTTAATATTTTTCTCTCATAAATGCAAAACAAGGGAATTTATTGCCTGAAATAAAAATGTTTAAACAATTAACAGGCTTTGAACTTGTAACCTTGACCATCTTTTAGTCTTAAAAAGAAAAGTCATTTTTAGATAGAGTAATGCTAAAAATTTAATAAAATTTTGTTAGAAATTATGAGGAACAGACTAAAATAGATGTTTCACAAAAAGGTAAAGATCTTCAGCTAACTAGCAAAGTGGCCTGCAGAATACAAGACTTTTCTAATGATGTCAAAAATCAGTTAGTTCAACATTCAAGTTGCAAGTAATTTTCTAGCTTTAGATTAACCATGTGACGAAAGAAACACTGCCCAATTAACATCATTTGCTTCAGACTTCCACATTTATTAATAAATATTATAAGTTTGAAGTCTGAAATACAGAGTTTGTGGCATAGTAACTTTTATAAATTTTATCTGTCAAGGAAGAATTTCAGTAAAACAAAATTAGTTTCAATCATGACAGATGGTACTCTCTCTGTTAAGCCAAAAATTAAGACTTATTGGAATTACAAAACAAGAGACTAATGTTTCCCTTCTATTTTATTTCACTGGATGATACATATTGAATATATTTGTGCTCAGTTTTCTGAAGTTGATGCTTAGAAAAGTGTCATGGATATAGTTGTTAAATCTTTTAGTGTATATATGCAAATGTTATGAATCATCACCAGTTTACAAAACTGTTTAGAAAAATAGAAGACAATGAAATTAATGATCTTGTGTTCTTTGTCAATGCTCATTGGTTGAGTCATGGAAGAGTGCTATAAAGATTTGATTGTTTCTTTAACTCCAATTCAAGATTTTCTTGAAACAAAAGGAATGCTTGCCAAATATTCAACAATCAAGACAAAAATGTCAGTGTAATTTGTTTTCTCACCAATAGTACACTGAATACAAACGAGCTCCAAAGAGACCTAAATAGACAGTATGAGAATTTATGTTGAAAACAAAACATTTCATAATATAAATCAAGAATAATGATTTTACCCATGTTTCTAACATTGATTAATATGTAGACTTAAATTTTAATTGCTAATTGATACAATTATATAATTGTAAATGGCAGCATTATGTTTGTTTTGTGACATTAATTTATTTAGCAATTCTTTGACTTTAATGTTGATAATACTGAGTTGACACAACTGTTAATGTCAGAGAGATGTAGTTTTGAAATTGATATGCTTTTGTTTCAAAGTAAAATCCATTCTTCCCTCAAAAAGGTGAACTAGTTTCATCAATATGGATATGAAAGCTAAATGGAAATAATTTTGATAATCAGACATTAAAAGTATGTAAAATATACCCCAGTGCCTTTCCATTACATTGTATAAAGAAAAGAATATAAAAATATCAGTAATTTTATATTGATTACTTATTTAAATGATGATTTTAGATATATTGGGTTAAATATTAGGCTAAATCAGCCGTGGGCAAACTATGGCCCGCGGGCCGGATCTGGCCCATTCGGCTGTTCTATCCGGCCCGCTGAGCCGAAAGAGCAGAGGGTTCTCTTGCTCTCCCCTCCGCTCCTTCACCAGCAGCAGTGTTAACATGGCAACGTCAGGAAACACAGCCGCAGCTCCTTCTTCTGAGTGGGCGGATTTATATCCGCCCATTCAGTAGAAGGAACAACCTCTCAATCTTCCAGAGGCTCCTTGTAATGCCCTCGGACGTGTCCCCCCAACATCACCCTGGGAATGCGTAGACACGTTATCGTGGTGATGTAGGGAGACACGCCCCTGGAGAGCACAGTATCAGAGCATTAGCTAAAAAGGAGACCAACAACACTGTTCCCACTGAAGTTGATGTTTTAAAGACCAAAAACCTTTCAACCCAGTCTACATTGCCATCTACATCTACGTCCCAGGCATAATTTGGAAGTTGCACTAAAGAAAATGTTTAATTTACTGTTTACACATTTTGTTCTTTTCTATTTGTTTTAGTTTTAAATTATTTTATTATATTTAAGTTTAATTTGAAAGGCTTTTGTACCTTTCCTTTGTTAGGCAATTTTATTTTGCCTTAGCCATCTTCAATATAAGGTATGTTATTGTGCTATGATTCCTCCATTTTTTTGAAGTTTCAAATTATAATAATTAGTGTTTACATTCTTCTTGTTAAAATGTTTGAAATGAATAAAACTATTGAAATAAAAAAAAAGACCGTACCCTTTTATGTAATGACGTTTACTTTGAATTTATATTAGTTCACACAAACACTCCATCCATGCTTTTGTTCGGCCCTCCGGTCCAGTTTAAGAACCCATTGTGGCCCTCAAGTCAAAATGTTTGCCCACCCCTGGGCTAAATTAAATGTTATTTTATTTTGCCTGTTTTCTTCTACTTTTAAAAATGTGGTTACTAGAAAATTTTAAATGACATATATAGCTCTCATTATATTTCTATTCAATGGCACTATTTTAGACCATGCCTAAGAGCTTGATGTTAGCAAATATACTTTAAAGAGGGACTTGTATGCATGCATATAAGTATAACCAATGGACACAGACTAAGGGGGTGAGGGCGTGTGCTGGGGGTGGGGGTGGCCGGGGGGAGATCAATAGGGGAAAAAGGTGACATATGTAATACTATATGTAATGCTTTAAACAATTAAAAGAGTCTCTCTGGAAACCAAATGGTAACATCATAGTGAATTATTTATTTCTGCCCTGTTGAATGTACAGTTTCCCCCAAAAATGTATACACACTTTAACAGCTGATAGCTCAGTTTTGAAAATTAAATGTATTTTAATAAGCACTGCCTGTATAATTATTCAAAGTGTGTGGTACATTTTTGGGACACTAAATATGTAGCAAAATTGCTTCTAGTTTGGTTAATTTGTAGAGGTTCTCTTTGTTTATATGCCTTGACCTATGGTCATGGTACTATGAAGTTTTCTGTGTTGCTGATTTGGTTACTTTACAGTATATAACTCTTTACTTTCTGTACCTGCATATGAGTAGGGCGATAATTAAAGGTCAACATAAATGTTTATCTTTGAAAAACTAAAAATAGAATTATACTATCTTGATCACTGTATAGTACTTTTATAGAAAGACTTGAAAGTGGGTAGTGTCAGTCCTGTTACTTTGTCTTCTCCTTTAATATTAAGTGGGTACTCTTTTTCCTCTTCACACAAACTTTAGATCTGTCACCATTTTTTAATATTTTATTTTCCAAGTAAAGATAGTTTATTCTGCATTTGTTGCTGAAAGTTTTTTAAACCACTTGTAAGTACTGAACTTTAGCAAATGTTGCTGTTGCATTAATTGAGCTAATCTCCCTTACATTATTTATAATTGAGTTTTCACACACAGACACCAAAGCATGCATTTGTGTTACATTCTTGCTCCCAGTGATAAACCCACCTGACATGTTACAAAATTGGATAATCCAAAAATAAAATTGGTCAACAAAGGTAAAAATGCAGCCATAAAAAAAAGAAAGAAAATCAACGTGATGATGTTGAAAGTGAAAATCAAATCAAATGTACTGGTAGATGAATTCAGAAATAGCTGATCTTGGGAATGTTGGCCTTACTACCATCAGAAAGAGTCTTGATTTGTAGCCAGATGAACATGAAGGTGAAGGTGAAGTTATTGACATAGTGATAAAAGGATAAAGATATCCCAGAGGAAGTGGCATTGACACTTAACTTCACATAAAAGGAATTCAGGGAGATATTTCATGACATTCGGAAGCTCAAGGGATAAAATGGTGGGAGCCCATCCAAACTTTTGGAAAAGTGTATGGCAATTATTCAAGGCTTTGAAAAGATACTTGATCAGTTTTTTTAAGTTATACAATAACAAGAGGAAGGTAAGCTCTGTTTAAATTGATATTTTAAAACACAATAAAACACATTCTCAATGTTTCTAATGTTTTAGATTACAGTGTGCTACTACTGAAGACTGGTAGTTTGAACATTGATATATTTCAGGCTTTTAGTTTTTAATAAACAATGCAATCTGCTATGTTATAAAATGTATAAAATGTGACTGATTTGCATAAGTTTATCTGTTGAAGACTCAAACTCATTTCCAAATGTTTGAACAAGCTCATATAATAATAAGTAAACATTAAAACTATTTATCTGCTGGTAATAGATTTTCCCAAATAAACACATTTCAGCTATAAGCACAGAATATTATGGATATCCTGCCATTTCTATCATCTGAATTTTAGTTAATTTTCTGAAGCTCATTACTGAAAAGTAGATGGTTTGCTGATTTGCACTATCAAGAGTTTTCTTAGTTTAATATCTTATCTTACATCCTGTATGTGTAATATCCACTATAAAATTATATAAGCAGCCTAACATTTTAATTAGTAAAAAGCTTTAGTCGTTCTCATAAAACCATGCAAACTGTTTTAATATTATATTTATTATTAATAACGAGGAGACATAATTGACTTCTTCATATTTCATAGATAATTTGGTAAAATACCTGGAGGTAGAGAATAAACATTGTGAAAACATGAACTCAATGATGAAACTAAATATTTTTAGAAGAGGATAAAAAATGAGAAGTACTGCTCAGAAGATATTTAGAAACATACTTTTGTGGAGAACATAAATTCATTTTCTCAACATCGCAGATGATGTAGTATTATTTTAAAAAGAAAATACATGCCTCTTTTATGTATTTTAAACTCACAGTTTAAAATTACTTGCATTAAACATAATTGGAAGTTCATAACCTTTGAAATGTATTAAAACATTGCAGATAATATAGACGAGGAAATGTGGAAGGTCATAGTTCAAAATAAACCTGTGAAACATACAATATGCTATGAATACCAGGTGTACCGGTTAATAATGACAATGCGGATTTTTTTCAATAGATGGAGTTACACATATGCTATTTGAATGTATGCTATTTTGTTGTATTGACAGCAAGCTTCAAAACTTTATATGTCAAATTTTCTGAAGATGTAAACATCATAGATATTTTTACGCTTAAAAATGTCGAATTTTGTGCCAAAAAAAGAGCATCTGAAGGAAGTTTTAATTCATTATTTTGAAGAAAAGTGCTGCTGAAAGTTATCGTATACTTTGAGAAGCTTATGGTGAACATGCTCCATCTGAAGATACTTGTGAACGCTGGCTTAAATGCTTTAAAAGTGATGATTTCTATGTGAAAGACAAAGAATGTCCAGGTCAACCAAAAAAGTTTGAAGACCAACAATTACAAGCATTATTGGATGAAGATGCATGTCAAACTCAAAAACAACTTGCAGAAAGATTAAACGTTGCTCAGCAAACCATATTTGATCATTTATAAGCAGTGGGAAAGATTTTAAAGGAAGGAAAATGGGTGCCACATCAACTGAACGAAAGACAAATGGAAAACCGGAAAGTCATCAGTAAAATGTTGCTTCAATGGCACGAAAGAAAGGCTTTTTTGCGTTGAATTGTGACTGGCAATGAAAAGTGGATTTATTCTTGGATTCAGTCGCTTGGAAACAGCCTAAGTGCCCATCAGCAGATGAGTGGATTAGAAAACTGTGGTACATCTACACAATGGAATACTACAGCTGGGATAAAAAAGGAGTTCTTACCATTTGCAACAGCATGGATGAACTGGAGAGCATTATGCTAAGTGAAATAAACCAGTCAGAAAAAGATAAAAATCACATGATCTCACTCATTTATGGAATGTAATTAACAACATAAACTGATGAACAAAAATCAAGAGACAGAGAAACATCAATCAGACCAGCAAACCTCAGAGGGAAGGTAGGGGAGGGTGGGAATAAGGGAGAGAGATCAACCAAAGGACTTGTATGCATGCATATAAGCCTAACCAATGGACACAAACAACAGGGGGGTGAGGGCATGAGTGGGGAGGATAGGGGGGTAATGGAGGAATAAGGACATATATGTAACACCTTAATCAATAAAGAAATTTTTTAAAAAGTGAATTTATTTTGAGAACCCCAAATGCACAAAATCATGGGTTGATCCAGGTCAACCATTAACATGGACTGCAAGGCCAAATCACTTCGGAAAGAAGACAATGCTCTGCATTCGGTGGGATCAGGAAGGTGTGGTGTATTATGGGCTTCTAAAACCAGGTGAAACCATTAATACTATTGCTACTGACAACAAATAATCAAGTTGAACCACGCTTTGATCGTGAAATGACCAGAATGGGCCAGAAGACATGGCAAATTATTTTTGCTTCAGGATTACGCACCATCACACACTTCAAAACCACTTAAAGACAGGTTAAAAGATCTTGCCTGGGAAGTATTCACCCACCTGCTGTATTCACCAGACCTTGCTCCTTCAGATTACCACTTGTTTGATTGATGGCATACATTACTTTCTGAGCAGCACTTCAAAACGTACAAAGTGGAAAATGGGGTCTCTGAATGGTTTGCCTCATACAAGAAAAGTTCTATTGGGACGGTATCCACAAATTACCTGAAAGATGGGGAAATGTGTAGCTAGCGATGGACATTACTTTGAATAAAGCACTTTTGATGTTTCTCTTGAAATTATCATGTTTTCTTTGATTACAAAATCTGCATTATTAACCGGTACACCTGGTAAATGACAGGGGCATATCTTGTAGATGTAATTAACTAAATGGATATAAACTAGAAGCAACTTTCTGAGAGAGCATTTTCACTATATTCACCATGTAAATAATACAGGATCCCCATAGGTTATGATTTTTTTCTATCAACTAAAAATGCCACAAACCATGGGAGGAAATTCAAAGTAGGGCTGTAAAAATCACATGGCAATTATTTTGAATAAAATCAATATACTTTGTATTATATCCAGTAAATTTGTTCATCAACATTGCCTTATTTATAGTAGTTTTAAAATGAATATATGTAGAATGAGTAAGTGAATGAGTGTCATAGTCCATAAGTCATATCCACTGAGTGTCTCTGATGTGCCAGTATCATGTCTGAGATGTCATGAGCATGGCAGAAAAGGCCCCTGTCCTCATAGAGCTTACAGTCTGTCTGGAGAGACATAGAAAGCAAATAATTTCAAATGGTAAAGGTAGAAACAAACAAACAATAAAAATACTACAGGAGTTTATATTATTGGTGGGTAAGAAGTTGGGAGGACAACTATTTATTCTCAGGCTCAGATGAGTTAACTTTTCACCTGGGCATTGAAGAAAAAGAGACGCCGGTTAGGTGCAAGGGTGGGCTGTTCTGAGCAGAGGAGACTGTGTATAAACAGTTGGTCCTAAAGTGAGAAAGTACACTCTGTTCAGGGAAATGGAGGAAATGCAGCATAAAGGTCGAGAGAGAGAGAGAGAGAGAGAGAGAGAGAGAGAGAGAGAGATGTTCCCATAGGATGAGCTATGGGCAGGGTCCAATCATACATACTCCCAACAGTCGGGAAGCTTGGTAGAACTGTGAGCAGGGGAGCACCATGGCCAGACCGCTGTGCTTGAAAGACCCTCTGAGGGAGTAGATGGAGGTGGACAGAGCAGCATGGAGAGACTCAGACAACTTAAGCCATCATTATGGTGAGAAATGATAACATATGGAGGGGATCTCAGTTGAGATTAAGATCAATGCGAAGTTTTAGAGAAGGTAAAGTAGCAAACATTATTTCTAATCTTTTAGGTCAGTGGTTCTCACCCTTTCTAATGCCGCGACCCTTTAATACAGTTCCTCATGTTGTGGTGACCCCTAACCATAAAATTATTTTCGTTGCTACTACTTAACTGTAATTTTGCTACTGTTAATGAATTGTAATGTAAATATCTGTGTTTTCCGATGGTCTTAGGCAACCCTGCTAGCGGTTCTCAACCTGTGGGTCGTGACATTAGAAAGGTTGAGAACCGCTAGCAGGGTTGCCTAAGACCAGGGGTGGGCAAACTTTTTGACTCAAGGGCCACAATGGGTTCTTACACTGGACCAGAGGGCCGGAACAAAAGCATGGACGGAGTGTTTGTGTGAACTAATATAAATTCAAAGTAAAGGAGCGGAGGGGAGAGCAAGAGAACCCTCCGCTCTTTCGGCTCCGCAGGCCGGATAGAACAGCCAAATGGGCCGGATCTGGCCTGCGGGCCGTAGTTTGCCCACAGCTGCCTAAGACCATTGGAAAACACAGATATTTACATTACGATTCATTAACAGTAGCAAAATTACAGTTATGAAGTAGCAACAAAAATAATTTTATGGTTGGGGGTCACCACAACATGAGGAACTGTATTAAAGGGTCGCGGCATTAGAAAGGTTGAGAACCACTGTTTTAGGTGGTTAATGGGGCAATTTATTGAAATTAGAACCACTATAGAAGAACTAGACTTGGAAGGAAGATCTGAAGTTGAGTTTTGAGTACTTAGGGTTTAAAATGAATGTAGAATACCCAAGTGCAGGATTCTAGAAGATCAGGGGTACATTTCAATCAGGAGCACTTTATAAGCTAAGAAGAAAGATAGCAGTGGGTGCATCTGGGATATTGAACACATGGGTGCGGAAGAGATTATAAGATTTCCAAGAGAAAGGATGTAGAATGAGCACAGAAGGGGTCTAGGACAGAGCCCCATGATTCTCACATTTGCACATCTGCTTGATGAGCAAAGCAGAAAGAGCCAAAGATATCATAAAAATCTACCACAGGCACCAATTAGACTGAGAAACCTAATGCAATTCTCAGAAGTCTATGTTAATTAGAGTTACTGCATACGATTTTGCAGTTTAAGCATAGCGCATTGAGCTCCAGCTCCACTGACCAAGCTCAGGTCCCTGGTTAGAAGGTCTTTCAGCCAAAGAAATGTGCTTTCCATGGTGTGTGTATAGGGAGCATATTTTAAAATGTTCATAATGATACAGTATGTACTTATCACCATCCTTGGTCTAGTTTTGCTTTTTCAAGACTGCGAATGACTTTCCTATGGGCATGCATAAGTGGAACAGGCATCTGATTCCCATCATTAGAGGCAACCCTTTAAAATGTCACAAGTTTTAAAATGAAGATATGCCTTGGAACCGTGTAAGGGGGTTTTGACCATCTTTCACAATTTAACATGTTAGGTACTTTTCTAAAGCAATATTCAGTAGGATTGGGGAGATTATGGGACACATTTAGAATAGGCTAATGATAAAGCTGCTAAAAGAAGAAAGGGTGCCTTAAAAAGGCATTTTTAACATTTCTGACAAGCTTTACATCAATCTTTGTTCCATAGTTTGAACACTATCCAGGTACTAAAGCTGTCACAGGTCATGCGTGTCAGAGCTTGCTGTTTATGATAATGTTGTCCAATGTTTTTATTTATTTTTATAAAATTCATTGTGTGACATTGGTTAATAAGTTTATAAAGGTTTTAAGTGTACATTTCTGTGATACATGACTATATATGGCATTGTGTGCCCGCCACCTAAAATCAAATCATCTTTGTCACCATATAATTGCCTCCCTGTACCCTCCCTGTGTTTTCTATTTCAAAGTACTAGTATACTATACACAAAGGGACTTTCTTATAACTGAACCTATAATTGAAAAAATGAGAGAAACAGTTGAGGAACTAAAAAGAGGGGAATCCAGCATTTGATCACCTCAGAAATTTATACAGTGGTGCACAGGTGTGATACCTGGAACTGGCTATTAGGAAACATTGAACTCATTTTGAACTACCTAAGGGCCCAGATCTGACTAGCATAAAATTTTACTTCCCAGTTCATGGCAGAAACAGACATTAGTTGGTTCCAATTTCATGTATTCTAATTTAATCATCTGAAAAATGGGATGATAATGCCTCTTTAACTTTTACTTCAGAGATTATGGATTTTAAAAAAAAGAAGTAAAAAACAACAAAACTTTGAATAGTATTTTTTAGGAATAGGACAATGAACCCAAAGGCCTTTTTTCTTATAAAATATAGTTAGTGTTCCTCCAGATTAAAACCCTACTGATAAATTTTGCAATTAGTTAAATCATTATGTTGCAATACTTAAGTGTGCCAATTTAAGAAGAAGCATCACTAAATATTTCCAATTATTTATATTCCAACTTATCCCAGGCAGAATTGAAATTGTTATATTAAAAAAATGGCCTAAAAGGAAATCAGCACCATGCTAGTCACATGTTTGAGAAAGTGGAGCAGTGAGGAAGTTACATATGTGTTACTAACATAACTTATTTCATATGTTCTTCCAGCATTCTATTTCTAAACACAAAACCCACGGAGACAATTTCCTTGGACTAATTGATAAACATTTTTATTTTCCTCATAAAGTACTTCCATCAGAAGATGGCAGTAACATCTTATAATCCATAATGTTTACAAGTCTTCCAATAGTGTCAGCAAATTGTTTGGAATATTTATAAAAATCTATTTTATTCTTTCTTAACCTGATAATCTGTTGAAATGCTGTTTAGTATGAATAATGCAACATCACACTGATTTCTGAAGGCAGTGAGATGAGAGACACTTTATAATTTAAACTCTTCTGCAAAAATAAACAATTTGTGATCCTTTAAATTAGTGCAAATGCATGTATGACATTTGTAAGCTGTTCTTTTTCTTCTCATAGAGAAGTGCTTTAAAAATTACTATAATATGGAAACTTTTAAAAACAAATTAAATAACTGTTCAATTTATTTCTGCTGAAGAACAAGTAAAAAAAAAGTACATATTTTACTAAGTAAAATCATTTTGTTGTGAATGCAATATATTTTGGGTTTTAAAGTTGTTACTTTAAATTGATCTATTTTATTATAGGCTCTTTTCTAATATTTAATGTGCTATTAGCAACTTACACTTGAGCATAAAGAAAATTTGATCTTGATAAGGTTATTTAATAGTGAAAGTATATAGTAGGTCCTCGGGTTACATCGGAGATCTGTTCCTACGGCGCGATGTAATGGCGATTTTCGCCGTAAGTCGGGACCCACCTAGATAAGCACCTACCTCTCACATGGAGCACATACACAGCAGTAATGAAGTGAAACAGTAAAAAAATTTAAAAGAAAGATAACAATTCCTGACCTTTACTTGTGGTAAATACAGTAAATAATAAAAAAACATAAAGCACATATGTACATAGGTTGAAATGACGGAACTTTTTTATTTTTTTAAATAAATGGGAGATGGCGACGTAACCACAAAACGACGTACATCGAGTCCACCATAACCCAAGGACTGCCTGTATAATAAAGACATAGGTAAGAACCACATAATGAAAATTACTATGCCCCAAACTATGGGATTTGAACTGCCTTCCTCATAAATTCATAATCAGTGGAGCCGGATTAATTGTTTGAAGGTTGTATATATCAACTACCTACATATTGTCTATACACAGCTGTTGTATATTAGTTATTTACATATTGCCTATGCATATCATTTGTATCTTATTTACATATCATCCCTCAGCCCTTCTCTTGCTCCTTGTATCAGTTGATATGGGGCCTGGGAGTCTGCAAACAACATCTCCAGGCTCCCTTTTTCAGGTAGTCCTATTCCCTTAGAGTCTTTCCAAGGAGGCACTGGCAAAGGACTGTACTATGTGGGGTGGTGGGGGAGAGGACTGGTTAATGTCCCAGGTTCTAGCTTCTTACTCCACTCCCAGAACCAACCATGCTGGCCATGCCTGATGTGGTCACCTTAGTGGTCTGAGCAGCAGTCGCGAAAGGCCTGGCCCTCCATGGACCTGTGCACCAGCCACAGGTTCTCCCCCTGAGATCCAAACCGTAGCTCTTACCTGCCTCACACAAAAGTGTAAGGCCCTTGTGCCTTCTCTACCTCTCCAGTCTGGCAATTTTAGCTGTTTCCTGACTTCACAAAACCTGAGGTTCCTCTACTTATTCGCTTGGTTCTCTCAGCTTCTAATGTCTGTGAAATCAATTTCTGTATTAAATTCCCTCTGTTTGAAATACCGATATGGTTTCTATTTCCCTGAATGAATCCCTATTACCTGATAGGAGAATATCATTAAAACCCAGCAAGACAGTGAGTTGTAAGAAGAAAAGATGGTCCCTAGTTTGTATTGTTCAGTTTCATTATTGTTTGGTTCAGGTTTATTATCTTTAAAACCATCCAATTTATTTTTGTGCTGCAAGGAAAATTCCATTAGAGTAATACTTCAAAGAATATGCCTTTTATAATAGTGTTTTTTACTTGTATGATAAGCTCACAATATGTACTCTAAAGTTTATAATACTGTGTGAGAAACACTCTCACTAATGTTTAAAAAAAGCCATTTTTTAAAAAAAAGGTGTTTTTGTGTTCCACAAATGTCTGAATGCTTGTGATTGCAAGTCAGGGATTGGCATATCTTGAGACTTAAACAGACTTTGCTCAATTACTTTCTATGGGGTAAAACCGAAGTTCCTATGATTTAGAGTTCAGGCATTATAATTATTCCTGCTCTCTTAAAAAAAGGGGCTCCTGCCTTCAAATCTTAGTTGGTCAAGCAAGAATTGTATCTATGGAAAATGTCAAAAACTGGCCAGAGTTCAAGAAGCTGACACATATGGTCTAAGATGATTTCACAGAGTGTTCCAATAGCTCAAATATCAACAGACTGGGACTTTACAAGGTGCAATATTTGGAAATCATCAAGTAAACAATCTACATTAAAGGGGCAGATCAGACAGTATATAAAGCATTGAGAAAAAGAAAAATACTTATGACTAGGTCTGTAACTCATTTAAGAGGAACTGATAGAGCAAGGCCAAGCCAGTTCGCCGGGCCATTTATTAAGCTGTTGACTGTATTTATAATTGGGGCCATGTAGAAACCTGTTTCTCAAAAAGGTGCACAAATTTAGGTATCGTAAGATGCCAAGCCAAAAGATGTGTGCTAAATGCTGATTATGTGTTTAGGTTCATCCTAAGAACTGGAGGTAGGACCTGCAGGAAGTGAGTGATGTGTTCCAGCTTTCAGAAAGAGCTTAGGGTGTAGGTGGGGGAGAAAGGATTTATATTTTAACAAGTGAAACTAAACTAACAGCAACAAAAAATCCTGGAATATTGTAATAAGAGACGTTCTGAGATGAGTATCATTATCTTTTATCCAACTCAGAACTTTGAATATTGTGTATTTTTTGTGAGTTATTCCCACCTACATTTGTTTACATCTCATCAACAGCCCAAGCAAGAGCACATCAGTAAGACTAGACTTAAGAGCGTTTTTTTTCTTCTTTTATTTGTATTTAAATATCAAGACTTCTATCTGATCCTGTTTTATTTAAATAAAAATATTTATTTAATCCTAAAAACTGAAAAAATAAAATATTCCTAGAGGACTTCAAAATCTCTCTCTCTCTCTCTCTCTCCCCCCCTCTCTCTCTCTCTCTTTCTCTCTCTCTCTCTCTCTCTCTCTCTCTCTTCATTCATATATATATATATATATATATATATATATATATATATATATATATGCTAATTAACCAGGACGCTGCAATGGGTCAACCCAACAGGAGGAGATTGCGCGCAGCATCGGGGGCAGGGCAGCAGGGGCCTCCATGGCCTGCACTGGGGGAAGGCCTGATCAGCAGCAGCGGCAGCTGCTTCAAGGGCCAGAGAGGGAGGCAGGGCCAGACTGGCGACTGGAGGGTGGGCGGTGCTGCGCCATTTCAAATCGCACGCTGGGCTCCTAGTATTCTTTATAATGATCCATCTATGAAACGTAATCTTTGTAAGCAATTTTCTTTTTTTCCTGGTTATATTTCAAGTACTGTTTTGTGTGGTTTTTTGTTTTTTGTTTTGTTTTTATAAATGGCATTTAAAAGAGACTAATTTAGAACATATACATACTGCAGGAATTTAAAAAATTGTAGAAAATGTGTAATCAAAACCCTAGAATTTTACATCCCTAGTTTTATGCTTGTGTTGTTGTTTTTTTAAACACCATGGGTAATTAATTTTGCCGTATCAAATTGAATGTATTTTCCTCATTTTATGCATATTACACATAAATTTGTTTTTAAACTAAATAGATTGTTCTTATTTTATTAAAAAGAAAATAAGAGCAAGAAAAAAACTATTAGAAGAGATAAGAATGCCTTGTTTTTCTGGATTAAAAATACATTTTATTGCCCTAATGGTTTGGCTCAGTGGATAGAGCGTCAGCCTGCGGACTGAAAGGTCCCAGGTTTGATTCTGGTCAAGGGCATGTTCCTTGGTTGCGGGCACATCCCCAGTAGGGGGTATGCAGGAGGCAGCTGGCAGCTGATCAATGTTTCTCTCTCATTGATGTTTCTAACTTTCTATCCCACTCCCTTCCTCTCTGTAAAAAAATCAATAAAATATATTTTAAAAACATTTTATTTACAATGATAATTACTAAGTTATGGTCACAGTGACATTTCAATTCCCACATATTGAGAATAATGGACAAAAATTATAACTAGGTCTTCATCTGGCACATACAATAGCTTGATATAGAACAACCAGTTAGTAGGTGCAACAGAGATTATTTAAATTTTGAATATCCTATGTTTTTTGCATAGATTTTTAAAAATTGCTGTTCTATTGGCCAATTAACCTTGCTTCAAAATCACACTGGCTACAGAAAAAAAAAAAAAAAGAAACACATGAGGTAAGATAAGGTATTCTTCACTAAATAGCCCTACCTTTCTTTCAGCTTTATGGTTCTATGACTCCATAAATATTTCTGAAAATATCTTCAGTTCTAGCAATTGGGTCACTTAACATCAATGTCCTTCTCATGTGTAATGTTCCATTAGTTTATAGCTTGTATCTCTGTGCACACATAGGGATCTGATGACAAGCAGGAATGTGGCATCACTGCTCAGAGTGATGGCAATGAAGAGTGGCTACCCAGGTGGAAAAGGCACAGATGTTGAATTGCCCTGGTGTAGAATCAAACCCTCTGACTCTCTGCTCCATCCTGGGCCTGGGCACAGATGTTAAATGGAACCTCTCTACCCTGCCCTCTTGTATTACTCTCAAGGTTTCTCAGAACTTAAGGTTTTCTTTTCTTAGTATTACTATTTTTGTTAGAGTAAATCCTCTTTTTAAATATGTTTTGTTTTTCAGATACTGCATATGGGGATGCTAGCTTGTCTGAAAATTTCCGTTACTGATTGAGTTTGACTGTGTATAACATTCTGTGTTCAGAATTATTTCCCATAAAATGTTAAAGTCATCATTCAATTTTCTGCTGTCATTCAGTATTATTAGAGATGGATTTGGTATGTTTGTCCTTCATGTTATATAAAGGGATCAAAATCATGTACCTGTGTTTTAATTTTTCAAGAGCATGCTCAAGTTTTGAGAGCATCTGTACAGCTGTGAATCACTGTAATGTTACTAATAAGGCTTTTAAACAGCCCACCCTCTCCTCTAAATTATCACACTTTCTTTCAGTTATTTTATTTCTATGGATTCTCTATTTTTGTGTTTCAAATTTCTAGTGATATTCTGTATTCTTTTATTTTAAAAAAGATAGATAGCTAGAATGAATATTTCCTGTTATATAATTCTGTTTCTAAAATAGACCTTGCTTCTGAATGGAGAATCTGCTCTGCAGGGCTGTACTTGTGAGGTGCTCCCACTGGTTGTAACACTCCCTCCCCCCCTCCCCCACACCCCCTGCCACCACACACACACACACACACACACACACACACACACACTTCCTCTTCCTCTTCCTCCAGCCCTGCTTTATTTCCTCCACACTACTTACCCACCTATTTAACACACACTTTATCTGTTCAATTCACTTCCACATCCCCATTACCTAAGAAGACTACCTGGACAGATATTTGGAGAAAGAATGAATAAATTAATGGCCAATAATCAGGCACCATCATACTCTGCAAAAACCTAGAGAACACCTCTGTGGAGTATCAGCATCCCCAAAATGTTCCTGATCTCTGCAGGGTTGGTTTTTTTCCCCAATTCCAAAGGCAGAGAAAGTGATTTTGCCAGGAAGTAAACTGCATGCATGAGTAGACAGGTATGCCAATCGACACTCCCTCAGAGAAATTGCTGCAGGTTTCTGTCCCACCTTCATAACGTACCCTCTGTCCTTGACGGTTCCTAATTTGTAGCCCCTTCAGGTCTCTGCAGAAAGGTAGCTCCCATCTCTGTCTCAAGTCTCTTCTGAGACTCTGGTTTCTGCTTGTTCTTGGTGTTCCTGGAAACCCCCATCACCTCTGTTTTTATATCCACTTTTCTCCCATTCTCCTTGCTGTCTGTTGTGGTGGTGGTGGTTATATTTTAAGTGGTAGAGGAGACCAATCCATATGCTCTTGTCTGTAATTTGGCCTGGAAGCCCAGTGCTTGTTGGTTGATTGGTTAGATATTAGCCCTTCAAGGCAGCCTATGGGAGAAAATCACATACACAAGCAAAAAGTATGGCTTCTTTAGTAAGCTAGTACAACATGAGGAGGGACAAAGGACCCTGAGTAAAATAATGTGTTCTTTTTCATGGTATAGCTCATTGAGGGATTTTACTAGTGACACATATAGCCATACAACAGTCCTCTATAGCAATAGACTTGTAGGTTAAGGAATTTTACACTAAGGCAGAATGACATAGCCACTCTGGTAATAATTCAGGTGAGACACCATTTCACAAGTGCTGGCCTGTTTTTAAAGACATTTGGGTTATTTTAAAAATCATATTCAATTATAAAATAGTTTCTATTATGGAGCTGTCAGTTAACAAAGAGGTTCAGAGGGAAAAAAAAGGAGAGAAAATTATACTCTAAAAGAGGGCCACGTTTTGTTTTCTTCACATGTCTAACAACAAGAAAAAAAGATGCAGTCCTAATTTCCTTCAGACACCTCTCAGAAGAAGGTATAAAGGAAATCATTATTCAACTCATAAAAAATTCATTTATGCTGACCTGTCTTTTTAAAAATAGAGGTTTCTAAAAGAATTTTGTTCCCCTCAAGCATATCCTGTTCCTTTATCTTGCCATGCCAAAAATGAAGTTGAAAGGTGATAATATCTTCTATGGACAGGTGTCTTGCTGTCTCATATTTAATATTTTCTTTCTTTGGGAGAGAATTTTTTTCAATCTATCACTCAGGAGGAGGTAAGGATGGTCTACAGAGGGATTTCCAGTAAGTTTCTGAGCTTCTTGATACTAAGAATATATTTGAACCACTCCTCATAATGTTTAAAAACAGGGCACTTATTTCATTTACAACTTCTAATGATAATATTTTCTCATCCTAATGAAATACATTAGTGTTACCATATATATTGTATAAATGTGGAAACTAACATTTACAGGGGTAATTTTTCAAATGATAGACATCTAATGAGTTGAAAATCAGGAATTTAAACACTGTTGGGTTTGAATCCAAAATAATTTGTTCTACATCAGACTGTATCTTCAATCTCCCAATATAACAGATTTTTAATTTCTCAATATATAAGCAGTGTTATATCTCAAAATATGAGTGAACCACTGAGAGAACAACAATGTATGAGGGAAAAGTTAATCCTTGTAATTAAATCTCCTGACGGAGACCCCAGAAGTGATCTAATGGAATTGCTCAAGAATTCTCCTTTATGCGTCTCAGTATTGTTACAAGCTATGTTGTTTCCCTTATCTTGGCTGGGGGCACTTTCTCCCTGTTTATGTATTGGCTAATCCACTTTGCTGGTTATTCCTTCAAAGCTCTAGCAAAGATTTCTTTAATTAAAATCAAAGACTAGATATTTTTGTGAAAAACAAAAATAACCAATAAATTTCCCTCTTTCTATCAGTGATCATAGTATTAGCCATCTGAGAATGCCATTACTGTGATCTCTGAGCATTCTTTTCCTTCGGTGGCTGGTTTTCTTAATGCTCAGTGGATAAGCCATGGCATTCTCCTCCAAGACAGTATATGTAGTGGGAAGAACATGAGGCTAGGAATGACAAGGATGGGCTTTCAAGTCAACTCTGCCATGTATTAAGGGAGTATGTGAAATGGCGGCTTAAAAAGCAAAACAAACCATGTCACAGGATTACTATGAGAATTAAAAGAGATAAAAATGCATATCAAATCTTAGGTGACAGACTACAATAAAATTTTAACTGTACAGTGTTCCCAAAGGAAGTCTCCAATATTAAATATTTCTTTAGTAATAGCTGCAGTAATTACTTTCTATAATTTATGTAATTTGTCTAATAATAAATACCTTATATGCATAACCAGAGTCAACTCTGAACTCCAATCTGGACTTATTTATTTTTGAAGTAATTGGATTAAAAACTACATCCTCTTCTACCTCAGTTTCTCCAGTTACAAATGTAAGCTTGATGATATGTAACTTGTCAGTAGAGTAATTAGCTAGAAAGTCTATTTGATTTTAAAAAAGAGAATCCATTTTCCTTTGTTAACTTGTTGTTTTCCATCTACACACAACACACACAGATATGAACGTGTGTATTTATAATTTTAAAAGATCACTCCTTTAGTTCTGATTTTACACTTGACATGGACTTGTTGTTTCTATTGAGCCCTAACCTGCTGTTTCTGCAGTGAATACCTATAAGAAACCAGTGTGCCCCAGAACCATTTCCATTAACTGGGTCTCCAAATGAAGTGCTGTATATCAATGCCTTCGGGCATGAGATGCACTGTGGGGTTCTTTCTTCTGGTAAATGAAGCATGTTTTTATAGAGCACTATGCATATCAGTGAATAGGAGTCCAGGGAAAAATAAAGTGTTGATCATCTTAATATCTTGTCCAGAGGAAGTGAATCAGGGTGTAAGCTTTAGCTGATAGAAACATCCTCGAGATATATATTTTTAAAGGATGGGGGTACTTTTATGAGTTGGAATGTCAAATAATATAATTCACTGAGTTAGGGTCAGTTGTTCTCATTTCAGTGAACAGCTCATTGGCCAAAGGCTACTTATTTTCTTACAAATAATTTTCCCGACACAATTAATACCCACTTAAAAACACACACACACAAACATTGGAGAAGCATCCAAAGATGGTGATTAAATATTAGAGAAGATGTTGGTTTTTATTTTCCCCAAACCCCTTCTGGTATTAAAGTATTCAAATGTACTTAGAGGTTTCATTTTGTCTTTAGAACATGGACTAGAAAAGTAAACGGCGCTTGTTACTTAAAACACTCCAGTGCTTCTGTGCTAAGTGTTACTAATAGCTTTGTTGTTCTAATATAATTCTCCTGGCGCTCCTCTTTCCCTCTGTAATCTGCCTTTCATTAATTGAAGCAGGTACTCTTATGATTTGAATTCAGAAGTATATGAGGTGTGAAAATATATTCCTACATATCTGCTAATGACACTGATTTTGTAGCAAACACACCAGGCCTTATGTATCTCAGTTTGCGTTTATCTTCAGAATAATCACTTTAGGTGGTACAATTTTTACCCATTCTGTTCTTGCTCTAATTATCTTTTCAAGGTCCTCCTTTGAATTGGCTTTGATTCTGGTTTTGAATATTTAAAAAAATAATCTGTCTATAGTATGCCTTAATAGATTTAGGATAGATGTATCTTTTTCACGTAGTCAAAAGACTTTCAAAGTGGAAACTAGTCCATAGGGTAAGTGAACATTTGGGCCTTTCAATTCTGCATTCACTGGTCATTAAATCCTCTTTGTGAACACAGAGGGAGAGGGTAAGGGGCAACTAATGCAGCAGCTACTCCACTCAAGTTGATCCCAGGGATGTCCTCAGTGACAGAAGTTCATCAGTTCTGTTGTCCTCCATGCAGTGATTCCTACAGATAGGAGAGGTGTGTTTTAAGTACTGCTTTCATCACTAAGACAGCAGGAAAAAATAGCAGGTGAAATGCTTAAGAGAGTCTAGGGCTGTTCTACTCATTAATACATTTTATTTATCATTCCAAAATGTCCTTATGTGTTCACAGGCATTTTTACCCTCTGCACAATGATGCTAAACTCCATTCCATTTCCTTCTACTTTCTTGTGTTTGAAAGTATGTCAGAACTGTGCCTTTATATTTTCATGCCTGAGTTTCCATGTGCTTTGCTGACCACCACATTATTCTTGTTATCTAAATTATGGTCAATTAATTAAATGAGTTTTAAATTCTTTAAAACTAATTCCAAAATGTATATGACCACACAGTTAACAAAATTCTCTTTAAATGTGCATTTTAAATATTTATTAGTTAATTAAGTACTCTGACTCTCTTACAATATATTCTCTTCCTGGAACAATGTATCTCATTACCTCGCAGGCTGTAAGATTAATTTTATATAATAATAAAATAATAGGGTTTGACTATCATCCCTCAGGAATTAAAGTAAATGGTAATATGCTATTGGTTGCATACAACTTGACAATTGAAAGTGTTTCTTTTCCTTTTACCAAAACTTAAATGAAAAAAAAAGGATATAAATCAGAATGTTTATTATCGTTTGTAACCTAGCTTAACTGAGAGCTACACTCATACATATATCAGATACATGTCAGGAACTTCCCCCAATGTCTTTTCACCACACATAGTTTCAAACTTGACTTTACCCAAGAAAACACCTTAGAATTTACCAATATTCTCTAACTTAGCTCCCTGAGTCCCTTTATCCACACTGCAGTAATGCAAGTTCAAGGTCGTGATGTTTTTTTGCAACTCCCATTCCAAAATTGTTTTAACATACTTCTATTCTTCATCAATATAAATACACAGTGTATTGAATTGATCTGGAAATTTGAGGGAAATGATGCTATTTCATACTGTGTGAGATCTATCAATAGGATCAATCCTTATTTTCTCTTATTTTGACAAAATTCCATTGAAATATATCTAAGACCATTGACCAATATATTTTTGGAACACCATTATTTATACTGTGATTTAGTAAAATGAAAGATGTCTCCATTCCAGTATTACAAGCCCAAACTTTCCTTTAACTATAATGTGTCTAGGATATATAGAAGAGGAATAGCAATTCACAAATATTTGATCAAAGTATATAAGTAAATGTAGAGTAGGCATTCAGACCTTATCAAAGATACTTGATCTAACTTAATGGTGTAAATAAGGGATCAGCAAGCTTTTTTTTTTTTTTAAAGGGCCAGATAGTAAACTATTTGGCTTTGCAGGCCATATGATCTGTGAGAACTACTCAACTTTGCCTGACAGTGCAAAGGCAGCCTTAGATAATATACCAGTGAATGATCATACTTATGCTTCAAAATATCTTTACTTACAAAGATAAATGGTGGGCCAGATTTGGCACATGGGCCATATTTTGCTCACTCCTTCTCTAGATAGATGAAACAAGTATAGACATTTCATCTATCTGAAATTAAAATGAGTGCATCTAATTAATTTGAGATAGGTTTATTTGACCAATCATTACCCTTTTCTCTTGTTTAGAAAAACAATCATTACAGTATAATAGAGCTCTTTATTACACTATAATAGAGCTCTTATACTGCACAATAGTATGAGATTAATCGAGTGTCCCCTGAAAATTGTTTATTCTTACTGATCAAAGATGATGACAATACATTCAGTCCCCTGTATCTGCGATTCTGCAACCATGGATTCAACCAGCCGCTGATGTAACATTTTTCCCTCAATATTTTCTATTGTTGCTAACATGTACTGTGTAATTAGGCCTGTGGTGGTTGTGTCTGCACTGAACATGTACAGACTTAATTTTCATTATTTTCTAAACAATACAGTATATTAACTAACTATATAGAATTTACATTGTGCTACATATTATAATTCAGAGATGATTTAAGGGTCCTCAAACTTTTTAAACAGGGGGCCAGTTCACTGTCCCTTAGACCGTTGGAGGGCCGGACTATAGTTTAAAAAAAAAAAACTATGAACAACTTCCTATGCGCACTGCAGGCCCGGGACGAGTCGGCTGCTAAGCGGGACAGGCAGTGGCACCCGGCGGGCTGGATAAATGTCCTCGGCGTGCCGCATGTGGCCCGCGGGCCGTAGTTTGAGGATGCCTGATTTAAAGTATACAAGAGGATGTTCATATGTTATATACAAATACTACACCATTTTTATAAGGAATTGGAGTATTCATGGATACTAGTATATGCATGTGTTTGAACTTTTAATGATCTTATAGTTATCATGTTATAAGATCCCCACCTAAACCTCAAAGACAGCATTTAGATAAGAGAACAAAAATGAACAAAGAAAGGTGTGCCTCATTATTGTAGTCTTTATTATAACCAAATTCCTATACTTTCCAAGTTCAGATATTATAATGGTTTTTAAAAAGCAAACAAGTAAGCAAGAATTTTATTTGCTATTTTTAGCAATTAATTTGCTTTTTATTAATTCATATATGTATGTCTCTTTGTCATCTATAGAAATGTAGAGACTTATAACTATCATTTTGCTTCAGAAGGTAGTTTACTAGAAATTTAGAGTTATTGGAGGAGCTAAAGAAAAAAAGAAATATTTGTTTTCTTATACTTTTGACATGGGAGGAATGATATATTGAAGAACCCATATAGCCGCCCCCTGGCTGGCCCTGCCCCCAATCACCCCCCTATTGGGGGTGGAGCTGACCAGCAAACCACCCACAGCCCCTCCCCCCAGCTGGCCCCGCCCCTGATCAGCCCCAATTGGGTGGGCCTGACCCACCTGTGCATGAATCCATGCACCTGGCCTCTAGTGTAATTATAATATGTATCTACTTTGATTTCTCTTTAGAACATATTTATCTGGGGCCTATTAGAAAGTCTGTTTCCTTCCTTCTAAGTAACTTCACTAATGAAAGTGATATAAGAAAAATACATGCAATACATACAGGGATGGACAAAAGTAGGTTAAATTACAGCCATCATTATTTAAAGGGTAAGTCATAAGTAAGGATTCAAAATGATAACAGCAATAATAGAAGACAAATAATACAAATCAATAATATAATAATTATTAAAAAATAATACAATAAACTGTTTTGCATACTCACAACTGTTAACCTACTTTTGTCCACTCCTTTACATACATATTTTTATATTTACACATAAATTATAAATACAGTTTCTTGAGTTAGAGAGTAGACTTTTAATATTAAAGAATTTTCAAGTGTTTCATAATGGAAACATTTTCTAAACTAGGTTTTTTTCTAACATTAATAACAGTACCATGTTGACATCCCTAGTAAAATGCTGATGGCAGACACCATAAGGATGTATTAATATTTATGAAAGAGCTTTGACTTTTATTTTACCGCTAGTGGTGCTGAGTAAATTATCTTCTTAGAATGTATTTGCTATATTTTAAACACCATTAAAAACACACAAACATGCCCTGGCCGGTTTGGCTCAGTGGATAGAGTGTCAGCCTGTGGACTGAAAGGTCCCAGGTACGATTCCTGTCAAGGGCATGTACCTTGGTTGCGGGCACATCCCCAGTAGGAGGTGTGCAGGAGGCAGCTAATTAATGTTTCTCTCTCATCAATGTTTCTGACTCTCTATCCTTCTCCCTTCCTCTCTGTAAAAAATCAATAAAAAATATTTTAAAAAAAACACACACAAACACAATAAACAACTCACTTTTCAGTTTCCCTGATTCCCCCAATATAGGAACATATTGTAAAAATAATAGGGTAATATAGCTAAAAAAAACAAAAAAGGTAATCAACCAAGAAATATTTAGGAAATAATACTTATATTCTGTGTAATGAAAAAACAAACAAACAAAAAACATTTGCTTTAGGATCAGTGACCTAAGAATGAATACAGGTAATATCTGTTCTTAATTATTGGTGGAAAATGCTTCATTTTCTTTTAATTTCTGATTCTTATGTTTATGATTCTAACTTAATTTCTTCCTCCCTCCTTTTCTTTTTTCCCTCCCTCCCTTCCCTCTATTTTAATCATGTATTTCTATTTTTCTTTGACACCAGGGTTAGAAGTTTATTTCCAAACATAACAGTATTTTCCAGGCATCTTTATGTTACTGATTTCTGGCTTTTTTCCACTGCTGACAGAGTATATCCTATATAAATTCAATCTCTTGCCCTTTGTAACATCTTGATATAAAGGCTTACAAACCTAATTTTTTTTAAATGTTGAATGTGATCTTGACATAAATGTGTACAGTTGACCCTTAACAATGTAGGGTTTGGGGGGCCAAATCCTGCAGAGTCAAAAATCTGCAAACAACTTAAGTCAACCCTTTGGATCTGTGGATTCCAAATCACAGATAGAAAAGACTGTTTTCAGTCTGTGATTGATTGAATCCATGGATAAAACACAGGGGAATACAGAGGGACAACCTTATATTTACTTTTCAAAATCCACGTGTAAATGAACCCATGCATTTCAAACCTTTGTTGTTCAAGAGTCAGTTATATGTTGCAGTTTGGGTGTGTAATATCAATTATGCCCAGATTTTTAGTCACCTAGTTCAAGTCTTCAATATTCCTATTAATAATTTGTTTGCTTTTCTATTAGTTTTAAGACAGGTATATTAAAATAACCTCCTATGATTGTATATTCATTATTTTTTTTTACTTATTTCTTTTAATGTCTGCTTTATATGATTTGAGGCCATGGCATTACTTGCACATACATTTAGAATTTTTAACTTTTTGACAAATTTCACATTTTATTATCCAGCCTCTCTCTCTCTCTCTCTTTCTCTCTCTCTCTCTCTCTCTCTCTCTCTCTGAAATGCTTCTTGTCTTGTTAATAAAGGTACAATACCTTTTCTTGATTAGTTGTTTGCATAGTAAATTTTTTTCCTGTCCTCTTAAGGTTATATTATTTTATTTAAGATGTAGTGCTTATAAGCTGAATGTTTTAAAATGTTAACCCTCTATGCTCTTATAAATAGAGAATTTAGATGATCAATATCTATAGTAGTTACTAATTGTAAGGTTCGAGTCGGATACCAAGGCATGTTAAAAGAGGAAGTTTATTCCGCACTAAGGATCGAGATAGAAAAACCAGGATTAGAGGAGAAGGAGGAGGAGAAGGGCCCGCCAGGCTGTCTCACAGACTGGGGAGACAGCAACATGTGCAGAGGTGGACACACCTTTTGAGGGGAGGAACAGGAAGGGGTGGGGTCCTCGGCACTTGGCATGCGCTGATTGGTGGTTCAATGTCTTGGGGATGTCCTAGCGCAGACACAGGTTACGTCATACTGCACCCACCAGTTGGGGGAAGGGAGGATCTATCACTAATCATTTGGAGTTTATAGCTAACTTTCTTGTATCCTTGAAACTTGATTATTTTTACTGGGTTCAAAAGATTTTTTTATGAATCCTTTTGCATGTTAATGTTTAATATATTTTTATTGTTGATAGTGTTATTGCTATCTCCCATTCCACCCCTTACTTCCCGCCCTCCTCCCAGATCCTACCCCCACCCCAGGTCTCCACTACCTTATTGCCCGTGTCCTTGGGCTATGCATATACTAGTAAGTGTTACAAGTTTTTTGGTTTATCTCTTCTCGTTCCCCCAACCCCACACTGAGGTATGTCAGTCTGTTCCATCCCTCCACGCTTCAGGTCTTATTTTGTTTGTCAATTCATTTTGTTAATTAGATTCCACAAATAAGTGAGATCATGTAATATTTGTCTTTCTCAAATATTCCACAAATAAGTGAGATCATGTAATATTTGTCATGTAATATTTGGTTTATTTCACTTAGCAGAATATTTTCCAGGTCCATCCATGCTGCAAACAAGAGGGATCTCTTACCCTTTGGGACAGCATGGGTGCATATTAATTGATGACTAAAGTAATGTCTACTTTCTTCAGAGACGATATACTCTTGCTCTTAGCAGGGTAGGAACATTGATGAATCTAGATAATCTTCATCCAGTTTCAATGTTTGTGAAAACTTAAAGATGAACTTGAGTTCCTGAAATGACAAGGATCTATTTTCAGTTCACATTTTCCATTATCTTGAACTGCCAACCTAAAACCAGTGGGTTTTTACCAGAACAAATCTGCTCCTTGGCATACTCTAACTCCATGTGTTAAACCACTAAAGCAAAAGGCTGCTAAAACATTGTTTATTTTGCCATACTCTCAGATAGAGTCAGCAGACAGCCCAAGGGAAAAAGCATTCCCCAAACTCAACGCAGATTTTTCATTAGGTTGTCTCTTTGACCTTGCCTATGTAATATCTGCAAGGAGTTATTGTGTGTGTGTGTGTGTGTGTGTGTGTGTGTGTGTGTGTATTCCTAGTTATTTTCAGTAGTAGGTTTAATGTAAATTTACTTGTCCATCATTACCTGAAGATGAGATTCTGATTTTTCTCTTTCCCATTGTGTTTAATTTGCTGTTTGTCCTACCCATTAGTGCTTAATTTAATTTACCTAACTATGCTGTTTTGTTTCTAATTGTGTTTTTTTCTTGGATCTGTTTTAAAGAGCCTTTCCATTATAGTTTGTGTTACTTCACTAACCATTCTAAAATTGTAAACATGAATATTTTATAATTTTAGAAAACCGCTCTATTATCTGCTTCTGTGGGGATACTAACTTTTTCATATGTGACATTATTTAATTTTTTCATGGTGTGTGATTTTCTTATGTGTTTTGTTCGTTTTTCACTTTGCCCTCATCCTCTTCCGCTTCTTCTATTGTTTTCTTTATTCTTCTCACAGTACCTTTTGAAATTCATTTTAAGCCAGACACAGTGTTCATTGAGTACCTATTGATATGGAATTTTTGGACTAGAACCAGGATTCTTTGTCCACCGGAATCGAAGAATGAATCCACGGACAGAAAGTGGTATAGCAAAGGTGGAGATTTATTAAAGAACAAGTACAGACTCCCACATGGGGAGAGGGAAAGAGTCCCACAGAATGGACTCCCCACAGAATGGACTCCCACGTGGGGAGGGGGAAAGGGTCCCACTCAGTTCCTTTCCCTATGGCTTATAAAGGCTGCAGATCCTGGTGCCTTGATATCCCTGTGATTGGTCACTGGTTCCTTAGACTGGTTACCATAGTAACTCCTGGGCTCAAAGGTTGAACCTCTATGGGACATGTGAGGTTCTTCCCCCCTCCTTCCTTATTGTCTTCCTATTCCCTTTGGGCTTTCTTCTCCTGGATAAAGGGCTTCCTTCTCTTTATTTTGTAAATATAAACCTTTGTTGTTCCCAGCTTCCTCTTCTATGGAAATGTACCTGTTGCAGCTTTCCAGCTCCCCTATTCTATGGAAATATACCTTCTGCTGCTCTGCAGCCCTGTGCTTTCTCCATATTTCCCCCTAATTTCTAAAATTTCTAATATTTCCTAAACCTGTCCTATCTTACCCCTAAAATTTCTGTCTCACTATTAAGTGTTAGGCAGGCATTGATAGATGCAAAAGTTACAAGGATGAAAAAACTTGTAATCTGCTAAAGGAAACAGGAGTGTATGCAACTAAGTATAAAACAGGCAAGAGGGGTACATGAGAATGCCCGAAGTGCCACTGAAGCAGGGCAGAGGGAGCAGCTCATCCTGACACAGGGAGCTGGGAAGTGCTTCATGGAACAGGTAGCAACAGGCTTCAGTAATTACTTTGCTGTAGAAATCTCTTCAATCCATGTACCTGCTGCTATAGTTTCTTAGACCCCCTATTGCCGGCAACATGAGAGTTTTAAGGCTCCTTTCAGTACCAACTAAATCTTTAAACACCTCCAAGTTTTAAAACATTCCTCTTGTGGCCCATCAATAGTAAATATCAAACCTACAGGTCAGAACCCAAAGCTTTTCAAAGTGTAATTGACAAATACCAGAAAGCATTTCACTTTATCACAGAAAACTTTAAAACTTCAAAATGAACCTGGCAAACGTGGGGCGCATTGCCTTCAATCAGGATCACTCCAGCTATTTCTCTCAAACTCTGTGGGAAGGGAAGAACAAATTTCAGAAGGCCGAAAATAATCCTAAAAGCTTCTTACAATAGCGTGCAGCAAGCAAAACTGAGTCCCCACAGTCTCAATGTGAGGCAAATTTATTTCAGATGTCAAAACCTTGCAACTAAATTTTGCAGTACTCTAAATCTAGTGCAACTCCAGGTTTCTGGCTAAAATTCTCTCTGTACACCTGTATTCTTCAGTTGCTTTAACTTCCTGTCCTTCTCATTAGGAAATTGTTGCAGTTAGTGAGGAAAACATACTATTGGTTTATAATGCCTGTCAATTAGATTCATATATTATTGTTAATTTATGTCACTTTTGAATAATCAATTTTTAAATTTTTCTTTTAAAAAAAATTAATTCTGCCTTAGCCAGTGTGGCTCAGTTAGTTGGGCATTGTCCTATTGAGACGGGATTTTTGGACTGGAACCCAGATTCTTTGTCCGCCAGAATTGAAGAATGAATCCACGGACAGAAGGTGGTATAGCAAAGGTGGAAATTTATTAAGGAAAAGTACAGACTCCCACGTGGGGAAGGGGAAAGGGTCCCACTGAGTTCCTTTTCCCTATGGCTTATAAAAGCTGCAGATCTTGGTGCCTTGATATCCCCTCTGATTGGTCACTATTGACTGGTTACCATAGTAACTCCTGAGCTCGAAGGTGGAACCTCACATAGAACATGTGAGGTTCTCCCCGCCTCCTTCCTTATTGTTCTCCTATTCCCTTTGGGCTTTCTTCTTTTCCTCTGGATGAAGGGCTTCCTTCTCTTTATTTTGTAAATATAGACCTTTAGCTGTTCCCAGCTCCCTCATTCTGTGGAAATGTACCTGTTGCAGCTTTCCATCCTATGGTGATATACCTTCTGCTGCTCTGCAGCCCTGTGTTTCTTCCATGGTCCCCTTCATTTCTAAAATTTTCTAAGACCTGTCTTTTTCACCCCTCAAACTTCCTGTTTCACTATGCACAGAAAGGTTGCTGGTTTGATTCCCAGTCAGGGCACATGCCCAGGTTGCAGGTTCCATCCAGTAGGAGGCGTACAAGAGGCAGCCACTCTTATCTTGCATTGATGTTTCTCCCCCTCCTTTCCTCTCTAAAAAAATCAATAAAAGTATTTACAAAGGAAAAAAAAAATTCCTACGCAGGGATTCTGATAAAATTGTAATTTGCTTTGGTATCAGGCCTATACAGTCATGACTTGATAAAGACACTTATATCCCTACATTAGTAATCCATAGAAAAAATTGAGCTGAAAATTTTAGTGAAGCAACGTATCTAGAAATAAATACTATTGCTGCTTTGTCTCCACTATAGGAGGGGGGGGGGTAATTTTTAAATATATACTTTGAGTCTGAATAGTCATCTTGCTATTGTTGCAGTCATTATATTAACTAGGTAGTCTATCAGTTCTTTGTATTTTAGAGTTTCTACACTCTTAGGTATTAAGTAGATTGCTTCAGAGTCAACACCCTTTAACTAAGAATACTCTCAAAGTATAAATATAACTTGTAAAAATTCAAGTTAAATATTAACTATATTTGCCTTTATTTTTCTTTCTACTTTTTTTTTATATTGTATCCTCAATGTCAACTTTCACTGCTCACCTAGATACTTCAGAGAATAACTCCATATCCATTCATGAGGATACAAAATGAATTTGGCTTCACATGCATCTTTCCTTGGCAGAGTTGTCATACCCCACTTTGAAATAACTCTTCTAAAATATATTTACAGAATACATTTTTTTCAAATTTTTGGGGAACATCTTGATCTCCTACTTTTTCAAATGTTTATTAAATATAATGCCAGATATAAAATAAATATAAGAACATAAATATGACTACTTTTCCAATAGTGTATTAAATGTCTTACATGATGAAATTGCATTGTTTTTTAACATTTTTCTTATTCGGTTTGTATTTAGGTAAATTATATTTTTGAATTGAAAATCACAATACCACTTCCCTAAATTATAACCATGAACAGTTTTACTGTTACTTAAAATAAGTATTGAATTTTATAAGATAGAAATTATTATTATTTTAAATATATTTTTATTGATTTCAGAGAGGAAGGGAGAGATAGAAACATCAATGATGAGAGAGAACCATCTATTGGCTGCCTCCTGCATGCCCCCCACTGGGAGTCGAGCGTCAATCTGGGCATGTGCCCTGACTGGGAATTGAACCGTGACCTCCTGGTTCAAAGGTCGATGCTCAGCCACTGAGGCATGCCAGCTGGGCTAGAAATTATTTTTTGAACCCCTTTAAGACTCTGTATAGACCATGGTTTTCTTTCCAGTGGGGAATTAATGAGAATCAGATGTAATCCTATGAAATCTATGTAATCCTATCTAATAAAATAGTAATGAAATCTATGTAATCCTATCTAATAAAATAGTAATATGCAAATTGACCATCACTCCAACACACAAGATAGCTGCCCCCATGTGGTCAAAGATGGCTGCTCCCATGTGGACACAAGATGGCCACCACAAAATGGCCAGCAGTGGAGGGCAGTTGGGAGGGATCAGGCCTGCAAGGGAGGGCAGTTTTGAGTGATCAGGCCAGCAGTGGGGGCAGGTAGGGGTGACAAGGCCTGCAGGGGAGGGCAGTTGGGGGGAACCAGGCCTGCAGGGGAGGACAGTTAGGGGTGACCAGGCCTTCAGGGGAGGGCAGTTAGGGGTGACCAGGCCTGCAGGGGAGAGCATTTAGGGGCAATCAGGCTGGCAGGGTAGTAGTTAGGCATCAATCAGGCTGGCAGGGGAGTGGTTAGGGGGTGATCAGGCTGGCAGGCAGAAGCGGTTAGGGGCAATCAGGAAGGCAGGCAGGCGAGCAGTTGGGAGCCAGCAGTCCTGGATTGTGAGAGGGATGTCTAACTGCCTGTTTAGGCCCAATCCTACCAGGCCTACCACACCCCCCCCCCTGTGCACGAATTTCGTGCACTGGGCCTCTAGTAAATAATATTGCTTGATTGATGCTATTTCTCCCTTTTGTCCTTTACCTTAATTAGGACTGAAATGTTATTCTCTGCATATATATTTAGTAAAGGTTTATTGTAGCTCCAAATGCTAAATCCTGCATTGATAACATAAGTAATTGTCAGTGTACTATTTGGAATGGATAAAAAAGTCTGGCCAAGCAAAAGAAGTGCCCCATTCCTCCACCTCAGTGTTACTGGGCTAAAGGTCTATTTGCCTGCATGCATCAAAGCCCAATAAGACAGGAACAGGAGTTTCCAGCAAAGTGAGGGTTTATTTTATGGAAGTGACCCCCAGCTGGAGACAGATAAGCTAATATTCAAAGACCTGGCTCCTGGATGGCTTCCAAGGGGATGGGTTATATTGGGGGAAATTGTTAATCTTGGTGACTAAGGGAGTAAGTGTGGTGATCAGGATTCTGGTTGGTCAGTGCTATTGATACCGAATTTTTGGACTGGAACCTGGCTTCTTTGTCCCCTGGAAACGAAGAATGAATCCACAGACCGAAAGTGGTATAGCAAAGGTGGAGATTTATTGAAGAACAAGTACAGACTCCCACATGGGGAGAGGGAAAGAGTCCCACAGAATGGACTCCCAAGTAGGGAGGGAGAGAAGGGTCCCACTGGGTTCCCTTTCCCTATGGCTTATAAAGGCTGCAGATCCTGGTGCCTTGATAGCCCCTCTGATTGGTCACTATTCCCTTCCACAGGTGAGGTTATCCCTCATCCTTCCCTCTGGGCTTTCTTTTTTCTATCTGAATGAAGGGCTTCCTTCTCTTTATTTTGTAAATACAGGCCTTTCCTGGCTACTTCCAGTTCCCTTGTCTTATGTAAATGCAACTGTTGTTGCTCCCTTGTCTTATGGAAATGTAATTGCACCTGGCTTCCTTGTGTTATGGAAATGTACCTTGTCCCAGTCTGCAGCCCTGCGCTTTCCATGGGTCCCAATTCTAAAAAAATCCCTAAGCCTGCCTATGTCCCCCTAAAATTCCTGCTTCACTAGGCTAGGGGCCAGTTGGTCAGTGCATCTGGTCCTGATGTGAGTGAGGCATGGACCTGGTTTCCTTGCTTTTCTGGGCCAGGAGCTGAAACAATTGAGGCCTAGATGTTATCTCTAGCTTGAAACTCTGTCTCTGTGGTCAATACTACCATGTTTTCCCGAAAATAAGACATCCTCCGAAAATAAGACCTATTTACAGTTTTCCTTCTGAGTGAAATATAAGCATCCCCCGAAAATAAGGCCCCAGGCTCTGTCTCAGAATGAAAATTCATTTACCGTAAACTGGTCGCTAGGGCCGCCCCGACTGGCGTCTAGCAACCAGTGACGTTACGCGGAGTCCTGACTTCACTGCTGTGTGGAGGCGGAGCTGAGGTCGGAGTGAGCGGTGAGCGCGGGGCGGGAGAGAGGAGGAGACTTTTGCAGATGCGTGTAGAAGAACAGGAGGATTAGAGCGGACGGGACGCGGCGAAGGTGGTGAGTGCTGGTCTGTCTCTGGTGACACTACCTGATGCTCACAGCCGCCTTCATGATGACTGAAGGTTCTCAGTCAGTGGCAGACCCTGCTCCAGCCCAGATCCAGGCCCCAGCAAGCCCAGTGACAGTCCCCAGGCAGGCCCCAGGGGGTAAATGTCTGATAAAGGGGTAGGGGGGATGTCTGGTGAAGGTGTTCAGTGGCACAGGGGTGGGGGGAGGCGGATCACTTAAAATGACACAGGAGGATCAGAGGGGGCAATCAAAATAACACAGGAGGATCAAAAGGGGTTATTAAAATGGTAATCCCCCCTCTGATTCTCCTGTGCCGTTTTGATTCCCCCTTCTGATCCCCCCTGTGTCATTTTGAGTGATCCCCTCCCCCGTCCTTGATACCCCAATTCCTTTTTTTTTACCCCTAGAAATGAGCGCAAAAAGAAAAAGCTACTCCGTGGAGTACAAGAAAGGGATCATGGAAGACTCTTGGGGCCAAAATCTTACTGCTTTCTGCAAAGAGAAGATGTTGAGTATCCGATTGGTCCAAAAATGGCGAGCAGAGTATGGTAACCTCATTGAACAAGTGGACAAGGGAAATGCTAAAAAGCGCAAGTGTGGATCAGGTCGGCAGCCATTATTTTCCGAGCTGGAAGACCTGATCTGTGAATGGGTTGTTGACAGGAGAGCAAAGGCTTTGGTTGTGAATAGGGCTCAGATTCAAGAATTTGCCCTTGCAATGGCACCACAGTTTGACATAGCCCCCGAAGACTTCAAAGCATCACAACACTGGCTGGATAATTTCCTTCAGCGAAGTGAACTGTCTTTAAGAAGATCTACAACATTGTTTAGGTTGGAAGATTCTCAAGTTATTAAGTGAGCACTTGCATTCGAGTCCTTTATTGATGATGCTGACTTCTCTAAATACAGTCTTTCCAACATGATTGCTATGGATGAAACTGCAGTGTTTATGGGCCAATCATCTCAAACAACAATTGAATAGCGGGGTGCCTCCTTAGCGTACATTCCCTCCACTGCTTACGAAAGTGCACGTGTTTCCTGTATTTTGGCAATTCATCTGGATGGCACTAAAATCCCACCTTTAATCATTTCTAAGGGCAAGAAGGAAAAGATTGAACGTGTTTTGGGCGTTTTTATTCTTGAAACTGAAAAAGCCTGGGCCACACAAGCAGTTATAAGGAAGTGGGTCGATTGAATGCTGCCGCTTGTTATGCGAGGGAGCCAAAGAGGTCTGCTAGTCTGGGATGCAGCCAACACTCACCACGCTAAAGACATGAAGACATTTCTTCACGAAAGAAAAATAGATCAGATAATGATTCCCGCAGGAATGACGGCCTATCTCCAGACTCTTGATATTGCAATAAACAAGCCATTCAAAGACAATTTGCGCATGGAAATTAATGACTACATTGAAAATAGAATGGAGAGAAATCAGCGTGGAAACTTTGTGAAACCTAAACTGCAAGAAGTTGTGACTTGGGTGAAGAATTCATGGGAGAAAATCACTGACAGTTGCATTGCAAATGCACTGCGAGCAGGCTACCTTGACAAGAAGTACTCATTTAAAGACAGTGCTATTGCTAAACATGAGAGATTTGGTCCACTGATTCTGAAAGAAATGGAGTCACAAGAAATTCACCAGGAAATTCAGGAATTGGATTGTTATGATGATGTTCCAGAAGATGATGACATGATTGTCATTGAATAAATGAGTAAATTCTTGATACTGTAGGATTCACAGTTTGTCTGGTTTGTGTTGACAACTACCATACTACCGTACCATATACAGGTAATAAATTTCCTTTATTTTCATTTAACAATAAATGTGTACCGTATTCTTCTTCATGGAAAAATAAGACATCCCCTGAAAATAAGACCTAGCGTGTCTTTGGGGGCAAAAATTAATATATTTTCGGGGAAACACAGTAGTAGACCTGAAGCTTTGTTTCCAAATATTATTTGATGCTGAGCAGAACCTCTTTGTCTTGAGAGCTTAATTAAGGGAGTGGTCCTGCAAGGGAGCAGGCAGCAGGTGAGTCAGGGTGATGGATGAGGCCAGTTTGAATGGGAAGGAAAGAAAGTAGAAAGGGTCATAGTAAAGAAATGAAGTTTCTGTGTGGTTAAATGAGCACTTCCCTTAAAGAAGAACATAGAAAGCAAAACCACTTAATAATAGAGACAGTTTATATCACTAGATTGATTTGATCTTTTATTAGAGAAAGAAAATTCCTAAGCGATGGTGGGTGGGAAACTGTCCTAGAGATATAGGGATATAGGGATAAGAATGGGGATATTTGGGAGACAATTAGTAGAAGGAGCCTGTTCTGTGGAAAGTAAGGATATTGATACGGGATTTTGGGACTGGAACACACGGTATTCTCCAGATTCTTTGTCAGAGTCAAAGAATGAATCCACGGACAGAAGATGGTATAGCAAAGGTAGAGATTTATTAAAGAACAAGTACAGACTCCCACGTGGGGAAGGAGAAAGAATCACACAGCACTGACTCCCATGTGGAGAGGGTGGAAGAGTCCCACTGAGTTCCCTTTTTTCTGGTTTATAAAGGCTGCAGTTCCTGTGTCCTGATATTCCATTTGATTGGTCAGTATTCCCTTTTGAATTGGTTACTATAGTAACTCCTGAGTCCCTCCTCCATCATTGTCTTCCTATTCCCTCTGGGCTTTCTTCCTCCTCCTTTATTTTGTAAGTATAGACCTTTTGGCTATCCCCAGTTCCCTTGTCTTATGGAAATGTAACTGTTGCTGCTCCCTTGTGTTATGAAAATGTAACCTCTGCTCTATAACCCTGTGTTTTTTCCATGAATCCTTAATTTTAAAATTTCCTAAACCTGCCAATTTCACCCCTAAAAATTCCTATTTCAATATAAAGAGGAAAGAAGGGAGAAAGTAGCAGGAAATAAGACTTTGAATACTTGTGCTTGGGGTAGGGTGGGGAGGGGAAAGCATCCTATTTGTACTCTTGCCTGAAGCTTGAATATGAAACCAAACAAGGCAATTAGGATCTGCAGATTTTTACGCTATACAAGTCTCTACTTAGCTACTTTCTCATCTTTTTTTTTTTTGACCAGAAATCTAAATATGCATATTTTAAACCATGTCTTAACCTCATTTTTCAGCTGATATTTACAAGATTAGTTCTTAATAATATCTCTCCAATGGTGCTATCAGAAAATAAAAAGACATTTTAATAGCAGTTGTAATTTTACTAAGAAATGATTACACAAAGCATAAAGCAGCCAGAATTGCTTATGTGATGAAAAAACATAATTCAGACCATTACTATTTACTGAAAATTCATGCTTAAGGAGATTGAGGAATTATTATAGCACAAAATACAAATGGTGAATCTTAAAGGGAATGTGTGACTAAGATTTTAAGAGGATTTGAATATGAAATGTGCGTCTGATAGTCACAGATTTCTCCTTTGGAGGAGTGTGGATCTCGAATAGCTCTCTTTTCTAGTGGGAGTTAAGATAGTTTATCCTTTGATGTTTGAGCTGTGAATGTTAATGGCTTTTTGGTATTATGGATAAGTAAATGCTCTAGGTGATGACATTTTACAAATGATTTTGAACTTTAATGATTTGACGTGGGTTCACCCCTCTTACCTACTAGAGTTAAGAACTGGTAGAGGAATTTACAACGTGAAGCTAGAGGCGAGCGCCCACAAATAATCTCGGCAGAGTGACTCTGTTTGTTTGGTGTGCACCCCCGCGATGGCCCAGCTCCAGGCACGCTTCTTCACCGACAACAAGAGATATGCAGTAGACGATGTTCCCTTCTCAATCCCTGCAGCTTCTGAAATTGCTGACCTTAGTAACATCATTAATAAATTGCTGGAGGCTAAAAATGAGGTCCACAAACATGTGGAGTTTGATTTCCTTATCAAGGGCCAGTTTCTACGAATGCCCTTGCTCAAACATATGGAACTGGAAAACATCTCGTCGGAAGAGGTTGTGGAACTAGAATACGTGGAGAAGTACACTGCACCTCAGCCAGAGCAATGCTTATTCCATGATGACTGGATCAGCTCAATCCAAGGGGCAGAGGAATGGATCTTGACTGGTTCTTATGATAAGACTTCTCGGATCTGGTCCTTGGGAGGAAAGTCGATAATGACGATTGTGGGACATACAGATGTCGTAAAAGATGTGGCCTGGGTGAAAAAAGACAACCTGTCTTGCCTACTGCTGAGTGCCTCTATGGACCAGACTATCCTCTTATGGGAGTGGAATGTGGAGAGAAACAAGGTGAAAGCGCTGCACTGCTGCAGAGGCCACGCTGGGAGTGTGGACTCCATAGCTGTCGACGGCACAGGAACTAAATTTTGCAGTGGCTCCTGGGATAAGATGCTAAAGATCTGGTCTACAGTCCCTACAGATGAAGAAGATGAAATGGAAGAATCCACAAATCGACCAAGAAAGAAACAGAAAACAGAGCAATTGGGACTAACAAGGACACCTATCGTGACCCTGTCTGGTCATAAAGAAGCAATTTCCTCGGTTCTGTGGTCAGATGCTGAAGAAATCTGCAGTGCATCCTGGGACCACACAATTAGAGTATGGGATGTTGAGTCTGGCAGTCTTAAGTCAACCTTGACAGGAAATAAAGTATTTAATTGTATCTCCTACTCTCCACTTTGTAAACGTTTAGCATCTGGAAGTACAGATAGGCATATCAGACTGTGGGATCCCCGGACTAAAGATGGTTCTTTGGTGTCGCTGTCCCTAACCTCACATACCGGCTGGGTCACGGCAGTAAAGTGGTCTCCTACCCATGAGCAGCAGCTAATTTCAGGTTCTTTAGATAACATTGTCAAGCTGTGGGATACAAGGAGTTGTAAGGCTCCTCTCTATGATTTGGCTGCTCATGAAGACAAAGTTCTAAGTGTGGACTGGACAGACACAGGGTTACTTCTGAGTGGAGGAGCAGACAATAAGTTGTATACCTACAGATATTCACCTACCACTTCCCATGTGGGGGCATGAAAGTGAATGATAAACTTGACTACAGAGATTCTGTAAATGTAATTGCTAGAGAATCCTCAGATTACATCAGTGCAGATCACCCTTGATAATAGTTATTACTGTCTTTTTCTTTATTTTGTATTTATTGTATAACAGTGTGCATTTATAAAATATAAAATGTGGCTTGCATTCTCTACCTTATGTAAACTCTTGAAATAAAACTGAGTTTATTATTTCTTAAAAAAAAAAAAAGAACTGGTAGAGCACTTAGGCAGCCCACCAGCTTGAACATGATTTGCAGAAGGCATGAGCCTGCCTGGGCATATCCCCTCAGAGCTCTAACGGTGATTTTCAGGGGTGTGTAGAAATATGATTTTAAAAAGTTAAATTTTGATACCCTGGTTGGTGTGGCTCAGTTGGTTGAGCACCAACCTGTGCACCAAGAGCTCCCTGGTTTGACTCCTGGTCAGGGCACATTCCTGGTTGTGGGCTCCATTCCCAGTGGGGTTGGGGTTGGGGGTTGGGCGTGAGGAGGCAGCCAATCGATGTTTCTCAATCTCTCCTTCTCCCTTCCTCTCTACCACTAAAATCAATAAAAACACATATTTTTTTTAAAAAGTAAAATTGTGAACTGCTGTCCATTCATAATTAGATAGGCCCTCACAGATGTTCTTCCTCCTTGCATCTCAGAAGAGCAGTGATTAGGCTGTGTGTTTGGTTGCAGAGGGCAAACTGAAACAAGGAATGCACATATTTGTTTATGTTATACAGCTATACTGTGTTTCCTGCAGAAAACCCACTTTTACTAAAACTGACCTTTTAAACCAAATTGCTCTTCACCTATAGGTTTATTGGTGGTGGGGGGGAGGGGGAGTAGAAAATATATCTGGCTTTTATTTGAGTGTTGCATCCCCCAAAATATAAACCAGGTTTATTTTTCTTTTATTGACAATTATCTTTCGCATGATTACAATTGCAGAGTAAATCAAAATTTGGGGTTCTACATGATTGAAACTGTATAAAGTTATTTTTATTATATGTGACTGAAACACGAATGACAGTTGATAATGAAGGTATAAGCAGCCATTCAAAATCATCCATGGATAAAATATTAAGAATGTGCTTATGTGAAGAAAAGTTGTTTAACTTCAGATGTAGTAAAGGTAATTATTATGGTTATTAATTTGGAAATGACTATAATCAAAGATTATTAAGTATTTTAAAACTAGAGGCCCGGTGCACAAATTTTGTGCACTGGGAGGGGGGGGTGTCCCTCAGCCCAGCCTGCACCCTCTCCAATCCGGAACCCCTCAAGGGATGTCCAACTGTCCGACTAAATGGGCAGTCGGACATCCCTCTCACAATCCAGGACTGCTGACTCCCAACTGCTTGCCTGCTTGCCTTCCTGATTGCCCCTAACCGCTTCTGCCTGCCAGCCTGATAACCCCCTAACCACTCCCCTGCCAGCCTGATTGATGTCTAACTGCTCCCCTGCCAGCCTGTTTGCCCCTAACTGCCCTCCCCTGCAGGCCTGGTCACACCTAACTATCCTCCCCTGCAGGCCTGGGTCCCCTCCAACTTCCCTCCTTTGCCAGCCTGGTCACCCCTAACTGCCCTCCCCTGCATGCTTGACCGCCACCAACTGCCCTTCTGTTGCAGGCCTGGTCCCTCCCACCTGCCCTCCCCTGCTGGCCATTTTGTGGTGGCCATCTTGTGTCCACATGGGGGCAGCTATCTTGTGTGTTGGAGTGATGATCAATTTGCATATTACTCTTTTTATTAGATAGTATAGAGGCCTGGTGCATGGTTGGGGGCCAGCTGGTTTGCCCTGAAGTGTGTCCAGGATCAGGGTGGGGGTTTCCTTGGGGCATGGGGTGGCCTGGGTGAGGGTCCTGTGGTGGTTTGCAGGCTGGCCACGACCCCTGGTGACCCAAGTGGAGGTCCTGGTATCTGGGATTTATTTATCTTCTATAATTGAAACTTTGTAGCCTTGAGTGGAGGCCAGGGCAGGCCAGGGTGGGTGGAAAGCTTGGCTTCCTCCATCGCCGGGGAAACCCAAGCCTCCTGCTCGCTCTGTGGCCGCAGCCATCTTGGTTGGGTTAATTTGCATACTCACTTCTGATTGGCTGGTGGGCGTGGCCTGTGGATGTAGTGGATGTACGGTCAATTTGCATATTACTCTTTTATTAGATAGGATATTATAAATGATGTATCATCTATATATATAGTTCTATCTAAAAGTAAATATTGTGAGAATGGATATAAAATTATATCAAACTTATGTCATAATATACTTTCTTAATGTTATCACTATAAAGTTTATGTAGCAATCCAGTTAAATACTTTTGAAAGGTAGATAATTAGTTGGGAAACCATAGAGAATGAACCTTGTTTTTACAAGGTAGTTTATTAAAATCAGGACAAAAAATTCTTATCTTAAACATCAAACAGGTTTAATAAATTTGTGAGTTCTGAAGCCCACTTTTTTAGCCTATGGCCACCCATTATTGTGACATTTGTAGCAAATTCTGTGATAGCCAGTATATGCAAGTGTTTAAGTCCAGTAACCTGTACAATCTTACTTAGCCATCATGTAGACATGAGAATGATTATTTTAAGGTTCATATTCAGGAATATAGATATTTTAAGCAAAGCACCTACTAGTATTGAACTGTAATCCCTAATGACTCAAGGGAGCTGTATCCCCAGAGGACTAACACTTATGAGTGTGTAAACAGTTGCAAGTAATTTTAGAGATAAATTAACCCAACATTACCCTTTGGGTTTGGTAATTATTCTCATGATTTATGATTACACCTGGGCACACAGATGTCTAGGGACTTCAAGGCCCAGATACATATTTAAGTTGGCAAACATTGGCTTTTGATAATATAATTCCTTATTCATCACTTATTCCCCATTCATCCATACCTATCTAATCCATTTAAGTAGCCATTCCATCAAAATTATATATTTTGCTGATAGTTAAAATTAAATAAAAATTATATGAGTGTTTACATTATATTATTGGTATTTCTGAATGAAAGGAATTAAGCAGAGTGACATTATCAAGATGATGGACTAGGAGGTCCCAATGCTTATCCCAATGCAAACCCCCTTCAAAAACTGGTTTCACAACTACCTACTAAGAAAAAAAGAAAAAAGGAAAAAAAAAAAAGGTCTCGGAGAGCCCTGGAGTACAATGAAGAAGCTGTAGTACCCATTGGAGCACTCACACACAAAAAAATTTCATATACATCATCATGCGCTTGAGTTCTGCATGGCTTGGCACAAGGAGGGAGCCCCTTGGCCATGACATTCCCCTGTGGGGGAAAATAAAATCAGCAGGACCCAGCAGCCTTATGATCTCATTTAATCTTCATTATCTTCTTAAAGGCCCTGTCTCTAAATACAATCACACTGGTGGTTAGGACTTCAACATAAGAAATTTGGGGCAACATGGTCCCAAACAAATGATTTCATCAAATAGATAGTCTCTAATATTTCTATTACCCTATTGGTTGACATATTTTAAAATTTTAATTATTATATTTAAAACAATCCTGAATTAAATACATCATATAATACTTTCACACAGGTCTTAATATTTTGCTATGCAATATTTCTAAGGGTCTTAATGCATATTTTAAAATCCATTTTCAGAAATAATGAAGT